>NC_090925.1:417981792-418620405 GCF_040938575.1 Ambystoma mexicanum
ACTTTTCACCTCAGCCTGCTGATCAGTAGTCAGGTGAGGGGTCACTCGGACACCCTCAAAGGAGCTATCTGAAGGACCGCTTTGGAACAGGTCGGGGAGAGGTTCAGACTCCTCCTCCTCAACATCTGAAGCCAGTAGCAGTCCTGCGATTTTGACTCTTGGGACGAAAGCCTTGCGCCTATTTACGTGGAACACTTCTGGAGCCTGTCCAGGCCTTCCAAGGTCCACTAAATAGTTGACCTCACCCAGGGGCTCCACCACTGTGTAAGGGCCTGACCATTTGTCCTGTAAAGCTCTAGGCCTTATGGGATTCGTGAACAGGACTTGCTGACCAGATGCAAAGTTGATGAGGGAAGCTTTCTGGTCGTACCAATGTTTCACCAGCGCTTGTCCTGCCTTCAACTTGTCACTAGCCAGACCCATCAGAAGTACCATCCGTTTTCTGAGCCCTAACACATGGTCGACTACGTTGGTAGTAATAGGGGGAGTTGGCATCTCCCATCCCTCCTTGACTATGGCTAAGGGTCCCCGCACAGGGTGACCAAACTGAAGTTCGAAGGGGCTGAAGCCAACACCCTCCTGTGGTACCCCTTGGTAGGCAAACAGTAAGCATGGTAAAAGAAGATCCCATTTTCTTCTCTGAGGTTCTTCCAGAGCCCCAATCATGCTCTTTAACGTTCTGTTGAAACGGTCCACCAGACCATTGGTCTGGGGGTGATATGCAGAAGAGAACTTGTAGGTGACCCCACATTCTTTCCACATAGCCTGTATATACTTTGACATAAAGTTGCTGCCTCTGTCAGACACAAATTCTTTAGGGAAGCCAACCCTAGTAAAGATGCCAAGCAACGCTTTTGCAACTGACTTGGCAGTTACAGTTTTCAATGGGATGGCCTCAGGATATCTGGTAGCATAGTCGACTAGCACCAGGATTAACCTATTGCCTGAGGATGTTTGCGGGTCAAGGGGACCAACGATGTCGATCCCTACCCTTTCGAAATGGTATTCCCTCAACTGGCAGTGGTACCAATGGAGCTTGGATTGTTGAGCCACTCTTACCAGATAACTGGCAGGAGGCACAATTCCTACAGTGTCTTTCTACTTGCACCCCCATCTTGGGCCAGTAGAAGTGCATGGATAACCTTTGCTTGGTCCTCTTAATACCAAGGTGACCAGCAAGGGGCACTTCATGCGCCAGCTGCAGGAGGAGGGGTCTTACAGCAAGGGGAACCACCAACCTCCTATGGTCTCCTTCTGTAGACTCTGTGGGCTCACTGTACAGGAGTCCACCTTCCCAATAAATCCGATGCTTCCCAGGAGGTTCACCCTCAAGCTGGGAGCAGGCCTGTCTCCTTAGGCCTTCCAGAGATGGGCACTCACGTTGGCCTCTACTGAATTCTTCCCTGTCAGGACCACCTTCTACTAACAAGTCTTTTAGTTCAGGATGGTCATTGGGGTCAAATACTTCAGGTATCGCCGCCTCCTCGTCAGGTCTGGGCGATTGACCAACTTCCTCCACTGCAGTGGTAGGTGAGTTTGGGGGAATATTTTCTTTCCCTCGTTTTGATTTTCTTACTCCTTTAGCCTTGGGTTTCCCCTTTGGCTGGGGCAGTGCATTGGTCTTGGCCAATGCTGCCTGTTTTTGAGACCGTGTGCAGGGTCTGTCAGCAGTGTCTCCTACGAGCCCTAAAGCTCTGAGATCGTTGCCCAACAAGACCTTTCCTGGGACTTTCTCTGACTGCTCACTGGAATCCTGACTGCTGTACCATTTAAAGTAAGATTTACAGGTATTACTGGAAACATGTGAGGTGGGCCGTCAGCCAACTTAGTGGGCATCAGAGTAGCTCTGGCAACTTCCTCTGAGTCTACCAAGGTATAATCCACTACAGTTCGACTGCACCCACTATCCCTAAGAGCTGGAGTATCGACTCCATTGATCAGCACACTGTCTTTAAAGTAGTGCTTGGTGTTATCTGGAATCCTAGCATAAGCCTCTGTGACTTTAGGCTCCCAGGAACCCAGGGAAACTAAAACTACCTCAGTGTCTATCCCACTGAGGAAGGAGTCTGAGGAGAAGGATGCTCCTGTAATCTCTTCTTCCTCGTAGGAGGAGAAGGCCAGATTAGCGGAGTGGACCCCCAAAGGTTTAACATTACACCGGGGATCCCCTTCACGTGGTCAGTTGCTCCACAAGCAAAACAAGATCCATTGGGTCTGTTTACATAGGGAGGCTTATTATAACCAGAGTTCTGTTTCGGAGTCTGGCCTCCACTACCCTGTGAGTTCTCTTGTGTCTTAAAATTATTTTTCTTTTTGTGTCCCTTTGGAGAAGAAGATTTATCAGATTCCCCACCCTCCTTATCTTTGGACTTTTTCCCTTCCTCCTGCTTACCAGGATGAGTTTTGTCCTTATGGGACACTCGATGTGACACCCATAAATCTGCTGCAATGGCAAGCTTCTTAGGATCTATCTTCTTTGAATCTGCCAAATGCTGCTTAAGCTCAGGGGAAGAAGATGCAAGAATATGTTCCAGCATGACAAGACTTATCATATCTTCAAAGGTAGAAACCTTATAACCTTCGACCCAGCCAGTCAAGTTTTTTAAGGATTCGGTTGCATAAGATACCCAAGTACCACCTTCTTTTTTCTTATACTCTCGGAATTGTTTTAAATATTGGGCAGGAGTCTTTCCAAACTTTAAAATGAGAGTTTGCTTCAACATTGCAAAATCTGCTCGCTCAGCCTTCGACATTTCCATAATGGCACTGCAGCCAGAATGGGGCAGTCTGCTGAGTAACCAGGCAATTTTATCAGCATTGTCAACTTGTTGAACTTCACCTGCATACTCAAATGTATTCAGCCATAATATCATTCTTTTCCTCATACACACTGAGCAGATCTTTTGGAAACCTTGGATGAGAGGAGGCCCCAGACCCACGTCCAGGACCCTTGGATCCATTTGCAACCTGAAGCTTGGCCAGTTCCAACTGGTGATCCCTGTCTTTCTGTTTTTCTGCCTATTCGATTTTTAGCTTGACCCTATTGAACTCAAGCTCTTCCTGGAGTTTGGCCATATTGAATTAATGCTACTTCTGCCTAAACAGCAGCTCTTGTTTCTTGAATTCAAGCATGGCTTCCCCATCGACACTGGCAGAGGAAACATTGGACATTTCATCCTCCCTGTTCTCATGGTCGCGGTGGACCAGTGCAGCAGCAGAACTGTCAGTTCTGCCAGTGAGAGCAGCCCCACCTCCTTCTGCACTGTCCTCAGAAGCTATAGCGTCAAGCTGAGCTTCTTGCCACGCCACGATTCTTTGGATCATATCCAATTTGGTGCCTTGAGAGGAGACACCTCTCTCCGCACACATCTTTTTCAATGTTTCGGATTTAGAAGCATTTAAAGTTAACAAGGTATTTGTTTCCATACTGTTAGACAGGACTATGGCCTTTTAAAACTTATACTACGACAATTCACTACGTGTCCCGGTAGGAATAACTTTAAATGCCTTCGCTCGTGCGCAACACTGGATACCTTCAGTCGTATCCCACCGCTGCCACCAATTTGTTAAGATGGATTTCTGAACTCTGTCCTGGAGGGGCAGAGGTTCAGAAGGCCAGCCTAGTTTCTTGGAACAGGGTAACCTCTGGACAAGTCAGACCAATTAGGGTAGCGATGGCGGCGGTCAAGACTAGGTCTCAAGAGGGGTGAGGGTGACTGAAAGCCCGCAATGAGCACACAAAGCAAGGACACTTACAAATTACTCCAAGCAGGTGTTCTATTAAAAATATAGACACATTTATTACAAGGCCTCTGTAACATTGACCATAGTAAAGAATCACGGTAAAACTCAAGTAAACAAACACATCACAATCAAATACAATATATATACAATTACCGAAGGGTCTAAAGAGTTAGAAGCACGAAATATGCAGACCACCTAGATGGGGAGGAAAACAGGCAGTGCAAGTAATTGTTAGACCCAGTTCGCCTTAAGAGGCCACCTAACTAGAAGGAAGTCCAAGCCCTACGAAGAGTGGAGCCTTGTGCTCAAAAGTACCTGCACACGCTGGTGCCAACGGGCCAAGGGGAGTCTCTTCAAGGAAATCAGGCAGTTCAGAGCAGTGAACAAGTGAGGACGAACAGATCTCTGCTACTCAAGTGCGGCCTCCACTTGTGGGCAGAAGCAGAGCGCGAGTGCGAAAAAGGCGTGCTGTTTAACACAGTGAGGAAAAGCTCCAGGCTACTGCAGGAGGGCGACCGGTTCCTAGCGTGGCTACTCACCGGTCCCCGATGCAGGCAGACCCAGGCTTCTCTGTGTCAGTTTCAGTGCTAGCAGGTTCAGATACGAGTAGGGGACGTCTCAGCGTTGTGTAGATTCCGCGGCAGCAGAAGTTAGAGTTGAAGATGTCCCAAACGCAGTGAACCCGCACAGATTGTTACCACAGCAGGGCAACGCAAGGGCCGTGTGTATTTCATCCCAATGCACACTTCTCACTTCAGACCTGGGAATGCCAAGTGTACGAATCGTGTGAGAGTGCTAAGGACTTGGAATACATCAGCAACCTGACGGCGGTGACAGAGCAAGGCTCCTGGGTAGGCTGGTCAGTCCACTGGATGGCCCAGGGACGCTTCCGAAGACTTACGTGCAGGAGATGATGAAGATGCCGAGAATAGTTGTTCCCACTATTCCAAAGGGTCGAAGTACCAGTACAGGCCTTCTCGTTCGATCAGAGGCAGAATGGTCTCACAGGGCGACAGCAGTGCAGAGGAGAAGTCCTTCAGTGGGTCACCAGCGATTCCTCGGTTCAGCCTCTTAGTTGCAGGATACTTGGCTCCTGGGTCCGTCGTTCGTGAGAACTCAGGAGATCGATCTGGTAGTGGTGTTTCCAGCCTCCTCTTATCCAGAGTTCCCTTTGGGCCAAAACGGAGAGGACCCAATGTGAGATCTGCTCACAAAACACTCACACCATACCTGGACCTATCACGGACCACGGTGGTCCCAGGCATTCAAGACACACTAGACTCTCTGGCACCCAGGATGTGTATTGGGACCAGACATCCCAGCCCACATCCTGGAGGCGCACACAAGGCTTGTAGAAGCCCGCAAAAGCATCTGTGTTTCGCGGGAAAGTACATGCCCAAATAAGGAAGGCCCCAGGTCGGCTCGACCTGGGGAAGGTGAAGGGGGCAAGACGGTCAGCGGGCAGGACAAAGAGCCTCGTGGTCTGGCCATTTTGGAAGCCAGGCCACCATTTTGGGCTAAGCGCGAGAAACGCGCTTAAACAGCCAAAAGGAGCTCAAAACACAAAGAAACGATCGCTGCCACCAGTCCCGTCCGTGATTCACTTGCACCGTTCGTTAACAATCCAAAGAGAGTGTCTAGGGCCTGTAGAGTGACTAGAGACCCAAGAGAGCAGTAACTTAGCTTACAGTGCCCTCTTGTGTCATGTTGCGCGAAAGCTGCAACATGAGAAAAGAACTACGGAGAACAACGTTTCCCGGTACTGACTGTTTTAAGGGCATGTCAGTTTCCCTGTAAGAATGGAGCGAAAGCCCAGAGGAGTGCGGCGGAAGGCTGCGCTTCTCTGGCAAAGTCTAGATCAGGGTGAAAACAACAGCAAAATGTTTAGGGGCTGCCACATGGAAGGAAAATTACCTACAATTAAGAAATCTTTCCTAACAAGCACCTAACTGCATATTCATTTGCCTTCTCTGTGAATTACAGTCACACAACCGACCTGGAATAAGTCTCAATGTTCTTCAGTGCAGAAAAACCTAGCACCTGCCGGAGGAAAAAACATCCGCTAGAGGTTTCCAACGCTTTAACATCTGAAACTCTCTTAGACGATATGAGATATATTAATACAGCAAATTTGCCGACACGGCTTTCAACTGTAAATGCTCAAAACGTAGCCAGTCCTCTAAAAGCCTTTTGACCAGATTAAGGTCCCACAACCTTGACTATCACACTTCAGGTGGCCTGAGAAATCAAAAACTTTGAAATAATCTTGCAACTGATGGATGCTCTCTTACTCGCCCTTCCTCTACTAGATCATGCCTCACAGGCTGACAACTACACACCTATCACCTGGAAAGCCGTCCCTTCTTGAGAGAGCGACGCCAGGAAATTGAGTATCTCAACTATAGGTGAAGAAATGGGATGTACACAGTGCGGCAACGCCACTCACCACAGACCCCTGTGGCTTTGGGTTTAGTGAGTGGCCAAAAATCTCTGGTGAGTCTCAAAGCCACTTGTGAAATTCCAGCCATCTGCCAATGTTCCACGAAACGTTCCATGGTTTTTTCTTTTGTTCAATGAGCCCGGCCTTCTGAGTTTGTCAAGATTGAAGGAATCACAGGGAGAATCTGCGGAAAATCCATTAAAAGTTCCAGCAGAACTGGACTCCATGATTACAATGGCCAGGGGGCTATTATCACTATGGACGCTTGCTCTTTTCTCTCCCCTTGTTCAGCAACCTCGCTATCATAGTGAACTGAGGGAATGCACACAGCTTTTCTTGACTAAAATTCTGAAGGAACACATCCATCTGCAGGATCTATACTCCAGCTGTAATAGTAGGGGAATTTAGGCTATAATCGTGATGCAAACTTGGAATGGACTCCAGAGCTGAATCAACTGTCTGATCTAGACTTCATTCGATGTAGCCCACTAGATGCAGGGAGTTTCAGTCGGCACAATATTGTTACACTCTGGAAGGTCCTCAGCTGTCACTGAAAATACCATTGGCAGGTAATAGTGTCAGCTCATATGGACCAGGAATTGGCCAATGGGAGACTGTCACATCACTTCCCAGTGGCATAATTAAGCTTTATAGACCTAGCCCGAGGTCCATACTGGGAGTTATGGACGCCAAAGACCGTTAAAGGGCAGAGTGAAGCAAGGTTTACAGGCGTGGCCTATAAAGTTACTGTATCTCCTGCAAAAAAGAAAAGCCAATCTGCCTGGTGTGGTCACTGGGAAATCTCCCACCTAGAGACTTGATGTTTGCCAGGAGCGGATTGGCAAAGTAATGGAGTTGGACTGGGGGCAAGTGGGAGGAGCCATGCTACGCCTGCTAGTACCAGCCCAGGAAAGAACTCAGTGGCAGGAGGCAGAGTCATTAGCCCCCCACCATACCAATTTCGGAGCAAAGGAAGCATGGTTGGGGCAGAGGATTTCTGGTGCTTGCTCCGCATCTGTTACAGTGTAGCTTGGCTGTCAAGAGGAGCGACACTAGTGGCAGGGCTCTGAGCGGCGCTTCACTCATCATGGCAGCGCCGCTCAGAGCCCTGCAGCCAGCGCACACAAACTGTGGGAATGATGCTGCTTCCCCATATCCAGCAATTTCTGGTTGTATGTGAAAATCCCTTTTTTTAAAGATCTCAAGAGAAAAAGACCGATTTACATTGACTGATTTTCTTTTGATCGGAAAAGGTTTTCTCTCTTGAGAACTTTAAAATTGCATTCTTCCTTTTTTTCTAAAATATTCGGGGGGTTTCACCCCCCAATTCCCTCATTGTTGCTGTCAGCCCCTGTGAGAACGTGTGCGCGGCAGGGGCGTGACAGTTTCATTTAGAAAGATAGCTCTGTGCAGTCAGGGAGTGGTTTTTCGCAATCAGTATTTTAATGAATAGGTCTTTATAAAAGATCTTTTCACCTTGGACCCAATTTCCGGGTCATACAGGGATTTCTGAGTCATACCAGCTCCTATAGCCTGGAAACTGGCCAATGGGGAAGTGCTGTGTCACTCCCACGGGGATATAATAACAATTAGAGAGCTGTGATTTTACACTTCCAGCATATCCTCAATCCGGAGAAAAAGAATGTGAAACGTATCTGCTGAGGAGCAGCAAACAAAGAGGAAAGAATGGCTTCTGAGTGGAGATTGGAGTTCCACAGCTCAGGGGATGAGTTCTTAGACAATATGGAAGTGGATGTTGTTGTGCTTTCATGAACTTCTGAAAACCATGGTGTTAATGGGAATTGTGCTTTTGAGTTCAGTTTGTGATCCTTCATGTTTTGAGGGCTGCTAAAGAGTAAAGTAGATAAAGGTGAAGCATTATGCTTGCCTCCATGACTTTGTCATGGAATGTTTTTTTTTAACACTTAATGGTGTTTCGCAATATCTCCTACAGAGAGACTCCTCGATCTAAACTTGGCTTATTGGTTGCTACATTGTCTTTGACAAGGGCACCATTTGAAAGACTACTTCAATCAGCAAATTAAATGTGCAGTTTGTGCCTCTGAAGCCCTGACTATGCATGCAGGTCTTTGTGTATTCATGCACTTGTATAATGCAAACAGGCGGGACTTGTGTGAACACTGCACCAGAAGGTTTCACAACAGTCAAACTAGTGAAGGCATTCAAGCGATGTGGGAAAGCTTCCCAAATATGTACAGGACTAAGGGCCTCATCACAAGTCTGGCGGTATACCGGCGGTAATACCGCCAGCGCAAATAGCATTACTGCTACTCAATCTGGCGCCGGATCACGAGTAGCGGTTGGTCGGTTATTGCCCATTTCCATAGGACCCAATGGAGTTGGGGGGTGCTATTACCGCCAGCAGTAATTGCACTAGCGGTATTAGCGCCAAAAATGGCAGAAAACTGGCAGTGGACATATCTACCTCCGATTCTTTGCTGGAGGTAAAACTCCAACTTACCAGCACATCTCTCTGGTGCTGAAATCACTCCACTGGCTCTCTGTGGCTTCAATGATCAAGTTCAAGTCCCTCTGCATAGTCCACAAGGCTTTCTGTGGCCGGAGCCCTTACTATCTACAACGCTCTCTTCCCAAATACTCGCCTTCTAGAACCCTCCGCTCGGCCTCCTCCAACTCTCTGCGGGTGAGCCGGTTCTCCAAACAGAGATTTGGGGGTAGATCCTTATCCTCTGCAGGTGCCTCCCTTTGGAACAGCCTACCTACCTCTCTCCTTCTTGAGCCAGACCTCTTTAAGTTCTGGAAACTCCTCAAGACCTTCCTCTTCCCTTCCTCTTTCTCTCTCCCTCTCCCCTGCTAACCTCCTTTCTCTTTGCTTTCTTCCCTCCTTCTTTCTCTTCCCCAACCTGCTCGGTTTTGTGGACTAGTCGCCTGGTGCACCTCCAGACCCTCACAGGTCCCAGGCTCCGCCGCCAGTCCTGCACTTGCCTCCGGGCCTCTGCACTCTGCCTGGCACTACTGCAATATGCTCCATGAGAGGGGCAACCACTTTGCACTTAATTTTACAAAGGTAGCGGGCGCCCCTCTCTCGCAAGAACAGACATGATAACCTGTTCAGTGGTTATTAACCACTTGAGAGTTCGCAGCCACTGCTTTTACTCACTGTGCCTTTCACAGATGGGAAATATCCATTTGCATATCAGTCTTTGTCCTGCCCAGGGGCAGTCCAGCACCGAAATACAATGGCAATTCCAATCTGAACGAGAGTACCACCAGCAACCCCATACACGTGTTTCACCCTTGTTGGGGATCATCAGTGAGGTGAAGCTGATGCCTCTCTAAGCACAGTGAGAGGGAGACCACGTCTGGTTGCCCCCAGGAGACCTAGGGTTACCAATCCCAGGTTCCTTAAAAAATAGTTTTACAAAGGTAGCGGGCGCCCCTCTCTCGCAAGAACAGACATGATAACCTGTTCAGTGGTTATTAACCACTTGAGAGTTCGCAGCCACTACTTTTACTCACTGTGCCTTTCACAGATGGGAAATATCCATTTGCATATCAGTCTTTGTCCTGCCCAGGGGCAGTCCAGCACCGAAATACAATGGCAATTCCAATCTGAACGAGAGTACCACCAGCAACCCCATACACGTGTTTCACCCTTGTTGGGGATCATCAGTGAGGTGAAGCTGATGCCTCTCTAAGCACAGTGAGAGGGAGACCACGTCTGGTTGCCCCCAGGAGACCTAGGGTTACCAATCCCAGGTTCCTTAAAAATAGTTTTACAAAGGTAGCGGGCGCCCCTCTCTCGCAAGAACAGACATGATAACCTGTTCAGTGGTTATTAACCACTTGAGAGTTCGCAGCCACTGCTTTTACTCACTGTGCCTTTCACAGATGGGAAATATCCATTTGCATATCAGTCTTTGTCCTGCCCAGGGGCAGTCCAGCACCGAAATACAATGGCAATTCCAATCTGAACGAGAGTACCACCAGCAACCCCATACACGTGTTTCACCCTTGTTGGGGATCATCAGTGAGGTGAAGCTGATGCCTCTCTAAGCACAGTGAGAGGGAGACCACGTCTGGTTGCCCCCAGGAGACCTAGGGTTACCAATCCCAGGTTCCTTAAAAAATAGTTTTACAAAGGTAGCAGGCGCCCCTCTCTCGCAAGAACAGACATGATAACCTGTTCAGTGGTTATTAACCACTTGAGAGTTCGCAGCCACTGCTTTTACTCACTGTGCCTTTCACAGATGGGAAATATCCATTTGCATATCAGTCTTTGTCCTGCCCAGGGGCAGTCCAGCACCGAAATACAATGGCAATTCCAATCTGAACGAGAGTACCACCAGCAACCCCATACACGTGTTTCACCCTTGTTGGGGATCATCAGTGAGGTGAAGCTGATGCCTCTCTAAGCACAGTGAGAGGGAGACCACGTCTGGTTGCCCCCAGGAGACCTAGGGTTACCAATCCCAGGTTCCTTAAAAAATAGTTTTACAAAGGTAGCGGGCGCCCCTCTCTCGCAAGAACAGACATGATAACCTGTTCAGTGGTTATTAACCACTTGAGAGTTCACAGCCACTGCTTTTACTCACTCTGCCTTTCACAGATGGGAAATATCCATTTGCATATCAGTCTTTGTCCTGCCCAGGGGCAGTCCAGCACCGAAATACAATGGCAATTCCAATCTGAACGAGAGTACCACCAGCAACCCCATACACGTGTTTCACCCTTGTTGGGGATCATCAGTGAGGTGAAGCTGATGCCTCTCTAAGCACAGTGAGAGGGAGACCACGTCTGGTTGCCCCCAGGAGACCTAGGGTTACCAATCCCAGGTTCCTTAAAAAATAGTTTTACAAAGGTAGCGGGCGCCCCTCTCTCGCAAGAACAGACATGATAACCTGTTCAGTGGTTATTAACCACTTGAGAGTTCGCAGCCACTGCTTTTACTCACTGTGCCTTTCACAGATGGGAAATATCCATTTGCATATCAGTCTTTGTCCTGCCCAGGGGCAGTCCAGCACCGAAATACAATGGCAATTCCAATCTGAACGAGAGTACCACCAGCAACCCCATACACGTGTTTCACCCTTGTTGGGGATCATCAGTGAGGTGAAGCTGATGCCTCTCTAAGCACAGTGAGAGGGAGACCACGTCTGGTTGCCCCCAGGAGACCTAGGGTTACCAATCCCAGGTTCCTTAAAAAATAGTTTTACAAAGGTAGCGGGCGCCCCTCTCTCGCAAGAACAGACATGATAACCTGTTCAGTGGTTATTAACCACTTGAGAGTTCGCAGCCACTGCTTTTACTCACTGTGCCTTTCACAGATGGGAAATATCCATTTGCATATCAGTCTTTGTCCTGCCCAGGGGCAGTCCAGCACCGAAATACAATGGCAATTCCAATCTGAACGAGAGTACCACCAGCAACCCCATACATGTGTTTCACCCTTGTTGGGGATCATCAGTGAGGTGAAGCTGATGCCTCTCTAAGCACAGTGAGAGGGAGACCACGTCTGGCTGCCCCCAGGAGACCTAGGGTTACCAATCCCAGGTTCCTTAAAAAATAGTTTTACAAAGGTAGCGGGCGCCCCTCTCTCGCAAGAACAGACATGATAACCTGTTCAGTGGTTATTAACCACTTGAGAGTTCGCAGCCACTGCTTTTACTCACTGTGCCTTTCACAGATGGGAAATATCCATTTGCATATCAGTCTTTGTCCTGCCCAGGGGCAGTCCAGCACCGAAATACAATGGCAATTCCAATCTGAACGAGAGTACCACCAGCAACCCCATACACGTGTTTCACCCTTGTTGGGGATCATCAGTGAGGTGAAGCTGATGCCTCTCTAAGCACAGTGAGAGGGAGACCACGTCTGGTTGCCCCCAGAAGACCTGGGGTTACCAATCCCAGGTTCCTTAAAAAATAGTTTTACAAAGGTAGCGGGCGCCCCTCTCTCGCAAGAACAGACATGATAACCTGTTCAGTGGTTATTAACCACTTGAGAGTTCGCAGCCACTGCTTTTACTCACTGTGCCTTTCACAGATGGGAAATATCCATTTGCATATCAGTCTTTGTCCTGCCCAGGGGCAGTCCAGCACCGAAATACAATGGCAATTCCAATCTGAACGAGAGTACCACCAGCAACCCCATACACGTGTTTCACCCTTGTTGGGGATCATCAGTGAGGTGAAGCTGATGCCTCTCTAAGCACAGTGAGAGGGAGACCACGTCTGGTTGCCCCCAGGAGACCTAGGGTTACCAATCCCAGGTTCCTTAAAAAATAGTTTTACAAAGGTAGCGGGCGCCCCTCTCTCGCAAGAACAGACATGATAACCTGTTCAGTGGTTATTAACCACTTGAGAGTTCGCAGCCACTGCTTTTACTCACTGTGCCTTTCACAGATGGGAAATATCCATTTGCATATCAGTCTTTGTCCTGCCCAGGGGCAGTCCAGCACCGAAATACAATGGCAATTCCAATCTGAACGAGAGTACCACCAGCAACCCCATACACGTGTTTCACCCTTGTTGGGGATCATCAGTGAGGTGAAGCTGATGCCTCTCTAAGCACAGTGAGAGGGAGACCACGTCTGGTTGCCCCCAGGAGACCGAGGGTTACCAATCCCAGGTTGCTGGTGGTACTGTCGTTCAGATTGGAATTGCCATTGTATTTCGGTGCTGGACTGCTCTTGGGCAGGACAAAGACTGATATGCAAATGGATATTTCCCATCTGTGAAAGGCACAGTGAGTAAAAGCAGTGGCTGCGAACTCTCAAGTGGTTAATAACCACTGAACAGGTTATCATGTCTGTTCTTGCGAGAGAGGGGCGCCCGCTACCTTTGTAAAACTATTTGTTAAGGAACCTGGGATTGGTAACCCTAGGTCTCCTGGGGGCAACCAGACGTGGTCTCCCTCTCACTGTGCTTAGAGAGGTATCAGCTTCACCTCACTGATGATCCCCAACAAGGGTGAAACACGTGTATGGGGTTGCTGGTGGTACTCTCGTTCAGATTGGAATTGCCATTGTATTTCGGTGCTGGACTGCTCCTGGGCAGGACAAAGACTGATATGCAAATGGATATTTCCCATCTGTGAAAGGCACAGTGAGTAAAAGCAGTGGCTGCGAACTCTCAAGTGGTTAATAACCACTCAACAGGTTATCATGTCTGTTCTTGCGAGAGAGGGGCGCCTGCTACCTTTGTAAAACTACTTGTTAAGGAACCTGGGATTGGTAACCCTAGGTCTCCTGGGGGCAACCAGACGTGGTCTCCCTCTCACTGTGCTTAGAGAGGCATCAGCTTCACCTCACTGATGATCCCCAACAAGGGTGAAACACGTGTATGGGGTTGCTGGTGGTACTCTCGTTCAGATTGGAATTGCCATTGTATTTCGGTGCTGGACTGCTCCTGGGCAGGACAAAGACTGATATGCAAATGGATATTTCCCATCTGTGAAAGGCACAGTGAGTAAAAGCAGTGGCTGCGAACTCTCAAGTGGTTAATAACCACTGAACAGGTTATCATGTCTGTTCTTGCGAGAGAGGGGCGCCCGCTACCTTTGTAAAACACTTTGCACTTAACCCAGGCCGCTGCTGGACTGGGCGTACTTGTCGTCCTCCCCCTCCCTCACACTTCCTGTTCAGCACACTGCCATGACCTTGAATGTAATAGGGTCTAGCAAGTCTGTCTGTCCGATCCTCCCTCTGTCTCACCTCCCTAGCTTGGTCATGCTTGAAATACTCATGCATAGGTGCATTGGATGACGAACCACCAAGAAATCTGAAATGTCTCCAGGCCAGTACTGCAGTTTATTGATCTGTATGTTCCTTTGCCTCTTCCGCCCCCTTCTCCCCTCACTCATTGTCACACACTTCACTAGTAGATATGCCTCTGGCCTAGTATGCTAGTTATTGTTGTTAGATCATTCGCAATCTGCTAGGCCTAAGAATGACGACTGCATTCCCTTGTTCCCTTCCCACCTTGAAGTGCTTTGAAGCACTTCACTTGTGTATAAGCACTTAACAAATAAACAATTACAATTACAACCCATAATAGGGCCAAACCTTAAATGCGTCGGTAATTCGTGATGAGGCCCTAAGAGACCAGCTCATCCTGTTTTTAGGCGCGGTTTTGAGGTGATAGGTTTGGTTCGGGTGACAGCCATTGAGAGACACTGGAAGAGAAAGAGAGATTTGCAATTCTCTTGACTTATTCCTTTAGCACAGGATCAAGCATCTGTTTGAACTTCTCTGCAGAGACGACTACATGTTGTGCCATGTTAGGACTCGTGCCAGGTGAACCACTGGTGGATGGTTTTCATGAGGGACGTATTGTATGCCAAGAAATTACTGCATCTGAAAATCATTATGATACCTAGGAGCCAGGGATCAAGTCCTAAAAATGAAAGTGGGGGTACTCATCAACAAACGCAATGGGATGTGACGTTGCCAGAAATTAGCAAATCAAGATGAAATATGCACATTTCATTAAATTGGCTTTGCATAACAACCCACATTACATTGGATGAATGGCATTTGCCTTTTATAAAATCAACACACACACAACCAAGAGAGGATATTTTCTACTAATAGTGTTTTTGAAAACGTTGAAAGGCGTGCATGTTTTAAACTCCAAGAACAAATAAAAATGTTTTCCGTGAAACTTGCAGTACCGAAATGGGACATTTCACTCTTAGTTGTTTGTTATTTTCTGTCAGGTTAAATAGTGCAGTGCCCGCCTGCAAACCTTTCTCATTTTAGCTGGGGGGAACTGAGTCCACCCGGGTGTACCCTCCACTTGAGCCCTGCCAGGAACTCCTATTTGACTTTGAAACCTGGTGCCACTGCAGGACGTCAGCGGCAGTTTGGTTCACCCAACCAGCCCTGGTTGAAATCATCACACGACGCGGCTTGAACAGTTTTATCCTTTCAATTAATGTAGAATCCTGGAAAAAACATATTCCATCCCCTACGAATCATATAAAGGCTTCCCAGCTAATGCACAGACTGTAGAACTTGGCTGACTGCTATTGTATAAACCCACCTCTTTGGCACTGAAAGTTACTGGTCCTGATAAAGGAACAGTGGCTCTTGGGTCTTCTTTGGGGTCCCGAAAACATGCATCTGTCATGCGTTCACGGTCCTGGAGACTGTGGAACCGATGGAGCACGAGGCACCATTGAAATGTGCCATTACGCTATTCCCCTGTACTTCTGCCGCGGTCTAGTGTATTTTCAACATGGCCGCCGCCGGGCTGCATTTAGCTTTGCATTCCCCGGCGGCCAGCGTGTTTCAACCCATGAGCTTTTGATCACCCTTGGGTTACATCGCTGTCCTCCTTGGCTCTGCTGATCCCAGCCCCTGCCTTCTGTTCTGCGTCCCTAGTGACGCCCCTTCCCTTCCTCCCCTGTCTCCCCTGCGCTCGGCAGCTTCCTCTTGCAGCTTTAGTCTAGCTGTCACTCACCTGACTGTTCGCTTTCTTCCTGCACGGCGCTCTGCTATGCTCCATTTGTTCCTGACCTCGGGTGCCCGCGGTCTGCTCTCTTTTTCTCTCTCTTTCCTTCGCCCCTCATTTCCCCCTTTCTCCTTTCTTGGATTCCCGCCTGGACTACCTGCCTGCGCTGCAGTCCTTTTGGGATTGTCCCACCCTGTTGCAGATCCAGCCTGCATTCTTTGTTACCTGTTGGAAATCAAGTTACCTCCACACAACAATCCTGGGAAACTGCAAGATTCCATCCAGATCATTCAAGGGTTTTTTTGTGCCTATCTGGATTTTTCCCCTGCTAGGCTACCCCGGGAGCTGGTCCACTGTGCTACTTGGTCATTAAGTAAGCACAGTGGCGGCCTCCCGTGGTAGACCATACCTTCACAAGAAGACTGACTTCCGACAGAAGAAGACTCCAACCATCAGCTCTGGCAGTTCAGGTGAGGAGTCGGGGGAACTATCAGAAAGCGATCACGACAGTTTGAAACGCCTACTACCCCCTGCCGAAAAGATGTCCACGGTGGAACAGTTGCAAGAATTAGTGGCCGCAGTGCAGAATTTAAACATGGAAGTACAGAATTTGAAGACCGAAAATACGGTCCTCCCAGAACTGGTGGCAGCCAGAAACCAACCCCGTCTGATCTACCTCCCATGCCTCTTTCTTCTGGGAAATACGATGGATCTCCCAAAAGACTCAAGGAGTTTTTAGAAGCATGTACTGTCCATTTTGCTTTTCGCTCCAGTACTTACACATCCGAACATGCATGAGTGGGGTTCATGATCACTAATCAGGCAGGCAACGCTCTGGCCTGGGCTACCCCACTGGTAACTCGCAATGATCCCGTCTTACAGGACTATGGGGCTTTTCGTACTTTACTTAAACAGACCTTCGAACGCCCCGAGATAAGCTTCAGTGCTTGTGAGGAATTACAGGACATCCAGCAAGGGACCACCGATCTGCTGTCCTATATCACTCATTTCAAGAGCATAGCAGCAGATGCCGGTTGGCCCGAACAAGTCCAGTTCACGATATTTTGACGAGGGCTCAAAGAGGAGCTCAAGGATGAACTAGCCAGGTTTCCGAGGCTGTCCTCATTCTCGGAACTGCTTTCTACGGTCCTTCAAATAGAGTACCGTCTGGGAGAACGAAAGACCGAAAAGAAGAAATGCAGAGTTCCCTACACTATGTTGTAATGTGTCCATGCGCGTGTGGAATGTTGATGGCCCTTCAGGCATCAACATTCCACATTGGCCAGTTGGTTTCTGGATCCTCTGGTGATATGATATGATATGATAAGGCATTTGTAACGCGCCTATACACAAGTGTTTCAAGGTGCGACGAGGCAGGGAGGGGGGAACAAGGGGAAGACAGACAACGATCCTACTAGGCCAGGTGTCATTCAGATCGCGCAAGTGCAGGGGTAGGGGGAAGGGAGAGGTGCATGGGGAAGGGGAGGGGGGAAGTGCAGTACAAGGTAAGTAGAATAAATAAAAGGGCCAGCTGGTGGCAAGTGCAAGGTAAGTGCAGAACAAGTGCTGGGAAGGGGGGGCTGTAGGGATACAGAGACAGTCCCGCAGTGCAGGGGTTGCCAGGGAGGCAGTGCAAGTGGAGAGTGGCTGGGCCCAGGACCGAGGTCGGTGAGAGTGGCCCAGTTGCAGATTCAGTGCAGTTTCAGCGAAGAATTAGCAGGGGAGAGGGAGAGAGAAAGCAGAAGCAAAGAGGAAGGTTTTGAGGTGCTTCCGGAACCGGAGATGGTTCTCCTCAAGTTTCAGGGGGGCAGGAAGGCTGTTCCAGAGGGAGGCCCCTGCCGCGGAGAGAGATCTACCCCCAGCTCGTTGCTTCAAGAAGCGGCTGACCCTGAGGGAGTTGGAGACGGATGAGCGAAGGGCTCGGGAAGGAAGATATTTAGGAAGAGAGAGTTGAAGGTATTTGGGGCCCAGGCCTTGTGGACAATGCAGAGGGTTTTGAACTTTATCCTTGCAGCCACTGGGAGCCAGTGTAGAGATTTCAGTCCTGGAGAGATACGGTCCCTGGGCTTGAGGCCAAGGACAAGTCTCGCAGTTCTGTTCTGGATGAGTTGCAGAGGGCGGAGTGTGGAGGCAGGCAGATTAAGATAGAGGCTGTTACAGTAATCCAGTTTTGAGAGAAGGAGGAGGTGCAGCTGATAGTGTGACTTCTTAGAGACGTCAGATATATGAGGAGAGAAGGAGAGTGTGGAGTCGAAGATAACTCAGAGGTTTTTTGCCTTGCAGGTAGGAGCAGGAAGAGGGCCAAGAGAGGCCGGCCAGAGAGCTGCAGGGAAGGAGGGAGTGGGTGTGCCGATGAGCAGAATCTCAGTCTTACTGGCATTAAGGCAGAGGTCATTGGCGGCACACCATTCCTGGATAGCAGACAGACAGTCAGAGATGACGGAGGGAGAGGAGGAGGCCGAGGGTAGCCTGAAAATGAGCTGGGTATCGTCCGCATAGCACTGAAAGTTGGGGCAGAGAGCGACGATGCGGTGGGCAAGGAGTGCCAGATACTGGTTGAACAGCCAGGGGGAGAGATTAGATCCCTGGGGGACACCACAGGTGGAGAAAAAGATGTCAGAAAGGAAGGACCCGAGTTGGACCTGGGCGGGTCGATTGGAGAGGAAAGAGGTCAGCCATGCCAGAGCCTGACCAGTGATACCCAGGTTATCACGGAGACGGTTGAGCAGGATGGCATGGTTGACAGTGTCAAAGGCAGAAGAGATATCGAGCAGAATGAGAACACACGGAGTGTTGGAGTCGAGGTTCAAGAGCAGGTCCTCACGGATGTTCAGGAGAGCAGTTTCCGTGCTTCTGGCAGCTCTGAAGCCAGATTGATGGTCATGAAGACTGCCAACAGATTCAGCATGGAGGGTAAGCTGGGAGATGGCCAGTTTCTCCAGGAGCTTGCCCAGGAAGGGAGTGATGGAGATTGGGCGATAGTTAGCCGGGCAGGAGGGGTCAGAAGAGGGTTTCTTAAGAAGAGTGTGCACAAGGGAGTGCTTAAGGGGGGATGGGAAGACTCCAGAGGCGAAGGAGTGGTTGCAAAAGTCAGCCAGGGCAGGAGCCAGGGAGTCAATGTGGTCCTTGATAGTTTTGGAGGAACAGGGGTGAACCTGTTTAGACGAGACTTTCATAGATCAGACTTGTCTGGAAACCTCGTCAGCAGAAAAAAGGGGAAAGGCAGAGAAGGAGGGAGGGGGGGTGGCTGCAGAAGGGCCCGAGGAAGAGCCGGGCAGAGAGGGAGGGAGGTGGTAGGAGGAGAGTGAGGATAGGATATCCTGAGTTTTAGAGATGAAGTGAGAGGCCAGTGCAGTGCAGAGGGCCTGGGAGGGGACAGGAGAGGTAGAGACTGCAGCAGGGTTGGCAAGCTCCTTGCAGATTTTAAAGAGTTCGGCCGAGTTGTTAGATGCCGCAGAGATGCGGGCTTGGATAAGGGCTCTCTTCTTGGTGAGAACGGAGAGATGGTATTGCCTTTGGAGCAGGCGGCAGGCCAGTTTGTGAGAGGATGAACATGAAGCACGCCATTTCCTCTCTGCCACCCTGCACTTGCGTTTTAGGGTGACGAGATCCGAGTCATACCAGGAGTTACATTTGGCTTTGGGCTTCAGGCAGACTCTCATGACAGGGGCAAGGATATCAAGAGTATCAGATATAGCAGAGTGGAGCATGGAGAGGGCTGTGTCAGGGTGGGAGTCAGCCGACGGGGCAGGGGGAGGTGAGAAGGTGGCTGCGAAAGCCTCAACTGACATACGCTTCATGGGTCGGATGACCGAGAAGGTGGGTGGCAGTGGTGAGGGTGGCTTTGCCTGTGGGGTAGGGAGGGCGAGGTGGGAGGATAGGAGAAGGTGATCACTCCAGGAGAGAGGAGTGGAGAGAGGGACGGAGAGGGGAAGGTCAGAAGAGATCAGAGCATCAAGAGTGTGCCCTGCAGAATGAGTAGGCCCAGACGGGAGAATATAGAGTGAGAGAGAGTCGCAGAGGTCACGAAAAAGTCCCGTGGGGGGACAGGAGGCATCCAAGTGGATGTTGAAGTCACCAAGAAAGAGGAGTTGAGTGGTAGAGGACAGGAGTGAGGAGGAGAGGTCAGCCCACTCAGAGAGGAAGTCGGAGATTTGACCAGGTGGCCGATAGACAGTAGCAATGGTAAAGGAATGGCTAGGAGAGAGAGAGAGACGGCAGACAAGGCATTCGAAAGAGGAGTAGGTCTGCGTAGGAGTGACAGAGGCAGGAATCCATTCAGTGAAGATAAGGGCCACACCCACACCTGCACGGTTGGGCCTGGGCACGGAGAGGATCTTGTAACCGTCAGGTAGGAGTGTGTCAAGGCTGGTGACAGAGCTGGCCGTGAACCATGTCTCAGTGAGACCGAGGACGTCAAGGTCCAGTTCCTCAAGAAGGTGACAGATATCAGAAGAATGCTTGATTGCAGAGCGAGAGTTAAGAGTGGCAATATGGAGAAGGTTGCCATCCTTGAAGGACTTCCGGGGAGGGGTACAGATCAGAGGTACGGCCTGCGGAGGTGTAGAAGAGGGAGGTGAAGAAGTAGCACGAGAGGGGGCAGGGAGGGAGGGTAGAGGCAAGGAAGCCGAGGACAGAGGAGGGGGGACAGCAGGAGAGGAAAGGAAGTTGATGAGGCGTGGGAAGCGTCTATCAAAGAAATGAAGGTTGGCCTGAGGGCCTTGGACCAAGACGGTCCCATTAGTGTAGACATTAATGATGGCCTTAGAGGAGTGGAAAGAGGCCAAGAGGACATCCCAGCGGGTGCCACCATTAATGGGAGAAGAGGAGAAAGGAGAGAGCACAGAGACCATATGGAGGGTCCATAGGACAGGCCAAGGTACGAAAAAGAGGATGTCAGTGAGAGTTTCCTTGGAGCAGGCACTAGTGTAGGTGTCAGCGATAGGGAGGCCTGGGTTGGAGACCAGGATGTCCTTTTTAAACTTTGTCCTACCAGATTTAATGAGGAGAGCAGGATAGTCAATAGAGAAGCAGTTAGAGAAGATAGGCGAGATAGAGAGCACCATGGAGTAGGAGGGAGTGGGGGGGGGGGACAGACGATACGAGAGCACACAGAGCACACAGGCAGGAAGTAAGCGGCAAGCCCACGTTTACCACATTTCAGAACGGTGAGTGCGTATTAGGTACAGAGGTCACCTAAGTGTGAGAATCCTGCGAGGGGAGAAAAAACCCTAGTCTACAACATTCCAGAGCAGTGAGTGCGTATTTGGTACAGAGGTCACCTAAGTGTGAGAATCCTGCGAGGGGAGAAAAAACCCTAGTTTACAACATTCCAGAGCAGTGAGTGCGTATTTGGTACAGAGGTCACCTAAGTGTGAGAATCCTGCGAGGGGAGAAAAACCCTAGTTTACAACATTCCAGAGCAGTGAGTGCGTATTTGGTACAGAGGTCACCTAAGTGTGAGAATCCTGCGAGGGGAGAAAAACCCTAGTTACCGCAACTGTGGGACACAGTGAGGTGAAGACACCATGTGAATGAAGTGACCAGGAATGGAAGGGGTGGGCCGGGAGAAGGTGGAGATAGAAGTACAGGCGCCTGGCGTCCCCTGCGGACACCTGCAGACACACAGGGAGCCGCAACCGTAGGAGCCACCCTTTGCGTAAGGGGCCCTTAGCCGAGGGGGGCTGCCGGGTAGGGGGCTGCCCAGGAAGGGGGGTGGATATAGGCAGAGGGAGGACGGGAAGAGGAAGGGGAGGGGGTGTGTGGGTGGGCAGGGAGGCGGGAAGGCAGAGGAGGGCCAGGAAGTGGGAGGGGGGAAGGCAGGCACAACAACGCGCTCAGAGCGCCAGACAAAATAAACACTATTTTAGCACAGTTGAACTCACGGGGCCCGCAGGGCCAGGCAGGGCTTCCCTAAACCAGCTGATCCCTCAGGCTACCGGCGACTGCTCTCCCACGCTCGGATGAACTAAGAAGCGAGCGGGGGGAGCAGCCGCCGAGTAGGCCAGAGGGAGGCTGCTAGTCAGCCAATCAGAGGGGGGGTGGGCGGGCAGGGATGCGGGAAGGCAGAGGAGGACCAGGAATTGGGAGGGGGGAAGGCAGGCACAACAATGCGCTCAGAGCACCAGACAAAATAAAATGATGGCGGAGCTCGTATGTGGGGTCCACACAATAAAGAGCTTAAATACTCTTACCTGGTTGTGGTGAGGATCAGTGTGGACCCCTCCCGGCTCCACGCGTGTGTCTTCCCCTTTCCGCTGCGTCCGCTCTGCTGACGGTGCCCTGCGGCCCGATTCCCAGGCCGGGAAGCTTTGACGGGCCCGCAGTACCAGAAGGGTGCCGGGGGATTGGAGCGGATCCCTGCACCGAGAGACAGCCGGTGTACTTGGGACTCTGATTGGGGTCCCGGATTGGAAGGCCCCTGGTGTCGCCGCGGAGCCATGGCAGTTGGCGGCTCTTCTTCCCACGGCCCGGCGCTGTCCCGTTCTGCCTCGCCATTAAGAGTCTGGCGAGCTGTTGCCGGCTGTGCAGCGACCAAGTTGCGTGGCTGGCGACAGTGGCAGTTGGGACTGGGAACAAACTCCGAACTGCGGAGGGGGATTGGAGCACCGCACGACGGACGGTGTGTTGGACATCCGCTGCGCTGGGGGTAGCCCGCGGATCTGAGGGCCCCCGGCATCCAGGCGGAGCGGAGACATTCGATTTTGGTGGCTGAATTGGATCTGGCTGGTGGAAAAGGGGTGGCACAGGATATGTCAAGGGAACGTGTCTGCACAGGATACGTCAAGGGAACGTGTCTTCCTCTGCTCCCTTTTGATTTTGCCATCTGGCGCCGTTAGCAGGAGGCAGAGCCATCTTCCCAGCATCCGCATCTGAGTAAGCAGATGCGGATAGGCTGCTGTTAATTGGGAGGCGTGCTTTGGAGATCAACATTGTGGCCATGCAGTCTCGTCATCCGGCGGGCGCTGGTATCAGGAGGTGGAGCCAGCATCTTGATGTCCGTGTCGGGGTGGGAGTGACGCGGAGAGACAAGGAGAGACTCGAGTGACGTGCCTCTGGCTGCCCCGGCCGCATTGGGGTTGCTGACTGGTAGGATTACCTTGTCGGGCTTGCACTGGATGACTTTTGCTGATTTGCATATAGTACTTTAACACCGCAGGTATTGCCTGGCTGCTGGAGGGTACTGAAGTTTGTAATTCGTAGTCTGAGGAAGAGGTGCAGCACTTTGTCCGTCAGTGTTGACTAATACTGTTTGGAGTTCTTGAGGGAAGCACTGTTCGGGTACTCTTGCCATCATGATGCACACAGCTGCGAGGCCTCTGCCGGCTTTTCTGCCAAGCCCTGGTGAACCTACCGCCCCATGAGATCAGTTGGTGGATGCCTTCAAGGTATATTTGAGGGCTGCCGGCGGTGCCAAATTCAGCGATGATGAGAAGGAGGCTGCACTACTTAATTGTCTTGGTACTGAAGGGTTGAGGGTTTTTCGTCACCTGCCTGGGGAGAATGTGATGGTTCCAGGTGGTGGTGAAGGGGAGGTGGTCATAAGTACTTATGAGACTGCTCTAAAGAAATTGCAAACTCGTTTTGGGAAAAGAGTTAATGTGGTTTTGGAGAGTTATAAATTATTTTCTAGGACACAAGGGTCTACGGAGTGCATAGATGCATATGTTACGGCGTTATGAGCACTGATGGCCACTTGTGGGTTTCCGGGTAATTTGGATGAACACTTAAGGGACCAAATAATGATGAAAACCTCTAACCAAAAAATCAGAGAAAGGTTGTGGATTGAGAGCGACCCACCCTTAGAAAAGGTGTTGGAGATCGCGAGGGCAATTGAGGCCTCCAGGGCAAGTGTACAGATTGTGACTGAGAGGGAGGGGGCTAGGAATCTGGTTCATGCTGTGATCCCAAGGAACAAAAAAATGGTTGACAAGACCAGTGGTCAAGGAGGCAGGTCATCTAAGGGCAAGGATGGATGTAAAAATTGTGGTTGGTCCAGCCAGGCGGCTGATTCCAAGCTATGTCCTGCTAGCAATGTTGAATGCAGGAAATGTAAATGGGTGGGCCATTATGCACGCATGTGCAAGGTGCAGGTGGTTGCTAATGTAATTTCGGAGGATTCCACAGTGTTGCAAGAAGGTGCCTTGGGTGGTAGACCTGAACAAGCAGTGATTTTGCATGTGGATGGGAGTGTGCGTAAGGGGCCCTGGGTTCCGGTATTGGTTGATGATCATCCTGTGGATATGTTGGTAGATTCAGGGTCACCTTACACCTTGGTGGCTCCAGAAGTGTATCAGGGAGATTTGGGCAAGCAGATTTCAGCTTTGTCAGCTTCCGATATCAAGCCGTGTGCTTATGGGCAGAATCCCATTCATGTATTGGGCTACAATTGGTCCAATTTCTCGTTCAATGGAAGACAAGCTCTGGGCAAATTGTATGTAGCATCCAAGGGTACAAGTGTGTTGGGTTGGGAGGAACAGGCAGCTTTAGGAATGCAAATTCATCCGGGTAAGGATGTCCCTGTTCTCAGTATTGCAGAGGGAGATGTGAATAGCGCCATAGTTACACCAGCGTTGCTTATGGGTGAGTTTCCTGAAGTATTTTCCGAAACCCTTGGTAAGCTCAAGGGCTTTACCCATCGTATTGTGTTAAGGAAGGGTGCTGTGCCTAAGATACACAAAGTGAGGAGAGTGCCAGTGTCAGCAAGGGAAGGATTGGAAGCTGAGTTGACCAAGTTACAGACGGCAGGTATAATAGAACCGATTGAGTCATCAGAGTGGTTGTTTCCCGTGGTCATAGTCAAGAAACCTGATGGAAGTATTAGAATGTGTGTAGACCTTCGGGAGTTGAATTCTAGTATTTGGGTGGATCGGCACCCCTTGCCAAACATTAATGAGTTGTTGTTGACATTGGGGATGCAAAGTATTATTCAACGTTTGATTTGTCTACTGTTTATCATCAAATTGACCTGCACATTGATTCTAAGCCTCTCACATCATTTGTAACTCCTTTTGGCGCATACCGTTTCTGTCGCATGCCATTTGGTCTTGCTTCAGCTTCTGCAGTATTCCAACGGTTGTTGCAGCAGATGTTTGGCAGATTGGCTGGAGTAAGTTATTTTCAGGATGACATCTTGGTGTGGGGTAGTAGCAGAGAAGAACATGATGTTAGGGTCAGGAAGGTGATGTGAATTCTTAAAGAGAGAGGTCTGACTGTGAAACTGGCCAAATGTCAAGTGGGAGTGGAGGAGGTTACCTATTTAGGTCATACATTAAGTTCTGAGGGTGTGAGTCCTAAGGCTGAGTTGGTACAAGCT
Source organism: Ambystoma mexicanum (assembly GCF_040938575.1). Taxonomy (NCBI): domain Eukaryota; kingdom Metazoa; phylum Chordata; class Amphibia; order Caudata; family Ambystomatidae; genus Ambystoma; species Ambystoma mexicanum. The sequence continues at coordinate 418,006,730 of NC_090925.1, forward strand.
TTGAGGGACACACCTGTTCCTGCTAATAAAGACCAACTGAGGGCCTTCCTGGGACTTGCAGAGTATTATGTTAAATTCATATCCAACTATGCGGAAAAAACAGTGGCCATGAGAGCCCTCATGCAAAAGTCTGCCAGATTTGGGTGGTATAAGGAGTGTGGGGCAGAATTTGAAATGGTTAAAAGAGATGTGGAAAATGCCCCATGTTTGAAATCATTTGATCCCAAAAACAAGACTGTACTCACTGTGGATGCGAGTGATGTGGGTTTGGGTGTGGTACTGGAACAATGGTTGGATGGTGAATGGAAGCCTGTGGCTTTTGCTTCGAGGACCCTGAGAGATGTGGAAATCAGATATTTGGTAATTGAAAGGGAGGCTTTGGCGGTGTTGTGGGCTTCAAAGCATTTCAGGACATTTCTGTGGGGTATTCCTTACATAATCAGGACGGACCACAAACCCTTGGTGCAGGTGTTTTTTACCAAAGGTGTTGGGGCGGTGTCACCAAGAATTGCGAGGAGGTCGGTAGAATTACAAGATTACAATTTTGTTTTGCAATATGTTCTGGGAAAATGTAATGTAGTGGCAGATTGTTTATCCCGGTTGCCTGTAGTGGAGGGAGACAGTCAGGGTCAAGGAGAACTGGAGAAAGAGGAGGACTTGCAGGAATGTCAGGTCGCATATCTCCGACTCAGTCAGAGACTGATGTGGAGTTGAAATGGATCAGGGAAGGTCTCATAAAAGGATGGCAGGCTGTTCAGGATAGACCTGAGGGAAAGGGCTATTCCCAGGTATTGCATGAGTTGGCTGTGGGTCCCTGGGGTGTTTCCAGAGGCGTCAAGTTAATACCCCCGGTATGTCTCAGGAGTAAAATTGTAGAGTTGGCACATGCTGGACATTTGGGTCGTTCTCTTACCAAGAGGAGACTTAGGGAAGATTACTGGTGGCCGTTTATGGACAAGGAGGTATAACAAATGGTGAAGGAGTGTCAGGCTTGCTCCATCAGTGATAAAAGCAAGATATTGCATCCCCAACCCATACATCTTGTAGATGTCCCTAAACAAGTCTGGACTAAATTGGCTTTGGACATCATGGGTCCTTTTTAGTGTCTTCAGCCTGAATTTAGATATTTGTTGGTGTTGGTGGACTATACGCCTAGGTGGATTGAAGTGGCTGTGTGTGGTAATGTCACTACTGATTCTGTTATTGCCTTTTTGAGGAAAGTGTTTGACCGAGAAGGGTTACCGGCTGAGTTGGTGACAGATAATGGTATGCAGTTCACATCCAGGACCATGAGAGAGTTTCTGGATCAGCATGCCATATCTCATTATCGGACTGCTTTATATAATCCTTGTGCAAATGGTTTAGTGGAGAGGGCGAATGGTACCATCAAGTCTGCTATTCAATTGGCTTTGGCCAACGGTTTGGCTTGGCAGGAAGTTTTGACACAGTATTTGGCTGCGTATCGTAGGACTCCTTCTGTGGTTACGGGAAGGTCTCCTTTTGAACTTATGAGAGGCAGGAAGGCTGGAACATTATTGAGAACCTTAGCTTTGGGTGGTGGTGGTCCGTGTAAGGTGGATCTGGATGGGATTCATTGCAGTATTTTGGCACGCCAAGAAGCTATGGTTTAGTCGCAGAAGTCCAGGAAGGAATTGCGTATTAAGCCTGGGGATTCTGTGTACATTAAAAATCCCAGGTTTGTTTACAAGGGAAACAGCAAATTTTTGCCCTCGAGGAAAGTGGTGAAGGAAGGGAAGGGCCATGTGCAATTGGAGGACGGTTCGGTTTGGAGTAAGAGACGGGTGGTTGTGAGTGATGGCGAGTGTGCTGGTGCTTCGAGTGAATATTTAAATGTCGAGTCTCAAGAATCTCAGGATGATGCTTTGGATTATGATCCTGTTGACTACCAAGGAAACAGGTGTGGACATGAAGAGCAGATTGCAGGTCCCTCAGATACAGGAGTGAATGAGAATGATCAAATGGCAGATGCTAATCAAGTTGCATTTTCTCAGCAAGCTGAAGTGCGGCACGCTGAGGGGCGCACTCCTAGGAGGTGTGGGCCGCCCATAAAATTTAGAGATTACATCTGTTAGTGAGGCCAGATGCAATTCTGTGGCTCATTCTAAAACATATAATTCTGATGTACTGTTGTTAAGATGTGAAGGTATATGTACTAATATTTATACATACACAAATTGTTTATTTAATTTTATCTTTGATATACTGTGTTATGTTTGCAGGGTAAGCTCATTGCCATTGCCATAATTTTATCATTAAGTTATTACTGTTTAATATTTAAATTCTGTATTTTCTAGTTTGGTTATGTAAGGGAAGAGGATATGTTGTAATGTGTCCATGCGCGTGTGGAATGTTGATGACCTTTCAGGCATCAACATTCCACATTGGCCAGTTGGTTTCTGGATCCTCTGGTGGCGGAGCTCGTATGTGGGGTCCACACAATAAAGAGCTTAAATACTCTTACCTGGTTGTGGTGAGTTTCTATACACTCCTTCACCAACCTCGGCAGCCTCTCCCTCTCAGGTTGCTTCCCGCTTTGTTAAGGATGAGCCAATGCAGATCGGAACTGCCAGAGCACCACTCACTCCAGAAGAGCGTAGATGGCGGAGAGATGGTGGATTATGTCTCTATTGTGGAACTTCAGGTCATCTATTAAGAGGCTGTCCCGAGGTCCCACCAAGACACCAGGGAAGCTGGAAACCTCGGTCCTAGAGGGGACTGGATACCGAGGTGCAATCAACAGTCCCTATGTTTCAGCAGCAGTAACTACACCGGAACTGAGAGAAGACTCACACCTCATGGTAGTAAGTGTGCAAATGATCCTAAAGAAACAATCAGTTGATACCCTTGCTCTCATTGACTGTGGTGCTGCCAGTAACTTTATAGATACCCATTGGGTCAACAAGGTTGGCATCCAGTGAGTGGAAAAGGAAGAAAACCAGAAGGTTGAGAGAGTAGATGGTACACCACTCAGTTCTGGTCCCATAACCCATACCACTGAGCCTCTTCAAGTAAACATCTTGCAACACACTGAAAGGATGACGTTCAACATCATCCGTGCAGCTCATTTCCCTGTTATACTGGGAATAGCGTGGTTGAGGAAGCAAAATCCCACAATCAACTGGTCCAACAACATCTTGGGCCTCATTACGAGGTTGGAGGTAGCCATGGTGCTATCAGTGCCATGGCTGCCTACAAACTCGTTCTGACTCCGCCCTGGTGTATGGAGCAATTACCGGTCCATTCCAAGGTTGGTGGCACTGGTAATTCCCCATTCACCAGGGCCCTTCCCCATTCCCATTGAGCCCCCATAGGGCTCAATGGGAATGGGGAAGGCGCTAATAACGTTATTAGCTCCAGAGTCCCTTTGCGGGTCCTGTCCTTAACGCCTGGAAAAACCAGGCGTTAAGGGAGGACCCGCAAAGGAAACTCGTAGTAGGGCGGTAAGAGATTACCCTTACCGCCCGCCTCGTAATGAGGCCCCTTGAGTTTTCACTCCTCTTTTTGTAGACAACACTGTCTGCCAGAGCCAGGATATTACACAGTTACCACAATGCCCAACTCTTCTACAGAATCCCGCACAGTACACTGCATTCCTGCAGAACTGAGGGACTTTTATTAGGTGTTCATAGATAAGGTACCCCTTGCCCTTCCACCCCATAGGCTGGAACACTGTTGCATCGACTTGGCGCGGACGCACTGGTTCCATTCCGACGAATGTTCTCTTTGTCAGTTACCGAAAAAAAGGCATTACGGACCTACCTTGTCACTCATCTTGAAAACGGTCTCATCCGTCCGTCCCGATCTCCAGCCGGAGCCTCATTGTTCTTTATGCCTAAGAGGGATTCCACCGAGCTCCAGCCCTGCATTGACTATAGAGGGCTTAACAAGGTGACCATTAGGGACCGTTACCCGATGCCTCTCATCTCTGACATACTCGAAGCAGTCCAGAGTTCCAACATCTTCACTAAATTGGACTTGCGCATTTCTTATCATCTGCTTCGCATCATAAGGGGCAACGAGTGGAAAACAGCCTTTAGGACACTGTATGGCCATTTCGAGTATCGGGTGATGCTCTTCAGTCTAGTTAACTCACCAGCCTTCTTTCAGCGTTTTATGGACCGTCTGTTCTCTAATATGTTTTTTCATACGGTTATTGTCTACTTGGATGACATTCTGGTCTTTTCTCCCTCGATGCAAGAACATACGTAAAACCTCTGATCTGTCTTGTCCCGCTTACTAACACATCGTCTTTTCATTAAACCGGAAAAATGCGTGTTCTATGTATTTTCAGTCCCACATCTAGGATTTATCCTTTCCAGCGAGGGCATCAGAATGGATAACCGGAAGGTACTTGCCATTATTAACTGGCCATCTCTATCTTCAGTAAAAGGGGTTCAGAAATGTTTGGGCTTTGCAAATTTTTATCGCAAATGTATACCTCATTTTTCCAACATAGTTTTGCCCATTACCAGACTACTTAAGACGTCAGCTAACCCTTTCAGATGGACGGCAGAGGGTGAGACAGCTTTTCATCATCCCAAAGACCTGTTCTCATCTGCCCTGATTCTTCGTCAACCAGATCAAACTAAAGTTTTCATCATAGAGGCTGATGCATCAGCGAGGGCAATAGGAGCAGTCTTACTCCAAGAGCACGAAGGAAAAGAACACCCAATTGGATACATATCCAAGACTCTCACACCGAGTGAATGCAATTACTCAGTTATAGAGAGAGAATTGTTGGCCATGAAAAGAGCCTGTGAGGAATGGCGACATCTGCTCCAGGGGAGCACTTTCCCATTTGTCATCAGAACGGATCCCAAGAACTTGAAGACACTACAATGCATGGACTGCGTTAATTCATGACAGGCAGGATGGGCACATTTTTTTGCCCACTATGGCTTCAAGATAACATATCTACCAGGGAGTCAAAATATCCTAGCTGATGCTCTCTCTCGCCGGGACTCACCAGAAAACTCTTCTGAGAGGTCTCACAATGGTATTTTTCCCAGGAACCGTATCATTTCCCTAGTCTCCTCCTTCATGGAAGACGTTAAAGAAGCTACCATTCGATCTGAGTCATCTATCCCTAAACAGTACTTTCCCTTTGCCAAGTCCAAGGAGGGACTTCTCTTTATCAACAATAGACTATTTCTTCCTGATCCTACCTTACGCCTCAAGGCCCTGTCTTGGTGTCATGATCATAAATCTGCAGGCCATAGAGGCTCTAAAGGTACGCTTGACATCCTCTCTCGTTCCTTCTTTTGGCCAGGAATGTCGGTCGATGTGAAGAAATATACAGTGAACTGTCCGGTGTGTGCAAGAAGTAAAACTTGTACTCAGAAACCCATCGGTTTACTTGAACAAACCAGGCTCCCCACCAAACTTTGGAGTCACATTTCCACTGACTTTATTGTGGATCTTCCGGTGTCTGAAGGGTGTACGTACATCATGGTGACAGTGGACTACTACACCAAATTAGCCCACTTTTCCCATCTTTCTGGTATTCCTTCAGCGTCTTCGATGGCGGAAGTCTTTATCCGAGACATCTACCGCTTGCATGGTTTACCAGATAAAATTGTTTCGGACAGGGGTAGCCAGTTCACATCAAGGTTTTGGAAGGCATTATGTTCCAGATTAGGAATGGAAAGGGCTCTGTCATCTGGTTTTCACCCTCAGACGAATGGACAGACTGAACGCCTCAATGGTACACTGGAGCAATACCTACATTGTTACACAAACTCACAACAGGACAACTGTGTCTCACTGTTGCCAACAGCAGAGTTCTCATATAATGATTCTATCCATACTGCCACCGGTATCACCCCCTTCTATTGCACCTATGGCTTACATCCTCGTGGCTTACTACCTGTGGACTCTCTTCCTACCGATATCCCATCTATTGAGGCCTTGTTAGCCAAGATCACCGAGGCACATCGCTTCGCCAAGCAAAACCTTCTTGACTCGCAACACACAACCAATGTACAGGCTGACCCCTCTGGGAGGTAGGATCTAAAGTGTGGTTATCTACCAAGTTCCTCCCACATTGGGTACGTCCCTCCAAGCTTTCCCCCAGATACTTGGGGCCTTATGACATCCTCGCCCGGATCAACCCTGTGGCCTATCGCTTAAGATTACCAACGAGTCTCAGTCGCATTCACGCCGACTTTCATTCCTCCCTACTTCGCCCTGCGGGAGTTAATGTTCATCCTCTTCCCATTCACAGGAAAACCTCGGAACAGGACCATGACAAGGAGGAATACGAAGTCTCTCAGATCCGGGACTCCAGATACCGCAAGGGCCGACTGGAATACCTGGTTCATTGGAAGGGCTACCCCAATTCCGAATATTCTTGGGAACCCAGTAACTATGTGCATGCCCCCGTACTTCTTCGCAAATTTCATCGGGCCCATCCAGGGAAACCTGGGACATCCAGGGGCCAAGGGGGGCATACTCTCATGCGCTCACGGTCCTGGAGACTGTGGGACCGATGGAGCACGAGGCACCATTGAAATGTGCCATTACGCTATTCCCTGGCACTTCTGCCGCGGTCTAGTGTATTTTCAACATGGCCGCCGGCGGGCTGCACTTAGCTTTGCATTCCCCGGCGGATGGCGCATTTCAACCCATGAGCTTTTCCTGAGCCCAGCCTCTGTTCTGCGTCCCTCGCGACGCCCCTTCCCTTCCTCTCCTGTCTCCCCTCTGCTCGGCATCTTCCTGTTGCAGCTTTAGTCTAGCTGTCACTCACCTGACTGTTCGCTTTCTTCCTGCACGGCGCTCTGCTACGCTCCGTTTGTTCCTGTCCTCGGGTGCCCGCGGCCCACTCTCTTTTTCCCTCTCTTTCCTTCGCCCCTCATTTCCTCCTTTCTGCTTTCTTGGATTCCCGCCTGGACTACCTGCCTGCGCTGCAGTCCTTTTGGGACTGTCCCCCCTGTTGCAGATCCAGCCTGCATTCGTTGTTACCTGTTGGAAATCAAGTTACCTCCACACAACAATCCTGGGAAACTGCAAGATTCCATACAGATCATTCAAGGTTTTTTTTGTGCCTATCCGGCTTTTTCCCCTGCTAGGCTACCCCGGGAGCTGGTCCACTGTGCTACTTGTTCATTAAGTAAGCACACTGGCGGCCTCCTGTGGTAGACCATACCTTCACAAGAAGATTGACTTCCGACGGAAGAAGACTCCAACCATCAGCTCTGGCAGTTTAGGTGAGGAGTCGGGGGAACTATCAGAAAGCGATCACGACAGCATTTCAACAAGAAAAATACTCTTAATCACCCATGAAAAATACTGTGTGCCTCTTTACAAGTTCAGCGTTGCGGAGAAACAAGTGGTGGTAAATCTGTTGCCATCATATAAAGGAGACAGAAAATACATTCCCCACTCAACAGTGATCTTTACATATCGTGTGATGCTGAAAAACCCTATTTATACCAATAGTCTTGAAAAAATAGACCTAGTACTTATTTGTTTTTTTATAATATCAAAAATAGTTTATTTTAATAGGTTGAACCACAACCCAACTTGTTCTTTTATAAAACTAACTCTAAAACAGTATTTTCAGTAAAAAGAACCCCACAACACAACATACAGTGGATACATTTACAATACAAATTACTAGTTTCACTCACATCCATTCCTGTAACATGACAATACAATACATCAACATATAAAATGTATATAATGATTTAAACATTTCCAATCACTGAGTGTTATTAACTCAGAATAAACAGTCCCGACATGTTTCAGTTCCTCTTGGCACCAAATGCATGAACCTTCTTCAGGGGAAGACACTTTTAATTTTTTCTCCACCATGTAATCCAGGGCCCCAACAGTACTCTTCAAACCGTACTCCTATAATTATTCAATACACAAAGAAAAATAGGGTATCACTACAGATCAACATCATCACAAATACATAAGTCAGCTACATAATGCTAACTATATTCCAGTAACATTCAAATATGTACCTATATACTGGCAAGATCAATTGAACCCAATGGTCACTACATACCTCACAAGTAGGATTGCTGCAGTGTAGGTGTGCCACAGTGCACCCAAATGCCCTCCGACCTCTTTCAATAAGTCTGATCCTGTTCTATAAATGGTTCTTTGGTAACCATGAACCTGATTACAGCTGAGAAAGGAACAACAAACAAACAGTGGTGTGAACAACACAACCACTACTCCCTCACTTCATCACAAATTCACGTGACCGCAAAAACTATATAGTGCTCCGATGAACCTACTCATCTAAGTAGTGACCCCATGTGTATTCCTATCATTCAATGTGGTCATACCTTCCATAACAACCCTATAGTGCTTTTGAAACTACAACCTTCACCAAAGCATTATCACTCATTTAAAACAATATATGCATATATACCTATTACGCCATGCCACTACTCCTGCGTGGTTGAAGAGATTGTTTACATATTCTTCGTCGCTGTTAAATTGTCCACAAAATTGTAACCTACAACAGAAGAAACCTGATCAATGTTCTAGACAAAAAATATATCACAAGTATTTCTGTAGCACGCTATGCCCAATACAATGTAGTTTACTTAATATCAACCATTATTAGAAAATCCAAATAAATGCTCGTATAAAACGATGGCCCATCATTTAATACCCAATTAGTAACGTCTGCAGTACAGTGTACTAAATATCAATAGTTGTAACCTTAATTGAGGACGGAAACTTCACCCAATGCAGTTCCGGCAACCAGAGATCGATTCCAGTAAGGGCGGCGGTTCGGCTGCTAAACCCATGTTTTCATAATGAGAAGCAGTTCAAGTAAACAAATGCTAAGACACAAACGAAGGACTGACCTTCTTTGTTTCATGGAACGTCGTGCATCCTATTGCTGAGACATAAACGAAGGACTAACCTTCTTTATTTCATAAACATAGTAAACAGATTAACTCGATCATGGGTAATCGACCGATAATGTATTCAATAACAATGCATAAGGACGCGAATTACACCCAATGCAGCTCTGGAAACCCAAAACAAAAATCCGGTAAGCGCGGCGGTTCGCTGCTAACCCACTGCTCTCATAAGTACAATAAACCCGCTCACATACACCTACCAAGGAAGGCCAATTAGTGACCACAATTACAATTTACCCAGAATTACATGCTGGAGAAAGTCTAGTCCATTCGACAGGTAAAAACCTGGGGTTTAAAACATAACCAGGGGACCATTATCAGACCAAGTTCTGAATGTAATAGTTTCTAGGTAATCAAAGTTACCCACACAAAGTGAAGTCAACCATACAACACATTACACACATATATTACAATACCTGAACCATATCCGACTCATCACATTATATTTTCAAAGTCTAAAACAGTGTCATTTTTGAAAAAAACATTTCTATACATAGTGCATCTTACTAATTCTTCATATTTCTCACTAATGACCCATCAGATATATCTATATCTCCATAGGGATGTACCACCACCCAATGTCCTTTTATCTCTGAGTATGCAGCCAGTCAATTTCTTCATTAAGACCAATGATATGACTTTGGCACCTGTAAATCATTTTTTGTTCGAATAGAATGAGTTTATCATCTATTTCTGATTTATTTTTGCCATAAATTTTCTTTAAGATCACCCAACTGAAATCCTCGTGGGAATGTTTCATCTGTACAAAATGTTTAACCATAGGAGCTAGCAGTACTCGTTTTTTTATGCAACTTCGATGTTCTATCATACGAGTACGACATTTCCTATTGGTTTTGCCTACATATTGTAATCCGCAAGGACATGTAATTAAATAGACAACATTTTCCGTGTTACAATTGGTCATTTCATTAAGAACCCACTTAATATCAGGATTTAACATAATATATTTTGTTTCCTTCGTCGTGGCGCACATCACACACTTTCCACAGGGAAAATGTCCCTTAACAGGCGGAAGGCCCCATAAAGTAGTTTGCCTGGGTGCTAATGGACGTTTGATGGATATGTCATTCCTAATGAGCATCTGTCTGATATTTTGGCTTTTCCTAAAAGCCACCAATGGAGGTGGAGTCGATTCAGCATTGTACACTTTCTTCCATGTCTTATTAATAATGCCTTTGATTTTGTATGACAAGTTCGAAAACGTATTGACAAATACAATCCGATCACCTTTATCATCTGTTTGTCTTTTCTCTAGTAAGGCCTCACGATTATTGTTAAAAGCTCTTTTGCAAGACCTCTTTACCAGCTCAGCAGGATAGCCTTTATTACACAATTTTCTTGACAACAGAGCTGCACTTTCTTTATAATCCTGCCCCAGACTACTGTTTCTCTTTAGCCTCAAAAACTGCCCAAAGGGCAGATTCTCCTTGATATGATTAGCATGGTGGCTGGAGAAATGGAGAAGAGCATTTTTGTCAGTTCTCTTGTTGTAAGGTTTAACTTTAAGGTGGCCTTCATGTTGAAATATGGTGATATCTAGGAAGTTAATTTCTTGTGCATTGATCTCTTTAGTGAATCTTAAGAAAGGGTTCTGTGCATTTAACCACTCGACAAAAAGTTCTGCCTCTACAGCTGTTCCTTCCCATAGTATAAAAATGTCATCTATATACCGAAGCCATTTCAAAAGGTGTTTCTTATACGGGTTGGTGACTGGATAAATTACCGTTTTTTCAAAAAATTCCACATATAGATTAGCAAGATTGGGTGCCATGGCAGCACCCATGGCTGTGCCTTCAATTTGTTCAAAGAATGCTCCTTGAAACTGAAAAAAATTACGAGTCAAAGCAAACTCTGCACACCACATAATGAAGGCATTACTGACGGGATGACCATCTACCCTCTCTCGTAGAGTTTCTTCTATAACCTCTAAAGTAGCCCTTTGAGGAATAACTGTATACAAGGATTGTATGTCCAGACTAATCAATAAGAACTGGCCTGCGGTGAAAGGTAAATTTTCAATTTTGTTGATAGCATCCGAAGTATCTCTTAGGTAACTATCCATTTTGACCACAAATGGTCTTAAATAGAAATCAACAAATTTGGACAAGGGTTCAAGGATAGAGTTGACTCCAGACACAATTGGTCTGCCTGGGGGATTAGTAAGGCTCTTGTGCACCTTAGGCAGAATATAAAAAACCGGTACACGTCCTTGTTTTCTAATGAGGTAATCACATTCCTGTTTACTGATCATTTCTGCTTCATATGCACTCTGTACTTTAGCTTCTATGATCTCCATCATAGCAATAGATGGATCAGAAGGTATGGAATGATAACTTCTGCCATCACTCAGTAAACGCTGGCATTCCCCCACATAATCCTCACGGTTCAATAGCACTATGGCTCCGCCTTTATCGGCCTGCCTCACTACTACATCTTGTAATCTGGCCAACCGTGACACCAGTTCTCGTTGAGTATTACCAAAATTTGAATGATGCCGTATGCCTTGTTGTTCCAATTTATATACCTCTTTAAGAACCTGTTTCTCGAAGACACGAGATTCAGGGGTATAACTGTGTGTAGGGGCACAAAAAGTAGATTTATTTCTAAGACCCGTATGGTTAACATTCTCATACACATTGTCATTACGAAAAAACTCATTCAAATGGACCTTCCGCATAAAACTGTGGAATTCAGATCTGAACTCGAATGGATCATGGTATTTGGTGGCAACAAAATTCAAACCTTTATTCAGAACCATTTCTTCCTCAATGCTCAATTCGTAATTGGATAAATTGATCACCATTGATTCCTCGATCGACTGCGGGTTTGAATTTGGTTGCCCCAGTCTCCTCGGTTGGGCCCTTGTCCTAAAAAAGGACGTCCTTGTCTTTGTTTATTTTGATAACGTTGTCCTCGACCCCTACTATTACCTCCTCCTTGTTGATTAATAGGGTCTGCAGTACCTGTACTCCCATCTTCACTCGAGCTATAAGAGGTGTTACGAAAATGTACCCTTTTTCTAACAGGTGCTTGAGTGTTAGTACCCTGATAATTATTGCCAAACTTAAAGCCCTCGACAATGTAAGGAAATGCTTTTTCGTGTGCAAATGTAGACAGATCTTTTTTCATCCTCTTAATGCGATCAACATTGGTGTCATTTTTAAATTCTGTAAATTCTTTGAGATGTAGATCTAACTTCATTTTGAAAGCATCAAGGTCTAGGTCTTTTTTTATTTCCTCTTGTAGTTTAGAGATATCCATTTCAATTTTTTTAGAGACTTCTGTAGCCGTATCTATTATAAGGACTAGCCAATCACGACCGCACTTATTCGAAATGTAGCTCCATTTTATCTTAAATTCTGGATTATCCAGAAATAACCTCGGTTCATTTCTAACTATGAGAACTTGGGGTAGTGCTTGGTTCTTAAGATATTGTAACATGATGACCCCATGTAATTCTGTACGAATTAAATGTTTTCTGAGTTGAGCCAATTCGTCCCATTGGTCATTATTCCTGTTCAGAATACCATCATCCGCGTCTGCCAATACTGACAAAGATTCTAATAATTTTTGTATGTGTTCTTCACTGTATAGAAGACATTTGTCTGAGGCGGTCGCCATAATGGTAACTGAACAGTATAACCACTAGGAACAAACAAATACAATTTTACAACATTAAGGACAAAGACTATTCCTTTCACAAACTAAACCTAGAGTTCCTATTTTCAAAACATACCTTCGAGACCACAAGGAGCCTCCTAAAGATCTATCTTTACAAAGGTCTACCGTTCCCCTTATTTTAACATTCCCTCTCTCTCACGGTTAGGGGATAACCAACATTATCATCATATAAAGGAGACAGAAAATACATTCCCCACTCAACAGTGATCTTTACATATCGTGTGATGCTGAAAAACCCTATTTATACCAATAGTCTTGAAAAAATAGACCTAGTACTTATTTGTTTTTTTTTTTTATAATATCAAAAATAGTTTATTTTAATAGGTTGAACCACAACCCAACTTGTTCTTTTATAAAACTAACTCTAAAACAGTATTTTCAGTAAAAAGGACCCCACAACACAACATACAGTGGATACATTTACAATACAAATTACTAGTTTCACTCACATCCATTCCTGTAACATGACAATACAATACATCAACATATAAAATTTATATAATGATTTAAACATTTCCAATCACTGAGTGTTATTAACTCAGAATAAACAGTCCCGACATGTTTCAGTTCCTCTTGGCACCAAATGCATGAACCTTCTTCAGGGGAAGACACTTTTAATTTTTTCTCCACCATGTAATCCAGGGCCCCAACAGTACTCTTCAAACCGTACTCCTATAATTATTCAATACACAAAGAAAAATAGGGTATCACTACAGATCAACATCATCACAAATACATAAGTCAGCTACATAATGCTAACTATATTCCAGTAACATTCAAATATGTACCTATATACTGGCAAGATCAATTGAACCCAATGGTCACTACATACCTCACAAGTAGGATTGCTGCAGTGTAGGTGTGCCACAGTGCACCCAAATGCCCTCCGACCTCTTTCAATAAGTCTGATCCTGTTCTATAAATGGTTCTTTGGTAACCATGAACCTGATTACAGCTGAGAAAGGAACAACAAACAAACAGTGGTGTGAACAACACAACCACTACTCCCTCACTTCATCACAAATTCACGTGACCGCAAAAACTATATAGTGCTCCGATGAACCTACTCATCTAAGTAGTGACCCCATGTGTATTCCTATCATTCAATGTGGTCATACCTTCCATAACAACCCTATAGTGCTTTTGAAACTACAACCTTCACCAAAGCATTATCACTCATTTAAAACAATATATGCATATATACCTATTACGCCATGCCACTACTCCTGCGTGGTTGAAGAGATTGTTTACATATTCTTCGTCGCTGTTAAATTGTCCACAAAATTGTAACCTACAACAGAAGAAACCTGATCAATGTTCTAGACAAAAAATATATCACAAGTATTTCTGTAGCACGCTATGCCCAATACAATGTAGTTTACTTAATATCAACCATTATTAGATAATCCAAATAAATGCTCGTATAAAACGATGGCCCATCATTTAATACCCAATTAGTAACGTCTTCAGTACAGTGTACTAAATATCAATAGTTGTAACCTTAATTGAGGACGGAAACTTCACCCAATGCAGTTCCGGCAACCAGAGATCGATTCCAGTAAGGGCGGCGGTTCGGCTGCTAAACCCATGTTTTCATAATGAGAAGCAGTTCAAGTAAACAAATGCTAAGACACAAACGAAGGACTAACCTTCTTTGTTTCATGGAACGTCGTGCATCCTATTGCTGAGACATAAACGAAGGACTAACCTTCTTTATTTCATAAACATAGTAAACAGATTAACTCGATCATGGGTAATCGACCGATAATGTATTCAATAACAATGCATAAGGACGCGAATTACACCCAATGCAGCTCTGGAAACCCAAAACAAAAATCCGGTAAGCGCGGCGGTTCGGCTGCTAACCCACTGCTCTCATAAGTACAATAAACCCGCTCACATACACCTACCAAGGAAGGCCAATTAGTGACCACAATTACAATTTACCCAGAATTACATGCTGGAGAAAGTCTAGTCCATTCGACAGGTAAAAACCTGGGGTTTAAAACATAACCAGGGGACCATTATCAGACCAAGTTCTGAATGTAATAGTTTCTAGGTAATCAAAGTTACCCACACAAAGTGAAGTCAACCATACAACACATTACACAAATATATAACAATACCTGAACCATATCCGACTCATCACATTATATTTTCAAAGTCTAAAACAGTGTCATTTTTGAAAAAACCATTTCTATACATAGTGCATCTTACTAATTCTTCATATTTCTCACTAATGACCCATCAGATATATCTATATCTCCATAGGGATGTACCACCACCCAATGTCCTTTTATCTCTGAGTATGCAGCCAGTCAATTTCTTCATTAAGACCAATGATATGACTTTGGCACCTGTACCTGTTACCTGTAAATCCCTCCAAGCTTTCCCCCAGATACTTGGGGCCTTATGGGGCCTTATGACATCCTCGCCCGGATCAACCCTGTGGCCTATCGCTTAAGATTACCAACGAGTCTCAGTCGCATTCACGCCGACTTTCATTCCTCCCTACTTCGCCCTGCGGGAGTTAATGTTCATCCTCTTCCCATTCACAGGAAAACCTCGGAACAGGACCATGACAAGGAGGAATACGAAGTCTCTCAGATCCGGGACTCCAGATACCGCAAGGGCCGACTGGAATACCTAGTTCATTGGAAGGGCTACCCCAATTCCGAATATTCTTGGGAACCCAGTAACTATGTGCATGCCCCCGTACTTCTTCGCAAATTTCATCGGGCCCATCCAGGGAAACCTGGGACATCCAGGGGCCAAGGGGGGCATACTCTCATGCGCTCACGGTCCTGGAGACTGTGGGACCGATGGAGCACGAGGCACCATTGAAATGTGCCATTACGCTATTCCCTGGCACTTCTGCCGCGGTCTAGTGTATTTTCAACATGGCCGCCGGCGGGCTGCACTTAGCTTTGCATTCCCCGGCGGCTGGCGCATTTCAACCCATGAGCTTTTCCTGAGCCCAGCCTCTGTTCTGCGTCCCTCGCGACGCCCCTTCCCTTCCTCTCCTGTCTCCCCTCTGCTCGGCATCTTCCTGTTGCAGCTTTAGTCTAGCTGTCACTCACCTGACTGTTCGCTTTCTTCCTGCACGGCGCTCTGCTACGCTCCGTTTGTTCCTGTCCTCGGGTGCCCGCGGCCCACTCTCTTTTTCCCTCTCTTTCCTTCGCCCCTCATTTCCTCCTTTCTGCTTTCTTGGATTCCCCCCTGGACTACCTGCCTGCGCTGCAGTCCTTTTGGGACTGTCCCCCCTGTTGCAGATCCAACCTGCATTCGTTGTTACCTGTTGGAAATCAAGTTACCTCCACACAACAATCCTGGGAAACTGCAAGATTCCATACAGATCATTCAAGGTTTTTTTTGTGCCTATCCGGCTTTTTCCCCTGCTAGGCTACCCCGGGAGCTGGTCCACTGTGCTACTTGTTCATTAAGTAAGCACACTGGCGGCCTCCCGTGGTAGACCATACCTTCACAAGAAGATTGACTTCCGACGGAAGAAGACTCCAACCATCAGCTCTGGCAGTTTAGGTGAGGAGTCGGGGGAACTATCAGAAAGCGATCACGACAGCATTTCAACAAGAAAAATACTCTTAATCACCCATGAAAAATACTGTGTGCCTCTTTACAAGTTCAGCGTTGCGGAGAAACAAGTGGTGGTAAATCTGTTGCCGCCACTTTTTGGCAGTAACAGAATTACCACTGTTTTCCTGCACCGATGAATTAAACATTTGGAGGTGAAGTGGAGGATTTCCCTCAAGCAAAAAGCTTGAGGTGGATCCACCACTTTACAGTCAAAAATCCTCAGATTTCCCAAGCAATAATTTCGCCAGCGATAAATCCACCCAAATCACCATGGAAATCCGTGGACTCCAAAAATGGAGAATTATCACAGCCAATCCAGATTTTCACCATGGAGAGGAGTGGAGTTGGCATTGATAGATGGGAAAGATGCCCTCCTCCATCTCCCCTATGTTGTTTGATTACTATATGAAGCATCTCCATGATTTACTGGCAATGCATAGTGTCATCTTTCAAAATTATGCAGATGACACCCAAATCGTATTCTGATTTAGATCAAGATCCAGATGCTAATAGAACTTAAGTACAACCACTTTCGGGCTTATTGGAACATGTACAAGTGAGAACTAGTTAGGACTTGCCGGTAAGATAGCTCTGTGGGTTGAGCGCTTACTGCTGCGATCTGTGTGTGATCTGCAGGTCGCGGGTTCAATACTGTCAAGGCCAACTCAGCCTATCATCCTTGCAAGGTTCATAAATGAGTTCCAACTCCGGTTGGGTGATATTGTATATAAGTATGTTCTATGTAAAGCGTTTAGGCGTAAGCGCTATATAAATAACAAATCATTATCATTAAATAGGAGATTATGCTTCTAGCTTCCTCCCATCATCTTTCCAAAGCCTTGGATGTATAGCCACACGCCCCTCTTGAGGGCCATTTGATCAAAACACAAACTTCTGTGCAATCTTTAGGAGCGGTTTTAGGCTCTTCTCGTTCACTGATGCCCCAAGTGAACAAAGTGCTCAGTGCCTCTCATTGTCAGTGGATGATTCTGAAATAGAATAAACCGCTCATATTATTGTTTGTTTCCCCTAGAGCCCAGGGATCGTCCTCTTGCCCTATGACCCTGACCCTGAATCGTTTCTCGTTTTAGGCTATCTACGGGTCTGTGTGATCTTGTGCAGTGGCTGCCGCCACGTTGTGGAATGCCCTACCGAGGGAGATTCGGTGTGTTGATAACCTGTTGATATTCAGAAGAAAAAACCGCCTGCTTTATTCTAAACTTGATAGATGCATCTTTCTGGCCGGGCGATGGGATTCCTGGTGGTGCTAGCGCCTCTTCCCGGATTTAACATGACATCATTTGCAATCCCATGTTAACTCCAGGGGAACACCTGGTGGTAACGGTAATCGTGTTTGGCGGTAATTCGGCAGATTTACTAGTGAATTACCACCAAACCCGAAATGAGGCCGTGGGGGTTGGACAGAGAAGAAACCTATAGGTAATCCCCTATGAACGGTGCTGGGTGTTGCTTGTATGGGGTCGTTGCGCACTGTTGTTTAATCGGATGTATCTGCTGGGCAGGTAAGTAGGACTTGCACATTTTGCATTTCTACCTTTTGAGAAACCATTTTAAATATCAGGCCCTGAAGGGATTTTTGTTTGGGGCATGACTGCATTATTAATGAGAATACAACTATAATGTGTGTGTACTTCTGTATGCTCCCATTTTGTGGCCAAATTAAAGTGAAGAAAAATGGCTTCGGAAATAGTCGGTAACAGTGTTCATAGAATCTAATCTGATAAATATTTGCTCTGAAGGGAGTTTTATAGTCCTGCATTTCTATTCCCCCTCCACCCCATCCTTTCTGGGATCTGGGGGTTCCCTTTATACACACAATGCAGCAGAGGTTTGTGATGGAGGATGAAGGGGTCATGAGCTGCTATGATTGGAGGGAT
Organism: Ambystoma mexicanum; assembly: GCF_040938575.1. Taxonomy (NCBI): domain Eukaryota; kingdom Metazoa; phylum Chordata; class Amphibia; order Caudata; family Ambystomatidae; genus Ambystoma; species Ambystoma mexicanum. Next base: position 418,024,833 of record NC_090925.1, read on the forward strand.
GGGAGGGCGTTTCCTACCTCTGACCTGCCAGCAGCATAGGTTGAGTGCTTTACTGTGGCGGGGGACGAGTGGCCTATTGTTGCTTGTCAATTACATCCTAAAAAAGCTGTTCTTGAACCACCAGCTAAGGTATCACCACTGCCGGGTTCCCTTCACAAAACTGGCCCATGGTCCGTGATATTCCCCTCCACCACAAATACACATCCATGCACACTGGTGCATAGGCGCGTTACAAGTGCCATATCATATCATGGCCCTCATTATGACTTCGCCGGTCTGGAAATAATGCCGGTAATTCTGGCACCCGCATTTTTCCCGGACCGGCAAAACACACGTTCACCGGCACTAGTAACACCAGTGTCCATGATTCAAGCAATCCCATTCCATGGACTCCATGGAATGGGAATTTACTGTTGCCCCCACCGCCCGTACTATCCCAATAAGGCAGTTTTGCCGGCATTCCGCAGGTAATACCGGCAAAACTGTAATGAGGGCCAAAGGCCTTAGGCGTGCGTAAGGTTGCACAGTGCATGAACTATATGGTTTCTTAATATGTTGCCCTCCAGATACTTTGAACTTCAACTCTTATTAGCCTTGACTGCTGGTGAAGGGTGATGGGAGTAGTAGCCGAAGAGTGCCTGAAGGGCCACAGAATGAGTTCCAGTACTGACTGAGGTCTAACTGAACTGCTCCCATTGGTGACCGAGGCAAGGCTGACTTGCATGTGTTTGGTCATCTTCTTCCGGTATCCCTACAAAATATCCTCACCAAAAATATCGCCAAACATATGGCCGTTTGTCTCGCTATAGGGGATCTTTTTGGGGAGGATATTTTGTGGGAGCGGGGCTTGCAGGGGTGTCCCCCGCACATTTTAAAGTAATGCAGGGGTTGCAGGTGGTGTCCCCCGCAGGGTCCATGGGTCAATATCGCCGTAAAAATATGATTGATGATATTTTTGTATCGCAGTATTTTTGCAGGGATATTAACACATGGAACTCTTCTGGAGTGGCCCGGAAGAGCTAAAAAAAAAAAATATCAATTAAAAAAATTATGGTTCACAGGGGTCGGTGCGTAGGTTCAATTATTTTCATCCATCATTTTTGGGTTCTGCTTTTCATGGATTGATGACAAGATAGAAGAGTTTCAGGGCTATATCCTTACTAGGCAGTATACACGCCAGAAGACAAAACAATGACTCGTTGCCCTCTTTCCAAATACCTACGCTTAACTTTTGCAGATATATTTCTCTACAGACTTGAAGCCTCTCTTTTACGACAATTATCTCCTGATAGAATGCTGTAATTTTAGAACAACAAATAAAATAGGGATCATTATCAAAAAACCCCATAAAACAATGTGAGATAGCAGGGCAGGAGACATGTTTCTAGGCCCAAAGCCGGACATTTACTCAAGCATAAATTTATCCTCCTTGGCTTTGGCCTTTGCCTTGGACACCTAATAAAACCCATAAAAATCCATTGCATAATTGATTTGAATGTCTGAAGAAGGGAGATGTGCATCGTGAGGCGAAACTCAAGCTTGAACCTTGTTCTCCTGTAAACAGCATTGTGCCTTCTGCCCTCAGGCCGGGGGAGCTCCCACTTGAATCCAGCCTATGACTGTGCGTCGCGCTCTTCTAGTGCTATTGTAAACATGGACTTAACAGGTTATTAAACTATACAGGGACTGGTCTAAAAGGTACTAGAAGTGCCTTTCCCCCAAAGCCGCCATGCTGGGACGCATCCAAGTGTCATCTCTACATGTTGTTACAGCTTGTTCACGAAATGTCGTTTCACTTGTTACTTTATTTGGTCATGATTTTCAACCCGAACAAACAAAAATGTGGACAGCCTGAAATCAAAACCAAGAACAGAACTAAGCAAGCATTGGCACAGCCAGTAGCTTTGGGTTTTATATGTGGAACAGGATTTCTGTAAATGCACGCATACACACATGCAGGCAGAGGGGAGATGCATGGAGGAGAGGGCAGCGAGAGAGAGTGAGAGTGGGAGAGAGAGAGAGAGAGAGAGAAAGAGAGGGGGGCAGAGGAAGAGGTCAAATCGGATTGTAGCACAGGGCTAGTGACTGCTGGGGTTGAAGGAGGAGAGACAAGCAGTGGCTACTAGGCAAGGGGTCGTTTTGAGCAATGCAGAGATGTGACGATGTGTCGCATGAAGGTACTAGTGAAAGGCTGAGCTGGGGGTAGATGCAACCAGTACTTAATTTGTGGGCGTGTTTGCCAGGGCTCAGCCCTGGCACCTACTTATGAGCCCCAGCACGTATTGTCTCAGACTCACTTTAATTATGAAGTAGTGATAGTCAGTGCCTCCATCAACCACAATGAGCAGATGTGAGCTGTAGTGCAACCCCACATCTGTCGACGCTGTGGGGAGCAGCTGTGGGTGGTGGCAGCAGTGGTGGGGAACTGCGCACCCACAGTGTCACAGGAGCACTAGAAAATATTTAGGCCCTGGGACTTAATTATTTAACAAACTAAGCACTGGCTGTAACACCATACCAGATCAGCGTGGCCCCGCCATTTATGTAAAATAAGAACAATTGGTGTTGGCCATTTTCTAGTGGTAGCTTTAAGGTTACACACTGGTATCTTCTGCATTAATTTAAGACTCGGTCATCATCAGTCACATTTTGGGTGTGCCTTACTCAGTCTTTAAACCACATGAGTGTGAGCAAATGAAAGCCATTGGGGATAATATTAAATGGGGAGATATCATGAAATACAGGTACCTCTGAAAGACCAGTAGAGATTAGGAAGTGTTAGTCACATTTCAATTGTGCATTACGCATCCTTAGGCCCATTCAATGGAAATGAACAACTTTAGATGAAATGCATTGCATTGAAAAGGGGAGGCTTCATATCAGACTGACACATGTAAATGGCTAATAAGAATGAGACAAACCTAGTTGCATTTCCAGTGTTCAGCCTTTCATTCTTTTAGTGGTGATTAGAAAGTACCCTACGGAAGGAATCTATATCAGGACAATGGGCCTCATTACAGGTCGGGCGGTCCAGAATTAACATTGGCGGTAAACCCGCCACCACTGTTAATTCCGGACCGCCTGATCCCGACCCCTGCAGGCAGAAGGTGATCTTCCCGCCAGGTCTGACCTGGCGGGGTGAACACCTCCCGCCTGCAGGCGGACGTGGAAACACCAGCACCATCACGAGATGGTGCAGGTGTTTCCACTTTCCCATTCCCATTGAGTCCTAGGGGACTAACACCATTCCGCCTCCGTGACTCCCGGGACACCGGGCTGTAATGCCCTGGTAATTCCGGGAGTCACGGAGGCGGAATGGTAATACGAGTCCTGTGGTAACCATGCGGTTTTACCGCCGGGCTCGAAATGAGGCCCAATGTCTTGTAAAGATCACTCCAGTCCGGTAGAACTACATTAGGTACGTGGCTGATCTGCCAGACTCTGCCCTTTTATCCTTCTCAATATAATTCAATGAATTCGTTCCACTGATATAAGGAATCCTAAAATACAGTGATATCTGGGCAGTCAGTACGCCTGAGAGGCCAGTAGAACTGGGTTGAGTCCGTCCGATGCCGGGTGTGTCCGACTCGGCATTTCATTCTTCGGAGTGTAATAAAATGTATACTACTGAGGTGGATAAAGAGACATCATTAAAGGCCAGTACTGCCTTGACAAAGTCTGCCAGGTGTTACTCACTAAAGGAGGCGGAGAGAGATGCTATATCAGCAGAGAGGCAGAAAAACATGAATGAGGCAGAGAGGGGGGTGGACTCTAAGACCCACAGGGGCACACCTCCTAGGACAGAAGGAACCAGCTTTGGACATCCAGGACAGGAGGGGAATAAGATGATCAGAACAGAGAGATAGCGAGAGACGGGCAGAGAGACAGGTGAGCGAATGAGAGGCAGAGCGATAGAGAGTGAGAGAGAGCGAGAAGAGAAGGTCGACCGCATGACCTGTAGGGACAAGACATGGAGCGTGACAAAGAGGGCAAGAAAGAAGTTGTGGGGTGGGGGGGCTGTAGAACCAGGGCATTGGGGTAAAGGAATATGGCTTCTGAGTAAACTTGCAGGACCTTAGGCTGGCCTGATGCCTCCCGCCGCTCCAGGCTATGGTTGACGGCCAACTTCACCTGCACAGCTGAGAGCCGGAAGGATGCTTCCCCAACTTGGGAAAGAAGGACGAAGGGTGCGGGAACCCCTTAAATCCAAGACTTTGAGTTTGGCGGGAACATTTTTAATCAGAGACTGGGAGTGTTTTCGGAGGGAGACTGAAGGCTGGAAGAAGAGTGCAAGAACCTTTTAAACAGGTGAGTGTGAATGTGTTGCTTTTGGTATTAAGCTACCAGGACCTAGCCTTAACTAAACCAGAGAGATCTTTTGTTTTGACCCTTTCTGTACACCCCTGAGAGACACAATTTTGTCACATTTTCCCCAAGAAATTAGTCATACTAAAGAAGCACCATCACGGCAAACATGTTTTTGGTCAGTCCCTAGTGGTTTGTTATTTTGGCCCCAATCTGCATACAGTCTCTAATGCACCTTTTCCACAAGCATACTCTTATGTCTTGCATTTTCTGTGTCAATGTCAATCACGTGACAGTACATATGTAACATATTATTCAATTCTAAAACAAAACAGGAATTATTCACTCTGAAAGGTCAAACCAGAATACCTATCTGCAGTATGATTACAAGGCAATCCAGCAAAGCTTTGGGCACGGCGGATCATTCAGTTTATGGGCAAAGAGTGAAGTCTGAGATTGGGTGCCAGCCTTTCTCAATTAAATGGGTCATGTCCTTTTAAAAAGGGACGATCTTCCATAGTCAAACCTCACCCTTTGAATGGTTTTTCTGCCTCTTTTCGAGTGGGAAGTCCCCCAGATATCATGTCTCTCTCCAACTTTGTTGAATCATTTTTAAACATTCACATAATATGTTAAGACAGGAAGGGTGTCTTTTTTGCCTGCATCCACATACCGTTTGCTTCTATCGAAGCCCAGATGGGTGCCAATTGGTTAAGCCTTAACCAAAGTAAAACCAAGTTTCTGATGATTACATCAGCTTGGTTAAGAACCAAAGTAAAGCAATGATATTCCTCTATCCCCTTCTTCAGTAACTGCATAAACCCCCTAAGAGAAAGTCAGAAGTCTGGGCATTTGAAGGGACGTCTCTCTCTTATCAATGCACAAGAAAACGCAATCATGAGAGTATTATCCATAATTATTATTACTTTGTTTTTAATGAAGCAAAGTGCGGTAGTATTGTCCGTACCATTATCGATTACTAAATTGTATATTGATACTAAATTGTTCAAGAACAAAATCAATGACAACCGACAAATCATACAAAACAGACCAATCAACCACAACACGCAAACAACAGGACCTAACAAAGAGCCACAGCACAAACTCCAAAACCTCCCTGAATTATCAGCAGAGGCTTTCGTCTTGTTGGTAAAACACAGCAAGAAAGCAGGATCACCCATGGACCCCTGCTCCCCTGACATCCACAAATCAATTCTCGCTCCCGGGACGCCTTCAGAATATTACAGACACCTCCTAAATCTCTCACTAACAACAGGAACAGTACCAAGAGCCTTCAGATCAGCATCTATCAAACCACTTTTAAAAAACACAAGTGGAGATGTAGAAGACCTCTCAAACTACAGGCCAAACTCAAACATTCCATGCCCAGCTAAACTCCATGAAACACACATATACAAATTAACCCAAGAACATGTAGAACGACACCACCTGCTAGACCAAGCATAAGTCGGTTTCAGACCAGCAAGAGGAACAGAAACAGCACTACTATCCATCTGGGATGACCTAAAAACAAACACAGACTCCAACACAACATCATCCCTGATTCTGCTCGACCTCTCCGCAGTCTTCGACACAGTTAGCCATGACACCCTAACCAAAATACTGGAAGACATAGGCATAATGAACATGGCACTCCTCTGGATTAAATCATTCCTAGCAGACAGAACAGAAACCGTTTGGATAAAATCCTTCAAATCCACCCCACAAGTTAACAACTGTGGCGTACCACAAGGGTCCTCACTATCACCACTGTACTTCAACATCCACCAGACTCCAGTAATCAGAATCTTCAAAAAATTCATTACATGCTACAACTACGCAGATGACACTCAAATCATCTACAAAATGGAAGACACTCAAGCCGACCACTCAACCCTAATCGAGTGTCTAAAAGAAGTCTTTAACTGGATGAATACCAACAGCTTCAAAATCAATCCAGGAAAGACAGAAATAAGGATCATATCCAAAAACCAAGAGAACAACACCTATATTCCATGGCCAATGGAAATGGGAACCACATCAACACTATCTAAGGTAGTAAAAAAATCTGGGAGCCCTGATGGACAACACCCTAACCTTAGAACCACAAATAAATGCAATCATCAAGAAATGCTTCTTCCTCCTCCACACGGCAAGAAGAATCCTACCTTTCCTCTCCTTCACCCACAAAACACTCACAATCGTCACCCTCATCATGTCAAGCATCGACTATGCAAACAGCCTCTATCTTGGAATACCAGAATACCTCCTGAAGAAACTACAACAGATCCAATATACAGCAGCCAGACTGCTCCTCAAACTATCCAGAAGAGACCACATCACTCCAGCCCTAAAATCACTGCACTGGCTCCCAGTCAAACATCGCATCACCTTCAAAACACTGTGCATGACACACAGGGCAATCAGCGGACAAGGAGCTGAACTCCTACAAAAGAAAACAATCTACAAACCAACAAGACTCCTCAGATCAAGCAATGAAATCCACCTGGAACAAAAACCATACCTTAAGAAAAAACTTGGGGGTTCCTCCTTCTCCCACCTAGCCACAAAAACCTGGAACCTCACCCCGAAAGAAATATGAAACACCAAAGGCCACCTACAATTCAGAAAATTACTAAAAACCTGGCTCTTCAACACCACAAACACAAACTGAAAAACCGAAACAACCGGACCCGAAACACAAAAAGAAGATGACAAAATTTAGGATGACACTCATAAGACCCAGAACCGACCAGAGAAACTCTCACTACAACAAGAGAGATGATGCTAAGTCAAATAGGACACAGGCGACACCCATGAGGACAGAATCAGCATCCTTAGCCAACTCCAGCCAACAACCTCACCCACCCCATAATTGGGGCAGCATACCTGTATAAAGTTTTGTGAATGTGGGCACTGGCCATACTTAAACTAAGTCATGGGCATTGGCATGGGCATTGACCATATAGAGTTATGAATGAAAACAGGTGCCGGCCCAGGACGTAATTGCAAGCATTGGCATGTGCCACATTTCGAAGGGGCTATGAGCGATAGCATGCATAAACAACTGAATAAGATGATGAATGCCAACCACCCGCCACATATGGATGGAGTAGCCTTGGCTGGTCGTCTCCGCGCACCAACTGGATTGGGAATGTTCTCTGGGCCAGATTTGAAGCGACACACAAACGCCTACCTGCCCTGCATACAGACAGGTGTCGCGTCGGTGGCCGAGGCCAAACTTTGGTAAGGTTATGAATGTGAGTGGATGCTGTGTGTGAAATGGACTGTGAGTATCGGACGACCCAGATCAGGACAGAGAGGCAGAGACGCACCCCCGCCCCTCGTGGAGAGAATACGGAAATTTAGCACCGCAGTTCCAGACAGCAATGCCAATTAACCAATCCACTAACAATTTCACCCCTCTGCATACACCCCTCAAACTCTAACCAAACACAACCTCAAACCTACAACACAACAATCCGCACAAACTTCACTACACTGCAACAACAAAACAAACCACACATAGACTTGCACAACAGCACACAAGTACTACCGATCGTAAAACACACCAAGCGCAGCCAACGGACCCACCGGGCTGAAGCCGCCAACAGAACATCACTGCTCTCTTGCATTTTTCCAGCTTATTCCCACTAACCCACCCCCTTCCCCTTTCTTTCAGAGCCGCCAGAGCACCAGGGGACCACTCCAGTGGCAGTGGCGTCACCAGGAATCAAATTTAGGAGGGGCACAGAGGGGGCCAAAGACAAAAGTAGGGGGGCACAGACAAAAGTAGGGGGAGAAAGAACATGGTCACTGATCGTCTTAGGTTGGGGGGGCACAGGGTTTCACAGGGGGGGGCCCGGCCCCCCCAGCTTCCCCCCTAGTGACGCCACAGTCCAGTGGTGATAGTGAGCAGTACAAATATCCTTTAACATTAAAATTAACATTTATCTCAGAGCCAAGCAGGGCACTACGTCTAGACTTCCAGTTCTACCAAACAAGCCTGCAATAATTATCACCAACTCACCCCGGCACATCCACATGTCTCCAATTTTTCTTACATCTAACGATGCCATCACATTCAATGCTCTGACTTTGATGCAACAGCACTTTGAGATCCGTCCTGAGACTATATTCTTAAGCAAGCATAGTGGAATTATCCCAGGAGGCGGTTGTGTTCTAGTAGAGTGAATAGTTGACTTTTACATCATGTTACAAAGAAGAAAGAATGTTTGGCCGATAAATTAAAATTCAAATGTCAAGATTATGTAAAACACTTCCAGAAGAAATGCATAGAGTAGTCCATCTGATGACTTTTCGAAGATGTTTGAAAACATTTAGCTTCTAACTTTCATAGTGAGCTGGGTATCGGACAGGCGTCCACCCACTCCATACAACATCTAATGTGAATGGGAGTGTGGTGAAGGTATAGTTTGAAAGGACAGACTTACATTCATGAATCCATGAACTAGATACCAACTACCCCATTTTAGTAGTAAATGACACATGTGCAATGGATAATTGAAATGTGGGACTGTACACCATGCAAACAGGCAGTAATCAAATGAACCTGTGTGCTAAATCACACCATCAAATATTTAATGAAAAGGTTATTAACAAAGATTTGCACCCAGGGAAGGGCGCTCAGCCAATCCGGTTGCTGGAAGGGTGGGCGAGAATACAGTGTGTACTGCCCACTCTTTCCAGCCACCTGAGGCCCTTCCCTCGGTGTCACCAGATTGTGGGGAGGCAACAGGGAGGTTCTCCCTCTTGCCACCCCATGCCTAGGTTGGTCAACTGCCCCGTTTTTTGTGGGACTGTCCCGAAATGAGAGGTTGCGTCCCGCGGTCTGTAGACCCCCTCAGCGGGGTGGCAAACGTCCCGCTTTTGCTTAGAGCTGCCTGCGAGGGGGTCTGCAGGACTGTGTGAAATCCATTTTATGATGAATGTGGGGAGATTGTGAAGTGTGTACATATCTTGTGCTGTAGTGGAGAAAATAATTACATTTCAATAAAATTTAATATAATTAAATTAACATATTTGTGTAGTTTCTTTGAACTGAGAAAGTGAATAAAAGAACATTTTAATAAAATGGATTATGTACCATTCAAAATAATATAATTATAATAGCTACGTTGTAAGAAGCACAGAACACTTTAAAAGCCTCAGCACCAAAGAGTTGCATTGATAATTGTTTAAGGCCATGTATTTTTATAAATTCGGTTTGATTCTAGAAAAAAAAGAATCCATGCATTATGGACTCAAGATAATAGTATTCCTTTTGACTAATTCCCATGATGGAAAGGGGCTAATGCTTTAGCTCAGTTTTGTGGGTAGTTGCTATTATTGTTGTATGTCTTTATCAGTGATAGAGTGATTAAAAGCACTTCACAAGCTGCATTCCTGCTTCTGCAGGAGATTAAAGAAGCTGGGGAATTAATTGAAAGCGAATTATAACATTTTGCTGTTCATGGCAGCCTTAGCTTTTGTCATACGTTTTGGTGTGATGTGCCTGGCTTTTGCTGGTGCAGCAGAACTAAGCCCAACCTGCTGAAAGGACCGACATCCATGGGAATCATACTCTCAATGTTTCTTCAGGCATAGGGCCACTGTAGGTGTGAAGAATGGCTGAATAGGGGTATCGGCCCTCTGTGATCGAAGGCACAGATAGCAGGCTGGTGCCGTATTTTCAAGCCTCATTATGGTTTTAGCGGTAACCCACCGGTAATTCTGGAGGGTTACTGGCAAACCCAGCTTTACCATTACAGGTGCCCGATATTCCGGCATTACCGGGATACTATGGTGCTGGCAACGGCAGTAAGTTCCCATTCCATGGAGTCCCATGATACTCCTTAGACGGGGTTTGCTGCATTTATGGCAATAATATGCCAGTAGGGGCCTGAACTGGCGGCAGGTCAGGCCTGCCAGTGGATCAGAGCCCCTACTGGCAAACTCAGTATGTGCCGATCTGGAAAAAATGCTAGAGTCAGTATTACCGCATATTTACCGGACCGTCACACCCGTAATGAGCCCCAGAGTATTTAGTTCAGAACTATATCTCACTGGCAGGTTCAAAATGAGTCTGAAAGTGTGTACAAGTACTGGTTCCTCTTAGGGGAGTGAGATGCCTATCTAGGTGATGATTACATTAACTTCCCTGGCTGGACTGCTTTTAGGGGCAAGAGCTCACTTCTGATACCACAACGCTGTGCAGAATGATACACATACCTGTTAACAGCAGAGGGGCCAGAGCATTATTCAAGACCACTTCCCCCTTCATGATGATTAGGCTTCAAGCCCAGGACCTCTCCCTCCAGCAATCGTTGTGTGTCAATCATTAGGAAATAGACTATTTTGCTCTGTTGTTCTGTATTTATTTTCTCCCAGAGTTAACTTCTGTTGTATTTCAAGAACATTTGGGTCGAAATAGGAGTGATACAAATGCTGGGGAAGCCAGCCGTTCATGGGGGTGTTTTCCATTTACTGTCTCCCTAATCAGAACCCGATGTTGCTCCGTTGCTAGGAGATGCGCTTCTGTAAATCCTGAACCAATATTTATAGAGCAAACTTGATTAGAACGTCTGCTAAATCATACTAATGTTTGGGGACTTTGACACGGGATGGTAGATTGGTTGACGAATGAGTGATTACTTTATTTAGGGCACAAGAGTAATTCCTAGCTGTCTCAACTGTAAGGTGATCCCATGTGTTGAAAATGGTCACGCGCCTTTAGGTTTCATTTTGGACTTTCCATCAAAGTATAAAAAGGCTTATGCAAATGAACTGGAAGGAAATTCCAGTTATAATTTTATCACTACAAATGAAATGAGTTCCAAAGATATTTTAAAAACCTATAAGGATGTGCTAAGGCTGATTGTGACTAATGAGGTGGGGACCGGAAGGGCCATGTGCAGAAGTACTGATTATTGAGGTACTGAGTTGAAGGCGCCAGGGACAGGACTGGAGCAGAGTCACTGGTCCTGAAATAGGAAAAATCACATGTGCCTGACCAGGCCGTGAATGTGCTCCCAATGGTTCTAATGGCCGTGTAGCCGGAGAATATCCTGTGTGCATCACTTGCTAATTTTCCCCACTTAGAAGGCTCAGTCCAAATGCAAGGTGCGTGTGACCCAGCAGGTGCCTGTTTGCCACTACTTCGGGGGAGGTGGAGGGGGGGGGTTGGAGGGGACTGCAAGAGACCTTTGCTAGTGGTCAATCTTGCCGTGCCCTCTGTTATCAAAAGATGCAGATGACTGGCAGGGCAGGGTCTCCACCTTCTGGAGAAAAAGTCCTGCAAAGGCCCCAATGAGCCCACTCCAAGAACTAAGCAGCAAGTGTGTCAGTCTCGTGTCGCTGCGCACAGTGAGGCGCAGCAGAAATAACTGCAGCGCTCTGACTCTTACCAGGAGGCAGCCTCTCCAGTCGCTCTTCCATTCTTTGGGGGTACTCCTCTTCCCCCTGCGCTTTTCCCTTCTCTCCCTCTCAGCTTGATTTCTGGCATCTGTCCGGCAGGCACGGAGCTGGACTCTCACTTGCCGCTTCAGACGGCTGATGCACAGAGAAAGCGCAGGGGAAGAGAGTGGAAAGTCATGGGATATAGGGGTACCAATGTTTTTGATTTTGTAAAAGTTCCATTACTTTTTACAACTATATTCATAATTCTGGCACTTTTAGTTTTGGAGGTAAATAATAACATATCTTTTTACAACTGCATTGGGTATTTTCATGAAAGCTAATTATTACGCACATGCTCCGGTTGAGCTGGGACGTTGTAGGGCCATACGTGAAAGCCTTTTTCTACGGCTTTCTTACCTTGACGTGGGTAATGCTACAAAGAGCTTTCCTTGCTTAAAAATACAATTTTCGGATAAATAGAGGTGAATGCACCTTTTTTCTTTACACTTTCTTTCAAAGCGATCCATTGGAAATTGATGGAGTGCAGTTCTGCTGTACATTTAAGGAAGAACCATAGTGGCCAATGAGCAAAGTCACATTTCACCCCCACTTCACTCAAGAATTCACTGGAGAGTACCCCCGAAACCCGAGAGAGCAGGCGCATCTAAGCAACACCGGTTTAAACCAAATAGAACGAAACTGAAATACTCCAGGCGCACGGGCTCTTATGCCAGTCGCTATGTCGCCTACTCCACCACGTCCCAAATCCCACTACATATTATCGCTCAAAGCCTGCTACAACATGACTTACGGTCTGTTATATTTTCAATTCTTTGAGCGTCATTTTTTTTTATAACAAATGCTAATTGAATGCAGAGAGCCACCGATGTTAGCACTTACATGCTGTTGAATCCCCTTAATGCAATTTCCAACTTTACTCACTTTTATTCTCTGTCTTGTAAAAAAAAAGGTAAATGCTGCCTGCAAATGACACGCTGCAGGAGCCATCTAAAATGGATTCCTATGAAATTGTCCTGCTTGTACCAGGTGGTCGGTGCAGGCGGATTCCATAGGAATCCTTTAGTTTTATGCCCACATGAAAATCACATGCTGGCTAAAAACATATAGGATTTGCGGGAGTAGTGGGAAATACGGGGTGGGGACATATTTCCACTTCCGTCTCCCACTCCGCCAGGGCTTTAAGTGGAGTAAGAAATTGAGGGGGGGCATTATTTGGGGGCGTGGCTTGTGGGATGGGTGTGGCCTAAAAAGTACATAAACCATAAGGTATGCACACAAATATATATAAATGTTATATATTTATGTGAGTACTTTACTATGGTTTGTGAACTTTTCAAGCCATCTTTTATAAACCTCAAAATATGTCAAGGAATCCCCAGGTTCGCCGAGGGTTAAAGACGCCTCGGTGAACTGTGGAGAGGGGTGGGGAAACAAAGGGACAGTAACTTCCTTTGGTGACCCCTCGAGTGAAGGGTCACCAGAGGAATTTACAGTGACTGACACAAGTGGCAGCCAGCCACTGGCACTTCTTTCAGCTTGCCTGACTTAATGGCAGGCGCATCTCCCATCACGGATGCTGGCTGCAGTGGGATAATGTGTCCCGCCAATGTTGTGGTGGGACTGAGGGCCCCGGGTGGGCCCCAGTTCAGCCCCACTTTTTGGAGACTGCCGGGGCCCAGCCCACTTAAAGCACTGCACTCCGCCTAAAAAACCTTTGGAAAATCTTCTGCGGTGGTATAGTAAGTGGAACATGACTTAAGGCCTTGTTTAGTTGCCTTGGCAAGCCACTCGGCCAACCATAAAATGGCCACCCGCATGGCATATCAATAGAAGGCATTCAGTGGGGAAACTGATAGGTGAGCCTTTTGTGGAAGTGACTCTTAGGCAGACAACCTGTGGCAGTAAAAAAAGCAGGGTGTGGATGTTCTGGTTAACAACTGCCCCATCTATACTCTTCACCACATAAAGATTCAAGAGAAAGTAGCAGTTTCCTAGCGAAAGCAATTTCTGCAAGAGACTGTCATTTTAGATGACTCCCATAGGGTTGGATGAATTTCCCAAATGTCACTTGCAGGACCTTCAAACCTCTAGGCGGAAATTCGACCCATGTCCCAAGTGTACCACGAGGCCGAATCCCAGGTCGAATCTTGCATCTCAGGTCAAATCTCAGGCTGATTTGGCGGGTTCATTTTGCCAAACTGGTGCCCCTAATCTCCTAACGGAAGACCGAGGCTCTTTAATAGGCCGAGCTCACTTCCTGGTCTTTTGTGCGTTTTATTAGTCTGTGAAAGAAGACGTGGCAAAGGGCATGTTAGGAGCATTTTCAAAGGCGCTGACAACGTCCATGTTAGTTTTTGTGTACTTTGAGTAGTTTGGTGTTTCCAGATGGTTTGTGGTTTGTTTGGGTTTTTGTGGTCTCGTTAATTGTTTCGTCACTTTTTTGTAACTTTGCCCCAATCAAAAAAAAGCCTCTCCCCTTTCCACTGCTCGCGTTTCCTTTTTGTTTACCCTGAAAAAAGGCTAAACACATATCCTGTACCTTTCCCCCAAAAACTCAAACAACCCAAGTTCTTTACCCTTTCGCTGTGTATGCCCCTGCATGTTTGTTGTTGCCATATCCCCATGTATTTGTTTGGTTGGTTTATCATTCTTTTTGTTTGTGACTGTAGTTTGGGAGTACTATAGTGTTGTTATGTGTTGTATCTTGTTTTATGGTTGCGTTTTTTGGGAATTGCAATTCTTCTTTGGCTGTTCCTTGGTTCTCATACTAGCTGCCCACAGAAAATGCTTCTTCTTCTTTCTTCCTGGTGTGATGCACAAGGTGGTCACAGTCTTTTTTGTTCAATAGCACGTGTTGTTTACAATCACTTAAACACATTGGATGACTGATATCACCTCCCACAATCACTGGTATGTTCTCCAGGCTTTTTTAGCTGCCCCATAAAAGCAAAATTCACGTGTGTGTCTGCCACGGTTACCCAAGCTGCTCTTACTCTCAGGGAGTTTCTCCCACTAGATTCACCACATGACACAGGTGTTGTCCACCCCCTTTAAATCACTAAATTAGTTAAACAGCATAAACAAAACATACCCCAGATCTAACTCTGAGTCCTCAGTCACTCTCCAAACCTCATTACATTTCTTCTTACTAAGTACTATAGCTCAACTCCAGTTCATCAACTCTTCCCTAAATGTCTTAAGTCTGACTCCTGCTGCAACCTCTCACCCATCTGAAAGTTGCCTAGTGCTGAAAATGAAATTCAGCTGGTTTTGCCTTTTGTAGCCCATGAGGTCAAACTCAGTCAAACATCTTGAAAATGTAGAGCAAAGTTAGAACTTGTTGAATGCTCTTAAATTTGGGTGATTCAAGATTCGACCAAAAAAGATCATCCAGGCATAGTCAAAAGTCCAGTTTTAGAACTGTGGCAGCACTGGTCTGCCTGGCACATGATTTGTGGATGTGCATGGGTAGGGGTTTGTATTATAACCCATCTCATGTTGGATCCCAGCTCCGACACCATTTGCTATTGGGTATGGTTGATTTGTGCTTGGGACCTGGGAGGATTTGGGGAGCCTTTCTTGTATGGATCTCCTCTCTGGTGAGTCCTGACTCCCCGTGTGGCCCAACATGTTTCAGTCCTGTCTCGGCTATTGTTCAGTGTATATTTCAGGCCTTAGGCAACCATCATGTGGTCCCCTAGTGTGCAGTGCAATCAGCATGCTGATGAAACTCCTATCTACGTCTCTTTCCAATGAGGTGTGAACCATCTTTACTGAAGTCGCAATGAAGATGGAGGCAAAGTGGATAAAGCTGAACCCAGAAAAAAATGAAAGTATTGATTGTGTGCTTTCGAAAGCCAATATAGCATGGTTAGTGAGAGAATGAGCTGCCACTATTTATTTGTTTGTATAGCGCTGCAGCCCTCAGGCATCAGAGCACATTCCATATAGACAAACACATAGGCACTAGTGACGGGACAACATATATACCTGTGTTTAGAAGATCTAATATTTAAATGATGGATTTATTTGAAGAGTAAGGTTTTCAATTTCTTTTTAAAGGAGTTGAGGTTTGGTTCAGTTCTGAGAGTCTCAGTCAGAGTATTCCACTTAGTTTTTGATTTAGCTGTGAAGGCTCAGCCTAAGCCATTTGCTTTTTTGCTTTGTATGGCTTGAAGTGTGTCTTTGTTTGCTGATCTTAAATTACGATTTGGTTTATACCACTTGAAGTGTTTGTTCAGGTATGTTGGAGCCAGTCCGTAAAGATAGCAATGAACTATACTTAGGGAATTGTATGTAGTGCGTTCATTTATGGCTTACCAGTGTAGATTACTTCTTTCGTCGGTGATGTGTTCCCTCCATGTTTTTCCAGAGATAATCCTAACAGCGTTGTTCATGATCACTTGACATTGTTTTATGCATTTATTGCTGGCACCCAGCAACAGTGCATTTCGGTAGTCTAACCGCGAGAGAATAATAGCCCTGGCAATTGTGATGCTGCTTTGTTTGTCCAGTAGGGGTCTAATTTTTCTCATTAGACTCTGATAGTACTGGCAGTTCTTTTTGAGGTAAGCAACTTGGGCTTCAGCTCCCAGTGACACCTGTAAGTAGATACCTAGGGTTTTAACCCTGTCTGCTACCCTGATGGGTGTATCTTTGATGTTAAAAGATAAGATAAGTAGTCTAAGCTACGTTTTTTCCTGGCGCATGGTGAGCGAATATCATTAGCTCTGTTTTTGTGCCATTCAAGCACATCCAGTTAGATATCATCCATGATTACATGGAGGTATATATGGATGTAAGTTTGGTGTTGTCTTGAATGTAGTCTCTGCTAAATTCAAATACCAATTGGGTATCGTCAGCAAAATTTGTAAAAAATATGCCGAGATGGGTCAGTAGTGTACATAGGCAGCGTAAATACAGATTAAATAATAGTGGGGAGAAGCTAGCTCCTTGTGGGACACCACAATCTACTGATTTAGGTGCTGAGGAATGATTACCCCAGGCTATTTTGGATTATCTATATTGCAAAAATGAGAATACCCAGTCAGTGGCTTACTGGGAGCAGTTTCCCGCTGTGTCTAGGGCCTCTCGGAGCTTCCGGTGGTCGAGCAAGTCGAAAGCTGCCGAGAGGTCCAAAAGTATCAGTAATCCTGCTTTGCCTTTGTCTAGGAGGCCAAGCATTTCTGTCTGCAGATCAAGTAATGCAGACTCTGTGCTGTGGGCTTTCCTGAATCCTGATTGTTGTGGATGGAGGAGGTTGTTTCCATCGACATAGGCCTGGAGTTGTTCTGTGGTGATTTTATCCAGTATTTTTAATAAAAAGTTGCAGTTTGTAATTGGCCTCAATTTTGCCGAATCTTGTTGATTTAGTTCAGGTTTTTTGGGTAAGGGCGTTACTGTTACTGTTTTTATGGATGGCGGGCCAATATGCTCTCTAAAGGAGGTGTTGACCATTCTTGTGAGGAAGGGAGTAAATATTTCTGGGTTGTCTAGTATCAGTTTTGGAGGTAATATATTTTCTGTGCAAGATGTGCAATTTAAGTTAGAGGGTGTTTTCCTCATATTATCTGTTGTGATTTGTGCAAACTGAAATTTAGGGATATGGTGTTTTGGACATTCATCTTGTATGTAGGTAGGTTTGGGGCAGTTGTTGATCTTGCATTTTGTTATGGTGTCTCTGGCTTTGGCAATTTTGTTTTGAAAGGCCATTTGGACGTTTTCGCAGTCTTTTTCAGTGGGTTGAAAGGGTGAAGATAGGGCTTCTGGTTTTTCCAAAATTTGAAACAGTTTCCCGGTAGAATTAGAGGCAGTAGTGATTTGTTCGTTATAGTGATTTTTTTAAAGTTCAGTAATTTTATTTTTGTATTTGGTACTAACTTTCTTCCAATTTGTATTATTTGCTTCATTTGGGTCTTTTAACCATTTCCTTTCAAGTTTTCTTTTTTCTTGTTTGAGTGCGTTGGTTTCAGTATTCAAACATTTTTGGTGGTTTATATTTGGTGTAACCTTTTTTTCTTTTATAGGAGCATCAGTGTCTAGAAGGTTCTGGAAGTGGTTATTTTATGTTTGGATAACTGTGTTGCATGTGTCATCATCAGTTGTGGAGTTCATGATGTGGGTAATACCCTGGGATAGAATGGGAGCAGTGATTTTCTTTAAGTTCCTGCCTTGGACTTTAATTAGAACATTATTAGGCTTGTCAATTTTTTGGTTGTGTATTAATCTAAATTCGGTTTTGTTGTGATCTGACCAGATGCATGGATAGGTTTCGCGATCTGTTGCTTTGACGCTGTTAGAGATTATCCAATCTAGTTGATTTCCTGAGATGTAGTTGGAGTCATTGTTTATTATTGATCTTTGATGTCTCCATACAATCTGTTGATGTCACACAGGAGTATTGTTCCTGCATTTGGTCATTTAAGATTGTTTAGGATTTGTGGAAGTTCATCATTGAAGTCTGAGACCAACGAGGGTGGTCTATAAATGACTATAATGTTTAAGCAGCTGTTATGGGTGGGAGTCACTGATTAATAGCACACAACCACTCAATGTCACTGATGTACACAACTTCTTCATTATGTTTCATTGCAGCCTCAACAAGCATGCACAGGTTTTCACAGCTGTTAAGGATAGGAATTCCTATTTCAGGACAGTCAGAGGGATGCAGCCCATCAATTGCCGATGTATGACTTTGTTTGAAAGAGTTTGGGCCATGGAAACATGCTTTATGCAGAGCTAACTATGTTTGTAACTCATTGACTAGAGCTGATGCAGAATTCTCAGTTGAATTTGTGCAAGATATATCATGCTTAGAGTATATTATCACCATCTTGTGTAAATAGTTGCAGTCTACCTGCAGTTTTCTGAGTGAACTAGCCAGCAGGTTAATAGAACTTTACAGCGACAGAGCCACTCTATCTGCACACCTGGGTGGTTTTACAGATGATGACTTTGCACAACACAGCACCCTAATAGGAGGTGCATCTCACCATGGCAGATACACTTTGCCTGACACTGGGGGTTTCACCTTCCCCAGTGTAGTTCAAGAGGTCTGAAGTGATTTGCCTGCTTCTCACACTGACACTGTCCCTGTTTTGCACTCTTTGTGAAACCCATATTTTTTTCTTAGCCTATTTCATACCATGTTGACATGTTGACCATGTTTAATTTGTATTTCCGACCACTACTAGATCTTCTGCGCAGCCTGGGTGTCCAGTATACGAACTACGCAGACAACACTCAGGTTGTCATTCAGCTCTGTGGCCAATATAAGAATGACACCGAAACCCCCAATAACATCTACAGAGCCATCCAGAATTGGATGGCCTGTAACTCTCTGGCTCTCAACAACAATAAAACCAAGCTGATGATTGTCTCCACCAAGTACACTCGAAGCAAGCTAACTTCAGACTACTCCAATTTCCTGATCGCAGACAATGTCATAACCGTCCTTAGGAAAGTGAAAACACTGGGTGTTATCCTGGATGATGAACTTTCCATGAAGCCTCATGTTTCCAATACCAGGTCATGCTGTGGACTCATCAATAAACGAATACAGTATATTCGACCTTTCATAACAACTGACAACTGCGCTCTTCTGTCCACAGCATTAATACATTCCAGACTCGACTATTGCAACAGCCTGTTAACCAGCACCACCTCCGCAAACATAGAAGCATCCAAATCATCAAACAATCGCGTTGCAGCCACATCTCCTCTTTTAGGAAAAGGCTACACTGGCTTCCCGTGAAACAGAAATAACGCACAAAACGCTCACATTAGCGCACAAATGCATGTCTCTATCAAGCCCTACAAACCTATCTGAGCGCATTAAGATCAAGTCGAAGAATAGAAAACTTCGCTCTACTTCAGCTACGGTACTTGTCCAGCCGAGATCCAAGCTTGCCAGGTTCGGAGGCACCAGTTTTGACTCTCAGGCCCGTATCCTTTTGAACTTACTTCCGGCAGCCATATGTCAAATTCAGAATTACTCTCTTTTTAAAAAGGCTGTAAAAACCCACCTCTTCAACCTCGACTAAGAACTTGTATCTTCACCTCTCTCAGCTCAGTTCATGTTTAGTATGTCCTGTCCCTTGTTCTGTGTGCGCCCTGAGGCCTGCGGGCATGTTGGCGCATTACAGAAATGTAAATAAATAAAAATATATATATATATTCGGTGGCACAGTTACTAATGCAAAAGCATTCTGCCTGGTATTCATCCATTGTGTGTTCAACGTATCCCCAGCATCATTTAACTGTTTACTGATGGACAAGTGCTCTGTGGCACAGTAACTGTTTGAGGAGCACCCTGTGGCGCATTTCCATATTCAGACAAAGATTATACACCCAATAATCAAGATCCCCAAGGAAATGAAGAAAAGGTGAGGTTCATGGGCAACTCTTATAGTACTGACAGTGACACCACGAATGAGGGAACTGAACCGGCTGCTGGCCCCTCTAGTGCCCCAGAGACCTCCTACAACCTACACAGACAGAGAAACAAAAGAAGAGAAGGCAGACAACACAACAGAGGCAACGATAGGCAAGACTGTAATTTTATAGGTTAAGGATTAGGACAAGAGACTAAATTGAAAACAACCAGGACAGACATTGTTAGTGGTACACATTTCAACATGCACCCCAAGTTAGAACTTCAAGTCTTGGAGAAAGACTTTGGGTTGTCTACACCCGCTCACATGATTCATATTCTTTTTAATGTGATTTTAAACTATTTTTGAGGAAAATTAATCTAATCTTGGATTCTCCACCACCTATTATTCAATCCATTCCCGGGTTTTGACTACCTTCCACATTTGAGGTTCCTAATACCAATCGTAGCGTGGAATCTTTAGCTTTTAAAAGACGGGTCCTCAAGGACATTGAAAAATTTGAAAATTGGAAAAGATAAATCACGTCCCAGGTGTAGAGCTAGAAGCGAGAAAAAGATTGTCCAGAGCAAAATATATTTGAAAAAAATGTGTATCAAAGTTTATATATATATTTATATATATATATCTATACATTTTTTCTTGCCTTTCAGTTGTTGCCATTTCTAGCGTCTGTCTTTGTGTTATTCATCTTACACTTACAGACAGTGTTTATAACATAGCACTCCGATCTTGACCATCCTGTTGTAATTTGGGTGCATTTTTTAGAGACTTGGGGACGCTTTCACCTCCAGCCCCGTTCTGGCCCATTCTACTCCTACAATAATTCTGGCGTAGCGCCATCAATTGTCCTGCTTACTCTTTCCAGGCAGTAGTAGTAGTATCGACTAATATAACGAGGTTCCACCCACTTAGTGCCACTACCACCCTTAGTAACCAATTGGCGCGTGGCTGGCATCTCTGCTTTCAAATTTCGAATTGTTGCCCTTTTTCATTTACCATATTTTTCTATTATCTACTCAGCTGCACTACCACTCCCAGAACCCCTCTTGGCTCTCACTGACAGCTTTAAATTTGCCTTCAGGCATTAGCGTTTCATTTCTGGTTACATTCCTTTTTCCAGCTGAGAGAGCAATTAGTGATTGTGTTCATCTCATTCCGCACGGCAATATACGTATTAGGTCCCGTCCCCGGGCCCTTGAGTTTGATTGATTTCTGTCAAAACAGTCATGGGCGGTCAACTTATATAGATCTTGACTCGTGGTCACCGGTTGCCAGTCTCTCTTTTGTAGATTGCCTACACGCATGCGTGGCGTTCCTTCTGAGGAAACTGACTTCAGCACGAAGAGTCTGTCAGGCCGATTCATGGAATAAATGTGCGCCGAAAATCCCGGCGCAGAGGGGCCAATACGTGCGCTGCGCCGAAAATTAGCGAAAAGCGCAGGGAAACCAGCGCACGTCGATTCATGGAAGTCCGTGCGCAAGAAAAGCAGAGGACGTGCGCTGAAAAAGCGCGCGGCGCAGGCCGGCGCACAGGTCAACCAACGTCGTGCGCCACGGCCACTGCGCTATCACTCCGAGCGCAGCGCACAGCTCTAAAGTAGGCGGAACACAGGGCGGGACACTCGGAATGGGGAATAAAATGGGGCACAACACTCGGAATGGGGAAGAATGTGGGCGGCACGGGGAAAGTTTAGGAGGCAAGTGCGCGGAACGCCCACACGCTCGCATACAACACGTATTCATGGAATAGAATAGGGCAAAAAAGCGCACGCTCAAAGCAGCGCACAGGCACAAACAGGCACAAACACGACCGCCACAAGAAAGCAGGCGGTAGCGTCTCTGCGCCTGCAAGAAATGTGCGCTAAAAGGTGCGCCAACAAATAGCACCTATATACAGACATGATCAATGTCCAATACTGTGGCCCTCCAGGACAAATGACGTACAAAGGGGTACCCACAAACACAGACACCCGCTGAGAGAAAAAATAAACGTGTGCGTGTATACCGGGGAGCGCGGGAAGTTGCACACGCGATATGGCCGGGTACGTGGATTTCAGGGGTGCGCGGGAAGTTCCACACGCGATTAGTCAGGGTACGTGGATTGCAGGGGTGCGCGGGAAGTTCCACACGCGATATGGCCGGGTACGTGGATTTCAGGGGTGCGCGGGAAGTTCCACACGCGATTAGTCAGGGTACGTGGATTGCAGGGGTGCGCGGGAAGTTCCACACGCGATATGGCCGGCTACGTGGATTTCAGGGGTGCGCGGGAAGTTCCACACGCGATTAGTCAGGGTACGTGGATTGCAGGGGTGCGCGGGAAGTTGCACACGCGATATGGCCGGGTACGTGGATTTCAGGGGTGCGCGGGAAGTTCCACACGCGATATGGCAGGGTACGTGGATTGCAAGGGTGCGCGGGAAGTTCCACACGCGATATGGCCGGCTACGTGGATTTCAGGGGTGCGCGGGAAGTTCCACACGCGATTAGTCAGGGTACGTGGATTGCAGGGGTGCGCGGGAAGTTGCACACGCGATATGGCCGGGTACGTGGATTTCAGGGGTGCGCGGGAAGTTCCACACGCGATATGGCAGGGTACGTGGATTGCAGGGGTGCGCGGGAAGTTCCACACGCGATATGGCCGGCTACGTGGATTTCAGGGGTGCGCGGGAAGTTCCACACGCGATTAGTCAGGGTACGTGGATTGCAGGGGTGCGCGGGAAGTTGCACACGCGATATGGCCGGGTACGTGGATTTCAGGGGTGCGCGGGAAGTTCCACACGCGATATGGCAGGGTACGTGGATTGCAGGGGTGCGCGGGAAGTTCCACACGCGATATGGCCGGCTACGTGGATTTCAGGGGTGCGCGGGAAGTTCCACACGCGAATAGTCAGGGTACGTGGATTTCAGGGGTGCGCGGGAAGTTCCACACGCGAATAGTCAGGGTACGTGGATTGCAGGGGTGCGCGGGAAGTTCCACACGCGATTAGTCAGGGTACGTGGATTGCAGGGGTGCGCGGGAAGTTGCACACGCGATATGGCCGGGTACGTGGATTTCAGGGGTGCGCGGGAAGTTCCACACGCGATATGGCCGGGTACGTGGATTCCAGGGGTGCGCGGGAAGTTCCACACGCGATATGGCCGGGTACGTGGATTTCAGGGGTGCGCGGGAAGTTCCACACGCGATATGGCAGGGTACGTGGATTTCAGGGGTGCGCGGGAAGTTCCACACGCGATATGGCCGGCTACGTGGATTTCAGGGGTGCGCGGGAAGTTCCACACGCGATATGGCCGGGTACGTGGATTTCAGGGGTGCGCGGGAAGTTCCACACGCGATATGGCAGGGTACGTGGATTGCAGGGGTGCGCGGGAAGTTCCACACGCGATATGGCAGGGTACGTGGATTTCAGGGGTGCGCGGGAAGTTCCACACGCGATATGGCCGGCTACGTGGATTTCAGGGGTGCGCGGGAAGTTCCACACGCGATATGGCCGGGTACGTGGATTTCAGGGGTGCGCGGGAAGTTCCACACGCGATATGGCAGGGTACGTGGATTGCAGGGGTGCGCGGGAAGTTCCACACGCGATATGGCCGGCTACGTGGATTTCAGGGGTGCGCGGGAAGTTCCACACGCGAATAGTCAGGGTACGTGGATTTCAGGGGTGCGCGGGAAGTTCCACATGCAAATTGGCTGTGTGCTCCCAGGCATTACCTGTACACCCTCCACGGCCCCTGCAGGCAGCACACACCACAGGGAACTACCCTGCACACCTGCTCATGTCTCCCACCACCCTCACCCCCCATCCACCAGGGACACCCTCCACCAGGCCCCCACCCATGTCTCCCACCACCCCCACCCCCCATCCACCAGGGACACCCTCCACCAGGCCCCCACCCATGTCTCCCACCACCCCCACCCCCCACCCCCCAGGGACACCCTCCACCAGGCCCCCACCCATGTCTCCCACCACCCCCACCCCCAGCACTGTGGGGAACCTGCCAGAAGGCCCCCACCCATGTCTCCCACCACCCCCACCCCCAGCACTGTGGGGAACCTGCCAGCAGGCCCCCACCCATGTCTCCCACCACCCCCACCCCCCACCCCACAGGGGCACCCTCCACCAGGCCCCCACCCATGTCTCCCACCACCCCCAGCACTGTGGGGAACCTGCCAGCAGGCCCCCACCCATGTCCCCCTGGCCCCAGGTCCTGACGATACACAATCATGGCAGTAATGGCCAGCATACCCAGCACAAACACCCAGGCAAGGATTGCATGCACCCACATAGTGAATGCAATCACATGACACAACCCCAAAGGCAAGTATGCAAAAGAACACATGTCCGTCACACACACATACACAATGGGTGCAAGTGAATGTCAAAACCCATATCATGACATGTAAGAAACCAAAGAGAAAATAACACAAGTGTAAGATAATATAAAAATGTATTAAAAACAAAAATTAAGTAAACCAATAAAACATACAACTATGTGGCAAAGTAAATAAAAGGTCCATGTCCGAAAACAAAAATGATAAACCAAAAAACAAAGGATTAAAAAATCAATAGAATTTGTCCAAAGCAAAACCATGTAGTAGGAAATCTAAGAAAAACCATTACGTCATGGTGTAAACAATAAGAAAATAAAAAAATGTATCTCCCAAAAAATAACAATATATACAGGAATGTTCCAGGGTCCATGAGCCCAACACCACAAATGAAACCTAATACTAACTAATAAAAAAAATATGTACAAAAAAGTGGCCATTGTCCGAGCGGTCCAAAATAATAAAAATAAATAAAGGAAACCTAGCACTAACTAACTAAAAAACTATATACAAAGGCAGCGGGCTAGTCCTGCGGCTCACTTGGTGATGCTGGCCAGGGCATCCTCGAACTCCATGTCAATGTCCTGGAGGCGGGACTCTGTCCTGGCCCCGAGGTCTCGCAGGGACAACCCCATGTGCTCACCAAAATCCCTGCGAGCCTCCTCGAGGCACTCAGCCCGCCTCAATGCCCGACGCATGGAGATCTCCGCCCTGGCCATGGCGAGCCGCTCCTCTTCCGCCCGCTGCCGCTCCGCACCTATCCGCTGGCCAAACTCCTCCCACACGGAACACACCGCCATGCCAGGGTTGCCCTGCCCTCCGGCCGATGCCTGCCCCTCTGATCTTGATGGCCCTGAGCCATGATGCCTCCCACGTCGAGCCCGCTGCTGCCTCCGACGCCACTGCCTCTGCCAGCACGACGGCATCCAGGCTGATGGTAACCACCGACGCCGTCGTGCACGTGCCCTGCCCGATGATGCCGGCACATCTTCCATCTGCTGGGGTCCACTTGCTGTGTTGTCCACCCCTGCTGGACCTCCGACTCCCAACTGTGGCAGGGATGGGATCCCCACCGAGCTGGCTGCATTGGTCGGGGCAGGTCCACAGGGGGCCATGGTGGCATCTGGGCCGGAAGACGGCAAGGAGAACGACCGGTGGATAGCCTGCACAGAGGAGGAGAGGGCCGTCAGATTGGCCAACACATGCAGGAACCCCCCGAACATGGCCGATCCCAATTGGGCCACGTCGGCACGGTGCACTTCGTGATGACGTGCGTGCTCCTCCCGGGAAGCACGCACGTCATCACGAATCACAGCCGTGCGCATCGCGACCCCAATCAGGACCTGCTCCACGCGGCCAGGGGTTCCCACGGCCGCAGGTGGAGGGGAGTCAGTTGACATGGACATCCCCTCTACCTGCGGACGGGCCTGGGACGGGGCATCCCTGCTGGTGCATGGTGGTGCACTCACAGGGTCAGGGACAGCGACATGCACAGGCACCTCCACGGTGACCTGTGCTGCCTCCTGCCCCTGGCCCTGGACTACACCACTTGCACCAGCAGGGATGCTCCCACCAGGCCCCATGTGTGCACCAGTGTCGGCCTCCTCCTCCTCTGTGCAAACCACCAACCTGGATGGCTCCTCACCGTCTCCCGCCGTAGCAGGCCCCTGTGGGGGCTCACCCACCCCTTCCGCTGCAGCCGTGGGGGCATCCCCGCCGCCTTGCTCCACAGCGCCGTCTCCGCCCTCTTCTTCACTAGCCGCTGCGTAGAGGGAGACAAAGGACACAAGCATCAGGCTACTGTAAAATGGTCCCCTAGACAGGAAGCAATAGCAGATGAGCACCCCTGTCAAAGTACACTTCCATCATGTCCCTCAACAACACATGGGTCAGTCCAGGCAAAACACACACAGTAACAGGCATGGTGCATGCCATGCACATTTCCATGCATGTCCAATTGACTCTTGAAACATTCAATGATATGTAACTCACATGCATCATGGCTCATGCATATCACATGCACACACTTCACCTCAGTCACATCCATCTGGCCCCAAACACAACGAACACAGGCGAAACAAGGGTAAGTTGGGTGCGTCACTGAATCTGTGCATTGTCACACACATGTGTCATGCATCCATGGCATGCACAAGTCACAGACACGCAGGTCAGGCACACAGACATGGCTACCATATATGTACCTGGCATCAGCACCCATCCTTCACCCCCATCCATGTCCAGGTACAGAGACTGGCATGCTCTCATGTCCTAAATCTGCATAGGGCTCCCCATGCCGCATTTCAACACATGCAACAACCATGTGGGTCACACATCACTGGTCGCACATGCATTACCATGATGTCCCTGCACACATACATGCATACATGGCCCATGGCACACATACAGGCAAGTATCATAGAACCAGCACACCGCAACATGCCCTGTCTCACACAGTAATGCTTGCACACTTACCGCTCAACTCCAGACGGGCCTCCCTCTCAAGGACCTGGGCGTGGAGCGCTGGGCGTACGCGTTCCAGGACCCTCTTCTGGATGGAACTCATGCGGCCCCGGCCCCCCTCCACGAGGCGCCGGGCCTTCACAAGGGTCCTGGACCTCAAGTCCTCCCAGCGCTTCTTGATCTTCTGGACGTTGCGGGTTGCCACCCCCTCCGCGTTGATGGCAACCACACAGTCGGCCCAGATCCTCTCCCGTCCTTCCTTGCTGGCGCGGGACGATCCAAAGAGGGCATCATACTGCCCCAGGACATGCTCCACCAGGACACCAACTTCGGTGGCAGTGAAGCTGGTGCCCCTCTGCCCCTCTGGCCTGGGGTTGCCACTGGTGCCAGATGTGGAAGTGCCCGACATGGCAACCCCAGAGGCAGGTGTGGGTGGGCAACTGGGTCCTGGGGCTGGGCTGTGGAGCGATGTAATCCCAGTTGGGAGTCTTCAGTTCCAGCAGGGGTGGACACAGCAACTGGACCCCTGCAGATGGCTGATGTGCAGGCACCAAATGGCAGGGCACGGTGGCAGCAGGCAGGCAGGCAGGCAGGCAGCAGCAGATAGCACGTGGGAGGCTGCTCAGGGCACTGGGGGGGCAGTAACTCGGCCTTCTGGGCAGGAGCGTGGTGTTCCGTGTGTTTTCGGGTGGCCAGCTTGATACGGAGTGATTTGGCACGTGAAATTCCTGCACGTCAGCGTGAAATCCGAGGAAAGGCCCTTAGCGTGTAAGTGCGTCAGCACGCATACGCGATTCTATTGGACCAGAGTCCCTCACCGCGTAAGCGCGTCTGACGTGATCCGCACGGGCGTTCCCCACTCAGCACGTGATGACGGAGCACACGTGGAAATACTGCACGTCAGAGTGTCATCGCGTGTAATTGGCCAAAAGTGCGCGTACACGCGATTGGCCTATGTACGTGTATTACATCGCGTGTAATTGGCCAAAAGTGCGCGTACACGCGATTGGCCTATGTACGTGTATTACATCGCGTCTAATTGGCCAAAAGTGCGCGTACACGCGATTGGCCTATGTACGTGTATTTCATCGCGTGTAATTGGCCAAAAGTGCGCGTACACGCGATTGGCCTATGTACGTGTATTTCATCGCGTGTAATTGGCCAAAAGTGCGCGTACACGCCATTGGCCTATGTACGTGTATTTCAGGGGTGCGCGGGCACTTACACACGCAAGTACGTCAGCGCACCTGTATGCCTGCTGCGTGGGAATTTCCACACGCTATTGGAGTGGGAACTAGATTCCAGGGGTGCGAGGGTCACACGCTCGCCTAGAACACGCGCAAGGCATTAATTTGCGCACTTATCAATAAACAAGCCAGATGCCAGGATGAACATACCGTTCCTAGCAGCAGTGGCAGTGGGCTACCAAAGGAGGAGGAGGAGGAGAGTCAGGGCCAGAATATTCACACCCAGAACCAGCCTATTCGGGATGCCTGATGACCAGGTGTATGGGAGGTACAGGTTTCCAGCACACATCATACTGGACCTGGTCAGTGAGTGGGAGGATGACCTCACATCACCCACCCTGTGCTCCCAAGCACTCAGCCCCCTGCAGAAGGTCCTGAATGTACTGCACTTCTTGGCCACTGGATCCTTTCAGCGGACAAGTGCCATAGTGGGTGGTGTGTCACAGGCCACGCAGTCACGCTGCCTACACCAGGTCTTGAACATCATCACTGCACGGCCATCAGTCCGCAGGCACATATATCTCCCCAGGACTCATGCAGAAAGGCGGACGTGCATCCAGGAATTCTATGGTGTGGCTCAATTCCCCAAAGTGCTTGGTGCAATTGACTGCACACATGTGGCTCTACGTCCACCCAGGGCAACAGAGCACATCTATAGAAACCGCAAGCACTGGCATTCCATCAACGTGCAAGTTGTATGCAATGCCAAGGGAATAATCACATCAGTATATGCCAACTATCCCGGGTCCACCCACGACAGCTTCATCTACAGAATGTCTACCCTATGCCGGGACCTAGAGGCTGGCCAGCATGGAGATACATGGCTGCTTGGTGAGCATGAATGCCACTGCACATGCATGCATGTCAGATACTGGGTCATGACACAACACCACTAATGATACCCATCACCACCTCCGCAGGGGACAGTGCCTACCCTATCAGCCCCCACATGATGACCCCAATCCGGAACCCCACCACGCCACCCAAGGTAAGGTACAACACAGCCCACATTGCAACACGGGGCATAGTGGAGCGGACATTCGGAGTGCTGAAGTCACGCTTTCGCTCCCTTGACCGTTCTGGCGGGCAGCTGTTATATGCTCCCCGAATAGTGTGCAGGATCATAGTGGCAGCATGTGTCCTGCACAACGTTGCAACACGCCGGGGCCTGCCCGTGGACATGGTGGTGCCCCCACATCCACAACCACATGCACGCCCGCTGCGCATGGGAGGGGAAAGGGCACGGGGGGAGGCAGCCCGTACGCAACTGGTGGCCAACTTCTTCACCTAGGAATCACAGTGCTGGCTAGTGCACACTGCTCTGGCACATACCATCTGACAATCAATGATGACACTACCTGACAATGTCACAAAATTACTTGACAATAAACTGTCAGATACACATCAGCCTGAGATTGCTAACATGGAAGTGTCACTATGTGTGCACCCCTACCTACACATACACCAGCAATGCATCACAACGAAAAGACACAACTCCATCAATCAAATATGCATTGCCACAGGCGATTCACTACATGACAACATTGCCATGTCACCCATTCCCTTCACAGTCCCGCCACTGAGGACACCATGTCATGGTATGTGAGAGCAAACAAACTGGCCATCACAACATGACACCGGTGTCACAAATAGCAGTGCCCCAAATGGAACATAGCCGCACTTGAACAGCTAACCGCGCTGGAGCCACTACTACACACCTGTGTAAGAGTAATTTCAATCAAATTACACACCAACCCACCCTGAAGCCCACCCAAACAAGACACAATGCATGTAATCAATGGTAGTCTCATTACCTGATTCTGCTGGTATGTCCTCACCGTCCAGATGTACAGTGATGGCGCCACGCAAAAGTGTCAGTGCACATCTACCGACATGTAGTCTGACTCCAGAGAGTATGCCCGTGTGAATAACTGTGTGAAATACCTGCAAAACATGAGCAACATATGTAAGTAGAGGCACATATCAAACCATCATGCATAGTTAGGTGCAACAACAATGTACACTATGAATGTCTACACAGTATTGACTATGGACTGGCCAACAGCTCATGGGAGTCCAATGTCACCGTGTAATTTGCTGTCACTTGGGCACACCCTTTGCAAGCCCATGGAAACGGAAGCAGGAGGGGTGTGGATGTCTGGTACCCAAGCATCGAAACCAAACTCAGGACAAGCCTGCATGTGCCCAGCCACAATACAGTGTATGCCCAGGTACCCACACAAGGCAACACTATTGAAAAAGAAAAAAAAATTGAGAAAAAATGGCCATGAAAGGGCCGGCGGGGGGGGGGGGGCACCTATGAGGTCCGAGGACAGGATGCACGCCACAATCCACCTGTGTGGATCATGGGAAACTAAAACACCCCATAGGCTCGTGGCCCACACGGCTACTCTGTTGTGGGAGATGAGTCGCTATCGCTCTGGCCAGACCCTGCAGCTGACTCAGGAGGTGGGGGAGCTGCCTCAGAAGATGGTGTGACAATGGGAGGCAGCCCACGCAAAGCACGAGTTTGCTCCTCCATGGCTGCAAGCAGGCGGGTCTGGTAGTTCTGGTTCTGGGTTATAATCATGCGGAGGTCCCCATGCAGTAACTTCCGGGATGACCTGACCTCCGCACGAGTTGCCTGCATCTCGGCCGAGAGCGTCCGTGTCAGACGCTCCAGCTGCTCCTCTGTCCTTCTATGGGATGAAGCCTCAAGCTCTAACAGGGTCGACCTGAGGTGATGGAATTCTTCCCTCAGGCCTTCCCTGAGGCGCTGGGACTCCATGGAAAGTGATTCCCGCAGAGTCGCCAGTGCCGCCCGCCTGTCCATGTTGGACGCCAACATGTCCTCCCTGTGTGCCTGGCAGATGGACTCTGTAGCCTGCTCCAGTCGCTCCATCAGCCTTTCTGGGGGGACAATGGAAGTGGCCACCCTATCCATGGCCTGTGCAATCATCTCGGATGATGCTGCCTGTTGGGTGGCCATACCGTAGATGGATTGCTCCCAAGCGGTATTGCCAGGTGGCATACGGCCACCACGTTGACGGGCACCACACCTGCCTGGGGCAAGGCGGACTGCGCCTTGCTGTGCCGGCAAGGCCTCAGGCTGCAGGACTGCATTCCCTCTCTGATCTGCAGCCCCAGGAACAGGATCAGAGATTGTGTGGTGTGGCCCTGCATCCGTAACCACCGGAGGCTGAGCTGCCGACACTGACATCCCCATTGAGGGCAATGGCCCGGCTGCAGGTGGGTCGGACAGAGGAGATTCTCTCCCAAGAACACTCACCTGCGACTGCACATAGGTGTCATCCTCCGAGTCTACACCTGAATACTGCTCGGGGGAGGAACCCCCAGAGACACCCCTCGACAGCACGACCTGCAGCACTTGTGGGTTTTCACCCACAAACACACCACGTCCCTCACTTGTGGAAGGTCGGCCCGGGTTGCCCTCCTGGGACGGCTCAACCACCACATCCCCAGCATCAACAAGTGCTTCGTCCCCTGCAAAGACATGAAAGAGAAAAATGGAAACAGGCATTAGCACCATGGCATGCAACAAGGGCTGATGAACAACAGAGGCAGTAGTTCTACGACACATGTCCCACATGACTGGGAGACCTCCTATGCATTCACCATCACTGGGTCTGTAGGGGAGGCTCAGGGCATACAATGTACAGATTGGAGAGCAACGCCTGCTCACCATGCTGCCTAGCACTGCCATCACACATTGGCCGGTGATTGCCATGTCAAAGGCACATGCCATCACACACATGGCATGTGACATAGCCACCAAGTGAAGAGGGAGAGGAGGGCAACTTTTTTGGATTTCAACCACTCTGGTCCTGACATTGCATCATCACATCAATAAGTTAACATGTTGTACATGGATCTGCTAGTCCAAATTGGCCACGATGCACAGTGCCTTGTCTACATCAACAAAATGCAGTAAACAATGAGATTCCACCTCCCCATCACCTGTAAAGGAATCATATAGCATTCGTGAAGCACCGGTCCAGAAATGTATGAAGGTACAGCGGAGCACTGAGGGGTGGTGGGGCAGAAGGGGATGCCAGTCAACAATCCTACTGGTGCTGGTGTCATTCATGTCACGCAAGTGCAGGGGTGGGTGGCACAATGAAGTGCAAGGGGCGGCTGGAAGTGCTGTACAAGGTAAGTAGGACTTAACGTCAAGGGCAGATGGTGTTAGGCGCAGACAAGTGCTGGGGGGGGTGGCCTATAGGGGTACAGAGACAATCATGCAGTGCTGTGGGCTCGGAGGGGACAGGGGAGGTACACACTGCATCTGGCTCGGCAAGGTCCTTGCAGATTTCTATGTGTCCTGCAGAGTTGTCACATGCCGCAGATATGTGCCCTTGGATTGGGGATCTCATCTTGGTGAAAAGGGTGAGGCGCTATTGCCTTTGGAGCATGTGGCAGGCCAGTTTGCCAGAGGATGAGCATGATGCAGGACATTCCCTCTCTGCCACCCGGCACCTGTGGTTTGGGT
This sequence comes from Ambystoma mexicanum, assembly GCF_040938575.1. NCBI lineage: Eukaryota > Metazoa > Chordata > Amphibia > Caudata > Ambystomatidae > Ambystoma > Ambystoma mexicanum. The sequence continues at coordinate 418,057,494 of NC_090925.1, forward strand.
TCACAAGATACGAGTCATGCCAGGACTCTGCATTGGCATGGGGCTTCAGACAGGTGGTCATGACCGTGGCAAAGACATCCAGTGTACCTGACATAGAGTGGAGCATGGAGTGGGCCCTGTCAGGATGGGAGTGAGCCTAAGGGGGAGCTGGATGGGGGGGAGATTTTGGCAGCATAAGCCTCGACTGACACACACTTCATGGGTTGGAATACCAAGAAGGTGTGTGACAGTGGTGAGGGTGGCTTTGCCTGTGGGGTGGTGAGGGTGAGCTGGGAGGAGAGGAGAATGTGATCACTCCAGGAGAGAGGAGTGCAGAGATGGACGGAGAGGGGAAAGTCAGATGAGATCAGAGCATCAAGAGTGTGCCCTGCAGAATGAGTAGGGACAGACGGGAGTCTAGAGGGTGAGAGGGAGTTGCTGAGGTCACAGAAAGGTCACGTGGGGGGTCAACAAGCATGCAGGTGGATGCGTACAGCACCAAGGAAGAGGATTTCTGTGTCTGGGGACATGAGTCAGGAGGAGAGGTGAGGACACTCAGAAAGGAAGTAGTACATTTGACCAGTTTTCCCAGACACAGTACGCACAGTTTGTGAATGTCAAGGTGTGGTAGAGAGAGACGTCACACAAGCCATTCCAGAGTGGAGTAGGTCTAAGTAGGAGTGACAGTGGCAGGAATACCCTCAGGGAAGCCAAGGGCACACCCCCCCTGCACAGTAGTGGCGGGCCAAGGAGAGGGTCTCCTGAACATCAGGTAGGAGTGTGTGAAGGATGCAGACAGAGCTGGCCGTCAGACATGTTTCCATGAGACCAAGGATGTCAAGGTGCATAACCTCATGTAAGTGACAGATATCGGAGGAATGCCTGATGCAGCCGCAGTGAAAGGAGTGTAATTGTGGAGGAGGTTGACAGCCTTGTAGGACTTACGGGGAGTGCTAGAGATCAGAGGTGCAGCATGTGTAGGAGTTGGAGTGGGAGGCGGAGAAGGATCATGGGAGGGTGCAGGGAGGCAGTGCAGGATTGATGAGGAGAGAGGAGGGGGGACAGCAGGAGAGGAAAGGAAGTTGATGAGATGTGGGTAGCATTTCTCAAGGAGAATGAGGTTGGCCTAAGGGCCTTGGACTGAGATGCTCCCATTACCATGCACATCAATTGTGGCCTCTGAGGATTGGAAGGAGGCCAGGAGTACACCCCAACGGGTCCCACCATTGATGGTGGAAGAGGAGCAAGGAGAGAGGACAGGGACCATGTGAAGGGTCTATGGGACAGGCAAAGGCATGTATGAGCAGATGTCAGTGAGAGTTAGCTTTGAGTAGGCTCAGATGCACTTGTCAGCAATAGGGTGGGTCGCATTGGAGGGCAGGGTGCCCTCATTTGACTGTTAGCAAGCAGGTGTCGTGAGTAGGGCACGATGGTCTGAACTGTAGAAGTCAGGGAAGATAGACCATGAAGAGCAGCATGGAGTGTGAGGGAATGGGGCTCGAAACCAGACGGTACCAAAGCACGCAGGTAGGAGGTGGATGTCAAGGCAACATCCACAGTATGACAGCATGTTGGTTGGCATTTATATACAGAGGACGCATTAGCATGTGGTATCATTGCATGTCAGGCATGTGAAGATGAAACTTGAATGGCTGGGGGAAAGTATAGGAATGGTATGTAAGACATCAGATGAATAGACAGGGGAGTATGAGCAACAATGTAGTGACAAAATGACAATTCAAGGGCAACTTCCATGGTGTAGGGCCATATGTGCACTGTTGCCAGTAGGGATAGTGCTGTGGGCAGATGGTGTTGCACTGAACATACTGGATGAGGCACATGGGTGCCACTATCAACTCTGCCACACACCCCCTTGACAGGCACCCAACATGAATGCTTCACACACACACCATGCACATGGATAATACACACATGCATGTGCACTCACCGGATGATGCCTCGTAATCAGGGAGATCTCCCACACCTTGGAGTTGTCCCTCGGTGACGTAGGATCCAGCTACGGACTCGTGTGGTGTGAGTTCTATTTCCTGTGCTGGGGACCCACCTCCAGTCACCAAGGTTGCGGCATGACTTGAGGCCAGCTTATCCTTTGCCCTGCGCTTAAGGTCATTCCAGCGCTTCTGGCAATCACTAGCTGTGCGCCTCACTACTCCAAGGGCACTTATTCTGTCAGCAATGGTCTGCCAGTGTGCCTGGCGTCTGGCATGTGTGGTCTTGGACCCTGCAACGATGACCATTTCCCTATCATGATCTGACACATACTGAACAAGTGCATTCAGTTCGGCGTCTGTGAAGCTTGGCTTCCTTGATGGGCCGGACTGTGCAGCCGTGCCTGGGTCATCAGCCTGTGCCGGACGTGCACTCTTCCTCTTGCGCTTGGAAGGGGGTGGGGATCCAGAGTGTCCTACGCCGCTGTGGACACTAGGGGCAGGAGCCGTGGTGGACTCAGTACTGGGTGTGTGGGATTGCACACTCAGCATGGGAGTAGGTGCAGGCATTGGGGGTAGAGGGATGGGGTCAGGCCTGATCTGAGGTGCATGAACTAGGACCGACACAGTCTTGGCAGGGTGTATGAGAGGTGGGGTGGATGGAGCCACACCCTGGCTACGGGGGCCAGAAGATGACCTATCTGGCATAGATGCGCGTGCCCTGATGACACCAATGTGCACCGGTGCACGTGCAGTGGACCTGCTGACCTGGATGTCAGCGATGGGATCACCCTCGGACAGGTCTGGTGCCACAATGGGCTGGTCCGACAAGGGCTGATCAGGGTTGGTATCAGCCACATGACCCTCAACTGGGGGGGGGGGGCATGGGTGTCCCTGACTGGTCCTCCAGACTGGGGGGGACAGGGGCACCCTGCAAGTCACAACCACGTCCCCTAGTGGATCCTCCATGGCCACCACGTGTGGCTCGGCCACCTTTGCCACCCTTACGGCTTGCACGCCTCCCAACCATGGCACTGATGTTATTGTGCGTATGGGAGTCGGTGTGCACAATTGTCCTGGGCAATTGGGTGTCAAAGGGGTTGGGTACCAGATGGTATTCGTACCCTAGTGCAGTGGCAAGGCTACATGACACCCCTGGGGAAAGATGACGGGTCACGCAACGCACAGGCACCCCAAAAAAGTTAAGGAACGTGCACAATACCCCTCCTAGACCACGTGTGCTGATGGAAAACCCTGCACTACGCTGTGGCATCCAGTAACACTTAAATGAACGTATGCGTGTCACACGCAGCCTAGAATGACCTCTGAAGGGGTAGGCTACACACGGGGCAAGCACAGAAGTTAGATACGTGCGTGACTCACCGTCTGCCAGGTAAAAGAGCGTGAAAAATGAGCGCGTTTGGTTGGCAACACCCCCGCCAAAAGAAGATGTGTACGCTGTCTGAGGAGACAGGACAACAGTAGAAGGGGACACTGTTTGAGGGAACAGGCCCAGGTAAACCAGTACAAGAGGAAAAAGAGAAAAAGCTGTCAGAGGTAACAGGGAGTACGAACTGGAAACGCCGTGAAGTAAATCGCGTGTGAAACGACAAGAAGTACAGAATTCACCCACTCGCTCTCCACGAAAAGCACGTACAAAGAAATGGTGTTCTACACTACCTTATATACAGGCCCACACGTACAGCGTCACTTACGGCGTGTACGTGCTTGGCCCATGTTCACCAATCACACGCTTTGTCACTTCTGCGTGTGGATCCTTTTTCTCCAATCACACGCTTTGACACTCCTGCGTGTAGCTCACTTTTCACCAATCACACGCTTTGTCACTCCTGCGTGTAGATCCATTTTCACCAATCACACGCTTTGTCACTCCTGCGTGTAGATCCATTTTCACCAATCACACGCTTTGACACTGCACGTGCAGGTAACTATAGACGCACATATGCTGGTGACGGGTTTTCGCGCGATTCGCTGAGTGTGGGATTTTCACGTGCAAAATCACTCCCTATCAGGCTGTCCACGCGTTCAAACACGAAAGACCACGCTCCTGGCCAGGAGGCCAAATTACAGTCCCCCAGAGCCCTGAGCACGCTCCCACCTGCCATCTGCTGCTGCCTGACTGCCTGCTGGCCACGTGCCCCACAGTGCTGGTGGGTGGGGGTGGTGGGAGACATGGGTGGGGGCCTGGTGGAGGGTGCCCCTGGTGGATGGGGGGTGGGGGTGGTGGGAGACATGGGTGGGGGCCTGCTGGCAGGTGCCCCTGCACTGCTGGGGGGTGGGGGTGGTGGGAGACATGGGTGGGGGCCTGGTGGAGGGTGCCCCTGGTGGATGGGGGTGCAGGGGGACATGATCAGGTGTGCAGGGTAGTCCCCTGTTTTGTGGGCTGCCTGCAGGGGCCGTGGAGGGTGTACAGGGTACACCTGTGAGGGCCCACCCAGCCTATTCGCGTGTGATAATTCCCGCGTACCCCTGTAATACACGTTCCCTGGCCTATCGCGTGTTCTACTTCACGCGTACCCCTGTTATACACGTTCCCTGGCCAATCGCGTGTTGAACTTCCCGCTACCCCTGTAATACACGCACCCTGGCTGTTCGCGTGTGATAATTCCCGCGTACCCCTGTAATACACGTTCCCTGGCCTATCGCGTGTTCTACTTCACGCGTACCCCTGTAATACACGTACCCTGGCCAATCGCGTGTTGAACTTCCCGCTACCCCTGTAATACACGCACCCTGGCTGTTCGCGTGTGATGATTCCCGCGTACCCCTGTAATACACGTTCCCTGGCCTATCGCGTGTTCTACTTCACGCGTACCCCTGTAATACACGTACCCTGGCCAATCGCGTGTTGAACTTCCCGCTACCCCTGTAATACACGCACCCTGGCTGTTCGCGTGTGATAATTCCCGCGTACCCCTGTAATACACGTTCCCTGGCCTATCGCGTGTTCTACTTCACGCGTACCCCTGTAATACACGTTCCCTGGCCTATCGCGTGTTCTACTTCACGCGTACCCCTGTAATACGCGTTCCCTGGCTGTTCGCGTGTGATAATTCCCGCGTACCCCTGTAATTCACGTTCCCTGCCTAGTCGCGTGTAGAACTTCCCGCGTACTCCTGATTTGAAGATTGCCCGCTTTGCTTTCCTTGTTTGCCTGCCCTGTGAAGTGGTCCAGAGTTAGCGCAGCCCTTAGCGATGATTTAGCGATTTTGATGGCTTTTCCTTGCGCGAGGGCGTTCTTGGGGGCGTTACTGGCGCTGCTGCAGGCTCGCTGCGATTCTCTGCGCCACGGCTGGTTTGGGAGCATGAAATCCATGAATACGCTGTGCGCGGAAATCAGTTTTAGCGCACGTGCCTGGCGCAGACTATCGCAGGCGCACGCTGTGCGCCAGCCGCGTGCGCTACTTGTGCGCTGGATTCTATGAATTACCCTGTGTGTTTTCTTTGTACTCCTAATTACACGGGCCACTTCACAGAGACGGCATATGTTTGATGGAGGTAAGCGTGTGGCTAGTCTCTTTGTTATATACCTTTTAGTGTTGGAAAGTCTTAGCACTTTTAAAAGGGAATGCATTCTGGACGGCAGTGCGCTACTGCCATGCATATTTTCCTACAGGGCAATCTTCTGAGTATTTTTGTTAATGCCGTACATGTAATTTTGTACTGACATAATACTCTTGAACCCCCCCCCCCCGAGGACCAGGCATGAGCGCTGTGGACTTTCACAGTTCATTTTCATTTCTAACTTTACCATAGCAGTGTCTTTAATTGGCTCGGGCAATTCTGGCCATTTTTTCCATCACTGTAATGGGTTTTCTTGCTGTCTCAGTTCAGTTCCATTTGTAACTTTACCATAGCAGTGTCTTTAATTGGCTCAGGCTATTCTGGCCATTTTTTCCATCACTGTAATGGGTTTTCTTGTTATTTCAGTTCAGTTTTATTTGTAACTTTACCATAGCAGTGTCTCTAATTGCTCAGGCAATTTTGGCATTTTTTTTTTTCCATCACTGTAATGGGTTTTCTTGCTGTTTCGTTGCAGTGATCCACGGACGAGATTGCCACTTCAGGCTAAGCTGTGCTACTTACCCACTTTTCTACACATGCAGCCCTGGATTTCCCTAATTCCATAGGGTGCCTTTTAGGTGAGCTTCCATCCTTGCTCTAGTCACAGGCACGTCATCTAAAACCTTAGAGTTGCTTTGCTACATTATGTGCATTTTGGTTTTTGTTTTAGGTCAGGACTCGGCCTTGGCTTCTCCTAGCGTGAGTGGTCGCACTACTCTGTCACGGCCACTACAGCAATTTGGCATTCACCAGGTTGGTCCACTCCTGGGGCACGGTTCTTTTTTGGACCTGACTAACATTTTTTGTTCATATATAATCTGAGTTGCACGCTCACACATTTGCCGCTGATTAACCATGGCCCTGAAGGTTTTCTACCACTCTGCACGGGCTCCTTTTGGGAGTCACTTACCCTTTCGCTCTGTCATATATAGCTGTTAGATTGGGATTTTTAGTTTGCTAATTGTTAAACGGCATATATGATCCCATAGTTGTACCACAAAGTCAATTTGGGTTGCTTCTTAGCAGTTGCTTCCCTTTTTAATTGTAATCTGCAGACAGTTAACCATGACTCATACTTTTTCCTATCTAGTAGTCTATAGCCATGTCTTTGTGTTTCTTACAGAATGGTAACATCTACCTCCTGAGGAAGACGTTGTGTTTACTACCACTACACGTCGAAACCGGTCGAGAGATAAACCCTACAGGGATGTGATCTTTTGCACTTTTCCTTCCGGTCCACCCTGTCAATAGATCATTTGTTAATTCTATTGATTGTGAACATAAAAATAATGTCTGTTTAATGAGTCATGAATTCCTCTTCCCAATATTTAGAGGGTTTTAACATGATTCCTTTGTTTTTTATCTTTTGGATGTATGTCACGTTATGATGAGTTGAATGAGCGCACTATGAATGGCAAGTATGTGTGATAATGTTTTAGCCAATTTTAGGCATATGGTTGCTGCTGTTGTATTGTATTAAAAAGATTAGTGTTTAATTATTGGTGATTGACTCACCATTGTTTAAATTGTTGGTATCACTTTCAATAAACTTTGATACACATTTTCTTCAAATATATTTTGCTCTCGACAATCTTTTCTATGCAATTATAATACTCTGGTCCATAGCCTAGAGTTATCCTGCCCTTTTCAGTTTCTTGTAGAGCTAGAAGCCCTCAAGTCTTTGAAAAACAATCCCACTTTGGGCATAAAACTGGCAGACAAAGGGGGTGCCACTGTTTTGCTCAATCTAAAAGATTATGACAGAGAATGCATGAAAAATGAATCTAAAAAATTTTTGGATTCTCCACCACCTATCATTCAATCCATTCCCGGGTTTTGACTACCTTCCACATTTGAGGTTCCTAATACCAATCGTAGTGTGGAATCTTTAGCTTTTGAAAGACGGGTCCTCAAGGACATTGAAAAAATGTAAAATTGGAAAAGATAAATCACGTCCCAGGTGTAGAGCTAGAAGCCCTCAAGTCTTTAAAAAACAATCCCACTTTGGTCATAAAACTGACAGACAAAGGGGGTGCCACTGTTTTGCTCAATCTAAAAGATTATGACAGAGAATGCATGAGGCTACTCAGTGACACATCCAGTTATTTATCTTTTGTGGAAGAGCCAACAGAACATCTCAGCAATGTCATCCTTACACAAGTACACAAAGAAGTTACTAATGGATGGCTCTCTGCACAAGATGCCACCTTCCTCCCTCAACCACCTAAGAGGACAGCAATTTTTTACACTGTCCCAAAAAACACAAGAACCTGACTACCCCACCTGGAAGGCCAATCATATCAGGAATAGGGTCCATCTTAGAACCTTTAACCAAAATTGCTGACACATTTTGAAAACTTCACATCCCAGAAAAGTGCTCCTATGTGAAAGACAACACTCGCATCATTAACCTGATTGAAGGAATAACTTTTGACAGTGGTGGCAATGTACTTATAACTTGTGACATTGCATCTGTGTACACATCAATTCCACTAAGAGATGCTATTGAGGTAGCCTCACATCACCTCAACATATACCATCCTGATTTAGACACAGATATACAGCAGTTTATAGCGTAGTGCTTAGAGTTGGCACTCACCAAAAATATCTTTAGGTTTTTTAAACAACTTTATCAACAAATCAAAGGTACAGTTATCAGGGTTACAGTTTCCCACAGTGTGGACAACTTATACATAGAATAGATTGTAGAAATATATCTCAACTGGGTTGAAAACCCATTCTTTCGATATCTTCTCTTTTGGAAATGGTACATTGACAATGTTCTGATTGTTTGGAGAGGCACTCTAGAAGACGCCCAAAGATGTGTACTTTGGTAGAATTCATTAAATCCAGCACTCACATTTACCAGCTATATGGACTCCAACTCAATTGTTTTTTGGGACATTGTTGTCTTTGTCTTTGTGAAAATAATGTCTACAAAGTTGCTTCTTACAGCAAACCTACAGCCAGGAATGCCCTTTTTACCTACTACAGCACACAGCCTAAGGGACAATTTACCATGTGACCAATTCCTTAGGCTACACAAGAACAGCACTGGTAGGGTTGATTTTGATACATGCTATTTAATAGCTATTAAACTGGCCAACAGACACTACCCTAAACTCTTCTACTTACATTTGCAAAGCTTTACTTAATCACATATTCCAATCTCTCCAACTCCATTAGAAAAATCATCTTGAAACACTGCAGGATTTTAGAGGAAGGGACCTCAGCACTTCAGAACCCCATGTTTGCCTTCAAGCACAGAGCCAACCTCAAAGATTTGTTAGAACATACTGACTTACATATTCACAAATCACCCAGGACCCCTACCCTTACACAACTATGGGGGCTACCTCGGCCACAAGGCCACTACTCATGTCGCAATTGTACTGCATGTCTGCTAACAAAGGTTTCTAAAGAAAGTAATATAGGTTTGCCCCACCCATGAAAACAAGAGTGTTTAACAAACTGTAAGGCCAGCCAAGTTATTTTGCATCATTGCTTGTCCATGTGGTTTACACTATATTGGAATGAGTGTGTTTAGGATTGGTGAATATCAGAGCTGCATTAGCAATCAGACACTTACAGCTTCTCTAATCTGCCATATTTTGGAAAGTAATAAAGACACAGGATTAACCTGGTCAGTTCTTCATTCCATTACTGGGCAACCGGGTGTAGACATATGTCTATTAATATTAAAAGAGAGATTGATCTTTAAAGCCAACACCCACTTATCAGGTCTTAATGAAGAAGTACTGTGGCTATAAAAAACACTCTGAGATTTGCTTATTCTTTCTAAGTACCGAGATACATTAGACATTGTAAATGGCGATTGAGCATTCTGCATTCTGTTGATGTACATTTGTTTAAAAAAAACCTTTCCCTGTTTATACCATGTTACCAGGGACAGCGCTTTGGGCCCATGTAAACGTTTATGTGTGGAGACTTCAGTGATTAGCCCAACACCCTCTGTTGATTGTAACACATTTACACATTTTAATATGTTGTCATTATATGGATCACATGCCACTTTCAAATTTCCCTCACCAATAGATATTGTTCCATACGAAATGTATTATATAAATAGGCATATTTCTTCATGATTGCTCAGCCATCTTTTCAACACCTTTTAGTCTATGATACACACATCTCCACTATCTGGTTTGTTCCAGATAACTAGCCCTCAGTTGCACTACAGCCATGGGTTGCCTTTGCATTTCCTTACCAAGTGGAACTCCTAAGATGGCGCCCCACAGGTTTGCGCCTAATACTTCTCTACACATACTAGCTTCTTCCCGCGGCCATGTAACACAAGTGCATTAAAATCACCTGCGTTTGAGAAATGGCGTCTCTATTCACTAAAAGACTGGTCGGTAAGACGGCAACACTTGAGGTCTGTTCGCATTGTGAAAACAATCCTCTATAAGTCCTTTTATTTTTATTTGACACCAGGCAGTACCCCTTTCATGTTCCAGATGTTTGTTATATTTGTCATTGCTCTCTCTTCTGTCGGACACACAGCTACCTGCACTAAAAACCACACCGGTCCATGGTAGGTAAGTCCATTTCAGCCATGACTTATTCACTGTTGCATTAGACATTTCTAGGGAATGAATACTCCAACATTAATACATTTATATCTTTACTTAGTCCCAGCCAAGTCCTGTTCTGACATCTGCAGAATAGGGACACCAATGAATGACAAACATCTTTTTTTACCCAATTTCCTCAATTTCTGAGGTAAGTGAAAGCACACTCCTTAGCTTTCAATGCTATTTGTACTTGCATATATATTAAATTCTGCTACTTTAACAACACTTCATTGTCTACACAGTCCTCCTTTACCCTTTTCTCTCTGGCTGTCCCCTCAATCACAGGCTCTGTTCTACATACAGCTACAGAAAATCTTGCACCCCGAGGAAGATCCCACAACCAGCAGTGGATTGAAACATCTCAGGCTTTATTGGTCAGTTGCTTAATCATTGTAAAAAGGAATTCTGTACTTACACTCCCTATATGACCAACTTTCAACAATTACTGATGTACTGTTTTTTTGGCGGTTTCCTTTTTTTTATTTTTACACATCAAAAGCAAGTCACAAGAAACTTATCAAATGGTACATGACAGCATTACATTCTGTACAATCAATGCAGGTTTACGAATGAGCAATCAGGATTAACAAGCATAACAAGAATTCACCAAGACTTGACACATGGTAAGGGAAGAAGAAAAGGAGAAAGATAAGGAAAGGAGAAGAAGAAGAGAAAAAAAGACATAAATGAGAATCGAGCGCACAGTAAATAACATTGGTTACTTAAAGGAAACATTAGCCATATGTTTCTAGGTATGATCCCCATATATCTGTAAATTTGTCAATGTCTCCAGACTGCTTGTAAATGGCCCTCTCATATGTGGATATGGTTAACAATTCCTCAACCCAGTCATCAATACAGAAGGAGGCAGCTGACTTCCATACCCTCAGGATAATTCTTTTTGTCACCATACAAGCCCGGAGTTGCTTTTAACTTGGTTTTGGACCCATTACTTGATCGCTCCAATGCAGACAGTTCATGAATGCTCAAAGGAAGTAGGAGATCTCTTAGGAATTTGATAGATGCACTACACCTAGCAGATAGGCTTCCATACCCTCAGAACATGGAGCTGAACGAGATTACAGTTTTCACTCTGCATGTCATGATGTCTATTCAGGTATTGATCCTTTTCTGACATCACGGCGCGTGATGCCTAGCTGCAATAACTCTGATATAGGAATAATTGGGGTTTATGATCACGCTCCAATATCATTATGCCTCTCCTTGCAATACACACTAAGTATATCTTTCAGGTGGAGAATGAATACAGCTGTGTTACAGAATGAGCGCATCAAAGAGGAGATTATGAGTGAACTTGAGAACGTTATTGCAATCAACAGAACTGATGATATCACCGTTGCAACTGTCTGGGAGGCAATGCAGTGCTATATGTGAGGTGTCTTGATGTCCAAGACAGGGAATTACAGGAAAATTAAGGAAAAAGAGTTGAAGAGACTATCTGAAGAAGCCAAAGAGCTGGAGAAACAATATGTGATGAATCATGACCAGGATGTGAGATCTAAATTCAGAAAGAAGAGATATAAACTAAACAAAATTATATCAGATTGACTATGCTTTATTCAGGAGTAAAATTAATTATTTTGAAAATGGAGAAAAGGCTGGAAGACTACTTGCACATAGACTAAAGGTTGCAGAGAGTGACCAAAGCATTACTGCGATAAGAGATTTGTCCGGCAATCTGGTGGCACATCAGAAGAACATAAATGAAATATTTAGAGGGTTTTACGAAGAACTCTACAAATCAGAATTAAGTTGTGACCAGAATACAATACAATCCTTTTTATGCTATGTTGAAATCCCTCGCCTGACGAATGAGCAAGCCGCACCCTTAAAGAGCACAATAACATTGGAGGATGTTAGCCTGGCAGTTTCAATGCTCAGAGGAGGTAAAAACGCCAGGTACTGAGGGATTACCAGCTGAACTTTACCAGATCTTACCTGATTGCACCCCCTCCAGCTGCTCTGTGATGTATTCAACTCATTGTTCGATACTGATGTACTGTGAAGATTATTTCTTGTTTATTGTCTGTGTATTTCTGTACATCTTGGTGAAAGTGGTTCATGCAGAATCACTTGGTACCTTTGTAATTAATTTATGGATGATACAACATACATTTTCTTTTCATTTGATTGAACCAGAGTCTTTCTTCCTTTTTTGATGTGTTGTTAAATATGTTGAATCCGTATTCACTTGATGTTGTACAACATTAGTATCATGGTGTGCATGCCTCCTAGATGTGGTTTCCTTTTGTCTTTTAGTAGATCCACAACTATTCTGCCAGTAACTGGTGGGCAAGCACTCTGTGGCCATTAACTGATGAACAAGCATTCTGTGGGCAGTTGTTATGCCAGTGCAGTAGGACCAGTTTTGCAATTTGAGGTGTAGGGACCAAACTGGCCCTTGAGTGTCAGTTTCAATGTGGTGGCTCATGGTATAACGTAATTTGGACCTAAAAGATAACGTTTTAAAATAAAGTGACAGCACAAAGGCCTGTCTGAAAGAGCGATAGTTGTGCCATATATAAAAGTATGCTTCCTATTGGATTGGGCATGTTGCTTGCGGCCATGACAAAAAGGCATGCCCTGTAAAATGTGAGGTGTGAATAAATATACGTGACCAAGAACATTTTTCAACAAAGTAAAAGTGAACCTTATCAACTGGCCAAGACTGCTCATTTTGATGACCTTCCAACCCTCATCCACACACTACTGGCACCTTCCCATCAGCCTAGGCACATAAGCCCCTCTACTCGCAGGCCTCCCTGCTGCACTCCTGCCACACCCTCCTCCCATGACCTCATCATCTCCCACTCATTAACACCCTCCCCCCTCTACCCAACCATGTCCATCCTCTCTTCCTTTCTCCTGGTAACTCCACTACCCCTTCTCCCTTTTACTCCCCCCAAGCTGCAAGCCTCCCTGCTCTTCCCTCCTTCATCTCTCCCCTCCTCCCCCACTTCGCACACTCCCTCTATTTACTCCCCCCGTACCCTCATACCTTCCCACCACATCTCATTCCACAATCCCACTCCCCTCCTCAGAGCACTGTCCTTGAAACCTCCGCTTATGCATATACTCATCAACACCAGATCTGTCGCCAGAAACAAACATGATTTTTGACCCTATCTCTGGAGAAAACCACAGGCTTCTTTTTCATCACTGAAACCAGGTTCTCCGACGACTTACTCCCCACAGCACACAAGGCCTTCCCTCCAGGCTACTCCCTGATTATGCACAACAGAGCCAGCAGATCAGGGGGAATAGCCATCCTCCACAAACTTCACCTCACACCCATATATGTCGAGAAACAACCCTGCAGTGATGACTGGAAATCCCTTCTAATCAAATTCCAACTGTCTCCCATGTTCTCCCTCAGCTTCCTCCTCCTTTCCAGACCCCCTGGCTATAACAGAACGTTTGCAGACTCTCTGAGTGACTACATAGCGGCCATCATGATCTCTCATCCCACGCTTACCCTTCTAGGTGACCTAAACATCAGGTTTGACACCACCTCAAACCCCATGACCCATCATCTAATTGACAACTTGGAAGCCCTAAATATGACCCAACTCATATCAGGCCCTACACACAATGCTGGTCACACCCTTGATGTAGAGTTGAGTTCTCCCAATCTGATCTCATTCCCCTTCACCCACAACTTCATCTGGACTGATCACTCTGCAATTCTTTTCTCTGATCCATCTCCTGCCTCCCACTCCTTGCCGCCTCCCCACTGACTCCTCCATGGTCCCACTCTGGAACAAGGTAACTATCTCCCCATATGTATCCTGCTCACTACTCTCCTCCCTTCCCACACTCCCCCTCCAAGGAGCAAACCCTTCCCCGGCCCATTTCAACCAATGGCTCTCCAATGCCCTATGCACCTTAACCCATACCAGAACCCCCTCCCACCTTACAGGTCCTTCCTCCAGGTGGTTCAGCCATTTCCCCAAATCCTTCAAAACACTCAACCCTCGCCTGGAACGTCATTGCCGGACCAATTCTTCCCTCAAAACAAAGCCACTCTTGCTAGACAGACAAAAGCCTACAGATTAGAAATCGGAAAAGCTAAACATTCCTTCTATTGCTCCCACATTGCCAAAGCCATCAACCCCTACAAAAAACTCCACAGGATTATCACTAAGATCAAGACTCCCCTCTGTTCAACCTTTCTGTCCCCTATCTCCCAAGCACTGTGTGGCGCCCTGTCTGACCACTACTTCAACACAGCCATTGAAAGGAACCTCACCATCAATGCTAAACGATCACCCCCATGCGTCCCACAACCCCTGACATGCACCCTCTTTGGCTCCTCTGCAATCTCCCACCCCGAGTTCTTAAGGCTTCTCTCTAATAGCCACCCCTCAGGATCCCCTGGGCACCATTGCCCCCCACCACTCCTCAAACACATTCTCTCTGCCAACTTCGCAGGCAGCCTCACCAGATCTATAATCAACCACTCACAGACAGCTGGGATCTTCCCAGAAGAATACAAAATATCTGATGTCAAACCTCTACTAAAAGAAGCCCTCTCTTGACCCCTTCCTCCACCCCAATTACTTCCCCATTTCTAACAAGCACTTCATAGCCAAACATATAGATTGCATGACCTATTCCCAGCTCAGCCTCTTCGCAGAATCACACAGTCTTCTTGACTCTTCAGTCTTCAGACCCCTCCATGGAACTGAATCCTCCCTTGTCTCAATCTGGAATGACCTGAAAACAACAGCAGACTCAGAAGGCTGCGCTGCACTCATCCTCCTTGACCTCTCATCAGCTTTCAACTTGATCAACCACTCCATTCTCACCAACAAACTCTTTGACCTAGACATCAGGGACACTGACCATAAATGGGTCTCCTCTTTCTTTGCTGACCGTTCCCAAATCATTTTACTCCATCCGCCCTCATCTGTCCCCACGCACTCCCCCACAGAGTCCCTCAGAGAGCCTCCCTCTTCCCTCTCCTCTTCAAACTCTACCTTTCGCTACTCCCAGCGTGTATCCACTCCCGCAATCCCACCTGTTACAACAATGCTGATGACACTCAGATCATCTACAGGAACCCAACTCCCCATCTTCACCCCACTCAGATCTTGCATTTTGTCTCTCAGACATAGAACGCTGTATTATGAACAACCACCTCCTCCTCAATCCTGGAAAAAACAAAATCCTAATCTGAGGCAATAAATCTCTTTCCCCAACCTATCCCTTGGCCACCTTCCTTAGGAACCCCACATTCTGCATCACCCTCAGTCAAAAACCTAGGATGCACCTTTAGCTCAGACATGACGCTCTCTCGCCACATCAATGCTGTCTCCAGATCCTGCACCTTCCACCTCTGCATTCTCAAGTGGATTTTTCTTTATTTCACCTAACCCCATATAGTCTCTGCAATGACGGCCATCATCCTCTCATGCCTAGACTATCTAAATCCCTCTATCTAGGCGTGCCTGCATCTCAACTCAAAATGCTCAGATGGATCCAAAACTCTGCAGCAAGGCTTCTAATCGCACTCTCTCCTAGAGAACACATCTCCCCGCACTCAAGGTACTTCACTGGCTGCCCGTCAGCTGATGGGCTTCCTTCAAAGCCATGTGCATTACCCACCCTTCATAAGCAAGGCCCTGCATTCCTCCAAATCAAACTCACACGCTGCCACCCCACTGAAATCCTCATGTCAGGTTCAGCAGACCTCCTAGTAGTTCCCCTTTCAAGGTCTCCAGACTAAGACAAGCCTGCTTCTCCGTCCTTGCACCCACCTTCTGGTACTTCTTTCCCCTCACTCTACGTCTCATAGAGGATCACCTGGCTTAGGAAGGACCTCAACACCTGGCTGTTCCCTCCTGCACCTTGAACCCCCATGTTTCCCCCACACATTAGCACCAACCAGCAGTCAGATCCCCTTGCCATGCCCACTCCCTCCCACCTGTCTGTCTTTCAGCTACATTGCCTCGTCTCTCATTTATCTACTGAGCTCTGCCCCTAACACTGCTCCAGAGCTACTGCCTCCCCCTTCCGGAGGAGTCAAGAGGGCATCCAGTAACTTGCACATGATAAGAATTTTGAGAGTGGGCTGAGGATTGCACTTAAACAGGCTCTGAGGGTGGGCAATGTATCGCACTTAAATGCACCTTCATGTCAAGCATTCGGATCCATCTGGAGGAGTATAATCAGTTGCATTTGAATCATCACATGGAGTCGGCACTGTACGTAACTCTAATGATACGAGGGTGGGCATTTTTGCTGCAACTAGACATTCAAGGTAGGAATTTCTCGCACTGGAAGGACCTGGCGATGGACAATGTAGCACTCTAAGATCCTCACAGTCGGTGGGTATGTATTGCACTTAGATCGTATGTGAGATTAAGCACTGCTCCTTGTAGTTAGATGGAATTCAGGGGTAGACAATATTGAAAATATGGCTAAGCCATTTATTCCTTTCGCACTCTGCACTTTTGAAACTTAGCTGAAAGCACAGCCTCACTCCCACACACATCTACTCTCACGTATAATGCAATCACTGTTGCACAACACTCCTGTCATAAGAATGAAGCTAACTTTCATGACACAAAAAAGGACACTGTAGCTACTCAGATAACTTTTCTATCCTCTTACACGCACACTCCTGCTTGGCTACTAGTATACCTCCTTTCACCCATCCACATGCCATTCCGACATGGGTGACTAGCAGTGTTTTGGCCACCCTCTCATAACTTTAATGGCTGAAATGCACACGTGCATATTAGCACCTCCCAGGTTTCCCATACTTTGTACTTTGGTCCCTCCGAGGGGGTTCAACCACCAGCGTGTTGGAACCATAATTATGGTGAAAGGCACTATACAAATGACAAAATTGATGAATAAATGAATTAAATGCAACCATTCCTAAGACCTTAATTGAATTTAGCACTGGCTTATTAGTGCTGAAGCTTGCTGAGAACTGTGTGTATTCGGGTTGAAAACCTGTACAGAGAAGCAAGCCTCATTAATAGGTAATGACATGTAGAAAAGTGCTACAGCTCAAGGATGTGGTTATCAGCAAAAGAACTCAGCCTGGGTCACAGAACACTCATTTTCACAGCCTTTCCTTTCAATAGTGAACCTTTTGGAAAATGCAATTATAAATGAACAGGTCGACTTGTGATTTCTCATGTAAAATAATGTGAAATGTAATGTAGAAGCAGGAAGCAGCATTTAAAATTCCATTTTATTCTGACATACATGTACTTCACTTTGAATAACTCTGTAGTATTTTACTTTAAATGAGACATGTCCAAACCTGGATGTAAATTGCTGACTTGAACTGAAAATTCACCTTTCTAAAAGCCCAAACCCAGTCCAGGAATTCACATCACAAGATATGAATCCACACAGCACTATTCTATTAATTGTATTGAAACTGGTTCTGAAGATTAGGCAAATAAAGCACTGCCAGATGGCTCTGGATCTGTGAACTTCAAAGGGACATGTCACATTATTCAGTCCAGGCTCCTGATAAAGTTCATTAGCTGAAGTCATACTATACTTTATCTGATCTCCATCAAAAAGCCACGAACCTTGTCTTGACAAATATTCATATCAAGAAGGGGAATGTGCAGCAGATTTATCAAAAGTGCCATCTGCAGGTAGCCTTTCTTCATTTACAAATTGAATAGGAAATTATATGTGTGGTGTTTTAACCCTAAAATATAATCATTTTAAATATCATAATTTTATAAGAGAGGTTTTTAGAAAATCAAGACTAATTGCAAATTGTAGATATAAAACATATCTTCCTATCCATATAATCTGATTGTATCTGGCAGTATGCATCACATAGAGTCAGGCGGTGCATGTAATTGTGCGCGCTGATCTGCAGAATCTGAATATATTAATTGTATTAATCTCGCACGTGCACGTGCAGAGTTATTGTAATTAAACAGAATGGCCATTTTACATTAGGAGTGTGACTTTTCCTTCAACATTTTTAGTCATCGGACTTATGGAAGCCACACCTAGTCACAAGACTGGGGAGGAGTCAAGGATTATAAAATAGCATTCACACAGAATTGATTAATTAGTATGGGGACAGGAACATTAATGAATTTACTCGATATAAATGGAGAGTGTTGGCCAGAGGGAGCAGAATGAACCCATCTGGATGACTGATACCCATGCAGACTTCAGACAGAAACCATTGCAAGAGGGTTGACCAGCCCATGTTGGAAATTGGTTTCCAGACA
Organism: Ambystoma mexicanum; assembly: GCF_040938575.1. Lineage (NCBI taxonomy): Eukaryota > Metazoa > Chordata > Amphibia > Caudata > Ambystomatidae > Ambystoma > Ambystoma mexicanum. The sequence continues at coordinate 418,075,845 of NC_090925.1, forward strand.
GGGAGCTGAAAAGTGAGCTTGGTGATGCAGTAGTTTCAGCATGACTGGGTCCCTGATGTTTCTCCAGAATAAAAGATTCATTTCAAAAGTCAGTAGAACCCTGAGATAACCCAAATTGTTCCTATATTATCCATGGTAAAATCCTGGGAATATAAGGACTTGAAGTTAAAGGGAAATCCTAATTTGGCAAAGATACAGGTGTAGTGTTAAATAGGGTGTCCTGTGTCTCCCTTTCATATTGAGTATAAAGTGAGATGCCACTTTCTTAAATTCCAATGCATTTCTTTGTATTGAGAGGCACAGTTTAAAATTGGTGCAATTTAAATGCAGAGTGTTTTTGTAAAATTAAGCAGCATTAAGAAGTCTTGGCTTATGCCAATGCCAAATCACATAGGCCATGGTGTAGTCATGATGCACTATTTTCTAATATGATATTATGCAAAGAAATGTGCCGGCCGGTGCCAGTCTAGTCATAAAGGTGATGTTTGTGCAACTGAAATTAGCACAGAGAATTAATTATATTGATAGAAAATCTTGCTGTGAGGTGTTAAACCTCATTAGTCTCTTATCTTGAAACCTGTGTGTAATGTGAAAGGTAAAGGGTGTTTTAACATGGGATCTGTTATTAGAGAATAATACATATCCAGCCCAAAAACACACATAGATTAAACGCTGTACACACACAAGTAAACTGAAAACTGTGCAGGCATATGTAGATTGAAAGTTGCACATATACATAGATTGAAAGCTGCACACACATATTATAAGAAGATTACACACGTGTGTTCAGAGCCGAGTGCAAAATCCCTGAGAGAATTATTTTCAGAACACAAACCTGTAGGACTCAAATGCAAGCTGGCCAATGTGTACATTCAAATGATCTGCACATAGTCAATGCATTCACAGCCCCAAATACATTTAGGGGAACCAAGTGGAATAAATATGTATTGCTAATTGTTAACATGCTTTTTGTCCAGTACCATACTTGTTTTGATAATGGAGAAAAGCAAGTATTCTGAAGAGTTTGAGATTTTTATATATCAATACATGCATTCCCTAGCCAAAAAGTTGCACTGTTATCATTGACATAAACTGTGTTGCCTTGATAGAAGCAATCACAGAAGGAGTGCATTTAAAATGCCTAGTACATATATAAAGTTGCTTATGGCAATGAAGGCATGTTTGAGAACAATTAGTGAGATTCCTGTAGGCAGGTAAAATGTATTTTACTGAACAATTGTATTTGAGCCTATAACATTGTGGTGACCTCCCTGGCATAAAGCTGACGACCACCTTTTGAACAAATGGTGAGTTTTGAAAATGCACACAGCCTGTACATTTCCTAGAATTGTAGGGTGGTATTGTGTACAGGGGATATGAAATTAAGCATGTCATCCTAGCAGAATCCATAAATAGAAGCATTGCATATTTCTACAGTTGCATAAGGTTCTTCTTGGTGAGAGAGAAAAATAATGCATTTTTTGTATTAGAAAACCTTCTCAAGGACTAAATAAATCACCAACTGGGCAGTAATACAAAGTGTCTGGGGTTCCTTTCGAATGATTGTTGACAGGGTGCTCTTTGAAGAAAATAGATATTGATATAGATGTAATAATCATTTGTGTAATTGGCAATTCCTCAGTAGTACTGTTTTGGTATGAAAGGATCCTAGATGTTGTTTTAGAAACAAGTTTTACTCTTCCTCCTAAAAAGATGCATGGCTGTGCAACTAATGGGGATCAAGGTTTTTGGTTCCATTTGGGTGAATATATACTTTGGGCCTCATTACGAGATCGGCGGTAACTGCCGGTACCATCGGCGGCTTTCTGGTGACCACGAAACACTGCTTCCAGCACCTGAATTCCCGGTGCCACCGAGACATTACAAGTCCCGGCGGCACTGGAAGTCAGGCGTCGGATTTGGTAAGTCCCCATTCCCGTGGGGTCCAATAGGACTCCACGGGAATGGGTAAACAGAAGCACCAGCACTGTTGCTAATGGTGCTGGTGTCTCTGTGACAACTCTGCCTGCAGGGGCCGTTGCACCCGCCAGGGTCAGACTTGTAATGTGATGCCCCAGAAACACTCGTAATGAGGCCCTTTGTCTGAAAATGAGGAAAAGAAAAAGGAATATTTGCAGGAAAATTCAATTAATGGACCAATTGTTCCATCAAAATCTCCAGCTTGCACTCAGAAAGACATTAGAAAAATCGCCCTTTTTGAATGTTTTGGGTTTGAATAAGATACCAATGAAGGATTTATATTCTTGCTATATGTTAGAGTCTGACACGGAACACTTACTACTGGATTTGTAAGGGGCTTATCACTGACTACATAGTACATACAAGACCTGCAGATGAGTGTAAGACTGCTTCAAAACGCCATTATGCGATTATGAGTATTATGTAATGCTGTTGGGGTATGCAATGCTCTAGTTGTTGTTCAGAGAATTATGGATTCGATATTTTGGATGTTGTGAACCTAATTTTGTCCATGTAAATGTAGTAGGGGCTTTGAAACAACCACATAAGAATCAGTACTTAGCATGTTCTGAATGGGGAGATGTATTGTTGGACGAATGGTTACCTTTCAGAGACATCTCATAACAATGTTCAAGTGTTATGGCAAGTGCAATGTGGAACCTCAATGCCACTAAGCAAGGTGGGGTTATTTTTTTGCTCAGTATGCTTTTCTTATAAAAACATATTCCAGGTCCTAGCAACCTTTGAACATAAGCATTGTCTAGGTGGTATCCCCAGGAGGCCCGAGGTGCTGTTACATTTTACACAATATTTACACAGTGTAGATTATTTGCTTAGTACACAAATGCATTACTTGAATTTAGAAGGTGTTCTGTTCTGGTTCAGGAATTGAATCCCTCCCACCGCGGCATTGCATCGTTTAAACATATACTGTCGACCAGGTATGCTTGTAAGTCCATATGCACATGCTTTCTGCATGTATATTGATGTAGAGCCCTGAACTGTAATCATATGCTCTAGTCTTAGATAGTCTCCTCATGTATATAATGTGTTTTCCTCACCTTTTAGCGCAGCGTCCCAGAATTAGTTTTATGAGTCCCACACCAACTTTGGCCCATGCCCACATATTCAATGAAACACCAAATCACCCAGCTCCCCGCTTACAAACATATGCATCTGATACATGAAACGTTATATAAATAGCCATCTCTGCTAAAAAAAAAATTGCTCATTTGGATGAAATAGCGAACGTATCCCACAAAGTCCTTCTCATGTAACGAAGAGTACTGTTTATCATGTACACTCAGACTACAGTCTGTGGAATTCCCACACAACCTAAAGAACGTTGGGTCCAGGATAATGGCAGTTAGGCCCTATACAAATATTACAGAATATAGCATTCCTTCTCCCATACAAATAGAAATAATTAGTTTTTTCCTATGTCATTCCTCATTCACATCTAGTAAGGAAATAAAGATCAATTATAGGGTCCCTTTGGGCACAGAGAATAGAAGGACACTCTGGATTAAGTTCCACCATAATTGTTTGGCTCACTTTGCCTTATGATGTTCACAGGTATATCCTCCCATTGCATATTTTGTGCCCGGAATAAATCTTCCCATCAACAACCGGTGGGTTGTGTGATGAAACAACATTAGACACAATTCGTGTTCACCTTAGAGTAGCTCTGGGTAGCAGGGATGTCCTCCTGATACACTATGTGCTATATGGATGTGGTAAATGGGGGATTTCCTGGAGCCCCGCATCACATTCAAGTTCCTCCTTTTTTGCTATTGGCATACGTAAATACTGTTGCATATCTCCCACAAAGGAATTCACTGTCGAGGGAAATCAAACCCTCAAAGGAAGTATGAGTACAACTGAGACAGAAGAAAGATTTTTAGTTCCTTACACACTGGGGAAATGTTACCTGCACAATGCTCCTTGTAAAGAGGCAAATCCTGGAATCCCGACGTGTAATAGTGACAGCATTCCTGCTCGTGAGCACATCACTTATTCCTGTAATGACTCATGGTTGAGGAATGGAACCAATCACCTGACTCTCAAACCACTGTAGTCAACCTCAGAGTCGACTGGGTCTCAGTGCCATGCTACCCAAAATGTCAGACAGACACTTTAAGCCATTGTCTGCTGACACAACAGCCTTTATTAGAATAAAACACCCATAGGCGGAAATAATGGCCAGTCAAAGGGGAAAGCTCCTAATAGAGAATGGAAATCACCTGAAAGAGACAAACAAAATCTGGAAATGACTAACCGTGCTTGGCAGTACATTGAGATTAGGAAATAACCAATCAAAACCTTTATTGAAAAATCCAACTAATTCGTGGCAGGTTTTGGTGCACTATCTGTAAACCCATAAGTACATATTAAGTTATCATACGCAAACTAATGGCCAGATAGAGAAAATAAATCAGATATTGAAACATCACTTGTGTTGCTTTACACTTGTAGTTTGGTTGTGGAGAGCCTTATTGAGGTTACGGAAGCCAAAAAAATGAGCACTGACGATTGTTGCTAGTATTCATTGACATGTTCTGCCCTGATACAGTTTTGTTGTCTTAGCTCTAAATTTCTCCCAAAAGGTTGTCTCATTGGCATTATTGGGCTTTTTGGATTGAATCAAGGGAATTCGTCCCTTCTCCTCAAGGGGGAGCCTCCCCCTTTGAAGCTAACGAGGTGAGTCTGCTTTGCAAGACCCTCCCTAGGGATCTGGGAAAGTGGGACATCACTGGGAGAGACTCCCCCTAGGGGACAAAGACTTCCATTCCTGTGAGGAACTCCCTAAGCCGTTTACGATAGTGGCATATATGGGATTATCTGATATGAAAAACTATAAAGAAGCCAGAGACTTGGCAAAAGACAAAACTAAAAGATACATTTGCAAACTTGAAAGAGGATATGTCTCTTTAAGGAGAGACCTCCAAATACCTAAGACAAGTAAACCGCTTACATAGCACATGCTGATGAGAGGCAAAGACCAGAAAGGTAATGGGGAGCCCCCTGACAGGGTGACAGCTGTGAGAGATAAAGCCAATGAGAGCAGCAGAGCTCATGACAGTCAGAAGCGGCCTGAACGTGAAAGCAAAATGCTGGAGGCCAAGGAGACAAGAATCCAAATCCTGGTGGTGGCTTGACCACAACCCTTTTGTGGTGGGCAAAGCACCTGTCCAACCATACTGAAACCATAACGCTGAGGAAACAGCAAGACATCTGCTTACCCACAGTCATAACTGGTCCCAGGAAGAGGGAGGATCAGGAGTGGGATGCCGGCAGAGTTGAGAAGACAGAGAAGCAGAGCGAACAAAGAGAGGCCGAACCAGTACAGACCACATAGATATTCCCCTGCAGATTCAAAGGTCACAGGGAGAATGGGAGAACCAGGAGACCGTTGGGGCATCATTATGAAGCAGGAGAAACTTGTCCCAGTGAAATTCATGACACATTGAATTATTTGAAGTCAATTAAGTAGAACTATAATAATGTGAGAATGAGAATCCCAAATTAATCTGAAAAAGACAACTCTATGACCGGGGCACAAATACCATGGAAAGAGGGGCAGGCCCCCCATAAATCAAAGAAGTAAGGAGCAGAGAATATCAGAGAGAGAATGCTATGAATGGGAAGAAAAGCCAAGTGAACCACTTAAGGTAAAAGATATTCAGAGTAAACCAGCCAAGGAGAGGGAGAACCCTAAGACCCATGAAGGCACTTCAAAACTAAGAAGGTATATGTTACCAAACTCAAAAGGGTGTAGCAACCTGAAGCAGAGAAGAACAAAGAGACCCAAACGGTAGTACTGGAAAGCTATCCCTAAAGATGATGGAAGACCCAAAGACACTGTGTAAGAGTGACAAGAACTGATACAGGAAGTGACAAGAGACTATTTAGGAATAATCTACTAAAAGGAATCATGAAAAGAAGACAAGACATTGCCATATTACAATTAGGAGAAGGGAGACATGTTCCTGATCTTCTTTTAGTTGGTTAGAATAGTGTTGGGTCAGATAGAACTAGTATTGGACAGCGGACTGATTCATTTGAGACTTTCTGACGACTGACGGGCACCTTAGTTATTTAAATAGGCTGGGAATACCCACATAGCAATAGGAAGAAATAGGCTTTATACATATTATTTAATAAATAACCAGTTGAAATGTCCTCACAGTGTTCGCACCCTTCTTCTGACTTGCCACAATAGTCAATCCTGTCGCTCATGCCTTTAGTAACCTTCCATTTTATGTCTATCAATTAAAACCTGTTGATCAGGATCCTTTTTTAGTGTTCCTGTTTTGCCCACTTCTGTGCCTGAGAATGGTCATGAAGAGTTTGAATAATCTTGAATCACACTTTTTGGGGGTACTTTAGAATTTTGGTTTCATTGGGAAAGTTCTGCCATTTGTGGTCAGACTTCTGAGCCTGCATCTTTATCTAGCCCTCACAAACTTGTCTGTCTTCTTTATGTTCAGGTTCTTGATTATGCCAGGACTTCTTTAGTGTAGGGGTGTGAAGATGGAGGTATAATATCTGTGCATGGAGACCAGTTTGAAGTTCTGGGTGAGCTGAGTAAACCAGAATGGCACTGAGGGACATCAGAATCAGTGTGGTTAGGCATTGAGATAGAGCACTGGGAATTGCTTGGTATTCAGCCGTATTAGGTCTGCTAGGCATTCAGGTTATGGCATGAGCAGCATGGAGGTCAGAGCACCGTAACAAGCATGCCCGCGTGATGCTTTGATACTGTATCGTCGATTGTGATATTGTTTTGTCATTTGTAACTTTGTTTGGCGTTATGACCTGGTGGACGGAATGTGGTTTATCGATTTCAAAATGTCTGTCAACTTCAGTATTCTCACACCATTTTGAAACATTGGTCCGAGTTTGGAGGTAAGGGAAAAACAATGCTGCTAAAGGATTACCGGCATCGCTTCCGCTATGGGCTATTCTGACCAACCAGACCGCTATTGACAGCACCGTAAAGTACGATGCTGTTAATAGCGGACTGGGCGCGCGCACGCGACCCACCATGCCGGCATTAGCGGCATGCCGTAAACCAGAGTAGATCACAAGTGAAGCGGACATGCAAATAACGGCCTCATGAAGGCAGAAAAAGTGCCTACCGGCATGCCGTAAGTACCAGCATCCCTGACCTGCCGTAAAGAGCCCTGAGCAGTGTTCCCAACTGCCACAGGTGCACACAATCAGCACAGGTGGAGGCAATGGAGTCAGGCCCAGTACAAAAGGAGCACACCCACACACCACACCCCCTATCACACCAAGTTGATTCCAATAGTAGTAGCATTACTGGAGCTGGAGGACTTGCTTGCATTGCCACAACATCAACAACAGCCACCACCACAGAGAAGACGCAGGAGGAGAAGGAGGGTGAGACAGGCCCAGCATGCCCCACCAGTACAGCCACCGTTACCACGCCGGCAGCCCCCAAACCCTCGCATCGGAGCCACTCCCTTCAACCTAACCCCTGAACAGATCCACACCCTGTACCGTCTGGACCGGGACACCATCACCACCATAGTGGACCTGATACACGACGACATAGTGAGCCTCATTGAAATACGCACTGCCATCCCCCCTCTACTGAAGGTAGTGTCTGTGCTCCACTTCCTTGCTACAGGCACCTACCAGCACACAGTGGGGCAAATGCATGGCATATCACAACCCTTATTTTCCCGGATTCTGAACCAAGTGCTGGATGCCCTCCTCCAGCACACAAGGGACTACATATCCCTACCACGGACTCCCCAAGAGATATTTGATACAAAAGTTGCCTTCCATGCACTGGCAGGCATGCCAAATTGCATAGGTGCCCTCGACTGCACCCACGTCTAGTTGGTGGTCCCGCATGCCATGGAGGTGGTGTACCGCAATCGCAAGCAATACCACTCCATCAATGTGCAGATGGTATGCGACGCCAGCAAGATCATCACACATTGTTGTGCCCGATATCCCGGATCAACTCATGACTCTTTGGTGTCATGACCCTCGCCCAAAACCCCCTCTGGCAAACCCATTTGCCAGGTGGAGTCAGAACTCGGGCCTCTAGAGCCTGGCTTCCTCTTCGAAAGCCCTCATGGGGCCAGTCCTGGCGCCTATGGTGCCAGGCTCATACACCATGAAAAACAATGTGCTTGGGAACTACTTTATTGTATTGTCAGCCAACAAGGAGGCATCCACATAGCTTGGTTCCTATGAACCATGCTATGCGGTCTAGTGTTTTGGGTGTGGTAGCCTAGGGACTACTTACCTGTACTATTTTGTTGGGGCTATTTAAGCCACAACCGAGCAAGACAACACGCTTTGCGTTACTTTGCAGCTTGCAATGTGACGCTCACTGTGTCCAGCTATTCCCTCGAACCTCGGAGAAGCAGAACCTGCAAGGCGACAAAAGGAACATCATTAGCAGCAGCATCTTACCTGCAGTCTTCATCTTTAAACACTCGCAGCTACTGAGAACAGCTTCCTCGAATCTGCACGCCTCCCGGACAGAACGACCTGAAAGAGGAAGATAGAGGCAACATTAAAGAAAGCAGTAGAGACATTTACAAATTACGAACTGCTCAAAAGGCTTACCTGGCTGGTCGCCTGTCGGCTGGCACCACTCCAGACATTCCACTCGCGCTGAAGAACATCGCGACCTACAAGGAAGGAAAACACAGGTTATCAAAGGCAAGACTTTGCAGCGCTGCGCATTGCGCTTACTTACTGCATCATAGCGCTCTTAATGCGCCATCATTTACCAGCGGGGCTCAACCAAGCCAGTTCGCCGCGCTGAAGCTCCGCATACCTAAGGGAGAAAAAAGCGACATTTTAAACAAAGAAAGGCATGCAGGATAGCAACAAAACTAAAGAACAGCAATAAGACCTACCTGAACAATATCAAACGGGCCGGTGTCAGTGAAGTAACTGGACGGCACTCGCTCATGAAAGACAACGCGCCACTGCAAAGAAGGCAGGACGAAGAGCACGCCTTATTCTACCAGAAGGCTAGCAGAGGGCGCCAGAGGGACTGAAATCATGCAGGGGTGGAGGGAGGATACTTACCCCAGTCGGTCAGTCTTGAACACAGTCCTCCTGTATTTTCAGGCAGAACCTTCCCCGCAGACCACATCAGGGCAAAGCTGAGAAGCATACCAGCGAGTAACCCGGATGGGTGGCGTCCCTGTGGATACCAGGTGAGTGTAACATTTGGTCCTGCGGAACTCCACGCTACCACGCTTCATGGAGCGACATGCTGAACGACGTGCCTGGCTGCATCATACTGAACCTACTAGGGAATCCACTGTCCGGCACAGGGCCGGCACAATCACAGGAGTGCTGCATGTCACCATGGGAATGCCACTGCTGATTGCCCAATATTGCACAGACTACTGCCAAATCTCACAGGACACAACACCTCACTATTTTGACACTAACACAGCTGTATGCATACACCATGCATGTGCAACTAAACGTCAGTGCACACCATCATCTTGAAGATGAAACACACACCATCAGACCATGGCACAGGACACATGGAGGGGCAGACAATGGCGGCAATGCATCCAGGGACATGTGCATGTGGGCAACGATAACCTGCAGGCATGTGTGACTAGTACAGCTGTCCTTCATGATTCCCCTGACATTTACCTTCATTTTCCTCTCATACAGGTGATAGTGGCTATCTCTTGTAGCCGTAGCTCCTCACCCCTGTCCGAAACCCACAGAACAGGCACGAGGAGGACTACAATCGAGCAGACCTTTGGCCTGTTGAAGGCACAATTTCGCTGCCTTAGCCGGTCGGGTGGGGCACTCCTCTACAGGCATGAGAAGGTGGCCAAGATCATCATGGCTGTGTAATGCTGCACAATATGTGCATCTGCCGGAACGTGCCCCTGCCCCCTGACATTGAACTGCTACCACCTGATGAAGGGGAAGATGAAGATGTGGCAGGACATCATCACGGTGCCGATGCACAGGAGAGACGTGCTGTGCACCAGTCAGTGATTGCACAATATGTCTGACACACATGTCAGCAGAGGGTGACATGATAGGTGGACAGAGGGCACTTGGTGTTGGGGTTCCATGTACACTATGCACTGTATATGAATAAATGACACATGCGCATTGATGAATGTCCACTCAGGTCTTCTTTTTCAAACAACCGGTATATTGTATGTAACAAGTGACAAGACCCTCCAACACCCTTACCCCCCTTCTCCTCTCCCAACAACTCCCACACACACCCTCACACCCCTCCCCCTCCCCCGACAACTCCCACACAAACCCTGACACCCTCACCCCCTCTCCCTCCCCCCACAACTCCCCCACACAAGTCCCATTGAGTCCATGAAGCCTACATGAGGCTGCCATAACATTCACTCGGCACTCCCAGAGCCAGGGGGTGGCATGTCCCGTCGGCGCAGTGCACGGACCGACCTGCGGAGCGGGCTGGTTTGGGTGGAACTGCAGGAGGATGGTGCGGCCTCCTGCTGAGGTTGTGGGGCGGGATGACCTGCCTCCAAGACATCAGCGATGCACCCCAGCACCTGCCAGAGGACCGAGACCTCCTCGCAGAGGGGGTTGGTGTTGTCCAAAAAGGACCGGCCCAGTGCTGACAACTCTGTACAGCACTCCTCTCTGGCCTGACGGTTGTCCTGTACAAATTCACAGATGAGTGCAGTGAGCAGGTCAGCCCGCTGTGGCCCTGCGGCTGCACCTTTGGGTGTGCTGGGAATCTGGCTGTCATGCCCAGCCTGCTCATCCTCCCCAACACTGAATACTGGACTGAGATGTCCCTGGGTGTGGTCAGGGCCAAACTGCTCTGGGGTGTTGGTGTTCACGGTTTCGCTCGTAGATACCTGGGGGGAAGCAATTTGGGTTGGGGTATGGACCACATCCATTATATCATCCTCCATGGTGCCCCAGATGTCCTCCTGGCTGTCATCCACTGTGAGAGGTGCAGTGGCTGCCACCTCCCCAGCCACACTGGACTCCTCCGAATGGGGTGTCTCACAGGTGTCTCCAGGCAGAACTGTGGGTGGGAGGGTGGTGGTGCTGTGCCCTCCACAGGCCTTGGTGGTGCAGGTGCAATGTGTACCTGCGGTGGCTTGGTTGCTGGGACATGGCGCCCCCTGGCTTGTCGCCTGGAGGTTGCTGTCCTCCTGGGACCTCTTACTGCGTGTGGCCTGTGCAGAGGTGGTGTCCTGCTCTTCGCTGTCATGCTCACTGCCTGTGGGGGTGGAAGAGAGGGACGGCATGAGTGATGTTTGGATAGGCATCATACATACATTGGGACAATTGCTCATCCACACAATTGTGGGTAATAGGCATTTGTGTTGGGAAGGGCACGTAATTTCATACATGGGTGGTAAATGCAGCCATATGTCTGCATCACTCATGTTGGCCAGGAACAGTGCTGTCTGACATGCTCACTATTTTGGTCATGCACGCTGTGTGCAGTGTGGAATTTCCTACTTTGTGTGGTATGTGTCATGTACGATATTGCCTTGCAGCAGGCATCAGCATGTGTCTCAGTTGCTTCGGCCTACTTTACAGGGAGTGTGTGTGTGGCCGACAATTACGTGACTCTTTGGACAGACATTGGCAGTGACTTTCATCAGATTTGGCTTAGCAGTGTTTACTTTGGACACTCACCTCCATCAGCAAATGTTGTGATGTCTCGCCCATGCCTTCAATGGATTCCGACCCAATCATGCTTGCACATGTGTCCTCCCACGGGGTGAGCCTTATGGGTGAACTAGGTCCTCCTCCAGTTTCCATGGCCTGGTTGCGATTGACCGATAATATGTTGCGCACCCTTAGGCGCAGATCGTCCCACCGTTTACGGCAGTCTTTCACTGTGCGGGTTGGGATGCCCACTGCACTAACCTTCTGGGCAACAAGTGCCCAGATCTCTTTTTTACGGAGCACTGCCTCTCTCCTCATGTTGCTGCTGAAGACTGTGTCTGCATGCTCGTGCAAAGTGTCCACAAGCATCTGGAGCTCGTCCTGATTAAATCTTTCCTTTCTGAGGCGGGCAGATCCCTTCTTCAGTGCTTTCAGCATTCTTGTCTTGTAGGAGGTACTTTTCAGTCTATCAGCAGTGTCCCAGGGGTCCTGTGTGCTGAGGATGGCAATGGATTGTGTGTTTAAAGATGGCTGTTGTGCTCCTTCCCGTTCCTTACGGCTTAGCTTGATGCCGGTAAGGGCTTTTTGGGAGCCTTTTGCGGCACGGCGCTAGGTACCTTATCGGCATGGCGCAAAGCTCGTGCCCGCAAAGTCGTAATAGTCCTTTATTAGCGGACTGGTGCCAGCACGAACACGCTATTTGCGCCATGCCGGTAAGGGACGTTACAAACTCGGAATGAGGGCCATTATGTTGCTTGCTATGTTATTCCTGTCCTGCTTTGGTGAGGTAACTAGTGTACACCGTCTTCCTGCACATAGCTGTCATATAAGATAAAAGTGGACGGTGACAGAAAGAGGTGTGTGGCAATCAATCGCTCTCTGTGGTTGCTTTTGGACTACACACCAATTTGTTCATTATCCAATGGTCACTAAAGCTATTGCTGGATTCCACCAGTGGACATGTTTTGCTTTTCATCCTTCTACATTTCGCCTATTCTGTTGGCAGCCTGTTTCTCACTGTTTAGCCATATGAAAAGGCAGGTTGGTTACTTAGAAGGACCATCCTTTGTTACGGACAAAGACAAAGAAGTTGACACCAGTGTGTTTAGACCCTTATTGCAGTCGGAAATGACCGTGGACTGCCTTAACAGAGGACGACCTTAAGAGAGGTACAGGAAGCTTGAGGCACGGGGTGGGCAGCAAGAAGGGGAGGAGAGAGGGGGAATGGCAGTCCAGAAGGAGAGAGAATAAAATGAAGGTCAACGTTACGATGGCTCTGTCTTTCTGTAACCCGTGTGGAAGTTCCAGCGCGTAGGAGTGAATGTACCGTGGCCCGCAATCCAACCAGAGGTAAAAAAAACTGGCGATGAGAAGGAGGAGGGATCCCGCGTCCACCAGCTACGCTCGACTGAACTGAGCTGTAATGAAACAGCACTTTGCCACCCATGCAAGCCATCTCAGTCCACTACTGGAACGGCACTCCGCTGTCGACCCGGGCGAGTCCCACCACAGGTGGTTGGTACAGCAACGGCACTCCGCCATCCGTCCCTTTCTACCGTCCTCCTAGGCGACTCCTGCCAGCAGTGCCCACCCTGCAACGTCGCTCTGCCATCCATCACCACCCTCCTGGCAAGTCTGCAGGTCCTGGCTCTGCCTGTGCCGGCTCCAACTTAGTGAGGGTGCCAAGTGACTCCACTGGATACCAGAGGCAGGCATCACTGATGCACTGCGGATGCAGAGGAACAGACCGCAGCATCTGACATGGGTAAGGCCTTGCACTGCCCGTTTGCCAAGTGACATGCGCCCGCCTGCCCAGGACTCATCTCCGCCCCCAGAGGACACTACATGGAAACACTTTTCACAGCCCGGGCGATGAGTTACTGCCACTTTCCTGGGGTCAGTGCCCTCCACTCCATCCAACAGGAACGTGGGCACTGGAAGAGGCCTGCTGCGAAAGAGAGGGACTCAGTACATTGATAAGTAAATAAACAAAACCAATGCAAACAGGGGGGGTTCAAAGAACCCAGTGAAGAAAAGGAGCCACCAGGACCGCTTGTACACCACAGGACACTACAGATCCAAAGGTTTGAGGAAAAGGAAGGGACCGCACACACACCAGTAACCAGAGCCAGACCAAGCATCACACGCAAAGAGACAACCCGGGAAACCGGAAGGCAAAGGAGTGATCCAGGAAGACAAACATGGGCTAAGAACAGGCGGTCCAAGAAATGGACCAGGCAACTGCCATGTCCAGAGCCGTATTCCTAAGAAAACCACAACCTTTCCAGCGACAGCCACAACAGGACAGGGGCTCTCGGTGGGAGGAATGGGCAGAAGAGTTTTCTGATTTCATAAAAGCGATAGGGGACGATAAAGCTACAGCCCTCCTTGACATTCTAACCAACCTGGCTGTGAAAGAGATAAAGGGAATCCTTAAAGGCATGGTCTAGTAAAAAATTTTTTTGTCCCTACGGGTCGGCCATGTTTTTTTGAGCCTAAGTGGCTAGATTTTAGAAAACTTTCCTATGGACCTTACCCGAGTTTTCGTCCATTAAACGCAGCACCAGGGAGCCGCCATTTTCTGATAATCCTATCTTTTCCCCCATCGCCCTGGCTGACCTGCTTTTGCGGCACTAAATCAATTCCCCCACCCCTGAACCTGTCATCAGCAGACTCGTACCGCCCATTTCCCAACGCCAAAGCACGTCTCGTGTCAACATTCGCTGCGCTTCAGCTAATGACGTGTCGCCATGGAAATGGCAGGACGCCTCTTTCCTCAATAAGTATAAACAGACCGTTTCACAACACACAGCAGCAGATTTTCGATTCCATTCCTCTCTCTGTGTTACTTTGAGTATTCTGTGACTCGTTTCAGTGCTCTGGTCAGCTACCTTTGCCGCTTGTAGCCCATGTGACAGATACCAGTACCACCGCTATAAATTATTTTAGTTTGTTTAACACACAATGGATACAATAATGCCCTACATGTACGAGCCCGAGTATACCGAGGAGGAACTACTGGAAAGGGAAGCACGCGAAAACGATGGGGATTCGGACGGCAGTTGGCAGGACGAATCAACAGATGAAGAGCCTGGGCCTAGTTGAATGGACGGAGTCTCCACCTGGTGCACATGCAATCGGTGCGAGCTAATGCCGACCGAGGAGGAGAACTGCTGCTGCCGAGAAAACTCGGGATGCCTGGCCTACATTTCGGAAGGCGAGCCACGACCGCAATGCATCACCGAGCTGCCAGACTTCAGGGCAGCCTGCCTCACACGGGCCGTGTTGAGAATAATGATGGTGCTTATGCACGAACTTCGCGCAACTGTTCGTCCTCGTAATCCGAGTAACGAGTAAGTATACTCTGCTTGTCATGCCACTCCTATTTCATGTTCTTCTACTATATCCAAAATTGCATCTACATATGATTGTAAGGCATGTAAGTCGTTCAATAGTGTGCATTGTCTAGATAGCATTTGTCCGTGCAGAATGCCATTAGTTACAAGAATTGTCATTGACAACAAACGTTTATTAAACTTATCTTGGTCATTTAAAAACAGTTTGTTTCATTCCTTTTCACAGGTGGTACAGGCTGGTGGCCTATCGTTTCTTTACATGGTGGCTCCACGGGAGGCTTGGGCACCGCGTTGGAAGAGTGATACCCACCTGTGCCGTTCGTGCCATTAGAGAAACATTCCCGAGTGACAGCGGTCAGTACAGGGGACTTTCTCTCGCTGTGCTGCAACCTGAACTGTACAATGTTTAAAGTCTTGTATTTTTGTGTCATCAAAATAAGATACAAAATAAAACACCACATATATTTTAACAACGGTTGTTTCGATTTTTTAAATGAATCAAGTGTGTCTCCATTCAAGGATGGACGTCAGACATCTGTGCTCCGAATGGGTGAAGGTCTGGTCGCTGTGAAGCAGGGTGGTCACTATCTATCTAAGCTAACATAACATATTCTCGATAATGCATGCACTAAATAACACTTGTTCAAAGTCTTTCAGTGGGTTATGTCTCTATAAAAGTCACACATATGTCTATACTAACAATTACCATTGGATTATACAGGCCTTGGGTCTTGACCACTATAATACACCGGTTGAAGTGTGGGTCTGCGCTCACAAGAATCTCCGGTATGTGGCATTTGTTATTGATAAGCAACGATATACTATCATTGATTTAAAGACGATATACTATATATTGATATAAAGGCGGTTCGCGCCGGTGGATGCGCGCTGGCATGGGGGGCTGTCAGGGGGCGCGAAAGGCCAAGGTGCCAAACTACATGTACACTTCAAAAGGTGTCCCACGCCAAGGGGCCATCGGTCACATGGCCTCCTCAGACCCCGTGTCTCCAGCCAGGCCTCCCCTTGAAGCAGGCCGCCCCCCTGCAATCCACATAAGTGTGTCTCCATTCAGCAGTCTTCCTGTGCCTTATCTGCACGCCCCAGGCCCATCCATCCCGCCCCCCTGTATCAAAGGCGGTTCGCGCCGGTGGATGCGCGCTGGCATGGGGGGCTGATAGGGGCGCGAAAGGCCAAGGTGCCAAACTACATGTACACTTCAAAAGGTGTCCCACGCCAAGGGGCCATCGGTCACATGGCCTCCTCAGACCCCGTGTCTCTAGCCAGGCCTCCCCTTGAAGCAGGCCGCCCCCCTGCAATCCACATAACTGTGTCTCCATTCAGCAGTCTTCCTGTGCCTAATCTGCACGCCCCAGGCCCATCCATCCCACCCCCCTGTATCAAAGGCGGTTCGCGCCGGTGGATGCGCGCTGGCATGGGGGGCTGTCAGGGGCACGAAAGGCCAAGGTGCCAAACTACATGTACACTTCAAAAGGTATCCCACGCCAAGGGGCCATCGGTCACATGGCCTCCTCAGACCCCGTGTCTCCAGCCAGACCTCCCCTTGAAGCAGGCTGCCCCCCTGCAATCCACATAAAAGTGTCTCCATTCAGCAGTCTTCCTGTGCCTTATCTGCACGCCCCAGGCCCATCCATCCCACCCACCCTCTATCAAAGGCGGTTCGCGCCAGTGGATGCGCGGTGTCAGGGGCGCGAAAGGCCAAGGTGCCAAACTACATGTGCACTTCAAAAGGTGTCCCACGCCAAGGGGCCATCGGTCACATGGCCTCCTCAGATCCCGTGTCTCCAGCCAGGCCTCCCCTTGAAGCAGGCCGCCCCCCTAAGACCACGACATACATACGTCATTCATTCACAAGCACACCCCTGTTCTAATACTTTATAAACCACTTGATATGTCTCATGAGAACATCTTTGTGCTTTGCAAGTCAACTCCTGAACGTGTTACTTGGCAACCACTGAGATCTACGCTAATCTGCTCGTCGTCGTGCTATCCGTGAACTTCTGTGACCGCTTAGAGCAAACCCATCAGTGTGCTACCTGTGGCCACCCACCTATTCTCCTGCAACATACTGCTCTGCTTGCTGAATGCAACTGTTTGTTGGTCAAGGTAAGGCCATTTACCCTAGTCATATTTCGCAGATTTTTAAATTTCTATCTATTTGCGAGTTGAGTACACAATAGTGCTAGGTTCATTGGTCTCATTGCTATTGACTTGAGTTTCCATTGCTATGCTATCAATAGATCTATTTATTTTCATCTGTGTCTATTGTCATCGAATTGCACCCTTCGGGGGTCCAGTCTATAATGTAAGCATGTTTCCTTCTCGTGCAATACAGAACATCCAAGGGATGAGTCACATGTTCAGTTTTTAGTCACATCATTTATACATTTCTGCAACTTATGCAAATACTAAGCCGCACATAATGAACTGGTATAGTTCCTGCGACCAAAACAAACCTTGCATTGATCATTGTATGATTCATTTACTTTTGTATCAAATCTTTATTCTTGAAGATTGTATAATAATGTCGATATTTACTTTTCAGATTTATCAACAATGCCTGCCTGTTCGATTAGCGGTTGCCCTTCGAAGACCCATGCTAAATCTGAAGGCACTACAATGCATGTATTCCCGAAAACTGTTGATCGAATAAGAGAATGGGTCAGACATTGCGGATATCCACTGGATGAGCTGGAAAGTAGAGTCCAACACGTCTTACAGGACAAGAGGGGTGATCGATACCGCATCTGCAGCCGGCACTTTTCCTTGGACATGTACACAACATCTTGGGTAACAAAGAAGAATAAACGGCGAACGACACGGAAATTGCTCGAAAACGCTATTCCCACTCTATTCGTCCACTTTCCGCCACCGGTGAGTCAAGTGTCCGGATTTAGCTTTAGGCCTTGCGGTAGTGTGTAGGTATCTGAACAGATTAATTGATATTGTAGGTGTTATATCCCTTGTAATAATTTCGATATTGATATGAGTGTATAGTTTTTTGAATAATGACATTTACCAATATATTCTTTTTCGATTTCATAACCCACAAACGCAATGTATATATATGGGAACAGGGAACTGTGCTGTATTGAGCATTTTACAAGTATTCTGTCGCCTTACGTGGCTATTTTTAATAATGGCATTTCATTATCATTCATTAATTTACCTTTACAACTTCTTGACTATCCCTTGAATCTGAAGCAAGAACATTCTACATCCTTGACGTGGTCGCAGTTATCAACCACTTCTAGCGCGTATCAGGTAATCTTACTAGGCTAATCCGCTACAGACCTGTTTTATGCACGTTAGGTAATATTTTTATTTTATCGTGAAATCATTTTACCGAATGTTTGGTTAGTGCTTTCAAATTGATATACACCTTAGTCATCGTCCACTGGTGTTTGTTTTCAGTTATAATTAGTGTTATCCATACTAATGCAAGTACTGTCTTTCAGGGAGATGCTGAAGCGTCCGCCACATCTACAACATTTCTAGATGTTCTTCAACAGCAGGAGGTATGGATACTGACAGCTCCATCGAGCGTCATCATCAGAGCTGGAATTCTTGTCGGTTGATTGTTCTACACAATGTTTCATTCGTGGTTAGCCGTTGATATGTACCTGTGCTGTCGACCCCAGGTGTGTGTTATGTTTTCACTATTGTAATCCTCACTAATGCAAGTACTATGTTTCAGGCAGTTGATGGAGCGTCAACCCCTGCACTTGATGCAGAGCCTGACATTCAAGTAATTCCAGGGGAAGTGGAAGCGGGACCATGCGTATACGAATCGGCGCAACAGCTTTCGGAAGTGCGCACTACATTTGCAACATCCATAGATATTCTTCAGCAGCACGAGGTATGGATAATGACAGCTCCATCATGCGTGATCATATAACATGATTCCATTTGCTATACTTTCTTCCCTATTAACGCAAGTGCTGTGTTTCAGGGAGACGACGAAGCTTCCACTACAATCACAACATCCAATTTAGATGATGCAGATGTAAATAAATCGGAGAAATAAGTCGATGAAATGTGATCATATTTGGATTTTCCTTGATTCTTTTGGACAATGCATCATTTGTGGTTATCTCTTTATATGTACCTGTGCCGTCGACCCCAAGTGTGTGTTGTGTTTCCAATATTGAAAAGCATACTAATGCAAGTACTAAGTTTCAGGGAGATGCGGATGCCTCCTCTCCAATACAACCATTCATGGCAGTCCATGCAGAGCCAGAGGTATGGATACTGACAGTTCCATCGAAATAGATCATCACTGGTCGAATACTTGTCGTTTGATTGTTGCACACAATGTTTAAATCGTGTTTGGCTATTGAGATGTACCTGTGTGTTCGTCCTCACGTGTGTTTTATGCTAACAATATTTTGATACATAGTAATGAAAGTACTATGTTTCAGGGAGACGATGGAGCCTCATTCCGTGCTGTCTATGCGGATACAGAAAATATAGTCGTTGCAGCGCAAGAGGAAGGGAGGACATGCGGAAACGAATCGGAGCTACAGCATGCAGATGTTGAAGGTCGAGTCAAAAAAGTTGCAAAGAAAAAAAAACAAAAAATGGTTAGTTACAAACAGTTCATAACTTTAAAAAAATGTTTGTGATGGGGACTATTTTATGTTATTTTCCAGTCAATTCTACTACACTCCATCTTGTGTTTAAACTGAACATCCCTTTTCCAATCTCTCCTCCAGTTACCCGTGGGTGTCAGAACTATACACACACAGACAGTGAAGCGAATGAGAGATGTGGCTTGCCAGACCGTGTACACTATGGAGGAACTATTAATTGAGGCGAGGCGTGTTCAGGCTCGAGATGCTCATGTCCAATGGCCAGAACATGAATTAACTGTGTTTGGAGACTACAGCAAAGTTGCATTAGACCATAGCTACAGTGCGACCGCACCACCACAAGAAGATGTTATTGAATGTATTGAAGATAGCTCTGAAGTAGTTGCAGATCAATTTACACAATCTAAACCCGCCAAAAATTTGCCACCAAAAAACCTGTCGACATTGTTGTGTTCTCCCATCAATGTTGAAGTAATAGATGTTGAAATGACAGAGAATGAACCAGCCGCAGCATCCATAGACGCATCAGAACTTGATATCAGCGATATTACTTTCCAATGTGTTGAAATCTCCACAACGTCACAGGCCGAAACAACGTTGACGCAGGATGACAGTCTAATGAAAGAGAGCAAATACATTGTATTCGACAGTTGTTTGATGGAAATTATAAGTATGCTGAAATGTGTGCATTCCATTAGAGGGAAAGTATGTGGGAAGCCATTGATTAATGTGACTCGTCAAATAAAAGGCAGTAACGTCAAAATAAATGCCGCCTGTAGATTAAATCATAGGTTCTCATGGTCTGCACAACCGATGCTGGGGAAACTGCCAGCAGGCAATCTACTGTGTGCAACTGCAGCACTTTTTAGTGGCTCCAGTTTTAGAAAGTTAGAGGCTTTCTTTCAGTTTGTGGGACTCCATTTCATTTCTAAAGCACTGTACTACATATACCAACGTGATTATATGTTTCCGGCCATTAGTGATGCTTGGAAAATTGAACAATTGTCTCTAGCAAGTACATTCGAAGGCAAACGATTCAGGCTAGCCGGCGATGGACAGTGCGACAGCCCTGGATTTTCTGCCAAGTACTGCACCTACCACTTTCAGGACATGGATAGTAAGAAAATTGTGAGTTCGGTGGTCGTGCAGGTAACACAATGTACATCGTCAGTGGCCATGGAGAAACTAGGATTTATAAAATCAATGGAATATCTACAATCAAGGGGAATGCACATCGACCTCATAGCCACGGATAGACACGTTTCAATTGCCAAGACAATGAGAGAGCAGTTCCCACATATTAAACATCAATTTGACGTATGGCATCTTGCTAAATCAATCAATAAGAAAATCTCGGCTGCAGGGAAAAAAAAGGTTTTGAAAGTATTTTGCAGTGGTCACATTCTATCACCAACCATCTTTGGTGGAGCTCAAAAACTTGTGAGGGGTCAGTGGAAATACTACTTGAAAAATGGCGGTCACTGATGCACCACTGTACCAACGTTCACCGCTGGACAGCAAATGAACATTTCCACCAATGTGAACATGGCCCTTTGTCCCCAGAGGAGGCACGGAAGAAGAAGTGGTTGATTCCATCCTCACCGACACACAAAGCCATTAAGAAGATTGTTTTCGACAAAACTCTATCAAGAGATTTGAGAGGACTGACAGAATTCTGTCACACAGGAGAT
Organism: Ambystoma mexicanum; assembly: GCF_040938575.1. NCBI lineage: Eukaryota > Metazoa > Chordata > Amphibia > Caudata > Ambystomatidae > Ambystoma > Ambystoma mexicanum. The sequence continues at coordinate 418,097,130 of NC_090925.1, forward strand.
TTGGAGGTGTTCCACAATATGTGCCTAGAGTACAGGCCAAAGCGCTTGCATTTTAGCTTTCGGGGCATGAAACATCGCACTCTACTAGCGGTCTTGGCCCATAACAGCAATGTCGGACGTGAACAATCTAGGACTAGGGGTAAAGTAAGGATGCCTCGCTACACTAAGGTGTTTTCAAAACGAAGTAAGCAATGGGTGATCAAACCAGTCTATGATGAAATGCAGTTCGACTTTGTGAAAGGCCTTATTGTTGCTGTGTTAGAGAAGCACAGATATGGAATTTTGGACGTTTCTGTGCAGAGCAGTGATCCATTGCCACCGAACATTGCGACTGTGCCATGCCCACCCAAAGCACAGCTGATTGTGAAGTACAAATCCCGGTTTAAATAATTGCAATACGATTGTCTTTTTGTAAATAAATGTTATTGTACAGTGTACCTGTAAACCTAACCCCTACCTTCACCATCATGGGTGGCGAACAAGCTGGGTGTCATCTTTGAATTCTCTCTATTCACCTCACATATGTGTATGTATATATTTTTCTCATGTCTCATCTCATGTAAATGTAAATGCTGCGCACTGTTAACGGAGGGGAGGCTTGCATATTGCAAATAATAAAACAAACAAACAAACAATAAATCTCACTTTTAACTCAACTCCTGTGGTACTTTATACTTTCCCTGAACTTCCGCAAAAAATTAAATGTCTCAATTTGGGCTGCAAAGCTCGCAGACAACGGGGAAAAAATTGGGGCACTTAGAACGCGCCAGCCAAGCAGGCCGTGGCATTTGGGAGAGAAGCCAGTTCGCATTTGCACATTGAGGCGCACTACATAGACGGATTCTAAACTTCAAGTTCTCACAGATGCCTATAATACGTGATGTTGCAAATAAAGAATGCGAAGGACAGCGCCCAGATGAGGCTCACAAGTCGCACTGGAAGTATAAGGGTCTATTGTTTTTTGACCTTGAGACAGGGACCATGCCGAAAGAACTACATTTGAAGGGAGTGCGCAATAACGTAAGAGACGATAAGGCAGAAAATTCAGAAACTAGACCGAGTTTCATTTTAGTTCAGTATACGAAAAATCATTGTCAAGAGCACGGTCCGTTTTACAGACTGCATTACGAAGAGACACAATGGAAATTTCAAATATAATGTAAGTAAATCTTTACACGCTTTTATACCGGAATGAAGATTTAATGAATGGATGCATGAATAAATGAATGAATGAAGAGCTAGGAAAAGCAAGTAAAAAGTGTTCGTAGTGGGCACATGGGCATGCAGGTCCACTGATCTCACCAATCTCGGTCCTTGGCCCAGCCACTTTTCCCTGCACTGCCTACCTGCACTACGGGACTGTCTCTGTATCCTTCAGCCCCTTCTCCCGGCATTTACCTTGCACTTGCCACCAGCTGGCCCTATTATTTAATTTGTATACAACTAACCATGTACAGCCCTTCCCCATGCGTGATCAGAAAGACACCTGGCCTAGTAGGATCGTTGTCTGTCTGCCCTTGTTCCCCACCTGCCTCGTCACGCCTAGAAACACTTGAGTATAGGCGCGTTACAAATGCCTTTTCATATATCATATCATTCTCCATGCATGTAGACTAACTGTCGTTTATCATTGTGTGTTGGCCTCGATTTATCTCGTTACTTTTCGCATTGATTTTAGAGACGAACATACTCCATTGAACTATCCTTGCAAGCAAATAGTTTCTGATCGGCCGTAATAAATAAAATGAGTAATATTAATGAAGTTCGGCTAGCGAGACTAATTATATTTTTTTTGTTTTCATAACAGGTATTTGATCCCATTCTGCCACTGCCATCTGTTTGAGACACCGGCGGATGGATTCTTCAGCAGACACCTGCAGCTTCGTGTCAACAACTGGAGCATGATCACCAAGGGCCCACATGCCCTTACTCTGTACTAGTGGCTAGAAGCAACATATCAACCTTTAGGCTGGACTAGTGCCTAGTTGATGGAACAGCCTTGCGGTTCACCATGCTTCCAAAGTGATTCTTTTTACGAAAATGAACACCCTGTGTACCATAAAGGAACAGCGCGTGACTCAAGATGAAACGGAACAGTTATTGCGGATACAGATAAAAGAAAATAAATGGCTTTCGGAGTTCATATGGCAATTGCTGAATATTCTCTAAACATTTAATGTCAAATAAATGTACTTTACCAAATGTACCGTGTTGCTGTTTCATTTTAAAGTACAGTTTCATATTCCGAATTGTGGCGCGCTGTGTTGTGAGTTGATCTGTGTTGGTTTCTGGGTTCTGTGTGGAGTCGCGCAGAAGACGACTGGGCGCGTTTGCCTACGCAGCACAGTAATGTCACGGAGAGAGGCGGGGAATATGAATGTTTTGATAATGTCAGGCTCAGGGGCGGGGGAATTGATTTAGTGCCGCAAAAGCAGGTCAGCCAGGGTGATGGGGGAAAAGATAGGATTATCAGAAAATGGCGGCTCCCTGGTGCTTGTTTTCGCGTGCGTTTAATGGACGAAAACTCGGGTAAGGTCCATAGGAAAGTTTTCTAAAATTGAGCCACTTAGGCTTAAAAAAACATGGCAGACCCGTAGGGACAATAAAAATTTTTACTAGACCATGCCTTTAAGACCATTCCATCGCATGAGAGAACGACATGTGATCTGGCCATCGCCGCCTTGAACAAGAGACTGGTTGCACAGCCAAACAAGGATTTTGAATGGTATGAATTCAATCAATGCCAGCAGCTGCTGCATGAAACAATATGAAACTTCGTCCTCAGGCTACAAAAGAAAATCTCCCACTGTGACTTTGTCAACTTCTCCAATGAGGAAGCAGTACGGCTGAGAATAATAGAAGGCTGCACGTCACCGATATTTTGAAACCACCTCCTCAAGAAGTTTCTCCCGCGGGAGGAAATACTAGAGCTAGCCCATATTTATGACAGAGTGGACGTGCAGGCTGCAAAGATTGAAAACCCAAAGGAGGCTGGCACTATCGCCGCCATACACGATGAACGCCCAACCCTGGCCAACGCAGCACAGACAGGGCACCTCGTCAATTCACAGTCCAGCAGAGCCTAGAAGACCGAATGTGCTACAGGTGTGGCCTGTCGTTCTCCCACCGGGGACTGTGCCTGGCAATGGGCCACCAGTGTGCCAGATGTGGGAGGGAAAACCCCTTTAAGTCAGCATGCAGGGATGGGGTACTCTTCCCACCAAGTGGCACACCACCCCTGCAAAGAAGAATGACGAGAGCGTTAGATGAAATGTACTTGTGGGAACCAGGAAAGCAAGCGGAGCCACCGGACGGGTATTCAAGAATGGATACACGACTACATGGAGAACGAAGGGGAAATGCCTGGGAGTGGAACTAGAAGAGCCCAAGTAGTCGGAGGACGAGAGGGACAGCCTTTCTACAGAATGGGGCCCAAGGCTGGTGGACTGGCCGAAGAGTGAGAAGATCAATGCTAAGTGGGGAGGAGATGTTGCAGTTGAAAATGACCATTGACTGCCTTAACAGAGGACGACCTTAAGATAGGTACAGGAAGCTGGAGGCATGGGGTGGGCAGCAAGGAGGGGATGGGGGAAGAGGAAAGTCAGTTGAGAAGGAGAGAGAATAATAGAAGGTCAACGTTACAATGGCTCCGTCTTTCTGTAACCCGTGTGGGAGGCCCAGTGTGTAGGAGTGAATGTACCGTGGCCCGTGATTGAAACACAGGTCAAAACAACCCTAACAGCACAAACTGATCGACACATCTTCTGTGGGCTTTTAACTGATCACAGATCTTCTGTGGGCAGTAACTAATGACCAGGTATGGGAGGGCAGTTTCAGACTGTCAGGTCTTCTGCAAATTATTACATATCCACGTGCATTCTGTGCACAGTGAGAGACTGAAGAGCATCTCGTGCACAGAAACTGACTAAAAGGCGTTTTGTGTGTGGTACATGTTGCACACGCATTTAGTGGCACTTTAACTGGTGGTCGAGCTTCTATGGCCCAATAACTGATGTCATTGATCTCTGACAACAACTCATCTAATAACCATTTTAATGTATTCTTTCGTGTGGTGCAGACCGAATGCCATTGCCAGCAGGTGCTGTCACGGCTTTTTCGTGGTCTATAATAACTTGAAAGCTACAGGGCCTTTAATTGGCTGATCACTTCTGATCCCCATTATCTATTGGCTGATAAATTGTGATTTGCCTATTATTGGAAAGGTGTTTTGATGCCACCCAAAGAATGTACTATAGGTGTTATTTCACAATAACCATGACGTGTTATAAAAAAAAATTGTTAAAAAAACAAAACGATCCCCTGAACTAAGACATTCAAATACCTGTCTCCCGCTCCTCCACCCCTGCTCCTCAAACCATGACTTTTAAGACACCATGACACTCCTCGCCCATCCTGTTTTCTAGTTTGTTTCTTGCATTCCCTGTAATCTGTATTTTATTGTTTGTCTCACAGTGCAACTAGGGCCTAGATACCCAAGGGTCAGCACGCTGCAACAAATGCAAACAAAATAAAAAATGTGTGATGTGTGCTCTGGAATAACATTTTAGGTAGGATGATTCTCCTGCTGCAGTTCCTCTTTATGTTATGCAACATTCTACATATGAATACCTTAACTCTGGGATCTGCACGCTTTGGCTCTCCGAATTCTTTGGACTCCATCTTCCATCATCCCTAGCCAGCATACACAGAAGTGTAGGATCATGGGCGTAGTAGTCCAAAAGATCTGTAGAGCCACGCGTTGGGGATCCCCTGCTTTACCTAAAGCCATTGCTTATACTGAGCATTGCATACACTGGCTACATGCATGTGTTTTCTGATGCAGAAGATTCATGTTGATTGGTACTTTGGTAGAACTTGAAGCCTTCCAAAGGTTTCATGAGTTTATAATCTATGGCACTTTGGTCAGTGGAATTGCAAAAATGCTTTACAATGCTTAATCTGGCTAATTGGGCAAACTCTCCTTAGATGTAAGCAGCTCATTGGCTCGAACAGTGGCCAATCTCATCACTCAGTTGAACAGAAAGGTAGGAAACATACAACGCAAACAATACATATCTGCAGCTTGGGGATGAAACCAGATTGGTTTATTTCATATGTACATATTTTTTGAGGTTTTTATAGCCGGAGGCAATTATGTACCAAGGTGTGCCAGATTACAGGTAGCATGCAGGGGTGTCTACAATGCTTGATGGGCATGTAGAGGGCCTGGAAGGGCATAGCAGAGAATACTACAGATACAGAGGAGGGGGGAAATGCATAGGGAGGGCCTGGAAGGGCATAGCAGAGAATACTACAGATACAGAGGAGGGGGGAAATGCATAGGGATAGGTGAAGTTTTGTCGTGGAGAGCAATTGATAGATTTCACCTGTTTTCACTCTGCCCAATCCACAGGGACGGGAGCCCAAAGTTCAGTTTCAGACAATTAATAGTGCATGGGGCATTCTGGCTTGCTGACAGCTCAAAATATTCCTATCCTTTTGCCAATCCCCTCCAGCTTTTCTGATTGGTCCTATTCCGCCCATGTAAAGAAACTACCGCCTCCCGCCAAAAAAATCTATCTCATGCAAGTCGATGGTCAGGGAATGCATATTGTCTCCTCATTCCACATATGCTTTCACTCTCATGCGCGGTCAGCTTACTCTCCCGCACAGTGGTCGAAGTGTACGAAAAGAAGTAGTGGAACAATGTTGCCTGTTGGCCTACCCCTGCTCCCCACAAACCCCATCGCCACGCCCCTCCCATGTGCAATCCAAACCGCCAAACAAATGTGCCTGCTGTTTAAGTGAATGTTCAGTGCAGTGAACTGAATCGCAAGTTTCAACTTATTCCTACATGTTTATTTAAACTAAGCCATTCCAGCAGGGGTGTTGCTAGGTCTGGAAAAGACCCGGGGCTACGCTAATGTCGGAGCTGTCGGGACTCGGGGCTAGCTAGCCTTTTGGTTGTAGCTCCTGACATTCTATCCGGGGCTGCAACCAAAAGACCAGGGGCTATAGCCCCTTAGTCCACCCCCCCCCAGCAACGCCTCTGCATTCCAGGATGGTTTCTTATTAAAATAAAAGTATAGGAACAGTAAAACTTAATTTAAACAAGTAGAGGAGCACCGTTCCCAACCTCTCCTGCCCACTTCGACCACTGCTCCCGCATTTGAAACCAGTACCACCATTTTGCAAGGAACAGGTCTTGGGCAAAAAGGTGCATTTTGAGCTTAACATTTGAAGTAATTGGGAGAGTGTGGGAGCCAATAGAGCTGTGGCTTCATTGACTCAGGGAATATCATAGGGCCTACTTTCCAATCATTCCCCTGAAAGCTTGATCCTCGGTGTTCAAGGTGATTAGGTAAGTAAGAATACATAGGCCTGCTCATGGACCGGTTTATTCCGGTTCCATGGTTTGTCACATCAGAACAGGAGACATGCTAGAGGCGTTGCTTCCAACGCCAGGTGTGAGGTCCAGCCTTGAAGACCATTCAGTCCCTGTCTAGCACTGACCTTGATCTGACAGCGAAAGAGGTTGCAGATGCTCTGGAAGAGGGATTTGGAGCAGAGGTAATGGTGAAGTTCAATGCTGTGAAGCTCGAGCCCGGAGAAAGACTGTCAGGCTACCTTACCCACATTGAGCTGACCCTCTGTTTAGCACATCAGCATAAAGGAGTGGACACTGAAACACTGAATGAAGGTCAACTCAGGCTGAGCCTTCAAGGGTCAAAAACTGAAACACAAATAATTGACTCATCTGTCTTCTTGTCAAGAGCTTCTCAGAAAAATCTGTGCTGTTGAGGGTGAAATGGATCAAACAGCGCTTGCTGTTATCCCCTCACAGGAGAGAATATCAGTACTGAGGCCGCTAGGGGGTGTCATCAACAGATGGAAGAAGAATGAATGTAGGTACAGAATAAATTGGCAATTCAGAAGCACAAAGAGGCACAACGTCCCTTGTGTGTACCGCACAGTGGGGTAGATGTTGTGCCACCTTCAAGGGAAAGACATGGCAGCAGTTTTACTAAGTGAAAGTGGCCCAAGAATATCCACGTTATCAAAATATTCCATTTCAACCTTGGCGATTCTTTCAATTTTGTGATTTGGAGGGGCAATGTCTCAATTTCAATCAGTATTTGTAAGGCCAGTAGACCTTTATACAACCGCAACATCATTCCTGGTGTTCCTTCGGGGAGAATACGATTGTCTCAAATTCTGTAAGCAGCCTATTGGCCGCCTTCTTATTCTGTGGCTGTAATGCCCAGTGCCTCCGCTGCCAATATTGAAAGCACTCCCTCTCCCCCACCCCCAAGGTCTCCCTACATGAATCAAATGATCTAATACAGTCATTCCGGAAGAGATATGTCAGGTACTCGTACGTCATGACCGCTGTGAGGGGGCACAAGTTGTGCCACAAGCAGGCTCCCACCAGAACCCTGAGGGCTTTCAAATCACTGCAAAAGGACTCCTGGAGCCAGTGATGTTGCCTTTGGCACCAGGCCCATATGTAGGAAGGAAAGGCTCTTCAAACTAGGTCCCATTTATGTACATGGGCCTTTAAATCCAACATGGAAGCACCCACACAGTCTAGTTCTAAGAACCAAGCCATGCGGTCTAGTGTTTTGGGTGTGGCAGGCCTGGAACTACTTTCCCTGGTACTACTTTACCTGGGCTATATAAACCACACCCTGACTGCAGAACACACTTCATGTTATTCTGCAACCAGCAGCGTGACGCTCAACATGTCCAGCTCCTGGTCTTCAGCATCTTCCTGTAATTCTGCAAGAACAAGAACAAGATTATTCTGTCTTACTTGAGAAAACACCATCCAGCACTCAGCATCTCAACTGGGCTGCAATCTGTGGAAACCGAGAGAAGAAGAAACATCACTCATCTGTGAGTACTAGTTTAAGGACTTCCGGCGAACCACTACCACAGCTGCTGTTCGAACATTGCGACCTGCAATAACGAGAAAGGGAAAAACAATATTAGAACGCGCGCTTCCAAAACATCGAATTCCATCAGTCTTACCTGAATTCCATCGCGCTATTCCACGCTTCCATCCAGAGCACCACAGAAACATCTGCAAAGGAAAAGAGACATATTCAGGTTCGCTCTCATTATTAAACAACTGCACAGTACTGTACTTACCGTAACGGATTCCGGGGGCCTGTTTTTCATCGCGCTCTCATCCACTCGCAGCACAACAGTGGCCTGTGAGGAGAAGAAGAAGAAAACACAGGTTAGCTTTAAAAGACAATAAAGGCGCTGCGCTTCATGCTTTCTCTTACCTAGAAAGGTGCCTCTCCATCCGGCACGCCAGCATCAAGACCTTTGCACCTGAAAAGAAGGAGATAAAGACATTAACGAATTCCCACCATAAACAGAACAAAGACTTACAAATAACAAACCTACCTGCCTACCAGCAGATTCGGGGTCACAGCAGGCCTGGGCCCAAGGAAGGCGTACTGCACCGGTGAAGCAACTCGGGCAGCTCTCCAACAAATGTCAAGCGCCCCTGCACAAGAAACACAGGACGGATGGCTCACCCTACAAATAACTAAGATTCATTATTCAGCTCTGGGCAACTACGCATCCAGGGTTCCAGATCTCAGAGCCTTCCAGACTCCCCTGGGATATCAGGTGAGCAATACAGAACACAAAATACAGAACACAAAATACAGAATACTTTAAACCTTATCCACCTTGGCGTCATGGAGACATCTGAAACTGATCAGTTAGCCCAGCTTTTGGGACAATTACGCGCCGAGGTACACGCAGCCCGGCAGGAAACCAATGCCTTAAGGTGAGAGTTAATAGTCACAAAAGACTGTACTGATGAACTAAGCAAACAGCTACTACAAACACAGGCGGGGCAGGCTCCATTGCCCCGATTCACCCCATCCGTCGCTACACCATCATCAGTCAATCCAGTACAGATAACGTTGCCGGGAGCAGTACCCCTGGCACCACCAGAACGGTTTAATGGAGACCCCAGAAGGTACGCAACATTCATGAACCAGTGCCGCCTCCATTTTCTTTGTAGACCCTGGGCTTTCCCAAGTGACCAGGCGAGGGTGGCCTTCATGTTATCATATTTGAGTGGAAGTGCTGCAGACTGGTCGGCACCTTTAGTGAGCCGGGATGACCCATTACTGCAGAACTTCAGGGGTTTTCAACAGGAGATGGAAAAGTTATTTGCAAGACACTTGCATGGACAAGCTCTTGATAACGAACTCCTGTCCCTCCGCCAAGGGAATCAAGATTTGCTGACTTATATTGCCACCTTTAATAGACTGGTTGTAGAAGCGGGGTGGCCAGAAGATAAAAGAACCACGTTGTTTCATCGGGGCCTACGAGGAGACCTGAAGGATGTCCTTGCTCAAGTGGTAGACCCACCTAAAGACTATGCAGAGTTGATCAACCTGGTAGTTCAATTGGACCACAGATTACAGGATCGAAGAACAGACCGAAGTAGACTCGAAAATCGTGCCATGTACGTATGTCCAAAAGATAATGTTCAACGCCCATCAGAAAATACCACAGAATCCATGCAGATTGGAGGAGTACGATACCCTTTAACCAAGGTTGAAAGAGACATGAGGAGACAGCTACAGTTATGCCTATACTGCGGTAAATCGGGTCACTACCTCAAAGAATGCCCAGGGAAACCTCCAAGGAAGGTGGTAGGTGCTACAGAGAAAGAAGATGATGGAAAGGAATCGGAAAACTACCAGGTCCGCTTGTCGAGTGAGAAGGATGAGTCACAGACCTCACATTTCGCCCTACCAGTAACCTTGATCAATCACCAACGACTGTCACGGATGCATGCCATAGAGGCATATATAGACAGCGGGGCAGTTGGTAATTACATAGATCGAGATCTGGCAACAGAAATGGGACTTCCCTTATGCACAAAACCAACAACTGAAAAGGTAACTACTGATGACGGTACAGAAATTGCTTCGGGACCAGTAACCCAATGCACAACAGAATTAACCCTTCTGTGTCAGGATGGACATCAAGAAGCAATCACGTTTGACCTCATCAAAGCTCCTCAGTTCCGGTTGATCTTAGGTATGCCATGGTTAGTAACTCACAATCCCCACATAGACTGGCGTGCAAAGAGACTGACCTTTTCCGATGAATGCGCCCACACTTGCTACCCGAAATCTATACCACAGCCAAACCTGAAATCTGTTCAAAGAATAGCATCGGGGATCGCGGAACCAATGGACACCTTACCAAAAGAATATCAGGATTATCAAGATGTTTTTCAGAAGGAACAGGCTAACACATTACCGCCACATAGGCCCTATGACTGTCAGATCGACCTGATACCTGGCGCACAGGTTCCTTGTGGTCGAATTTATGCACTTACGGAAACCGAAAATCTCCACTTGAAGTTCTATCTGGATCAATACCTGGCTAATGGGTTTATCTGCCCGTCAAAGTCACTGGCAGCCTCTCCCTTATTCTTTGTACCCAAGAAGGAAGGAGATTTGAGGACTTGCATCGATTACCACGCACTTAATCAAATCACAGTAAAAAAACGCTACCCTTTGCCCCTTATCCTAGAACTGTTGGATCAAGTCAAGGATGCCCAAATCTACACCAAACTAGACCTCAGAGGAGCATACCACCCTGTACGTGTTAAGAAAGGGGATGAATGGAAAACCGCGTTTCATACCAAGTATGGCCTGTACGAATATCAGGTAAGGCCTTTCGGGCTGTGCAACGCTCCTGCAGCGTTCCAATACTTCATGAATGATGTATTACGGGAATTAATCAATGTCTGTGCCCTGGTCTATATTGACGACATCCTGGTGTATTCCCCCTCTGAAAGAGATCATGTGGAACATGTGCGCTCAATCCTTGCAAAACTTCGCCAGCACAAACTGTACCCTAAACTCGAGAAATGCTCCTTCCATGTCACCGAAGTTGAGGTCCTCAGTTTTGTTCTCTCGCCAAAGGGAGTTAAGATGGATTTACAAAAAGTAGATGCCATCCCTAATTGGCCGTTACCTTCTTCCCTTAAAGGAACCCAAAGCATGCTCGGCTTTGCGAATTTTGATCACCGATTTATTCCAGATTTCTCACGAATAGTCCACCCAATCACATCGTTACTGAGAAATAACAACAGAAAATTCCAATGGATTGAAGAGGCGGAACAGGCCTTTCAAGAACTCCAAAAAAAAATCACCTCTGCGCCAATTTTATCACATCCTCGCCCTGACATCCTCGCCCTGATCACTATGTAGTGGAAACTGATGATTCCAGATTAGCTATGGGAGCAGTTCCAGAGACAGGCCAATTATACCCCGTGGCCTTTTGGTCACGTAAATTTTCACCACCAGAACTTAACTATGCAATTACAGACAAAGAATTGTTGGCAATAAAATCAGCCTTCAAAGCCTGGCGGCAGTATCTATTAGGTGCCAGAAATACCATCCCAGTAATCACAGATCACCGAAACATTCAATACCTAAAGTCAGCAAAAGCCCAATCATCACGACAGTTGCCGTGGGCTCTATTCTTCGCAGAATACGATTATGTAATAACATACCGGCCGGGAGTTTGGAATGGGAAGGCCGATGCCTTGTCTCATATGGGTGTTGAAGAGAAAACGAACCGTACCCTGGACCCAGTTGCCATCATCCCAAATGATAAACTACTGGGACTCACCACCACATTGACTCTGAGCGAACTTCAAGATAAGATTCGAACCTTAATGAACCCCGAGATCTTGCAGAAATGGAATTCCCAAAATGAACATCACATGGTTCTGGATGGATAACCCTACTTCAGGGAACGACTATATCTACCAAGTAAAGATCTGCAAGAATTGGTCATGTCTGGTTATCACGATTCCCTGATCGAAGGCCATCCCGGAATTGCTAAGACTCTAGCCAAGGTTAAACAGAATTATTGGTGGCCAACCTGGCATAAGGACATTGCTCGATTCGTTCTATCCTGTGGGATATGTGCGCATAATAAATCACAAAAACAGAAACCAGCTGGCCTCCTACAACCACTGGATATTCCACTGGCTCCCTGGCATACTGTTTCTCTTGATTTTATTATGGACTTACCTCCCTGTCAAGGTTTTAATACCATTCTGGTGGTTGTAGACCTATTCTCTAAAATAGCACATTTCATTCCATTCAAAGGACTTCCTAATGCTACCGGTCTGGCAAAAGCATTTCTTGAGAAGATTATAAAACTGCATGGTTTCCCCTCAGTCCTAATCTCAGATCGTGGAAGCCAATTTGTATCCAATTTCGGGAGAAAAGGTTGTACCATGGAACACATCGATGTTTGATTATCCACTAGCCATCACCCCCAAATGGATGGAGAAACAGAAAGAACATACCAGACATAAGAACAGTATCTACGTTGCATGCTGCATCAAGTGGAAGAGAATTGGAAAGACTTGTCATGGATAGCGGAATACGCATACAATAACTCCATATAGCACGGACAAAGCCCGTTCTACACAATATACGGAAGACATCCACGTACCTCGGAACTAGAGTCCCCCACGACCTTGGAAATGCCAGCGGTAAAGAGTCTACACACAAGCATAACCCAAGCCTTCAAAAGGGCAAATGAACATTTACTGCAAGCCCTGATTACCAAGTTGGAGACGAAGTATGGTTTGCATCAAAACATGTGCCCATAAAAGGGACCCAGACCTTTCGTCCAAGATATCTAGGACCCTATACCATCGAATCTGTGATAAATCCGGTGGTCGTCAAGTTAGCCTTACCACCAAGCATGCAAATTCATCTCGTGTTCCATGTGTCACTTGTAAAACCTGTACAACCAGGAACCCGAGTCTTAACACCACCAAAACCTGTGCTAGTTGATGGAGAGCCTGAATATGAAGTTAAAAACATCCTGGATTCAAAACGTACCAGATCTAAGCTATACTCTTTAGTGGACTGGAAAGGGTACGGGCCTCAAGACAGAACTTGGGAACTGAGTGAACATATTCACGCACCACGTCTGATTAAGAGGTTTCACCTAGATAACCCCACCAAACCCGTACTGGACAGGAAGGATATCATGAGAGGGGCCTTGGGGGGGAGTGCTGTCATGATCTCTGTGAGGGGGCACAAGTTGTGCCACAAGCAGGCTCCCACCAGAACCCTGAGGGCCTCAAAACCACTGCAAAAGGGCTCCTGGAGCCAGTCCTGGCATCTTTGGCACCAGGCTCATATGTAGGAAGGAAGGGCTGTTCAAACTAGGTCCCATTTATGTACATGGGCCTTTAAATCCAACATGGAAGCACCCGCACAGTCTGGTCCTAAGAACCAAGCCATGCGGTCTAGTGTTTTGGGTGTGGCAGGCCTGGAACTACTTTCCCTGGTACTACTTTACCTGGGCTATATGAACCACACCCTGACTGCAGAACACGCTTCGTGTTATTATGCAACCAGCACCGTGACGCTCACCATGTCCAGCTCCTGGTCTTCAGCATCTTCCTGTAATCCTGCAAGAACAAGATTACTCTGTTTTACCTGAGAAAACACCATCCAGCACTCAGCATCTCAACTGTGCTGCAATCTGTGGAAACCGAGAGAAGAAGAAACATCACTCACCTGTGAGTACTAGCTTAAGGACTTCCGGCGAACCGCTACCACAGCTGCTGTTCGAACATTGCGACCTGCAATTACGAGAAAGGGAAAAACAATATTAGAATGCGTGCTTCCAAAACATCGAATTCCATCAGTCTTACCTGAATTCCATCGTGCTACGCCACACTTCCATCCGGAGCACCACAGAAACATCTGCAAAGGAAAAGAGGCATATTCAGGTTCAATCTCAATATTAAACAACTGCACAGCGCTGTACTTACCGTAACGGATTCCGGGGGCCTGTTTTTCATCGCGCTCTCATCCACTCGCAGCACAACAGTGGCCTGTGAGGAGAAGAAGAAGAAAACACAGGTTAGCTTTAAAAGACAATAAAGGCGCTGCGCTTCATGCTTTCTCTTACCTAGAAAGGTGCCTCTCCATCCGGCACGCCAGCATCAAGACCTTTGCACCTGAAAAGAAGGAGATAAAGACATTAACGAATTCCCACCATAAACAGAACAAAGACTTACAAATAACAAACCTACCTGCCTACCAGCAGATTCGGGGTCACAGCAGGGCTGGGCCCAAGGAAGGCGTACTGCACCGGTGAAGCAACTCAGGCAGCTCTCCAACAAACGTCAAGCGCCCCTGCACAAGAAACACAGGATGGATGGCTCACCCTACAAATAACTTAGATTCATTATTCAGCACTAGGCAACTACGCATCCAGGGTTCCAGATCTCAGAGCCTTCCAGACGCCCCCGGGGATATCAGGTGAGCGTAACATCGTATCCCCCTTGCATCCAATTCGCAAATTAGACTCCATCATACCCAGGGAGGAAGTCCAAGTTAAAGTGCATAGGGGTGCATGATGAGGGAAAGGTTGAGAAGCCCAGTCTGGTAACAGCCCTGTCCCAAGCGAGCAAAGCGGCCCTGGAGGATGGAAATTTGCAGATACTACTTAAGGGCCTGCACTTCGTTAGCCAGGGCATATATCTCAGGGGCCCGTCCCCCACCGCATCCTACTCCTCCAGATGCCACCAGACCTTAGTAGTACGGAGGTTTATTCACTTATGAATAGCTCTCATCTGGGCCGCCAGGAAATATTTCTGAAGTGACCCTGGAGGATGGAAATTCACACATACTGAAGGGCCTGCACTTCTTTACCCAGGGCATATATCTCAGGGGCCTGCCCACCACCTCCTCCTCCAGATTCTGCCAGACTTTAGTAGTACGTGGGTTTACTCACTTGTAAACAGCCCTCATCGAGGCCGCCAGGAAATATTTCTGAATATTCAGGAGAGCTAACCTTCCTTTATCTCTAATTCTATGTGGTGGAGCTCGCTATTCTCGCCCTCCCATTCTGCCAAATAAACCCCTAGAGGTCTTGCTGCAGGCCAATGAGCTCCCGCCTGGGGATTTTTTGTTTATTTATTTTGTTGTGCATTTGTAATGCGCCTATAAACGTGCGTGTCTCGAGGCGCAACAAGGCAAGAGGACGTGGAAGGGAGGAACAATCCTACTAGGCCATGTACATTCGGATCATGCAAGTTCAGGAATTTATAACACGATTAATACTGAGGTTAATTTTAAGTGCCGAACCGGAATTCAAACCAGTGTTGCTCAGTGTGGTCTTGCTTCCAAGACCCGCACATTGCCACTGAGCTATCCTCCCTTAATCTGCAGGGCCCGAAAATTGTTTAGCAACCGTGGAAGAATATTCATCTTTATTGAGTTAATCTTACGAACCAAGATAGTACAACCCCTCCTCACGACCTCAAATCAGCCCTAATCGCTTTGAACAGTTCAAGATAATTTTCCCCCGTACAAGTCCATGTTTTTCAATGTAAACTGAACCCCTTAATTCTTCAGGGTCTTCATAGCCCATCGAAAGGGAGCAATACATTTTATATGCTCCAGGGATTCCATGTCCAAGTTTATATTCAAGGCTTTGCTCTTGTCCAGAATCACCTTGATGCCTGATACCTCTCTAAATTTCTCTAGTTGACTCAAGAGCCTGGTATCATGGTCTCCGTCCGCGTAAGGGTTACAATAAGGTCATCCGCAAACAGCACAATTTTGTGGAGTTCGCCATGATTGAGGATACCTCTAATTCCCTCGTCAGACCTTATCCTACCTGCAAAGGATTCCACCACCAGGACGAATAAAGAAGATGAAAGGGGGCAACCCTGTCTGGTTCCCCTCTCTAGATCAAATCCTGTAGATAGATACCCATTGGCTGCCACTTTCACCCCTTAGCGACGTGTACAAGACAAACACACCCCTTATCAAATTCTCCCACAAGTTGCATCTACTGAGCACCTCTCTAAGAAATGGCTATTCCACACAGTCGAATGCCTTTTTAGCATCAAGGCCCAGCAACACTGAGTGGGTATGCATCCTAAGGGGAATGTCAGTAATTTTCCTCCAATTGTCTGCACCCTGTCTCCCTCATACAAAACCTGCCTTCTCAGCTCCTACTAACTGAGGAAGTACTTTATCCAACCTGCCTGCCAGTATCTTGGCGTATATTTCTATATCCATGTTCAGGACTGAGATGTGGCGATAGGAAGTACATAGGGCGGTCTCATCTTGACTTTTCCCATAGTTCCTGAAGCCACTCCCTGTGAGAGCATCTTGTTGAATACACTATGGAGGCAAGTCACCAGGGATATGAAGAATTGTTTAAAAAAAATTGCTAAGAATCCCTCTATCCCGGGTGCCTTACCCCCATTGAATGAGGAGACTGCTTTAACAATTTCCTCCTTAATAATCTCCCCATTGAGGAGCTTTTCTTGCTCCTCTGTTAGGCGGGAGAAGGGACAACCATCCAGACATTCACACACCTTTGATGGTTCTGGGCATTTGGTTGAGCACAGCTTTTTATAGTAGTCAGCAAATTCCCCCAATATCCCTTTCTGCGAGAAAACCATGTGCCTATTACCATTCCGGATCCCCACAATTTACCACTCTCTCCTTTTTTGTTTGAGCTTCCATGCCAGATGTTTCCCCCCTCTGTTACCCTCCACAAAGTGCCTTTGCCTCGCACGAATTAGAGAAAATGTGGCCCTGGTGGATACCACAGTTTTAACCAGCCTCCTTAGGGACTGGAGGGACCTAAATACTTTTCTGGACACAGATTCCATGTATTACAGTTCTTTCTCTTTAATACACCTAGGCTCCCTCCTTTCGTATCCTGTTCAGTGCTGCAGCTTTGGAAATACATATCCCCTGTATAAATGCCTTAAATACATCCCGCCTCACTGTCTCGGATGCCTCCTCCATCGGATTGCTCAGGAAAAAGTTGCTTATGGCACTTTCTACCTCACTACACACGACTGGGTCCTTCAGTAGGGTTCGGGATTACATTTCCATTGCTGTTTCCATTTCCATTGCCTCGGTCTTGGTTCATCAGACTGGAGGTCAAGGTACAGGCATGTGATCCAAAAATTCCATGGTCCTGATTTATGGCATTTTTAGCGTGGCGCAAGTGACGTTGCACTGCCAACAAACACCCTGGTTTACGGAACAGTGCAAAGCGTATTTTTGCAGTGTAAAGTCACCTTCCCCGAGAAGACCACGTCCAACGGCCCCATCTTCTCCCAGCCACGTCACCCTCCTCTCGTTGGCCGCCATCAAACCAAGGCCAACACACCCTGCAAGCGGTTCACTTCTCCTGTCCAGTTTTCTGAGCCCATGTGGGGTCACTTTAAGGATTCACTGTTCTCTGCAGCTGTTAGTTTTCATCAATTTCACCCCACTACTGAACTTCCCAATGCTCAATTTCCTATACATATTCGGAAAAATCTTTCCCCAGACACTATTCCAACAGTTTGTCATGAAGTGAATGAATTGTGATTAGTGGATGTGTGCCGCCATTATCCAGCCCTGCCCGCACCACTCACGACACCACTCACACAAGGAGACACAAGGTGATACAGATCTCGGGTGCAGAAGCACTAATTATCGTTTACTTCTAAAAAGGGTTAAAAGCGATTCGATGAAGTGTCAAACTCCTCCCATTGTCACGTATGTGTACCTTACACAATATAACATGCACATACATCAAACAACCCAGGCATTGGGACTCACTGTCACAGATACACAAGCCATTGCGCTCAACCACAACTTCAAATACCAGCCAATTTACACATAAAACACCCAAACACACACCCAACAAAACAGACATTCACATACAACAAACTAACGAGGCATTGGGCCTGATCCTTACGGATACAACAAGCCAGTGCACGCAATCAACCCTTCTGCAACCCAACCCACACAGACGGCAGTTTCTCCTGGGTCTAGACCTATCCTATCCCTCTGCTCTCACCAACCAACCCAGTCCTCTTTCTTGCAGAGCCACGTGAGTGCCTGGAGACTGCTGTTGGATGTTAGCAGTGTGCGGTATTAGTCAACATAACATAACAATAATGTGATTTCAGGACTTACCGAATAATGCAAGTTTGGGGGTGTGGGAAAAATTGGTGGTAATTCCTTTATCTCCACTTTTTTAGGCGGTAATGGAACTACTGCCATTTTTTGCCCAACTGCTGAACTCCAAGTTTGTCCTTGAAGTGGAGGTTTTTCCTCCAGCATCATGCTCCAGGTAAATCCACCACTTTAAGGTCAAATATCTCCAGAATTACTGCAACAGAATTACCGCTCGCAGAAGTCCTACGCACTCCATAAACGGGGAGAAACACAACCCTAGCACCACTTGTAATCCCATGGTAAATTTACGGCACCAAGTGGCTTTAACAGTAAACAAGTTTGGCTGTAACTCAGCAGATTTACCGCCGAATTACCGCCAAACGCGTAATGAGGCTCAATGTCTGAAATTGCTGGCAGAACCGTAGCAGTTATGCTGGTGGTGTATTTTCTTCAGTTGTCTCATATAGGGGTGTTATGTAGTCTCTGTTTCGCTTGAATGTTGCCATTCTGGGATTGTACTGCAGAGGTCTGTGATCTGTGTAGGTCATGGACTTGCATGCAGGTACTATACATCTTCATGTTCATTGAGGCGTTAAATGGCACCAATGGCAAACAAACAGGCGGAGAGAAGCTCTCCATCTGTTTTTTACCATCGGTGCTAGTTTTATTTCGTTTCCTCTGGAATGGCCGCGGAGCGAGAAATGCCAGCATCTCTCCTTGTATCCTATTTTGATGTGGGCCGAGAGGCTTGCATCCTTCTACTGCTTGCTTTTTACACATGAAAAAAGCAGGCAGCATCCACAGGAGTTCCCTGTTATGCCAGCCACTGTGTTCTACACGGCGCGAAAAAGCTCCGGAACCGCCCTGGTCAGGTGCCTTTTTTTCACTCCGACCTGCAAAGCATCGAAATCCTCTACAGGTGGCTGACGTTATGCTTGCAGACGTGGCTCTGTCAGGTCATTACGCACTGGTCTATAGGGCAATGCACGAATTGCTGTATATGACTCAGGGCCACCTTTTCATTGGTGCCGAGCTAATGGTATGCCCCATCTGACCCTTATTACAAGCTTACAGTGAGCCTCTCATCCTGGATACAATGAGGTTGGCAGCAGCAAAAACTGTGCCTTGACATGATTTGGTTTCTAAAGTGTCCTACATACGTGTGAATATGTCTGGCATTATTTTATATGTTGCTTTCGTTGAGTTCTGATTTAACCCCGAGGAGCAGCAGGGCACTGTGTTTTGCAGGTACAGACACAAAACTAAACAAGCATTGGCAATGCCAACAGTTTGGGCTTTTGAGCAGGCATGGAAAAGGCACTTGCCAGGCACAGTTGTAATGGTATTAACTGGACATTGATGGTAGCAGGTGCAACATTGTGTGAGTTAATGGGCATCTAATAGCAGTGCCTAGCAAATGCCTGATACTTATACACAAGTACACAAATAAACTAGCAACAACAATCAACAAGCCAAAACAGTTGGCTTTGCCACTGCTTGATTTTAACAGGACTTCAGTGAAGCACACGCAGAGTTCTTATAAATCAAGTGGCTGAAGGCTGAACTGGTTAAGGATTTTTTATTACACCAGTAGCAGGTTTACATCTCCAATTAAATCATTAAATCCCAGAAATCTGCTTTGAAAAAACACTGGCAGGCACTTCAAGTGCAAAGTTTGATGGTAAGGCTTGTTAAAGCGAGCTCAAAGAGTTCCCAGGAGGAGGTGTGGTGGGTGGGGAGGAGCTGGAACTTGGTGGGAATGGCCTTAGGAATTAGCACGGCAATGACCAGTCAATGGGTGGGTAAATAACCAAACAACACCTACATTCTGTGCCCCCCCCCCACATGTGCCATTTCTCCCTATCTGTACTCTAATGCAATAGTTTAGGATTATAGGTGTTGCAAGCGCTAACTAATAACCCACACAAAAAGGTTTCCTGGGAACTGCTGATGCCATTTATTACCAAAGCACTTCCTTAGGTCTGGGGGCCAGGTTGCTAAAGATCAAACTTACAACCACCTTGAGTTAAAAAGATAAATTCCACTAATTCATGTATGTTTAATATCCATAAGAGTGGGCTTGTAAACAATATGTGGCCTTATTTTTGTGGCCTTTTTAAAATGTGCAATGAGGCCTTGATTTCTGCAGAGCAATGGGGTCCATGGAGAACCTTCTGGAGCGTGTGTATTGAAGTTCTAGGGGGATGTTTCATTTCCGTGGGTGTTGGTATTCTAGGGCTTGGGTTGGCAGGTCTGGAATTTGGAAAGTGCAGGATTGTTTTTTTATGCCATGTTAATATGCTTTTGTATTGTACCGATTCACCACAGTAGAAGTTTCAAAGGGCCTGTCCTTGTCGGTAAAAGGGTGTGTTGTGCCCCGGCTCAGTGTAACCACGCCTATGTTTGCTGGTAGAGGGTGCCTGAACTAGGGTGAGAGTAGGGGGTGGGAAAACTTGGCAAAGAGGATGCAGAAAGAGGGCAGTGGTGAGGAAGGGAAAGGACGTGTAGTAGTAGTGTGGATGCATGCTGGTCCACACGACGTAGACTCAACGCTAGAGAAAAGCAACTTAATGAAGTAGGTGTCGTGATAACATACAGATTCTTTCAAAGGCAACGTTGGAGTAGCATATGATAAAAAAAAGGTGCTATATGGGTTCTATAAAGGGTGCTATATGATCAAAAACAGATTTTGCATTGGGTGCGTGAGGGGCTTCAAAAAGTGCTCGGGCAAACCTGGAAGATATGTGAGCTTAATTGCATGAGCATGTGTATGTATGACATGTAAAACAAAGTTGAATGTTGTTGGCAACACAAGGCAGAGGAATGAGGTAGACAAACTGTTAACTACCTGCCACTTAGATGTAAGGTAAATGGTGGGTGAATGTTCCTTGCTCATGTAAACTTGAAATATAATTTGTCCTGTTGATGAAGTGGGGCACACATCCATCGAGTTGAGATGTTTGAAGTAACTGTGGTTTGTGGCTGGCATGCTGCATAAAATCAGATAAAGGGGTCAGATAATCAAGCATATAGTAGCAAACTGTAGGGGCATTCAATAAGAACCATGATAATTGATTTAAGTTCTCATATAGTGTGGTGGCTCAATAGAAGGGCATGGGCTCTGATTAGACACTGCTAAACTTATGAAAGCAAATGAATAATGCCTAACTTTCCCTATAATACAAGGCGTCCCTACTTAACAAAACTACATAATGTGCTCGTCAGTCATCTGTGAATGTCTAGAAATTAAACTTGGGTTGGTACACCCCTGGGTAGGTCAAGGACTCTTTTCCAAAACAGGCCCTCTAGGACTAGCCACACATGCACAGGCAATACAAAAAAAGACTCAGCTCGTAAGTCAGGATTGGTACCAGCTTCATACAATAAAAAGAGATTACTGGAGAGACAGAAAATCCACAGTACTGCTTTAGCTTTACTCTACCTTGGGCTGCTAGGTTATTTGCCTTACTATGCAGGCATAGTTCCCTAGGGGCATCTCTCACACATCGCCAGACATACAAAAGAGGTGAACATCGTTAGCTTCTCAGTGTTCAGAAACCATGAATGTTTGCACATTTTGATCTTATTATTTGGTTCCAACACCAAGATTCTCGACTTAGCCATGTTGATGTTCAGGTCATTTTGCAAGACATAATCCTTCAATATATTTAGTTGCCTTTGTAGACCAATTGGTGTTTGGTCTATTAATACCAAATCGTCTGCATATAATAATCTGTCCAAAGTCACTCCGTCTATTTTAGGGGGGGACGTCCTCACCTTCTGTAATGACTTCTGTAAGTCAGAGGTGAAGAGATTAAAAAGTGCTGGGGCAAGACGACATCATTGCTTCAGATCCTTCACAGTTACTATTGGTTCTGAAAGCACTCCCCTCATATCCAATCGAACTCGCAGTGAGGTGCTTGAATACAAATCTCGCATTGCCTCCACAATGGCCCTAGAGCAATCCCAGGAGTTAATTTTTGCCCAAAGCCTTGTGCGATCTATAGTATCAAAGGCCTGAACCAGATCTATGAAGGCTAAGTAAACCTTAGTAAGTTTTTTCTCCCTTTTCCGTGCTTTAGGTTTGTTGATCAAGAACACGTTCAGGGCTGTTCCTACTCCTTTTACGAAGCCCGACTGCATTATGTCAAAATTGCCCATTGTCGTGCTCCAGTTTGAGAGAGCTTTAGGACCAGAGTTGCAAAGATCGCCCTTTTTAAAGATTGGAACCACCACAGAAGATTTCCACAATGGTACTCTTCTAGTCTTTTTTACATAGTCAATTAATGCTCACAAGAATGTCGCCCACAATGCAGGATCTTTTTTCAGCATTGTGTTTGTCATTCCATCCAGCCCCAGTGCCCATGAGTTGCTTAATTTACTAATCAATTCCAGAATGTCTTCTTTGTCAATATGAAATGACCATACATCCCACCACGGGCTATCATCCTCCCTCTCAATTGGTTAATTTGCGGTAAATAATGAGGTAAAGTGTTCAACCCACACTCCAACAGCCACAGCATTGATTGTTAATGCCATCTGCAGTGTATGTAGTGTTGTTTGATGGTCGGAGCACAGTTTCTCAGGTTTCCACTAAAGGGAAGTTGGGAAGGCCCAGAGGTGGGCTTTTGTTTACTGCAAAACGCCCATGGGTTGCCACTATGTTAGATCAATCAACATTGAATGTTTTAGCTGCAGAAATAGCCCATTTAAATGATGTACTAATTGCAATTAATATCTATGATGCTCCCAATACAGTGGAATCAAAAAGGAACATAACTGTGGTCAATAATATTTTGATGAAATATAGCCATAAATCTCCAGTAATATTGGTTGGAGATCTTAATGCCAAAATAGCTAAGTACACAACCAAGGATTTAAGAGATCTTCCTGAAAAATCATCCCCCATAAATTTGGTAAAAAATAGACAGGGGAGATTATGGCATTGTATGCTAATCAATCATGGGTTAATTATGCTCAATGGTAATCTGCCCAGTGACAAAGCAATGGCTGCTACGAGGAATGTCGGGAAAGCTGCCTCCAGTTTAGATTATGCGTTCGTTAATAATGAGGGCATGGATTATATTGAAGACATGGGTTTGGTATATCGAGAAGAGAGCGACCACTTTCCTTTGTGAATACTCCCAAGATTGCCATTCAAAGAAGACATTCCAGTGGAATATGATAGAAATTGACATCTCTTTGTGAATGAGGGCAATAATAGACTACACTGGCATATCAATAATGTGTCTCTTGCTAACATAGCTGCAGAAACCCATATTCCAAACAGTTTATTAGAAAGGAGGGAAGTGGCAAATAAGGATGGAAATAGATTAATTAATGATTTCTCTATAATGATGGAGCTAATACAGGAGGAAGTAAGGGAGATTCATACATATATGTCCTCATTTGAATGAACCAACAAGGGCCAATATAAGCACTTTGATAAAAACATAAGCAACGAAAAAAAGAAGGTAAGATGAGAGATAGCACTGGCTGTATGTGAGGGAGTGTCAGAAGCCCAGCCATCATCTATCTCTATTAAAGTCAAATACATTAAGAAGCAATATCGTCTGTGGCTTAGTGGTTATAAGAAAATTTTGAAAAATGCAAGATGGAAGGAAATTGCATTGTTGGCACAATCTAAAAATTCCTCTAAGATATGGGATGTCGTTAGAAAAAACAAGAAAAGGGACATTACAATACATTGTATATCAGAGGACGCATGATGTTCTTATATTAGGTCTACATTGGGTTGTACTGACATTATTAGTGAGAGTTGTTCCTTACCAAAGGATATATGGTCATGTAAATCTACCATATCTGATATAGCATCAATAATTGGCAACCTCAAAAATTCACATGCAGCGGGACCAGATGGGTCATGTAACCTTTTGGTTAAACTTAACCCCATCTGTGGGCCGAAGTTTTCCTTTTACTGTTTACGGAAATCAGCAAGTTTGGTATAATTCCTAAATCTTGGCACACTAGCCACATTCTAACCTTATATTAAAAAGGTTCTTGGGCTGAGCCAAAGAATTTGAAACTTTTAGGGATGCAAGATATCCCCTCAATAAAATTGGCACGAGTACTCTTAGTGGAATTTAATTCCTGGATTAAAATGAAGAACATTCTACCTCATAACCAAATTGGCTTTAGGGAGAAAGCTTGCACGAACCATAATCTTATGGTATTAACATCGAGCATTGAGTATGCAGGCAAACGCAGGAACTTAAATACATATTGTGCCCTGATTGAGTTCTCAGCCGCCTTTGATACTGTGCTGAGAAATCGTCTGTGGCTGAAGCTTCAAGCTTGGAATATTCCCAGAGGATTACTCAAAATGCTAATGTTGTTATATAGTAATAAGTCTGTAAGAATTGGACTTGATGCATGAGGGAAGTTCTTTGCAGTAATACCTACATGTTGTGCGGTTAAGCAAGGTTGTATTGTGGCAGCAACCTTGTTTAACCTGTATCTAGCAGATATGGATTTGATTTTAGTTGCCTAGTGTATACACATCCGGTAAAATGTGGTAAATCATAAGTAGGGTGGTTGGCATATACTGACGATTTGCTGCTCTTAGACAATACACCAGCTCGCTTGCAAAAGCTATTAGATGCACTAGATGTGTACACTAAAAATAATGGGTTATGCATTAACATCTAAAAAAAAGTAAAATAATGGTGTTCTCAGCTAAGCGTTTTCACAAAAAATATGTGTCGCACCTTAATAACATTGAGCTTGAAATAGTTAGTAGCTACAAGTATTTGGCATTCTGCTGGATTGCAAACTTGATTGGGAAGAACAATGGTCGTCTGTTAAAGCGCGTTGCCTAACGGCCATTAACGCTATCAGTGCTCTCATAAACTCTAATGTAGGATTCTCAGCTGAGGCAGTTTTATTAATGTACACTGCAAAGGTACGCTCAATGTTTATGTATGCAATTGAGTTATGGGGCCATAGATTGTTGTTTCGTTTAATTAATTTGGAAACTTTCATATTGAGAAAACGAATGTGTCTCCCTAGAAATACCTCAATTGAATACCTTTTCCTTGAATTTAACATAAATCGTATTAAAGCAGAATATTTGAATCGCTCTGTAATGAGTTATGTAAATCTGTTGCAACTTGATAATGGTACCATTGTGGTAGCCCATATGTGTGCCTTTTTGAAACTACACAAGTGCAATCTTTTGGGAGTGTTGGGAACTGTTATGTCTGTGTACGAGTATTGGAAAAGAGGTTTTCAAATTACATCTACGTATATTCCTGTGAATTTATTTCGGAGGTGGCTCAAGAGAAAAATATCAGGCTATTGCAAAGAGTCAAATTAGTCTCTTTGGCCTCTAAAGTACATAGTGGTAACTTTTGTCAGTATTATATGAATCGTGTACAACTCCCTAAATATATCAAAGCATATCCAAGCCCCTATGTGTTTAGAACCTATCTGATAATGAAGTTCAATCTGTCCATAGAATTTGAGATTAAGGGAGCATGGCTTGTTATAGAGCGAAGTAGGCGTTTCTGCAGACTGTGTGGCTGTTCAGAGATCGAATCATTACACCACCTCTTGATGTGCTGTGAAAGTCTTAAAGTGTTGAGAACTTTGTTTTTTAAATCATATAACAATCAGATTGATATTAGTATGTCAGAGAATTTGTGGACATCATTTAAGCAAGGAGATGATCTTAATCTTAATATATTTTTTAGCTAAATTATATTTGAGAATAGTAGAGATTTTAAAATGTATGGAGTGATGAAGTGTAATATATAAATGAAATGTGAATATGTTTTTTTAGGATTGTATATGTGTTGTACTTGTATTTGTTTTTAACTGTTGTATATACAAAGCTTGATAGCTATATATGTATTAAATAAATGAAACGAAAATGAAACGATTTAGTGAGCTAATGAGTTACCATATTTCATGCATGTGTTTAGCAGCAATGTTTCCCAGCATGAGTTCCAAGTCTCGGTGCACCATCAGCTGTTTTCTAGTCCTCACCCAATTGTGATAATGTTGTTTTAATTTTCTTATAGAGAGTGCCACTTCTTGCACCTTGTTGTGTCGGAGATTTCTAATTTCTAGTCTTAAGGTCCTTTTTGTTTTTTTCCAAATCTTTGTTGTAGGTGTGCAGGTAGGCACATGAGCATTTAGATCAGAATTTCCAAAACTCAATGAAGGCCATCAGGATTTTAGAATTGTCAGGGGCCTCTACAGTTTGGTCCCCATTTGTCAATCCCAACTGGACCATAAATCTCTTTGTCAGCTGCTCAATTCTTGATGGCTATATGATCAGCCTATTTCTTCCTGATGTCACTCCCAGCATTTTTGGATAACGTTGGAGTATTCCTGATGTTGAAATGTTGCAAGTTAGTTTTAATATCCTTGCTTAGGCTAGTCTGCACAGTTTCCAAAGACTTGGTTTGGATGAGCATATTGCATGATACAAAAATGTAATCAATGATCTTTCTTTCCACTCCTCTTTTCCACATAGTTTTCGTTGGGATATCTCATTCAATTAGTCCATTCAACAAGTTGATATTCCTTAAGTTTACGTCTTCTCTCCTCTCTACTCCCTTTCTTCCACTGGCATCAAGGATGAGTGTGTGTTTTTATTAAGATGTTAATTTGGTCGAAGCAATGCATATTCAGGTCACCGCATAGTATTTTAAGCAGATCAGTCCACAGTCCAAGAGAGCTGTCTAAAAGGTCCATTACAGTGATTGTGAATTGGATGGTTCCAATTGTTGCCCTGGCCCAATATAAATTGCATTTTAGAGTTATATCCCTTGAATTGCGCTGTTGAAATCTGAATATAAGAGTTAAGGTTTTGAGTGGACAATACTGTTATGTTAGTTTCATGTTTTAATGCTATTAATAGACCTGACATTGGTCTACCTTTCAGCCCTTTCAAAGCTGGATTCAAGTAAACAGTGTACCCATCTAGTAAAGGGGCTTTTCTCAGGTCTCTTGAAGGCAGATGATGTCATAACAATCATAATTATTTGCTCCACTTCCAAACAGGTGCATGAATCCTCTAGTGTTCCAACTTTCCAGTACAAGAGTTTGTGTTTTACTAGGTTGGCTCACTTATGGTCTAGCTCTATTTGTAGTCAACATCTCAGCCAACCAATTCCAATTTTCTTCCCCCTTGTTATGTTCTATTTTCTGTTTTCCTACTAGTCTTCCATTACCCCCTTGAGTACCTTCCACTGTGATAGTCATTGTGGTTTCCTGTTTTTTAGGTGCTCGGTTCTCTAAGTCATCATCTTGTTGGTTTGTTGTGGAGTAATCAGGGGTCCACCCATCTCATCCTCCTTCCAGTCTTCTTGGTCTGTAGTTATCACATTTTGCTTCCCCTAGGGACCTTGTTGTCAGCTGGTAAGGTTGGAGAGACTTCCCTCAAATCAAATCCCAGTGGTAGCAAGTGTGTCGCCTCGTTCAGCAATAGCTGTTTCACTAGGTTAGAAACAAGGTTAATTATAACCTTGTCAAGCCTCTCTTCTGCAGGGAATTCAATTATTATTCGAGCTTCGGTCGTTACCAGTTTTAATTTTGGGCAATGATGCAATAAACTTAAGACGTTGCTCGGTTCATTGTGAGTCCATGATCAATGTGCAGAATCTGTTCTAAAAGCAATCAAGTTCTATCTGATGTAGATGTTCTTTGTTTGCTTTGTTTAGTTATTTGGATTCCAGTGGACTCTCAATTAATGTTTTCTTTTCCATCTCTAGCTTTTTTCCACCTAGATGTTAAGTCTTGCCTTTTTAGTTCCAGGGCTTAAAAAGGGGAGCATGAATTTCTATTCTTGGAAGGTCCATAGGGTGGCTCACAGTTCACATCTGCCACTGCGTGTTTTTTTTTTATCTTCCTTTGCTTCGTTGTCTAGATGCGGGTTAGACCAACTGTAGGATAGTTCTTTATTTGGTTCCACATATCTGTAATTCTGTTTGTTGTCCAGGTATACATCCTGGTGTCGATTAATAGGTCTAGCAGACACCTTGTAAAGGAATCTGGAATATAAACCTTGCACTGTGGCTGCTGTAACTTTGGCGCCAACTCCCTCTCGTCATCCTTATTCAAATCAGCTGGTCTACCTATAGACACAGGGGCTCATTCCAAGTATGCTGGTCTGGAAACAACGGTGCCGGTAAGCTTACCCACATGTGGGACACAGCGGCCATGGTAGGCAGGCTGTCTCTTCACCTGGTAAACGTATTCCACAGGCATCTTTTCCTTCTTGACTATTTATTATTTTTCTGAACAGCTCACAGTCTTTGATCACTTCCTGGTCTTCGCCTTTAAATATATGTACTATGTCCATCTTGTTCTCGGGCTTCTCTTTTATCACTGGGCCCTTTAGTTTGATTAGGCCTTCTTGTACTTGACTGATACAAATTTGGTCACTACCAGAATATTTCTGATCCACTCCTCTTTGTACTGGTTTTACAATATTTTTCTCCTGATTGTGACGATTGAGTGTTCCAATAATGATTCTCATTCACTCTTCTTTCTGATGATATAATATTATCCTTCTCTTAACTGCAATGATTTTGAGTGTTCCAATAATGATTCTCATTCATCTTTTTTCTGATTTTGTGACATTATCTTTCTATTGACTGTGCCGAGTATGAGCATTCCAATAATAATTGGCATTCACCCTTCTTCCTGATATCATGATATTATCTTTCTCTTGACTGTGACGAGTATGAGCATTCCAATAACGATTCTCATTCACTCTTCTTTCTGATATATTATCTTTCTCTTGACTGTGGTGAGTATGAGCATTCAAATAATGACTCTCATTCACTCTTCTTTCTGATATCGTAATATTAACTTTCTCTTGGCTGTGATGAGTTTGAGCGTTCCAATAATGATTCTCATTCACTCCCCCGGGTCTCTGATTGTCCCTGTTACCTTCTGTTCTTAGGGATAACGTCACCAGTGTTTTTGGTTGTTGGGGGTCGGCTTGCTCTCCCCCAACTTGTTGCCTTGTGGCCTTTCACCACCTTCTCTTCCGTCTTGTCATCTCAGATGGCCATACAGTGTTTTGTCTACAGACTTGTTCCCGTTCTGCCATTGCAGAATGGTGTTGGCATTGTTGTGAGGACCCTCAATCCACCATGAACCTCCTCTAGTCACGCCAGCACTCTCGGACTGTATCTCTCAATCTGCTTCAGCTCCACTTCTCCTGGTTCCTCGCTACCGGCTGTAGCCTGTCTGTTGCTTCTCTCCCTCTTACGTTTTCAGGACGTTGCACGTCTTGCCTCTGATTCTCCCTGGAGTCAGTGTTCAAGCCTTTTTGCAACATGCAGACTCTCTCCTCACATCTCCAGGCTCCTCCCTTTTTTGGATTTACTTAGCTGTGTGGATTTCCTCCGGGCAAGCCTTTGTTCCTTTTTCTCTGTCTCCTGCAGATTCTCTTCTCTGTACGCCCTCTACTTCATCCCAGTAGAATGGGAATTTACTTTTCTTTTCTGGTTGGCAATAACACACAATGGTTTTCTCTTCACATACATTTTCAACAGAAAGTTTTGAAGGTGTTATTTTGGAAGGTCCTCTAATGAGTGACTCACGGGAATGGGTGTCTTTGTCCCCTAAGCGGAAGTCTCTCCCAGTGAGGTCCCACTTGCCTCTACCCCTAGGAGGGTATTGTAGAGCAGGCTCACCTCCCTAGTCTCACAGAGGAGAAGGAACACATTCCCACGATTCCTCATAGTAGGTTCCCATCAAGAACCATACATCACATCCTTAGTTGTTGATAGACCATTCATGGATCAGATATTGAAAGTCACTGCAAGGCATTTGGCGCTAACCCTCTTGAACAAGGCAGCACAAATTGAAAAATGGATGTAGCAAGACCCAAATTGCTTCCAATGGCCTGCCCTACGAGGACATGGCCTGCCCTAGAAGGAAGATAAACCTGCAATGTCAACCACCTTAATGCAGAAGCTGCATGCCAATGAAGAGACCCTTGCCACAGATAATCTGGCAAGAAAGAATAATATGATGGAAATAAGTTTCCAGTAAAAGCACAGTAAACAACAATAGGAGTCATAGATCTAAATGCTGGGCAATCAAGTACACAATAGTTAAATAACAAATTACAAAAATAAATATAATAACTTAACTGCAAAATAATAGTATGCCTTAAATGCGCTACTGAGTAGTATCAAACAAGATTAAAAAAATGTATTACATTGTCAAATTAAGGGTATGGTCACAAATAGGGCATAACTTAAAGTGATACCTCATAGTTTGGGCTTACTTTCTCTGTTCATGAAGATATGGCTTGTCTTTAGGGCCAATTACACATGCCCTGCCTAAGATACCCAGCAAGAAGTCAAAGAAACCCAGTTGTCAGATTAAGGCTGCACTGGATGATTGGTGATAGGGAAGGTGAGATTGTGTGGTCCTGATTTTCACTGAAGTAGGGAAGGTAATATTGGAATCAGAGGATATATGGAATTGCAAGAGAATATTAGGGATACCATGCCAAGCACTTAGCAGAAGAGTGGCGCCTACCTCTGTCTCACAGCCATATGACTCACTACATACTCAGCCCATTACATTAATGCTCCCTGTCCTCCAATCATGAGGCTGGTCTTGCCAGCCCAACCAGCGATGGCCCTTGACTGTGGCACCAACATACACCAAACTGCACACACGCTGATCATCCCAGCATCCCTGGTTCCAAACTAAAGTTGGTACGCCACAGGCCAGTTCAAGGAAAGCACTGTACCTTTCAGTGTGAATCTCTGGAATTAATACACTCAAGTCCCCAAAGAAGGGTGTCTGAGCAGCTCATTCCCTCATTTCTAGTCATCAAAAGAATTGCTGTTTTTAAAGGGGAGGTTCTCTCAAAAATGTTATGCTTGAAAAATGTTGGCCATTATACAAAAGATATATTGGCAAGTTCCTATGGAAAACATTCTTCAAAATGAGGACCAAGAGGCTGCCATTTTGTTAGCAGAACCAGTTTCATCTGTTTTTGTTAATGCTGTGCTCTCACAGCAACAGTCGAGCAAAAGCCCCTTACTGGGAGCTTTTGCTTATTGCTACCAGAGAGCAGAGCAGTGGACAATGTCAGAGGGATTGTTAGTGCTGGGCAACAGTTACCAAGGCTACCGATGGGGAATGTATTCACCCCAAAACATCCTGATGTATCCTCCTAAGGCAAAAGCTCCAGGAGGCGAGTTTGGAAATGCAATTATAATGCACAAAAGCAATGTCTAATACGCTTCTCGCAGTGCCCGCTGTGCATTTAATTACTGCATTTGCCATGCAATGTTCATAGAGGGGTGATCTGGTACAACATAGGACACTGTGTGATGGAACTTTTATTAATGGAAAGTTTTTCATTCAATAGTTGCTTGATGCCGTTGTTGCTTTTGAGGCATACGTGACTTGTAGCTTTATACTTTTACTCTCATTTCAGACTAGGGGCAGACTCTATGCTATGGTCATCCATCCTGAGACAGGAAGCCGTGTGTGCTCTCCTAAGCCCCCTTGGGGCACTGAATGTCTGAAGTCTCTTATGCATGGATAGCTACTTCCTTTGGAAAAGCTCTATAACTCTAGGAGGATATGTCCCAGCTGCACCTGCCATGAGAAAAGACAGAGCTGGATCCTGTGAAGGAGCAGGAAGCGGCTCCCCGCATTAACAACTAGTGGCGAAAATAGGGAAGCCCGCAGTGACCAGTGTCTCCAGTAACCACTGAATGAGCCCCGAGGTGGGGAAAAATCCAGTTGGTCGTGTGGGTAGGGCCAAGAGGGATCAGTAGCCGAGAAAGACCAGTCAACTGGTGCACATGTAAGTAAGTGGAGCTCAGGTCTGACAGAAAAGTACAGATTGCATGACCGGAGCCACAGGGGATGTCTGATCCTAGAGCGCATAGTAGTACAATCGCAAAGCTAATTTCACACCTGTGAACTGGCACTGGTGAATACATACTGATTTACTGCTGTTTGCAAATGTCAAATGCCGGTTTGCAGGAGAGGGGCGATGCATGCCAAAATGTCACACATGTTTCAAGCCAGAAATGTTCTGCATATCCTTTGCAAATTAAATTTTTTTAAGTAAAGTTGCAGGGATCATACCTTTGCTTCCAAGTCGTGCACGCATTTGAGTAAGACACGTTGTTTGTGTGATACATACAAGTGTGTAAAGGGCATTGTATTGTATGGCAAGTTTAACATCTTCCACTTGTCCGTGTGCATTATGAGTTTTCCTGTGTTTTTCACTTCTGTAGACCATTTTGATTCTTTCATCATGAAATTGACGCCCCAGTGTCTCGAATCCTCTGTACTCTGAGGCAGGTAGCGTAAAACCAGAAACAATCAGTCAACATCGGCAGCATGTAACCTGTTTACTCCCTTTTACTCTTTTTATTTGCGGGAAAGCTGCATTTTAAATTAATTGTGATTACTGTTAGTCAGGCCAACTGTCCACATTTTATTGATTTCTGAATGAATGAATGCCAGGCGAACCCCTGGAATCTGATCTGTTTCATTGTCGCTGATGGAACATTTCAGCAGGGAGCACACAAGGTAATGAGCTAGATTACCAGTTTAAAGGGGAAGTTCTCTCTGCTGCCCACTCTTTTCAGGACACTGGCTGGAAGGAGTTCAAACCGCATTGTGTAAACCCATCTTAAACGTGGGTGCACACTAATTCTATATGCATTAAAGCTGTACTTACTACATTAGCAGTCCAAAGGAGAGCGGGCACGTGCACACTAGTATATAAATGGACTGCTAGCATGGTCCACTGCTCTGCTGTCCGGCAGCAGTAAGCAAAAGCTCCCAGTAGGGGGCTTTTGCTTGATTGTTGCCCTGGGAGCATAGCATGAAACGGTTTATGCTGACAAAATGGCAGCCTGCTAGTCCTTGAAAATCAGGACTTTGGAAACTCATTTTAAAGCATATATTCCAGAGGAAGTTTTTTTTAAAAAAAAGAATGCCAATATATCTGTTTTATTATAGCCAGCATTCTTAAAGCTTAACATTTTTGAGAGAACTTCCCTTGTAATTAGCACATCTCAAAGAAGAGATGGATATATGCTGTTCATCCAAGTAGACCAGTGGTTCGCTGAAGACCCACCCCACACTTCTAACTGTGTGGATACCAATAACACTGTAGTCCCTTAAAACAAGCACAGCCAAAATGGTGTGCATTGAATCCCATATATGTTTCTATGTTCATTCATCCCCATTTATTTTTTCATAGAGTTTTTTACAAAAATATTTTCATCAAAACAACTCATCTAACATTTTTTATTTTTTTATTTGGGGGTTACCCCCAAACCTGCTTTTCCCATTTATGTATTCCCTATCCTCCCACCACCCTACCTCTTATATGCCCTTACCGGCCCTCCACCCCCACATTTTTACAGCAAACATTTGCAGCAACAAATTCTGCAGAAAAGAAATGGGCGATGAATGAACGTTTTAGCCTATATATCGGATTAACCCTTTCACCTTTACTCCTCACTGAAGCCGATCATCTACTGAGTACTTCAACAAATGTATATTTTATTGGGGGACCAGGCTCAAGTATGGAAGGATTTGCACACAGAGAGTCAGAATAGGAGGCTGGTAACCCCTCCCTTACTTAGGAGCAATCAATGCTCACCCGTTCCGGATTATCTAACTGTCAGCTATTATTTGTGCTTCAGGTTACTGGGATAGAGTATCAATTTACACATATGTTTTTGTGTTCCAACAACAAGTAATTAGTACAATGCATAAAAAAGCCTAGGAACCATCTTCATCACTCAGGAAGAATGATTAACAAAACAACATCAATACTAGAGGTAATGTTTAGACAACATGGATGCAAAATGGAAAACATAATAAGTACAGCAGCTTGTTACACATAGGAAAACACTGTGACTGGGGGTTAGTATGATGGTGATATCTCAACTTTTTTGTCAGGACATTGTTGGTGACAGTGGTGTCTTTTCTATTCTGAAGATGAGTGAAGTTTTCTTATTCAGATTGTCGACACCTGTTTCGGCTCTTGGTCTGTGTTACACTGTACTTGTGTGTACACAGTTATTGATTTTTGGAGCCGTCTTCAGGACATCAAATTCATTTTAGTACGGCATTAGTCAGAGCAACTTCCCCGTTGGTTATACAACCTTAAATTAAGGCAGACGTAGTAGAGAACTACTGGAGGCGGTGTTTTTCAGTCCTAGGTACTCGGTTGCCAAATTTCTTCTAAGTATGGGCGACTGTGTCTGGCTCCCATACCATATTGTCAACAACATTGTCCTGACAATAAAAGTAGCAATATCACAATACTAACCCCCAGCCACAACATGTTTTCTATGTGTACCAAGCTTCTGTGCTTATTATGTTTTGCTGCATTCTGCATCCATGTTGTCTAAACATCACCTGTAGTATTGATGCTGTTTTGTTAATCATTGTGCACGAGTGATGAAGCTCGTTCCTAGGCTTTTTTAAGTATTGCACCAATAAATTGCTTTTGGAACACAAAAACATATGAGTAAATTGATACTCTGTCCCAGTAACTTGAAGCATAAATAATAGCTGATGGTTAGATAATCCAGAAAAGATGAGCATTGATTGCCCTTAATTAAGGGAGGGTTAGCCAGCCTCCTATTCGGACTCTCTTTCTCCTCACTGAAGCAACAAGCAGCAGCACACTGATCCTGAAAGGTGCATCCAAATCTAAAGCTGCACACGCCCCCTAGGCAAGGTCACTTCCCATCCAACAGGCACTTTTACCAACTGGTACATGTACAATGCATCTGCCTATCCTCTACTGCTTGCAACAATCTACTTAGCCAGCTATCTGCCATGAACACAACCACAATCCATGCACAGACACGCAGCAGACATTGCAATACTATCACTCTAATAAAGCTAATACATACTACAACACCTGCAATTTCTATCATTATAGCATTTGAAATGTGGCACAAAAAGCTTGTTTCAGTATTCATTTGAACCAATAACAAGTGAAAAGAATGGTGGTATGTGATGTATTTCCTACTATACTCTCAGTGTTGCACACACAATGCTGCAGGGGGTTTCTTTAACCTAACACCCAGTCTTATATTGAGCTACCAGCCCTCCTGTGCAAAACATGCATATCTTAGAATGGAGGGGATGTGAAGGAGCTAGTGTAGTTAGACCTATCGGATGGGGAGATGAAGGCATGTGAGGAATCAGAGGGAGGAGAGGACACCTTCTATTGTTATCCCTTTGCAGTAGATGGGAGAGCTGATGTGTCACATGACATCCAGAAATGTTAGGAGGAAGAGTGAAGAGAGTTATAGGGTCTTGTGGGAGAAACTATCAGAAAAGGTGGAGAATCTCAAGAACGTTTTATGAGAGTGAGAGATGGCTGATGTGGCAGGGAAGTCGGTGCCTTCATCTAAAAGGCCTTTGTTTGAATCCGAGAGCCCTGTATTGGAGGAGCAATTGTAAGTGACACAGTGAGAAAGAGCAGTGGCGGATAATTGTTTAGGGAGCAGTATGGTAGGAAAAAGGGGGTGGTAAAAGGGAGCAAGGACCAGGGCATAACCTGCTTTGAGTGTGCATTTGTGGTAGAGTATGCTGATCCCACCAGTGACAAATTCACCAAAGTGGGAATGGAAGTGGGTGTGAGCCATGTTTCATTTATGATGGGTGTGTCTAGACTGTGTTTGAAGATGTCAGTGGCCTCAGTTCAATGAGGATGAGCATCTGTCAGTGAACATTAATGCGAATTTCAAGGCAGTGCTTGGTGCTAACGTGGGAGTGTTGAGTAATGAGGTGAGTGCAGTACCTCTGTACTTTGTGGAGGCAGAAGGATATGGCATCTAGGAAGGGTGTCTTAAGACACCTGATGGGTTCCATGGACGCTTGATCAATGGCATAGTATGGCCCAGGAGCCCACACAGAGTTGTGACACGAGTTGTCCATGCTGCATTGCCTCTTACCTGTTAGTAGGGTCTAGGAGAGCAGCAACAACAACAAAAAAGGAGTAGCACGTGGCCTAGCCATGTGGCAACCCATCATCCTAGTGACTTACACTCTATGGCTGGCAGCTAAAGGTGCAGTTTCCAGTGTAGAGCAATTTGGCTCACTGGTGCCTCATATGATGGTGACCAAAACCAACCTTACTGACTGAGTAGTTGTATCATTGAATACCTTCTGTGGTTTCACTCTTTTTTATTCCTTTCTTCATTTTGTGTCCAGTAAGCAGCTACATGACCTCCCCCCCTCCCCTTGATGTAATCAGATTGTTCAAGATGGGGTCTGAGTAGGGCATCTGCAGTAATCACTTATATGAGGTATGCTCATGAGGGTGGGATAAGCAAAACAAAAACACCTGATTTTAGGGAATACATGTGATATCCTCCATATTTAAGATACATATTTGCATTGGACCAATTTGCCATAGGAAGCTCTCTTATAATTGCATGATGCTAAGATTCAGGTAATCTTATTCATAAAGATGATTTGCTTGTTTCAAGGGGGTACTATATGCGTATTTCACAATGATGGGTCCCTTCAATGAAGTTTCACTTGCTCCAGAAATAGGTTTGTGATTTGGGTGCATTGTGCCTTTTAACAGAAGGTCACATGTTTCACTCAGGTCTCACTCGGCATGCCATTCTCAAGAGTTTTCTAACAGTAGGAGTATGCTTGTGAATCCATAAGTCACTACCAAGTGCCCATTCCCATTTGTATTGTGCAGTATTTGCTCTTATTTGATTTCCAACTTCCCCATAGTACTTGTGGTTTTGTCTTTTTTAGATTAGATTATGCAACAAACAAAAACAGGAAGTGTAATAAACATTTCAAGGTTGTCGTCATTGTGGTTTGCTGCTACATTCCCCACACCTTAAGCCCCATTGTAGTTCAAGTTGGTGTGACAATATCCCATTTGGCCCTGAGGGTGTGTGTGGGGGCGACTCAAGGTGCCAGGCCACACTACCCACTCCATTATATGGAGTCCAGTGGCAGTATGGGGAGGATCGCCTGTCCCCTCCACAACACGAGATTCTGGGAACAGGGGACCGCAACATAATGTATACTTCCGTTGCTGTCCCAACAAATCCATCCTTATGAGAGGGGAAGGTCTCTGTCATGACCTGCAGTCAAGTGGACCCACTAGGAACATCTTTGCTTTAATTTCCCCTTTACATGATGAAAAGGTCACCACTGTGTCCTGGAGTCACGTGGACCCAAAAGGAATTACTGTCTAAGTTTGTCCTTATGGGAGAGAAAAGTTATCACCACAGCCCGTGATTATGCAGACCAGAAAAGATTCACTGTAAAAGTCAATGGGCCTCATTCCGAGATTGGAGGTAGTCATGGCGCGATTTTTGCGCCATGACTGCCTCCAATAACGGGTCCGGCACCGGTGTGGTTCAATGGGGACTTACCGGTGTAGTCTGACCTTTGCGGGACAGGTAAGTCCCCATTGAAAAAGCCATTCCCCATTCCCATTTGAGCCCCCATAGGGCTCAATGGGAATGGGGAAGCCGCCAATAACGGTACCGCAAATTGCGGTACGGTTATTAGCTCTGAAGTCCCTTAACGGGTCCCGTCCATAATGCCTGGTCAGACCAGGCATTAAAGGAGGGACCCGCTAAGGGACCTCGTAGTAGGGCGGTAAGGGATTACCGGCACCGGTCTCCTTAACGGTGCCCGGTATCCCTTACCGCCCTACTCGGAATGAGGACCAATAACTTAAGGCTTCTAGAAAATATTGCTGTCGTGGACACAGGAGTCCACAAGCAGGACACCGAGTCCTTGCTGGCTTGATTGGAAGTTAGTACTGCATCCATATTCTAGCATGCATGTCTGTGAGCCGAAATTCCAAGATGGAGAACCAGCCTATTATAGACTAGGTCGTGGACGCAGACACAGAAGATTCACCTGAATATTTATCAGCCAATCATTCCAGGCTCAGAGCCCAGATACACATGTGCAGGCTATAGAGCATAGCCCGGCTCAGGGCGAGGGATCGGGTGTCCATAAATACTTGGAGGAAGCATTAAGCAGTATGGGTAGATGGAGAAGCAGACTGAGCAGACATGGCTAGGCGGAGTTGGAGAACAAGCTGAAGGTGTGGGAGGAGGTGGAGGAGGAGAGTGTGTTGAACTTGCAAGAGAAGGAGTGTGGTGTTGCCCCGTGAGGGAGACGCGCACGCGGCGACGTGACGTTGCACGTCGCCGCGTGCGTCTTAAATAAACGGGGCGTTCCCGGCCGCGTCAGAGCGACCGGGGAGCCCGAAGCACACAGACGTGTCTGGTCTGAGTCTGTGGGTGGAGGGGCTCACGGGCACGCGTGGGGGCACCCAGAGACCCCCATCAGTGGCGACGAGGATGGGATGCCCGGGCCCGGCGGTGAGAGCGATCCCGGATAATTTTTCTCCGACGACGAAACATCCGCGGATGTTTCGTCTCACGCTGTGGCCGCGGACCATACACGCGGCTGGCGGCCATCTTGCGCACAAGGAGGAGGTGCTGAAGGTGCAGGAAGAGACGAAGGCAGAGAGAGAGTTTGATATGTAAGGAGAGAGGGTGGAAAGAAAGTAGAAGGTGAATGTGCAGGGTGCAGAAGAGAACAGAAGTAGGAGTGGGCAACGAGGTTGGAGAGCATGACGCAGGACGTGAGAGGACAGAATTTAGAGGAGAATATCAAACGGGAGAGGACAGAGGTTGAGGTCAAGCAGAAGGGAAGAAAACAGTGGATGGAGGTTGGGAAAGAGCGACCAGGTGGGGATGTTACTTGTAGTAATCCTGGAACCTGCCTGTTTGCGGGTATATCACCATATCCTTTACATTAGCAATTTTTTTAAATCCACTTCCACCCTCATTTTGAAAAAAGAAATTGAGTCCTAAGACCTTCCCTTCCATTCAAAAACACATTTTTGTAAATAGAAATTCAAAGGGGCGCAAAAAGTGGGCATCTCTGCCACCCACATTGACACCATGTTTTCAAATTAATGCACAAAAGGGTCAGACTGCACCCTTTTGTGCATTCAAAAAAATGGAACATTAACGACATGAACTGTAAGGTATAGAATCAATCTCTATTTTCAAAATGAGGGTGGAAGTGGATTTAAAAAAATTGCTAATGTAAAGGGTATGGTGATATACCCGCAAACAGGCAGGTTCCAGGATTACTACAAGTGGTAACGGTAATTGGGAATGGAGTAATCCCTGGAAGAAATCGGAAAAATATTCCATGAGGGCTGAAGTGGGAGGAGAGTGGGTGGGTAGGTAGGGCAGAAGGAGGTGGCAAACATGAACAGTGGAGAGTAGATAAGTCTGGTACTGTATTTCATGGTAACTTTGGTTATCGATATGTAATTAAGGTAATGTCATTGATAGAAATGTTCTTTCGTGTAATAGTTTTAGACAAATTGCTTAGGTCAGACTCTAATTATTCCCACATAGAGCTCTTGTTGATGTGATGGGTTTCAAATCTATTATGTTTGAATACTTTTTGTGGTTAATTTCCCTGTCTCTGGCGACTTCTGAAAATAGTTTTTAAAAAAAGAAAAAAATACAATCAGTTGTACGTGCCAACAAATCTAGGTGAAAAAGTCTTGAATAAGAAGCATCATTCTTTACTTTTTGAAATAAGCACTTTTTTATTTTTGCCGACCAGTGAATGTGCATAAATAATGCTTTAATAGGTGTGAGGCTATATTCAAAGACAATAGTGTGCATGAATAGAAATATACGTATACTTGGCAACAATATTTATTTCAAATACGTTTTGGGAAATGGTTCATAGAAGCACATTTTATCTTTTCAAAATGGTGTTATTGCTTCGGTGCTTCTTTTCATTTAGGCTGCCACGAGTGTTTTTCGACCAACCCCTTCAGTTGGTAGTAATTTAAATGGCTTTAAGCCATAGGCATTTGTGGAGTTCAAAATATAACAAGCCAGGAACAAAAAGGGAGAGATTCCATATATATATTCAAGGAAAAAACATTTGTCTGGTGAGAACTTAACACAAAAAAACCCTAAAATTCAGCTAAACCACCATAATTTCACCCCCCCTGTTGCACAGTCTTTGATCACAATGATGACATCACAGATGACATCACTAGTGGCATCACTAATTACATCATCTATGGCATCACTGGTAACATCACAATTTACATTACAACACTAACTGGTCATGACTCCAAATTTTAACACATTAAGGATCCATTAGTCATGGCCTTTGGCTATGGCCAATTCCCAAAGCCGTAGGCCAAGCCTCTTGTTTATTATAATACATTAAGGGGCCACTAGCCATGGCTTTTGGCCGTGTGCACTGTGTATCTTCCTAATGAACCACTAGCCCTGGCGTTTGGCTATGGGCTGTGACCACGGCCTTCAGCCATGCCCACTATATATTTTACAACATGAACTGGACAGTAGCCATTGGCCATGCCCACTGTATATTTTAACACATTAAGGGGCCCCTATCCATGGACTTCGTCCATGGCCAGTGGCCATGGCCTTTGGCCAGGTCCACTGTATATTTCACAACTCTAACCAGCCACTAGCCATGGCCCTCAGCTGTACACCCTGTACATTTGAACACATTAAGGGGCAGTAGTCATGGCCTTCCTTCGTCTGTGCAAACTGTACATTTTAACACATTAAAGGGCCACTGTTTATGGCCTTTAGCCATGGCCAGTGACACAGCCTTCAGC
Source organism: Ambystoma mexicanum (assembly GCF_040938575.1). Taxonomy (NCBI): domain Eukaryota; kingdom Metazoa; phylum Chordata; class Amphibia; order Caudata; family Ambystomatidae; genus Ambystoma; species Ambystoma mexicanum. Next base: position 418,137,831 of record NC_090925.1, read on the forward strand.
CATGGCCACTGTATATTGTACAACACTAACTAGCCACTAGCCGTTGCAAAGGTCATGGCTAAGGCCACAACCTGAATTGTTATTTAGTTAATCCAAGATTTTATTAGCTTAGTCATAAATGATGTTGTAGAGTATGCTGTTCCCAAGAGTGACAAATCTACCAAAATGGGAATGCAAGTGGGTGTAATTTCCCCCTTACATGATGAAATGGTCACCACTGTGTCCTGGAGTCATGTGGACCCACAAGGAATTATGTAATGAATATTAACATTGTAAATAGACTAAAGTAGTTATTAGGCTTACAATTTGCAATAAGCATCATATTAGGTATGGCTACTTAGGTATGATGACAAGGGTGTAATATTCACTTTCCTGTCAATAAAAAATAAAACATTATTTAGAGAAAATACTTTACTAATACAGTTAGGTACAGTTGTACACATATGTGTAATTTCTTTGACCCTCATAAGTAGTACATCATATACAGTATCTTTACTACAACATATGTACATAGTACACTGTTGTTGTCTTCACATATTAATTAATTAATTAATTAATTAATTAAATACTTTATTTGATTTGGTTAAATCATTTCAACCTTTTTAATACAAACTTAAAATCACATTAATACATAGATAAACATCAGTACGATATCCAATCAAATCTAAGATCATTTTACATATCCTCCATAACAATAGAAAATAAATTACATCGCTATGCTCACAAATATTTAGAATAGATAATACACTAAAAACATAAGCACCATTTAACTATTTACTCTCCCAATGTTACTTGATTTAAAAACGATATTACAGCTAAGTTCAAGCATATGTGATCAGCATTGAATATTCTTTGCCACATGTCTGTATAAGTTAATAATCTACAAACTCCAAAACATTTTTAAAAAACTTGTTTTAGCAGTATTAACAGATAGCTGGTTTTCTCTTACATAATTACTAATTAGACAGGAATACTCCGCAACCTATAATCTGGTAATCATAGATACTCTGTGTACAAGGGCAAGAACTAAGGGTAATGCACCATTATATGCCCTTTACATAGATTTTGTGGTCAATGTTAAAGAGTATGGGCTGCCCCGAGGGACTCTTGTATTACCTGAGGTCATTACACAAAAATAATTATGTGTCCCTCAAACTTGGCCAACAGGGGAACCTGACAAGACAGGTGATACAAAATAGAGGAGTGAAGCAAGGTTCTGTAACAGCTCCAATACTCTATAATTTATTTGAATACGATCTCCCAGTGGCGATTTCATCTGTGCATAACTGCCCGCCGAAGACAGGAAGGGACCACTGCCCAGTTTTAGCCTATGCCGATGATCTGGTAGTTTTAGATCACACATTTAGCGGGCTTCGGGGATCTGCCGAAGCGCAATGGGCCTATGCAGACAGTAATGGGCGTATAATTAATAGTGAAAAAACGCAACAGGAAGCCAACCCACCCTAAATTAATGGTTCATGAAGTAGAGATATCATATACATCTTATTATAAATATCTGGGTGTCGAAATTGATACTAGGGGTGATTATATTACCTGTAAACATTCACATAGTACGAGAGCGGCCCAGGTGACTGCATTGGCAAACCATTTCACAGTTAAATATGGTGGTCATACCATTTGGGGTGCACGCCAATTATACATACATGTATTTGCACCTATGATAACGTATGGATTTGAATCCCTTCTTTCGACTGATTTGTAATGGCTTCAAGTCATAGAGGGCACATTTTGGCGAAAGATATTAGGTCTTCCGGTATGTATCCCAATGGCTATCATTAGATTTGAATTAGGACTTATATCCTTAAAAGCCAATGTATTAAGAAAGAGGGCTGAACTATATCTAAAAAAGCGCAATAACACCGAAAATGGACTCTTAGCAGCCATGTACCAGGAGACATCTAAGGAACATGCATACTGCCGACTGAAGGAAACAACAGAAAATGTCTACAAGGAAATATGCTGGACCCCTAGATGGGGGAACAATACGGCAGCTATGCAACGCTCATTAGTTAAACGTATTGCGTTATGGGGCTGGCTCAAAAACTATGCCCATCTTAGTAGCTTGAAAAAGTATTGCTTTGTGTCATATGTGTTGTACACATTTAAGAGCCCACAGCGCTACATTAATCTGTGCCCCTCAAAGAGGCTGAGACGATTGATTCTACTCTTGAGATTGGCTCATCTTCCGGTCTTGGCAGTTACAGGAATTGCAAGCAAAATCCCCATAATAGACCGTTACTGCCGAATCTGTAAAAACAGGGAAATATTAGAGACAGCCAATCATCTTCTACCCAATGTCCAAATATGCTAAGGATATACCAGATATACTACGGTCTATATGTGCATAATCTGGAAGCCGTAGGTGAGAGAACTAACTGGTAAAAATGTATTAATACTAATAACATCAAACTGCTCATCTCAAGCTATAATATATGGTTGAAGATAGAAAGCCTACTGGGAATCGCTATATAATGATTTCTAGTGATTTATGAGTGAGGCACTACAGAGAAAGGTTGAGATTAATAACTGCATAAATGATATGGGTCTAAGTGAAGACCCCAGAGGCTGATAAATGAATGAGTAACTTTAGAGATGTTAACAGCTGAAACCGCCTTTTAATGTAAAAAGTATTCTGATTACTTTCTAAATAAGAAGCGACATGAGAGTATTTACATGAATTACCTATGATACAATCTGTTACACTGTTATGGACTGAATAATTGGTTATATCAATTCATTTTGTTTGTTTAGTTAATTAATCATTCTGGGGGTCTTGCAAATTAATGGTTCTGAAGTAAGTGAATATTAAGTTACGAGATTTTATGTTCATATATTTTATACATGGTATGTTAGATTGGGTTTTTTAGAGAATATTAAGCATTTATTAAGAAGAAGAATATGTTATATTATGATTATATGTAATATGTGTAAAGGTTTAAATATAAACTATATCACATTAAATAATTTCTAAGTGCATCTAGCTGCCTCTGCAGCCCTATAGTTGTTTGGTCAAAAAGTATGATATCATATCATCTGCAAATTATAATCGTGATATTTTCTTAAAACCTATTTTCAGAGCAACGAACAGGGGGCCACTAACAATACTCCAATATCGTGGATATAAATATAAAAAGTATTGCCGCAAGGGGCACAACCTTGTTTCAGCCCCCTATGTTACAGTCTTTACATATAATAATCATTGAGTCATTGCAGAAAAATCCAAGATGGAATGAAAAATCCCATAAAAGAAAATCCATGATATACATTTGCAGTTTCTGAGAGCTCCTTGTGAAGGACCACCATTCCTAAAAGAAGGCTGAATAGATTCAGTAGCAGTAGGGTGGGTGGGTAGGGGTCAAGAGGGTGTTGGTAGACTGAGTAGGGGTAAAGAGAGTGTGGATAAGATGTATGGATGGGGTAAATGATGGTGGGAGTACAATGGTGGTAGAAAAGGTGTGAGTAGGGTGAATGGGTGGAGATAGTCCAGGTTAGGCAAGTTGTGTGTGGATAAATGTTCCAAGAAGCAAAGTGGTATGAACAGAAGTATTGATAGTTAGAAGTACTTGCTTCTGAGTTAGCACCATTCCCAAAAGGAGGCTGAGGAGGTGCAATGCAGATTGGGAAGTAGTCGTGTCTCAACATCAGGATTCCAGACAAAGTTTAGGACAAGTGCAAGCAAATAAACCTTTAACCATCGATCTGATCCCGGAAAATGCTCTGTGCCATAAAAGAACTTCAGACAGTTAGAGATTCTTTGTTATGAAGCAACACCATACTTTGAAGGAGGTAAAGGAAGTGCAGTGCAACTTTTGTAAAAAGATTCTGCAATGTGGGTCATAAACCGTCACATTAGACAGTTTGTGTAACCTTAGGGATAGCCTGTGGTCGGGCAGGACATAAAGGCTGGAATGATATTAAGTACAGGGGGGTAGTCCTGACCTCATACATTTAAGCTACAGTAGTTTGATGTAGTGAAAAATTCTAACACATCTCCATATTATGTTTAATCCATCTTCATAAGTATGCATCAGAGGAGGAAAGTACAAATCTAAATTCTGAAAAAACTGAAAAAAACAGTTGTTGAGACCTTTATTTACTTAGGTCGCATATTTCAGCATAGATGATTCAATATTGATGGCTGAAAAAATGACACATAGAAAGAATAAACAATCAACAATTAACCTGATCACCAGCTCGGTGAGTTTTGTAAACAATACTGGACATATATGTTAACAATGTATAGTGCATCTTTGCATAGCATTACATGTCCACTGGTGACAGGAGGTCACTAAATTAAGCCTGTTATAGTCCATACAGTGCAGAATTCAAAAAATGACTTTTTAACAATGTGCCTACGTTTCCAAAACGGCACGTTTGTAGGATTAGTATAGGGTGTTACCTCCACACTCCTATACTAGTACTGTGTTATATTGCCTGTGTGCAGTGTTACCAAATATTACTTCATATTTGTTAACCTAACAATGTCTTGTCACAGTTACAACCCATATTTGCACAGTACAATGTTATTTGCTTCAAGAATCCTAAAATTAGGGTCTGCTGAGATGCGACGTCAACATAAAGGTGGTAGTAAAGATTCAGGCCATAGGTCTGTATGATGTAAGGGCCAGACGTGATGACGTGATGACGTGGGATGTTTCGGCTGTAAGAGGGTGGCAGCCTTCTTCTGGGGCCAGATCAAGCAGGTCTCCCTATGATTAAAACACAATATAAAAGACATTGTTGTATGCTCCAGAAAGTGGACCATATATGTGAATATTAAAACAGCCCCTGAAAGGCTACACTCTAAGGAGGACCCTCCGGTCCCAGGCACTGACCTTGCATTCGGAGGTTTAGGTATATGAGCTGTTAGTTGGAGTTCTCATGATAAACAAAATGGTGGCCTGCTAGCTGAGGGATGCAGGATGTTCACTGGAGTGCAATCTGAAAGAACACATTACGTGGGTTTAGTCACATATATAGCTAAAAACGCCTTATTGTGGCTTTGTGGTGTGGGAGGCTCTCTAGGGGTACCTGGTTGCTTTGGCAAAGCAGGACTTGGTGCTGCAGAGGTCCCTTGGTGTGCTGGGAGTCTCGGTGGCAGGAGATCAGTTCCTGTCTGTGTGGTAGAGGAGCTCTATGACCAAAGCTACAGGGTGAGAGGAGGAGACAAAAAACCAAAAAACCTTTTAGTATTGGTTGCCGGCTGCAGGGGAAGGTATACCTGTTAGAAAAAAGGGAGGGCATCGGGGCCCTTTGTCAGGTTATGGTGGACTCACCTCGAGGCAGGGATCGGATAGCGTGCGTTGGATCCGCACAGTAGTGGAGCTTGCGTTCGACTGCGAAGGAGCTGTGCGAGTTATTTAAAGGGCGCATGCGTGTGGAGTTAGTGTCTGGTCCTCGCGCATGCGCTCAAACGGAGGCGGTGGGTCTCCGGGGAGACATAGACTCGGGTCAACATGTAGTCTGCACTCTGCGGGGTAATCGCCTGCAGGAGAGCTACGTGTTAAAATGCTCGGATAGAAGGGTGAACAAAAGGGGGGAATTATTGTGGTTACAGATATTCAATTGGTGCGAGTTCATTGAGACCCTAAGAAATGGTCTGTAGCTTGAATATCCACCAGGCTTCTTTGAAATTGAGAGCATTAGTGGTATTAGAACAGTCTGTCACTTTGTCTACTACCCACCATTTGAAGGAGTCACAATTATGTTGGAATTCAAGAAAATGTGAGACCAGGGGTGCATTGTGAGTTTTACATCTTATTCTGGATTTATGTTCCCCTATTCTTTTGTTCACTGGCCTCGATGTTCGGCCTATGTATCTCAGATGGCAGGGGCATTCAATGAGATAAATGACATTGGGTGTCTTGCAATTGGAAAAGTGACGGATTTCCCATTCTTTGCCGTCTATCGGGAAGGATCGTAGTTTTTTGGTTTAACTGCAAACTGAGCAGCTCCCGCAGGGATGGTGTCCGCGGATTTCCCACATATTCCACAGAGTAGATCTTGAGTCCTTGCATTTATTTCTAGCATGGGTTAAGAGATCTTTGAGATTTTTGGATCTCTTCAGAGCCATTCTAGGCAAGGGTTCTTCTGGCAAGCTTAACTGGACGATGGGCCAAAGTTTGGATGTGTTGGCGTTAAAGGTGGTGACACATGCCATGGGGTCTTCAGTGTTGTGGTTGCGGATCTTTAGAACCAATAATACTTCTCTGGGTGTGTAGAGTGCTCTTTTCTTGGTGTCCTTGAGTAATTTTTTAGGGCAACCTCTGTCTTCAAGTTTGTGTTGAAGTTCTGATGCGTGCGTCTTGAAGTCCTTTGTGTCAGTGCAATTGCGTCTGATTCTGAGGAATTGCCCATAAGGTAAATTAACCCAGAGGCTTTTGGGATGATTACTCCTGTAGTGCAGTGTGGTGTTGCGATCTGTGTCTTTTTTGAAAATAGAGCATGTTACTTTGCCGTCCGAGGCCATTATGTTGAGATCTAAGAAGTTGATCTTCTAATTATTGTGGCTCATCATAAATTGGATTTCTTGTGTTTGATTGTTGGTCCAGATAAGGAAATTGTCCAGTTCTTGTTTATTGCCATGCCATATAAAGATGACATCATCGATATATCGATACCAGAGGCGGATGTTGTTGTGGAATGGGTTGGCATCACTGAGTATAAAGGTCTTCTCGTATTCGGCCATAAAGATTATGGCTAGGCTTGGTGCGAACGCTGCGCCCATGGCAGTTCCACAAATCTGTTGGTAGAAAATGTCATTGAATGAGAAGTAGTTGTTACTTAGCGCGAAGTCCAGCAGTTCAGATATAAAGTTGGCCGGGACTCTCCTCTGAGTCATGTGTAGGGCTAGGTGTTGTCCTATGCATTCCACTGCTTGTTGTTGGGGGGTGCTGGTGTACAGGCTCTTGATATCCATGTATCACCATGGATAAAGCCTCTTCTTTATTTGTAATTTCTTCATTGTTGGGGTCAAAGGGCTGGTTTTCAAAAAATAGTAATGGTCGTCATGGTGTCCTTGAGATATGTCGTTGTATTCTGGCATAATGGTTTTAGGAAAAAATCGATAAATTTGCACAGAGGTTCTAGTATGGAGCCGCATCCTGAGACGATAGGTCTCCCTGGAGGAGAGGTCCTATCTTTATGAATTTTAGGTAGGGCGTAAAACGCTGATATCCTCCCCTCGTGGTGTTAAGGAAAGCCTCTTCTTTATTTGTAATCCAGTTTCATTCTGCTGCAATCTTTGTCATTTCTTGTATTTTTGATTTCAACATGTTGGTAGGATCTTTTTAAAGTTTTTTATAGTTTTTTTTTTAAAGGTTTTTATTAAATTTTACAAATGAACAAACAATAAAACCAAACAAACAGTGCATGTTCCAACAGTTTCAATATACTTTTAAAATTCCTAACCACTACTCCCTCCCACCCCCCTTGCGAGTCTATTGCATTGAACCTTCAGTTTTCACATCCTGTGGTTCGGTCTCCTCCTCCACAGGCTCAGTCGGGTCGTCTAATGACCCAAACAGTCCGGCTATCAGTGATTTCCAGGCCATCAGGGACTTATTCTCCTCCCCCCCATTGCTACACGCTTCTTGACATGCCACGGTTTCGGCTTCTGCCCATTTTTGCAAGTCTTTCCACCTCACCTCTATCCTCTGCACATGGCATGACTTCCATCCCATGGCAAACCTTCTTTTTGCAAGCACATAAGCCAGGTCCCTTAGTGTGCTTACATGCCTGAGTTTCCGTGGTCTGGGGAACCCCCCCAGCAGACAGGCCCACACCGTATCCACTACTATCTTGACCCCTTTTCCTTCTAGTTTCCCTTTCACTCCCCTCCAGAACCTCTCTATGATCGGGCATGACCAGAACATATGCACCATGCCTGCGTTCTCTCAATCGCACTTGGGGCATGCTTGCCGACCTGCATTCTCGAACCTCGATATCCTCCAAGGCGTCATATAAGCCCTGTGTGTTATGTACAGCTGTATGTGTTTCAGCCTCGCGTTTCTAGACACCTTCTTATGATACCCTTGCACCCGTTCCCACATCCCATCTCCCATTTGGGCCCCAACCTCCGTTTCCCAGTCCATTCTCAACTGCGTGACCTCCTTCCCCACTTTAGACATCAACATCTCATACAGTCTGGAAATCTCATGACCCCCCTCAGCTATATCATATATCACGTCTATGGTGGCGTCCAATTCTTCCTCCAGCACAGTTTCAGGCCATGTTCTCTTAATCCTCTGTACCATTCTGTGATACGTAATGTACTGGCCTTCGTGCAACCCAGCTACTTCCCGCAACCCCTCTAAAGTAACACTAGAGACCTCCTGCCAAATATCCCCCATCGTTGCCACCCCAGCCGGTTCCCAGTGGGTCCGGAGTATCAGTCACAGCTGAGCGTCTGCCCCTGTCAATACAACCAATGGCATCTGCGGTGAGCATTGGGACGGGTCCCCCATCATTTGGCATGCCCTGTGCCATACCTTCCACCCTAGTAGCATCATTTTAGGGCGCCCCACCATTTCCGCCCTGGGTGCCCACATAACTTCTTTCAGATAAAAAGGTGCACAATCACGCCCAAACAACCTATGTTCAGAGGTCTCTTCATCAGATAGCCATTTGGCAACATACTGCAACTGGCTCGCCACATAGTACGCCTCGTAGTTGGGCAGCTTTATTCCCCCTTTGTCATGGAAGTTCTGAAGCTTCCACAACGCCACTCTGTTTCGCTTGCCATGCCACAGAACGTCCCTATACATGCTATTCAGTTTGGTAAAAAAAAAACTAGGAATCAGCTACGGTATATTCCCGAAGTAATGCAGGAGCCTCGGCAGGACCACCATCTTTAGCATCGCTCCCCGCCCCATCATCGCCAAAGGCAGCTTCGCCCAAAACCGCATGCATTTCTCAATTTTTTGGATTGCCACCTCTGTATTACACCTATGTTCCTCCCCAACGGTGTGATAAATGTCTATCCCGAGGTACCGAAAAGTACTAAACGCCCACTGTACCTGTAAAACCGATAACCTCTCTGCTGGAACCCCTATACACCCCCCCAACGGGAACAGACTAGACTTCTGGGGGTTCACCGCTATGCCGGATAGCACAGCGTATCTCCCAAGCACTTCCAAGATGTACTGGAGGTTCTCCTCTGGAAACCGCACATACAGCAGCATGTTGTCCGCATATAGGGAGATCAAATGCCGCTCCTCATTCACCTCGATGCCTATGGTGTCATATTGTTACCTCAGATCGATTGCAAGAGGTTCCAGGGCCAGTATGTAGAGCATAGGAGACCACAGGCATCCTTGTCTAGTACCCCTGCTAAGCTGCCACCTCTCTGAAATCACAGAACCTGTCTTAACTCTAGCCAGCGGTTCACTATACAAAATCTTCGCCCACCTTAAAGAGCCAGGCCCTAACCCATAGTGTTTCAGGGCTGCCAGCAGCCACGGCCACTTGACGGAGTCAAAGGCCTTGATCGCATCCAAAGACACAATTGCCATTTCTTCATCACTTCCACTGCCAAACTCAATGATCCTCTGGAGTCACCTATGATTATTGGTGATGTTTCTATGGGGGACATAGCCCGTTTGATCCGGATGTATTAACTTGCTAATGACCCTCTTCAGTCTATTCGCCAAGACTGCAGTTAATATCTTGCCGTCTTGGTTCAGCATTGACACAGGTCTAAAGGAACCACAGCTACGCCCAGGTTTATTTGGTTTAGGGAGAGGTACTATGACAGCCTCTCTCAGTGACTCCGGTAAGCGGCCCATCTCGAATGCTTCGTTTATCAGTTCTAGCAGCGGGGGGAGGACCTCTTCTATATATACCTTATAAAATCCGCTTGGGGGCCCATCTGTCCCCGGGGTCTTACTAGTAGGCAACTGCCTCACCACCTCCCCCAGTTCTTCCAGGGTAATCAGGGAGTCCAATTCCTCTCTTTCTTCCTCGCTTATCTTGGGCAGCCCCATATCATCAAGCGTTTCCTCTATCATTACACGGCTACTTTCCCCATCTTCCCTGTATAACACTTTATAATAATCCACAAACGCTTGATTAACTGCAGTTTTTTATAGTTGTTGTCTTTATTCAATAGGGTCATGACCATCAGCGTGTATTGTTCTCTGCTTTTTAGACAGTTTGGGCACTTCTGTATTAATTAACCATCTACTACACATGCATTGGGACGATGTGTATGACAACTACAGAAAAGTCCATGAACACCACAAGGTGAAAATGCATGAGGCTTGTTCACTACGTCGGCGTCCTTCTCCACCTGCATCTACTTCTGCTGCAACTTCTTCATCATCACCTCAAGCTACCACGTCTTCTGCAGCTCCGTCAACATCAGCTCAAGCCACCACCACCACTCAAGGCACAACTTCTTCAAGTGGAGCAAGAAACCCATCTACTATTATTTTACCGGCACCCAGCTGTTAAATTACCATGTAGCACAGCATATAATCTTGATTAAAAATCTAATTTGTAGTCTTCAGCAACAGAAAACAATTACTTCATTTAGCTTAAACACAACACTGCAAATAAACCTTTTCATATGTTAGCCCTTTAAAAGAAAATGACACATTAATACAGCATATAATGTTGATTAAATATCTAATTTGTAATCTTCAGTAAGAAACTAAATGACTTCATATAATGTACACACACCCTGTAAATAAACATTTTCATATGTACATATTTACTGACACTTACTTTCACATCAATCACAGACTCAGCATGTGCACACTGTGAGTTCTTCAATAATACTACAAAATGGTGTCTATTATACCTTCCAAAATCAATGGCACAAAAAGTCGACTACAGCTAGGAACCTATCACAGACAAGTACACAATTACAACAGTAACACCAACCAATTGCAAACACCAAAACACATGAAAAACATTTAAGTTTAAACATCTTTGTATGACCGTGGCTGTTTCACCTGTGGCTATAAACACCCTTGTGTAGCCACGTATACACATACATTTTTAACTAACTCAGAAACACACATTGCCAACCTTTAAAACTTCAAATGAGACAAGGGTAGAGGTGAGGGCATGGAATCAGAAATAGATGTCAAATTGTGTGGTCTATCTCCCACAGAATAATATGATTACTGCACAGAAGTGTATGGCTTAATACCCACGGCTATTCACATAGCTGTGTGTACAGCAGTAACAATCAATTGATGTGATATACTTACGGAGCTACGTATGCCAAGCGTCATCCTCTATACCCGCAGATATGCAAACACCCAATGAAATTGTTTGTTTCTGTTTGTCATAGCCACGACTATCGGGACAAAAAACAGAAATAAATGTGCTTTCTTGCTCTCCCAACCCTAACCAAGTGCCCCCAACGTCTATCCCAGCTCCCCCTACTCTCCCATGCCCCCTATAACACTCATCATTTCAGTGACGCAGTTTCGGTCAAAATGTTGTCTAGCCGCAGGTATACCCGAGGTTAAAGTCGGCGTGATGTTCTATGCCCGCGTGTATGACAACAGCCAATGAAGCTACTTGCTTCTGTCAGTCATAGCCACGGCTATCGGGAAAAACATCGCAAAGAACATGCTTTCCTGCTTCCCCCAAGCCCTCACCAAATACCCCCAACATCTATGCCAGCTCCCCCCATTCCACTGATGGTCTCCTCACCTTCCCTGCCCTCCCCCATTTCCCCTATAACACTCTCAGGGCTGTGGTACACGTTCAGTTAAGATGTCAGGTAGCTGCTGCTATTCTTTTTGATGGCCAAGATTACAGAAAATGTTCATGATGCAAATTCAATCTTTAGACCCCCCTCCAGCTCCCAAATCTCACTTGGATCCTCTTGCCTCCCGCCAACTCTAGTCTGTGGCATTTGCATGTTTTTTGACCTGCAGAAGATTTTTTTCTGTGTTTCATTTTCCGATAGCCTCTGCTTTAACCGCAGCTATCTCTCGCATCGAGGAAAACAAAGATGGCAGCTTTTTAATTTATAAATTCCCAGTTTCTTGGTAATTTACCCGGGATATAGCTATCTATTTTGGAGAAGCTACTGGACGGAGTAACCTCAAACCACAAAAGACCCTTGAATCAACACTCTGTGCCCAAGTTGTTTCGCACCTGGTCCAAATCCGTCTGTGCAGTCCGGCAGCCCTTTTTGCCTATGGGAAAATTAATGGGACTAAACCGCAACCTTTTTTTGTATTTTCTTTTCTTAACAATGTTTTTATTTTTTTTATTTTTTAATGAATCATTGGTATTTGTGAAATTTGCAGTCTGGTGGGGATGGAAGGGGAAGCCATACCTAGTTGTCTTCACAATTTTGGCCAATCCATTGCACGCATCAAATGTTATTAGAAATTCATTTTTTTGGGTTTCCTATGGGAGTCCGACTCACCTTAACTATGTAGCTGGTGCCTTTCTTAAAACACATACATATAGAAAGGCAAGAAAGGTTCACTCGACCCTCTACACCACAAGCTGCCACCATCAAACAGTGATCAATCCCCATTGGGGAGTTTAGAAGAGTGCAATGCAACTGTGTAGACCGAGTTGTTTTTACAAAAGGAATGGCACTTCCTGACCAGCAGGTTTCAGAAAAGAGGATACTCGGTGCAATGCATTAACAAAGCCCAAAAGAAGGTACAGAGAGTGCAGAGAAGCAGCACACTTGTACAAAAATCAAGGGAAGACAACATCGAATTACATCAAACCAAATTTGTCATGAAATGTTGTGAAGACAATGGGCCTCATTACACGGAAGGCGGTAACGACGGCGCTATGAGCGCCATGGTTGCTGCTGGCAATTTACCGATTCCGCCATGGTGGATGGCGGAATTACTGCCCCATTCCAAGGTTGGCGGGGCGGTAATTCCCCATTCACCATTGGCCCTTCCCCATTCCCATTTGAGCCCCCATAGGGCTCAATGGGAATGTGGAAGGCGGTAATTACGGTACCGCAAATTGCGGTACCGTAATTACCTCCAAAGTCCCTTTGCGGGTCCCGTCCTTAACGGCTGGTAGGGACCCGCAAAGGGACCTCGTAGTAAGGCGGTAAGGGATTACTGGTACCGGTAATCCCTTACCGCCATCCGTGTAATGAGGCCCAATAACATGATTATGAACATTTTGAGAAAACATTGGCACCTTTTACACTTGGATAAAAACCTGACAAAATACCTGAATGACAGACCAAAAATAGTTTTCACGAGGGCGCTGACACTTCAGAATAAATTGAGCCCATCTTTCCTACCAAGCTTTGACATGGAACCAGCTATCAGCTTGCAGCAGCCTTTCAGAAAGGCTTTCTCCAAGTGCGGAACGTGCACAATGTACAAGTATGCACTTAAAAGTACACAAGAATGTATAGATTGAAGAGGAAACAAAGTGTAAATTACAGAAAGTATCAATTGTAGATCAAAATGTGTTATTTATGCGATACAATGTGTTTGCCAACGGATCTACATCAGAAGTACAATTCGTGAATTGAAAATCAGGATCAGAGAACACATAGCAACAATTAGATGTCATCATCCAAAATTCTCCTTGGCCACACACTGGCAGACAACACACCAAATGGAAGACAAAAAAGACTTGCGATTTATTGCTGAGATAAAAATCTCCCTGGGAATAAGGAGAGGGGACAAAGGGTGGAAACCTCAACAAATGGAATTGAAATTAATATGCAAAATGCGATCAACCGAATATGGATTGAACACTGACCATGAGATGTGGTCTTTCCGGTGAAGAAAAATGTAATCTGAGAATATCATAATGATAAGATAGCATCAGAGTCTGTATAGACAGATACAGGTGTTTGTACCCAAATCAGATGCATGTAGCAATATTTGACAGCATAATTAAGCAATAGGCCCATCGCATTGGGGCATTACCACTTCAGGAGCCTAATGCTGTGAGGGGCCTATTGCCATTAGTACCCCGGCCCGTAAAACCGGGGCACTAAAAGCATATTTGTTTCGGACAGAAAGAAAAATGTCAAAAAAATACCCATGGGGAAGGGAAAACAAAGTCCATTTTTCCTTTCCATGGCAGCCATTGAAAAGATCGAGAAAAATGTGAACAAAAATAATTGCTGCAATGGAAAGGAAAAAGGGACTACATGTAGTCCCTTTTTCCTTTCCATGACAGCCTGTCACGGATCTGGAGTGGACATGATGAGGACAGAAGTGTTCCCAGCGTGTCCGCTCCCAAAATGGGCAACAATGAAGGTAAGTTGAGTTGGGAGGGCGGCAAGGGAATTCTGTGGAAGGGCGGGGGGTGAACAACACTTACCTTTCATCCCTTCTGTCCCCAGCGGGAGAAGATGGCAGCCTCCAGCTGTGTGGTGGCTCGGAGTGGGGGATTATCCCCTTCCGAGCCTCCTCATTGGCTGAGTGGCTGGCACTCCCCGCCCCACCGGGGACAGAAGGAAAGGAACATTGTGGGGGTGAGGGATTCCCGCCCGTACCGCAACTAATGAAAGACGTGTTTGGAAAACACGTGACCCTGCGCCGGGTAGTAATTATGAAGAGACACCCATTACTGAAATAGGTTTGTCTTTTGAAAGATATATAAAAACAATTGGCACATATTGAGGATCATGGGGTCTGTAATATTGGTACAGCCTTTGTTGAAGGTAGTCTGCTAGGAGATTATTGGTAAAATCTCTGTAAAAATTGTTTCATTTATGGTTGGCCTGTTTCATTTATATATATTATAAACATATATAAGCTTTTAGCAAAACACTGTACAATAGAAACAATGTGAGGGACACAAACTCAGATATGTTCAGTTGCAATACAGGCTATTCAAGATGGCCACCGGAATTTCTGACATCACGCTCACAATGCTTGACGTCATTCTTTGTTTACTCAATAAATCGGGATTCCAAAATGGTGCCAGGGGTGATAAAACGCACGCAGAGCGCTTGTACAAGCAGGTGCATCTTCTATAACAAGGTAAGTGGGTGTTCGTTTGCTTTTTTGTTGCTACTTATAGCAGCATCAATAGTGGTGGTAGCGATCTGGGATATGAGGACTGAACAAGTTTTTGAAATAATTGACAAGGCTTAATGTTACCATGACAATGTTCAGCAATGAATGGGAGAGGATGAATGGGAGAGGAATGCAACCAACATAGAAACAAGTAAACTTGAATATGATAGTTACTTATGACATTCTCTTTCTCCCCTTCGGTATGGTAGATTGAGCTTGCACTATAGAGCTTTGGATAAAAATTAACATAATTAGAAAGCTAAGTTTCTTCTTAAAGGTTACCTACTAAACATGCCTACAGATAGGCATTTTCAAAATGGTGGACATTGTATCTATATATTGTTCCAGGGCCAAGGGAAGTATCCCATATATCTTGAATGGAATAAATTCACTTTGACAACATTCATGAAAAATAAGAGAATCAGGTGAGCATAGTTGTGGGATTGTATCCCAAATTAGGAAGCAATATAAGAATAATACTCAATGCACAACTTAGAATACACCATTAGGAGTACATTGGCACTAGTCAGCACATAGCAGGCACTGGCCTATGCAAGCAGAAGCTGTTAAACAATTAAAGAACAAGGTTTAATGCATGACCCAAACTAGACCTGATTTGGGTACAGAAACACAACGTGCACTAAAAAAGGCACTACTTATTGCGAATTGCCAAGACAGATGGGTATGCATGGGAAATCACACTTCTACACTGGCCATCACATAAGGTAATGAAATGTCACTAACTGGTATCTAAGTTTGTAAGTAGATGTACATTGATTTTGATTTCTCTGTTTTATATTTTTATCTCTCCCTGCCAATCCTCCCCTTGAAAACCCTATTTTTATGTGTGTGTCTGATCCACCTTTTTTAAATTTACAACGACTTATTATTTTGACAATTTGATTTTGTTTTTGTTTTCTGCGATTAACATTATTTTCTGTTAGGGTCTAACTGACATTATGATTATCATGCTTTATGGTTCCATATCCTTTGTTTTCATGTGTCTTATGTTATTTTTTGAGATGGGATAAAATCACAATGAGGCATTATTTTAAATGTATGTGACTTGGGGGGATGTGTATAGCCCAGTTTTGAAATATATATATATATATATATGTTTCCATAGGAAGAGCACTTTTTGGGCGGCTTATAACTTCGCTCTCCCTGGACGGATCCTCACCAAACTTTGCAAAAAAAAGTAGTTGGGTCACTCTGAATTATTTTGCAAAGTTTGGTGAGGATTCGTCCAGGGGGGGAAAAGTTATAGGGGGGGTCACAAAACTTTTTTTTCCCATAGACTGAATGGGAAAAAACTTTGCGCACGGCTACAGCCCGAACCGCTGGACGGATTTCCACCAAATTTGCGGCAGGAGCGGCGGCCTGGTCCCAAAAGCGTGCTTTTGTAAATTTGGTGTAAATCTGTCCAGTAGTTTTTTTAAAAATGACCAAAATGTAAGGCAAAAAAATGAGTGATATCTGCGTTCGCTTCGCGGACGGACTTCCCTGTTCGCTCCGCGGACAGCACCCCGATTGGCCCATGGGCTTGCGTCATGTCCGCGGACATGCGACGTGTTCGCTGATTGGACGGCGAGGGGCGTGGAGCGCGTCAGATTTTCTGTGGCGCCCGCCATCTTGTATTCGCAGTCAACCGCGTACAGCGCAGTGAAACGTGGATAATAAATTGTATTTAGTGCCGTGTGTTGGTGTGTAAGAGTGTTTGGGGAGGGTTGGGGAGTATGAGATAGGTTCAATGTTTTGTTTTTTTATGTGCTAGACCTTTTTGTTGCGTTCGATTTGTCCGCGGAGAACACGACTGTTCTGACATTTTGTAAATAAACTAAATGGTGGGGTGTTTAGACATAGCTCTCAACCATTTTTGTTTTACAGGTGGGTGAAATCACCCGATTTTGTTTTTAGCGGGTGAGACGCCCATTGGAATGAATGGGCGTGCAGGAGGCTTGGGGGGTGAGTCTGCCCTTTACAAGGCGTGTGACACCCGCCAAAAGCATGTGAGTTGAGAGCTATGGTTTAGAGGACGGAGTATGTGTCATTTTTGTTCGCAAGGAAGGTAAAAATGAGCTATGAACACTCGCGGTGTACTTAATTGTTCGTAAATACACAAACTGGGGGAGTCCTCAGGACGCTGTCCGTATTGTAATCTGTCTAGTTGAATGTGTTCTAAGAACACTCGCAGTGTCCCGAAATGGTTGCAATTACACAAAATGGGGGTGTTCTGAGAACGTTGTTTGTATTGTTCGTTGTCAGGGTGAAAGTGTTTTAAGAGCACTCCTTTTGTTCGCTAATAGTACAATTTCCTAGGGGCGTCAACCGACTTTTTGTCCACTAAAGAAACGATAAATCCGGCTGGTGTGCCTCGACATTATGTGATAATCGTATGACTGGCGCTATTGACCTGGCTGACTTGCTTTTGCGACACTAAATCATATCTCCCGCCCCTCAGCCTGATATTATCAAAGCATTCATATTCCCCGCCTTTCTCCGTGACGTTACAGGGTGCGTAATGAAACGCGCCCAGTCGTCTCCAGTACTACGCGACTTTACACAGAACCCGGAAGACAAAACACATTATGTCACAACACAGCGCGCCACAATTCGGAATATGAAACTGTGATTTAAAAGCAAAGAGTAAGATTGTAAATGTTGTAAAGTACATTTATTTGACATCAAATGTTTAGACAATATTCAGCAATTTGCATTTGTCTTTGTTGTCGATCCGCAAAAGTTCATGTTGAGACACGCGATGTTCCTTTGCGGTACAGAGAGTGTTAGATCAGCTTACAACTCAGTGCGCCACAATTCGGAATATGAAACTGTGGTTTAAAAGTAAACAGCAGGATTGTACATTTGGTAAAGTACATTTATTTCACATGAAATGTTTAGTGAATATTCAGCGATTTGCTATTGTCTCTGCTGTCGATCAGCAAAAGTTTATTTGGAGCCACGTGTTGTTTCTTTGCGGTAGATAGGCTGTTGGTTTATGATAAAAGCAGGAAATGGTCGCTCTGATAATCGGAAGGTTGCTCCAACAACGAGCCATTAGACCACCCTATTGGTTGGTATGTTGTTTGTAGCCGCTAGTACTGCGTAAGGGCATATTGGTCCTTGGCGATTGTCCCATAAAATGGTGAGGGTCATGAAGTTGCATATTTGGACTTGCACCTGGCAGTTGAAGACCCCATCCGCTGGATTCTGTAAATCGTGACATAGACAAAATGGGGCCACGTACCTGTTTTAAAAAACATAAATTAGTCTCACCAGCCGATCTTCATTAAAAATCATCATTTTATTTATTAGGGTGTGAAACTATTTGCTATCGAAGATAGTGCAACAGAGTATGTTAATAATAAAATTTTTCCATTCATATAGCGCTAAGAACTGTGAGGTATGTAAGCAGTGCTTATTATTAACCACGGTGTGTGGTGCTCATTTATCGACCACGGAAGGATGAAAGGTTGAATTTCACCTTGCCGGGATTCGAACTTGCGTTAGCAAGCTGTGCACGGATGTCAAAGCGAGCGCTGTACTCGCTGTGCCACTTGACAGGCTACAGTGAAGTGGCACAGCGAGTAGAGCGCTTGACCGCCTATAGACCGGTTAAATTATTTATATTAACCCACTCTGTGCCGTCTGCCTTTTTCAGAGCCCTCTAAACGACAGGGGATCAATTCGGCGGTGATAGTGCGCGGTAGAAAACATTATGCCACTTTCAACGAACAAGTTCAACTTCAGCGGTCTTTAATGCTACGCTATTGTAATTATATTTGGTATAAAGTAATCTAAAGGGTTACTTACAGTACAATTGCAATTTCCATTGTCTACGAGTGGTGCAGTCCCAAAATACGACTCCGCGTGTGCCAACGATCTTTCGCATAGTGATATAATATGTAAAAGTGGTTTCGTTTCAGAAATTTCATCTTTATCTTCTTTTACGTTTTAGCAACACTCCTTCAAGAGAAGTCTTTCATCACAATCTCTGTCTGTCAAGGTCAAAACACAATACAACTTTGTAGTCTGCTTCGTGAGCCTCTCCGGGGCCCGAGAAAAAAATGGAAGCAGCTGACCTTCACTGTGAACGAGCATAAATTCTTACTTTGCAACATTCTGTGTAAAGCCATCTGTAGAAGTTGGTTTTTGCACGCCATGTTTGTATATTGTTTGCGTGATATTAAAAAAAAGTTTGTTTAAAGGACGTTATGGTTCTAAGCACAGCCGAAAGACCCCTGAAAATAGCAAGTTATGGTAAGCTATGAAAAATAACTCGCGCCAACACCATGCACTGCTAAGACTAACACCCAGGACATCAAAGATGACATCGCAAATGTCATTGATGAAATCACTGATGACATCACATGTGTATGTACTTTTCATGGAATTTGTGTACTAGGGATTTTTATTATAATGTTCCGAAAAAAGTGTCAAGGATATTGCAATAAATATCATACCGTTATTAGTGCTTTGAACGATGCATTTATATCAATAAATAGCATTGTATTATGGGATTCTATGTAGTATACTGAGCTAATAATGGAGAAAGATAGCATTGTGTGCAGAGTACAAGATAAAGTATAATATTTGTAATGTTAATATGTTGAATAATGAAATGATAATTGTCCTGAAATGTTCAAAAATTCACAAAATGGGGGTGTTCTGAGGACGTTATTCGTATTGTGTGATTGCTTAGCTGTATGCAATGAGGGAATGGTACAAAGAGTAAAGTGGACGCCGTCCGCGGACACCGCGGCTGTTCGTGGACAGGGCGTGGTAAATCCGGGTTTTTCCAGGAAATCCAACATGGAAAGAAGACTGTACGGATCAGCCAATCAGATGTCGAGGTTGTGGATTTGTGTTGAAAGAGACTGTGTGTGGTGAAGATGGCAGATATGTTTGTGCATGGTTTACAGCAGTACGCTGAATGCAGGCTTGTTGCAAAGAACTTTGATGTGAAAGGAGTGGAGGTGGTGTGGAGCACTGTGCCTGATTGCAATGTACAGGGAATTGTACAAGTTTGTGCGGATATGGCCACGATGAACAGTCTGCATGTGGTAGTTTTGCACTAAGGTGCTTTCCATTTGGGCAACGTCAGTGCCCCTACTTTGTTGGCTGATTTGGAACGCTTGGTTCAAGCCGTAATGAAGATTCTTCCAAATGCGAAAGTAATTTTTTCTGGATTACTACCTAGGGCAATATGAGACAATAGTTCAGTTTTTTGTCCTCAGCAAAACATTGCTAGGTGTGTCATCAACCGAGGCATGTGTGCCTTCATGCTTAGAGCTGGTATGTTCTTCTGTAACAATGAGAATATTGATGCCAGTAATGCTGTTAATTTTAAAGAAGATGGCATTTCTTTATCTTTTACCGGAAATGCCTTTCTATTTTGGAATGTAAGGGTTGCTTTGGAGAAGGTTATGTGAAGATTTTAGGAGTAAAGTAAGAAAAAAAACAAGAAAAAAAATATAAAATAACAGGTTTCTGTCAAGCATCTGTAAAAAAAAAAAACGGCTCTTTTCAGAGCCAACTTCAAAGGGGAAATGGGGCACACTATTTAAATTTACATTCACCACGCTCAGATTTTCGATGTGTCCGCGGACATGAAAATCACTACGAGGGGGTTAGTATGTTCTATGTTACATGTCAGGGATATTATGGTTAAGTTGTGCTACTAAACACCTATGAAATTCAGTGAAAAAACTTTGTTATAGGGACGTTATGGTTCCAAGTAAAACCGAAAAACCCTTGAAATTCGCCAGTTATGGTAACATAAGCAACCATAACTCGTGCCACCGTGCACTGCTAACACTAACACCCAGGACATCAAAGATGACATCACAAATGTCATTGATGACATAACTGATGACATCACATGGCTGGCTCTCCCTTTTTATCCTTTACTGACATATCGAAGCCACATAGTTTTCTTCAGTAACAGTCAGGAAGTAAAAATTGAAAAGGTACTATAATTGTATACTTGGGGTCCTGTCACATCATATGAAACATGTACATAGCGGAAGATACAGGCTTGAAAGAGAGCAATCCTTTCTGTGCATGAAGATAATCATTATGGTTATCAGCACTTTGTCATAGTTTTATTTTTATTACTCTACCTTCCCTCTATATGCTCATATTTGTATACATTATACTCACTCTCCATAGAGTGAATGGGAAAAAATTTTTGCTCGCGCATACAGCCCAAACCGCTGAATGGATTTCCACCAAATTTGGACCAGGAGCAGCGGCTTGCTCCGGAAAGCGTGCTTTTGCAAATTTGGTGAAAATTCGTCCAGTAGTTTTTTTTAAAATGACCAAAAAGTAGGTAAAAAAAAATTAGTGATATCTGTGTTCGGTTTGCGGATACACTTCCCTGTTCGCTCCGCGGAAAGTGTCCTGATTGGCCAATCGTCTTGCGTGATGTTCGCGGACATGCAAAGTGTTCGCTGATTGGACGGCGTGGAGCGTGAAGCGCGTCAGATTTTTCGGTAGCGCCCGCTATATTGGATTCGCGGACGTCCCCGGACAGCGCGGTGAAACTTTGTTCAAAATGTGTATTTTGTAGAGTGTGTTGGTGTGTAGGAGTGTTTGGGGAGGGTGGGAGTGTGTGAGATAGGATGAAAGTTGTGTTTTTTATGTGTTAGACATTCTTTTTGTGTTCGATTTGTTTGCGGACATCACGGGTGTTCTGAAATGTTCTAAATAAACTGACTAGGGGGTGTTCTAAGGACTCAATATGTGTCCGTTTTGTTCGCAAGCAAAGTGAAACTGTTCTAAGAACACTCGCGGTGTCCGGGGAGTGTTCGTAGGTGGTGTCCTGAGGACGCTGTCCGTATTGTTCTCTGTCAAGTTTAATGTGTTCTAAGAACACGCGCGGTGTCCTGAAATGTTCGCAAATAAACAAAATGGGGGTGTTCTGAAGACGCTTCTAAGAACACTCGCGGTGTCCGGGGAGTGTTCGTAGGGGGTGTCTTGAGGACCTTGTCCGTATTGTTCTCTGTCAAGTTGAGTCTGTCCTAAGAACACTCGCGGTGTCCTGAAATGTTAGCAAATAAACAAAATGGGGGTGTTCTGAAGACGCTTCTAAGAACACTCGCGGTGTCCGGGGAGTGTTCGTAGGGGGTGTCCTGAGGACGCTGTCTGTATTGTCCTTTGTCAAGTTGAATGTGTCCTAAGAACACTCGCGGTGTCCTGAAATGTTCGCAAATAAACAAGATGGTGGTGTTCTGAAGACGCTTCTAAGAACACTCCTGGTGTCCGGGGAGTGTTCGTAGGGGGTGTCCTGAGGACGCTGTCCGTATTGTTCTTTGTCAAGTTGAATGTGTCCTAAGAACACTCGCAGTGTCCTGAAATGTTCGCAAATAAACAAGATGGTGGTGTTCTGAAGACGCTTCTAAGAACACTCCCGGTGTCCTGGAATGTTCGTAGGGGGTGTCCTTAGGACGCTGTCCGTATTGTTAGTTGTTAAGTTGAAAGTGTTGTAAGAACTATCGCGTTGTTCTGAAATGTTCGTAGGGGGTGTCCTGAAAACTTTTTTTTCCCATAGACTGAATGGGAAAAAACTTTGCGCACGGCTGCAGCCCGAACCGCTGGACGGATTTCCACCAAATTTGCGGCAGGAGCGGCGGCCTGGTCCCAAAAGCGTGCTTTTGTAAATTTGGTGTAAATCTGTCCAGTAGTTTTTTTAAAAATGACCAAAATGTAAGGCAAAAAAATGAGTGATATCTGCGTTCGCTTCGCGGACGGACTTCCCTGTTCGCTCCGCGGACAGCACCCCGATTGGCCCATGGGCTTGCGTCATGTCCGCGGACATGCGACGTGTTCGCTGATTGGACGGCGAGGGGCGTGGAGCGCGTCAGATTTTCTGTGGCGCCCGCCATCTTGTATTCGCAGTCGACCGCGTACAGCGCAGTGAAACGTGGATAAAAAATTGTATTTAGTGCCGTGTGTTGGTGTGTAAGAGTGTTTGGGGAGGGTTGGGGAGTATGAGATAGGTTCAATGTTTTGTTTTTTTATGTGCTAGACCTTTTTGTTGCGTTCGATTTTTCCGCGGAGAACACGACTGTTCTGACATTTTGTAAATAAACTAAATGGTGGGGTGTTTAGACATAGCTCTCAACCATTTTTGTTTTACAGGTGGGTGAAATCACCCGATTTTGTTTTTAGCGGGTGAGACGCCCATTGGAATGAATGGGCGTGCAGGAGGCTTGGCGGGTGAGTCTGCCCTTTACAAGGCGTGTGACACCCGCCAAAAGCGTGTGAGTTGAGAGCTATGGTTTTGAGGACGGAGTATGTGTCATTTTTGTTCGCAAGGAAGGTAAAAATGAGCTATGAACACTCGCGGTGTACTTAATTGTTCGTAAATACACAAACTGGGGGTGTCCTCAGGACGCTGTCCGTATTGTAATCTGTCTAGTTGAATGTGTTCTAAGAACACTCGCAGTGTCCCGAAATGGTTGCAATTACACAAAATGGGGGTGTTCTGAGAACGTTGTTTGTATTGTTCGTTGTCAGGGTGAAAGTGTTTTAAGAGCACTCCTTTTGTTCGCTAATAGTACAATTTCCTAGGGGCGTCAACCGACTTTTTGTCCACTAAAGAAACGATAAATCCGGCTGGTGTGCGTCGACATTATGTGATAATCCTATGACTGGCGCTATTGACCTGGCTGACTTGCTTTTGCGACACTAAATCATATCTCCCGCCCCTAAGCCTGATATTATCAAAGCATTCATATTCCCCGCCTTTCTCCGTGACGTTACAGGGTGCGTAATGAAACGCGCCCAGTAGTCTCCAGTACTACGCGACTTTACACAGAACCCGGAAGACAAAACACATTATGTCACAACACAGCGCGCCAAAATTCGGAATATGAAACTGTGATTTAAAAGCAAAGAGCAAGATTGTAAATGTTGTAAAGTACATTTATTTGACATCAAATGTTTAGACAATATTCAGCAATTTGCATTTGTCTTTGTTGTCGATCCGCAAAAGTTCATGTTGAGACACGCAATGTTCCTTTGCGGTACAGAGAGTGTTAGATCAGCTTACAACTCAGTGCGCCACAATTCGGAATATGAAACTGTGGTTTAAAAGTAAACAGCAGGATTGTACATTTGGTAAAGTACATTTATTTCACATGAAATGTTTAGTGAATATTCAGCGATTTGCTATTGTCTCTGCTGTCGATCAGCAAAAGTTTATTTGGAGCCACGTGTTGTTTCTTTGCGGTAGATAGGCTGTTGGTTTATGATAAAAGCAGGAAATGGTCGCTCTGATAATCGGAAGGTTGCTCCAACAACGAGCCATTAGACCACCCTATTGGTTGGTATGTTGTTTGTAGCCGCTAGTACTGCGTAAGGGCATATTGGTCCTTGGCGATTGTCCCATAAAATGGTGAGGGTCATGAAGTTGCATATTTGGACTTGCACCTGGCAGTTGAAGACCCCATCCGCTGGATTCTGTAAATCGTGACATAGACAAAATGGGGCCACGTACCTGTTTTAAAAAACATAAATTAGTCTCACCAGCCGATCTTCATTAAAAATCATCATTTTATTTATTAGGGTGTGAAACTATTTGCTATCGAAGATAGTGCAACAGAGTATGTTAATAATAAAATAATAATATTTTCCCATTCATATAGCGCTAAGAACTGTGAGGTATGTAAGCGGTGCTTATTATTAACCACGGTGTGTGGTGCTCATTTATCGACCACGGAAGGATGAAAGGCTGAATTTCACCTTGCCGGGATTCAAACTTGCGTTAGCAAGCTGTGCATGGATGTCAAAGCGAGCGCTGTACTCGCTGTGCCACTTGACAGGCTACATTGAAGTGGCACAGCGAGTAGAGCACTTGACCGGCTATAGACCGGTTAAATTATTTATATTAACCCACTCTGTGCCGTCTGCCTTTTTCAGAGCCCTCTAAACAACAGGGGATCAATTCGGCGGTGATAATGCGCGGTAGAAAACATTATGCCACTTTCAACGAACAAGTTCAACTTCAGCGGTCTTTAATGCTACGCTATTGTAATTATATTTGGTATACTATTTAAATTTACATTCACCACGCTCAGATTTTCGATGTGTCCGCGGACATGAAAATCACTACGAGGGGGTTAGTATGTTCTATGTTACATGTCAGGGATATTATGGTTAAGTTGTGCTACTAAACACCTATGAAATTCAGTGAAAAAACTTTGTTATAGGGACGTTATGGTTCCAAGTAAAACCGAAAACCCTTGAAATTCGCCAGTTATGGTAACATAAGCAACCATAACTCGTGCCACCGTGCACTGCTAACACTAACACCCAGGACATCAAAGATGACATCACAAATGTCATTGATGACATAACTGATGACATCACATGGCTGGCTCTCCCTTTTTATCCTTTACTGACATATCGAAGCCACATAGTTTTCTTCAGTAACAGTCAGGAAGTAAAAATTGAAAAGGTACTATATTTGTATACTTGGGGTCCTGTCACATCATATGAAACATGTACATAGCGGAAGATACAGGCTTGAAAGAGAGCAATCCTTTCTGTGCATGAAGATAATCATTATGGTTATCAGCACTTTGTCATAGTTTTATTTTTATTACTCTACCTTCCCTCTATATGCTCATATTTGTATACATTATACTCACTCTCCATAGAGTGAATGGGAAAAAATTTTTGCTCGCGCATACAGCCCAAACCGCTGAAAGGATTTCCACCAAATTTGGACCAGGAGCAGCGGCTTGCTCCGGAAAGCGTGCTTTTGCAAATTTGGTGAAAATTCGTCCAGTAGTTTTTTTTAAAATGACCAAAAAGTAGGTAAAAAAAAATTAGTGATATCTGTGTTCGGTTTGCGGATACACTTCCCTGTTCGCTCTGCGGAAAGTGTCCTGATTGGCCAATCGTCTTGCGTGATGTTCGCGGACATGCAAAGTGTTCGCTGATTGGACGGCGTGGAGCGTGAAGCGCGTCAGATTTTTCGGTAGCACCCGCTATATTGGATTCGCGGACGTCCCCGGACAGCGCGGTGAAACTTTGTTCAAAATGTGTATTTTGTAGAGTGTGTTGGTGTGTAGGAGTGTTTGGGGAGGGTGGGAGTGTGTGAGATAGGATGAAAGTTGTGTTTTTTATGTGTTAGACATTCTTTTTGTGTTCGATTTGTTTGCGGACATCACGGGTGTTCTGAAATGTTCTAAATAAACTGACTAGGGGGTGTTCTAAGGACTCAATATGTGTCCGTTTTGTTCGCAAGCAAAGTGAAACTGTTCTAAGAACACTCGCGGTGTCCGGGGAGTGTTCGTAGGTGGTGTCCTGAGGACGCTGTCCGTATTGTTCTCTGTCA
This sequence comes from Ambystoma mexicanum, assembly GCF_040938575.1. Classification (NCBI taxonomy): domain Eukaryota; kingdom Metazoa; phylum Chordata; class Amphibia; order Caudata; family Ambystomatidae; genus Ambystoma; species Ambystoma mexicanum. Next base: position 418,164,189 of record NC_090925.1, read on the forward strand.
AGTTTAATGTGTTCTAAGAACACGCGCGGTGTCCTGAAATGTTCGCAAATAAACAAAATGGGGGTGTTCTGAAGACGCTTCAAAGAACACTCGCGGTATCCGGGGAGTGTTCGTAGGGGGTGTCTTGAGGACCTTGTCCGTATTGTTCTCTGTCAAGTTGAGTCTGTCCTAAGAACACTCGCGGTGTCCTGAAATGTTAGCAAATAAACAAAATGGGGGTGTTCTGAAGACGCTTCTAAGAACACTCGCGGTGTCCGGGGAGTGTTCGTAGGGGGTGTCCTGAGGACGCTGTCCGTATTGTTCTTTGTCAAGTTGAATGTGTCCTAAGAACACTCGCGGTGTCCTGAAATGTTCGCAAATAAACAAGATGGTGGTGTTCTGAAGACGCTTCTAAGAACACTCCTGGTGTCCGGGGAGTGTTCGTAGGGGGTGTCCTGAGGACGCTGTCCGTATTGTTCTTTGTCAAGTTGAATGTGTCCTAAGAACACTCGCAGTGTCCTGAAATGTTCGCAAATAAACAAGATGGTGGTGTTCTGAAGACGCTTCTAAGAACACTCCCGGTGTCCTGGAATGTTCGTAGGGGGTGTCCTTAGGACGCTGTCCGTATTGTTAGTTGTTAAGTTGAAAGTGTTGTAAGAACTATCGCGTTGTTCTGAAATGTTCGTAGGGGGTGTCCTGAAAACGTTGTCCGTATTGTTCGCTGGCAAGTTCCAAGTGTTCTAAGAACACTCACATTGTTCGCGGACATTAAAAGTTTCCCATAGATCATAGTTGAAATGTTTGACTCTATGGATGTGATATGCTGCAGTGGTTGTTGCCAGGGCATAGAGTCTTGGGTGCATGGCCGTTTGGCCATGCACCCAAGATTGTATGCCCTGGCAACAACCACCGCAGCATATCACATTCATATTTGCTTATAACTTTGGGTGAAAAACAAATGTATAAAGAACAAAGGTATTAGATACTATGGATGTGATATGCTGCTATGGTTGTCCTTATTATTGTATACTTACTGTTTGGTCTAGTAATGGGAGTCCATGTTTTTCTTCTTCATTTCTGTGATAAAAGAAAATAGCATGTTAGTATTAGTATTTTGTAATGACTTATTACATTGTATAAGCAATATACTTTTATTTTTTTTCGACCCTCATATTTAGTAGAGTACAAATCAGAGTACTGTGCAATTTGCTCAGTTTCTGTATTTGTTGCTAAAATCATTGGGTCTGTGGGAGAAAAAAAAATCCATGTTGGATAAAAAAAAACCTTTTTCTGTTATGCTACAGTTTATTTGTTTGTTTGTTTTCAGTGTTAACTTGTTGTTTCTGGCTAATGCTTTATACTTTGCTTTGTTGTATTTTTTTTGGAGCAGTAACAGATTCTTCATTTGTTTTGATATTATAAAATTTTGGAGCAGTTAGATACCAATTGGCATATTCTAACTGTCTATTTTTTAAATATATTTTAGTGGTTTTGATTTACCTATTTGGATATTGTTAAATTTTGGGACAGTTAGATACCAATTGGCGTATTCTAACTGTGTATTTATTTATTGGCCTAATTTAGTGGTATTCATTTATCTGATTAGTTGTTGTAGAATCTTTGAGCTGTTAGATAGCTTTTGGAGTATTCTAACAGTTTATATTATTTTAACACACTTTTATAATTTTGGGACAGTTAGATACCAATTGGCGTATTCTAACTGTGTATTTATTGGTCTAATTTAGTGGTATTCATTTATCTGATTAGTTGTTGTAGAATCTTTGAGCAGTTAGATAGCTTTTGGAGTATTCTAACAGTTTATATTTTTGTAACACACATTTACTTAAAGGTTTAAATACAGTTTATTTATCAAATTTTGGTTTTAAGAACATCAAATAAGCATTTGTAAGATTTGCTGGTAATCTCTGCTTTAGAGTAATGGTACTATCATTACATTCAAACCATCCACATTTCTTTTTTATGTATGCAGTGTAGTGCCCTGAATTGGTTGTGGCTCCTGCGTGGTAGATTATACCTATTGTTGTGAAGGTTTTCTTACCAAGTGATATTTGACCATGTGTGAATCCAGTCAGCTTGCAGTTGTTTTTGGTACCATCTGCATTGTAACGTAGAAGCATTAGTATTACGTATTTACAATGTGTTTGTATTACTAACGTGGAGCGATTATCTGAATTGCAGGTAGAGCATAATCTACCATGGTTTGCATTTTGTACAAGTTGCTGAAATGGAATGGATTCACAATTTGGTATTGATATATATATGAAGCGTTCATTGGGGATTTCTTCTTGTGTCACATTGTTGCAGAGAGTGCATGTATGTTTCCACATGTATGAAATCTGAAAGATTTAATTTATAGGTATGTTTTTGTTTTCCAGTACTTGTAGTAAGTACATTAGAAATTCTTGTGGATCTTCCTGTGAGTTTATAGTGAATTTCACCATTCCAGCACATTAGTCCAATTGTCGTCTTATTCCAAAAAACAATATATGTGTTGTCAGGATTGTTTGCTGCATTTCTGTGAAGTACTAACATTTGCAAACACAATGGGTCTGTACTGTGTGAGTAAATGTTGTCAACAATTGGTGGTCATTGAAATAGAATATTCATTGCTACATTTGCATAGCAACTTACACCAACTATATTTGAGAATTTAAATGGTCCAGGTAGTTCTGTATCTAACTGCTTTTTTTGGAGTTTGTCTTCCTTCTTTAAAGAAGTACCTGGTTTACTTTCTCTGATTGAATCTTTTTTGTTTGTGGTACTTGATGAAGTATTAGTTTCTTTTACTCTCTTTGGAGGATTTGCAGTGACATCCTGTTGCATTTCTGTTTGATTTAGTTTTCTTTTACAACGTTTTAGTTTTTGTGGAACAGAATATGTGTTTAGATGGGGAGTGTATAGTGAGCGAAGTCTTTTATATTCTAAAATGCAAGGAATATCAGCGTTTACTTTACTTGCATCAAAGTTGATTAGAAATAGACTGTCAAGTGTACGTAACCGTGATAGTGCTACGTAGCTCATGCCTTCTTTAAAGACTGTGTTACCAATATCTATCATTGCTTTGTCTAGGGTAAGACCTTGTGATTTATGAATTGTGACTGCGTATGCAAGAGTTAGAGAAAATTGTTCTCTGCGTACATACATATCTTTGAAGAGAAGGAATCTAGCTGTTGAGCGTCCTATCCGTTTTACTTCTGAAAGTTTGTCAAAGAGTATATTGACAAACTGAATTTTGTTGTCACGTGGGTATTTTTGAAAGCCAACAACTGTACCCAGTGCTCCATTAACTAGTCCTTGGTCCATGTCAAGGTTACGTTTAAGCATTACTCTGCAATTTAAGGATAATTTTAACATCTTTTCTAAGCCTGCTGTGTTTGAGATTGATTTTTCTAAATTATTTAGTCTTGTTGTGGCTTGGTCACTCATGGGTAGTGTCATACCATGTACATCTAGTTTGTCTGTGGCGCTAATTTCCATTATTGGTTGCATTTCTTTACTTAGCATGATTTCATTGAATTTTAAACAGCTTGCAAGAGTTGGCATTAAGGCCATACAATTGACATTTTTGTGGGCTAATTGTTCCATAACATCTGTAGCACATGCATTATCGCCATAAAGTGCATTAATGTGCCGGGTTTTCAATGTTGCTTCTGCTTCTTTAGAAAGTATAACAACTCTCAAACTTTTTAAAATGTTGGCATAAGTTAGATCTGCAGATTGGCGCATGTTTTCTGTTAATTCTCTGTATTGGAAATGTTGCCAAAGGTTGACATTTCCAATGCTGCCAACAGTTTTACGGCAGAGTTTGTGCCCTAATGTTTTAAAAATAGGTTCACCTTTTACTGGTGTTAATTGAAGCAGATCTCCAAAAACAATAATGTGTTTTCCTGCAAAGAGCTCTTCATAGTCTGTTTTGAGTACTTCTTGTAATCTGAGGTGAATGAAAGCTAACATCAGGTTGGAGACCATGCTCACTTCATCTATTAGTAGCATTTTCATTTGTTTCAATACTCTGCGTAATTCCATTCAGCTTCTGCAGAAAGTTTGTAATAGTCTAATTTGTTCTGGTGTTCTACTGGTAATAGTAGTAATCGGTGTAATGTAACACCACCTATGTTGTAGGCAGCTAAACCTGTGGGGGCAGTGACAACAGCTGACAGTTTGTTGTTTGTCAATTGTTGAAGGAACTTACTAATGATTTTGATTAGGAATGTTTTGCCAGAACCAGCTTCACCACTGACGTACAGTAATATAGGTTTATAATTATGGCAGGAACATTCTTTATTTTCATGTTTTACACCATGTGCAATTTGTTTTGTTACTTCTTGAAAAATGCTACTTTGCTCATTGTTTAGTTTTGATTGTAGTATAGTTAAGTCTTCCTTATCTTCATACTGACACATGGTGTTTTCTACTTCTATCATAGCTAATTCTGCCTCATTTGTTATTAGTGGTTCTCCCAGTGGTTCTTGGCTTCCTGTTACAGAAGGTTGACTACTGTCAGGAGTATCCTAATCTAGTTGAGCTTGGAGTTCTTCTTCATGTTGCTGTTCATTGTGCAACATTGTTTTGTGCTGTGTAAAGTTTACATCAGTTATAGTGCTTTCATTTGCTTTGAAAGCATCCTCATATGAGTCATAGTTATCTAGTAATTGTTCTTCTTTCCTCCATGGTTTGAAGAGTTGTAGCAGGGACATGTAATATACTTCTTTATGTTGAGGAGTCTTCAATGACAATTTGATATGATTAATTAAATTTGGTTTAGTGAGTTTAACTAAGCTGCCTTCACAGTCTGTCACTCTATATTTACCTTTTTTTTCATCGGGTTTCATATTATTTTTGTATGTGTAGTTTTGGGCTATTTGGTATAGACACATGTTTTCCAAAGTATTACTTCTGTTTGGGTAGTATGTGTCCAATAAATTGTTTTTTAAAATGTCTTGGCTGTTGGGATCATGTTTGGCTATTATTTCTATATCTTCATATGATTTTAGAACTCTTTTTCTAGATTTAGCTGGACCAAGACTTAGCCATACTATATTTTCAGATTTACCATACAATGAAGTACCAGTTAAACGATCTGCTGCTTCATAATATCCACATTCTCTATGGGTGAGCATTTTTATGCCCAAGCTGTATAATTTCTGATATACTGTTTTATCTGATGACAGGTCATTCCAGAGGTCTTGGAGCTCTGTCTTTTCTGCTTTAGTTAAGTATGCTGTGACATATCGTGCAACTGCAGTAGAATTGTCTGCAATGTACTGCACATCTATGTTTGCATTCCATAAGTGGGCAATGATTGCATTATAATCATTGATATATTTTTCTTCTTCTTTTCTTTTTATGTAATATGTATTTTTAGGTGACTTTCCTTTAACAGTATGTCTAACTGAAGACATGAGGTTGTTTACTTGACCTGTATTTGTAACTGGTCTAGGGAAACCAAATCGGCATTTGGTGTAGTATTTGCGACGACAATATTTTCCACATTTGTGTCTTTGAAATTGTAAAATTTGTGCACAAAGATCACTATTTGTGGCTTCTGATGGAATTTCACAAGTGACATATTTTTCAATAAACTGTAAAACAGTGGCATCACTGTCTTGACCAAATTTAGGAGCATCTTTAATCCATAAAAGCATGTGGATATGTGGTGCTCCTCTGGCTTGGTATTCTTTTCTCCAAAAGAAGTGTTGCACTTCTCCAAGGTGAGGAACAGTTTTATTACAAATAAAATGTAGCATAGCAATGAAGCAATGGTGAAAATATCTTGAAACATTAACAGGATCCAAAGAACAAAGTTCTCCAGGTGTTAGAATATCTATGTTTGTTTTGTTTTTATTTGATATGCGTAGGAAATCATGTAAATCTTCCCATGCATATTCTGCACAACTTAATGTAACAAACCAAGTGGGTGGGCCAAGGTTTCTGATCATACAACGTACATCTCCATGACGTCAAAACCAGTACTCTTTAGTACCACGCATATTTGCTAATAGATTTGTAATATTTGATTGTAAAACCTCATCCTTTTGTTGCACTTTCTCTAATAATTGTGTAGCTGTCATATTTTGAAAGTGTGATCCTGATTTTAATATGTGTGCAACTCCGTAACATAAAGTTGCTAGTTCACTTTCAAAGAGTAGGTGGAATATGTATTACATATTTTGTCTAAATCTGGGATCTTCAGAATACATCCGTAATGAGCGGTATTCTGAAGCTGATATTTGAATAGGTCTATCATCAAACCTTCCTCCTTTGCCAGTTGGAAAGAGTAGAGGAAAAGCACGTGCTTCTATACTTTTTTCCCATATACTGATTGGCGATCCTTTTGTTTGACGCATTTGGTAAGTTTCCAGTACATCTTGTACGGGGTCATTACAGTGCAAAGGATGAATTGTATACTAGTCTAAAGTATTTGATATTGTAGCAGGATCTAGTAGCTCAAATTGACCAGCTTCTTGTGTTTCTTGAATTATTTCAGTTGTATCTTTCAAGTTTTCTTCAATATTAATTTCTTTGTAATATTCATTATTCTCTTTAAGATATTGGAAGGCTTGTCTAACTTTATATAAATCTACCAGCTGTTGCCATATTTTTTTGTCTTTTGTAGGTACTCCATTTACTAATATAATTAAAGATTGCTGCATTGGACGTTGCACTCCTAGAGTATGCACATTTTCTTTTAGATTTAATGGTAAATAAACTACTTTTCCACGAATGCCTTTTACCAATTCAGATGGAGGTAATTTTGCTGTTTTTGGTTGAAGGCGTATTATTGCTTGAAATGGGTGTACTGTTTGAATTATGATGCTCTCATATAAATTAAGTTGTTGTAGAGGTTTTGGTACTGGGTATAATTCCAAATTATTTGTGATAGAACGTGAAGGAGTTTGGTTGTTGTCAAGTTTTGTAGTGCAATAACTGCAAAGTATTAAGGGCTCAGTTATTTCATATTTGTTTTCTGCTAGAAGGTAGAGAGCTAATTCAAACCATTTAGAATCTTCATTGTCTTCTATTTTGTATGATAGGTCCACAGTTTTTGTGTCACTTTTATAAAATATTCTACGGCAACATACACATACATGGTTTGGTACTTCAGCTGATGTACTTTTAAATTTTAGTATTTCTTTTTTGTATGTGTTGAGCAAAAGGTTGCCATGTGTAGAATTGTTGCTTAATTGGTTTAAAGCTATTTCATTCTGTAAATGGCTTTCACTTCCAAAATATTTTTTCTGGATATAGTGAATTTCTTCAAGTAGGTCTTTTGCTGTACCATGTAGAAGAATGTTATTTAACTTTGCTAGTGCTAAAGCAGGACTCTTAGCATAGTACAATTTATACACTAGATTTCTTATAGTTGAATGATGTGTTGATATCCTTTTGATATCATGGAAAGTGGTTTTACAAGTAGGTCCTGTAATGCAGGCCAATGAATGTCCTTGTAGTCCTGTGTACTTGCGCACTGGACAGGTATCTATATTTTGCAGTAATTTAATTTTGATTTTGTCTTTGCTTTTTACATATTTATTGAGGAATTTGTGTAAAGATTTGAAACATTGTTTGGGAATGTTACACATTGACGTGCATGGCCATTTGTAGACTAGACGTTCTGATTCAGTTGAATGGAGGGGTAATTCTAAGTTTTCAGGGCATATTTTTGTAAGGAGTACTTCTTGTTCCATTATGGTATTATTCACTTTTTCATAACCTCGACCACTGCTATTTATGGCAATTGTATTCGTTTGCTTTTGTTTGTACGCTTCTTCATTAAAATATGGTTCTGTGCTCGTAGTGTGATTCCATTCACCTCCACAGATACTTAAGAAGTTCTTTCTGTTGACATTTCGCTTATTGAGATGTCTTTTTTGTAATTTAGTTATTAGTTTTGTTAGTGGTTTCATTTTGTTTAACAGTAAAATAAATAAATTTCTTTTGAGAAGAATTGCACTGTCCATCAATGCTTCTAAGATTAATTTCCTACGATAGGTTTTAAGCTTTGAACCTGATTTCTCTCCTGTTTTTATAAGATTTTGAAGGACTTTGTAACGGTATATTTTGGCTAAAATACTTTTCTTGGTATGCTTACTTTGCACTATATTAGAATTTGAAGAAGTAGTTTTATCAGAAATACTGATAGCTGATTTTCTGTTAATTGTTTTTTGGTTTGTTTTACATTTTGATAGAGGAAGCGAAGTTGTTGTACTTGAAACTTCTTGTGTTTCACTAAATGATTGTATTAGCTGTTTTGTTTCAACTTTTTTTTACAAATTCTGCTAGAGATGGATGCTTATGTTGGACACCTTTATTTTCATTTGCTCTAATTTTGCGTTGCTTTCTACGGAGTTGTCTTTTGGTAGGCATTCTTTAGGGTCTGCTGAAAAAAATAAAGAAGATATGGGTTGGGGTGTTCTGGAATGTATGTGTGCTGTGTGCATGAGTGTTTGAGTAAGATGATAAAGATGTATGTAATGGTGTGTGATTGTGCATTGGGAACTAAAACTAGTAGGGATAGGTATTCTTGAATTTATGTGTCACTAAACTGGGGTTCAGATGACAAAAAAAGTAAGCTAGTGGTGTGGAAAAGTACAAATAGTAAATGTAATGTATACAATTAAAACAGTTGTTTGTTCTATAATATGAAAATTGTAGTGGTTCAGTTGGCTAATTTGTGTGTCCAAAAATAGAAATTTGTGGGCCATTCTGGTTGTAAATCGCTGTTTACGACATGGACATTTTTGGACAAAATGGTACAAAATCTCTATTTTAAGAAACCAAAATAGCTGGTATTAATGTTATAGTATATTTGATTAATAATATAAATAATATGGTGATATTTTACTTTTTTTTTTTTAAATTAACAGGTAACTTCTTAGTTTTTCTTTCTTCTTCGAATTCGGCTGCTTCTTTTCAGGAAACTGGTCTTCACTGCAACTGTGAAAGCTTCAAATTAGTAACTTTGTTTGTATATAGCACTGTTTTTAATTTAGATATTGATTTTTTTAATTGAAATCCTCAGTGCCTTCTGTAAAACCATTAAACTAATTTATTTACATAAGATACATTGCATCAGTTCAGTACATATGATATGTTCTTAATGAACAAATTGTATTGAATGAATAACTGTAGCAAAAATAAAATATCTTTACTATGTCTTGTGAAATTTATAATATATTAGTGAATACCACTATTTCTGTAAGTAAACTGTTCTAGGTAATAGCGCCTCAATGTCATGTCTAATTTAAAGTAATTAAGTAAATAAATAAATACCAACAAAAATATGAAATTGTATAAGTATTTTTATAAAGGTTTAAACATAGATTGTGTTTGCATGCAATTTTGTTTGAATATATGTAGTCTATATATTTCATTTAAAAAATGTTAGTTTAACATGATTTGAGTGTGTGTGTATAAAGAAAGTAAAAAGTATAAAGGTGTATAGTGGTAGTTGATTTTAGGAAATTGAAAAAAGTACAGTAAATTCATTTTACAGATTTTACAAGGTAAAAGTCTGTTTGAAAATGTGTTCATCTACCATAGCTCTCAACTCACACGCTTTTGGCGGGTGTCACACGCCTTGTAAAGGGCAGACTCACCCGCCAAGCCTCCTGCACGCCCATTCATTCCAATGGGCGTCTCACCCGCTAAAAACAAAATCGGGTGATTTCACCCGCCTGTAAAACAAAAATGGTTGAGAGCTATGTCATGTACTATACAGAAAATATGTATACCTGAAGTTTGTGTTCATGCATATGGATATGCATGGAGCTGCAAGTAGAAATCTTGAAGACTTGTACAGTATTTGTAGTAGATGCTGCTTGCCAATGATATGACACTTGTACTCAGAGAGATTCAGAGTACATTTGCAGTGCTGATCTATGATGATGCAGTTAGATGTAGAGGTCTTGAATGTGATTGGTGCATGGTCATGTGATTTTTGAGGTACATCCAATGAGGGAATGGCAGAGAGACTGTAGTGGAAATGGTAGAAGGGCTGTTCATGTTACGATATGTCCGCGGACATGGCGGTAGTTCCCGGACATCGGGAGTTACATCCGGGGATTTTTGGGTTCAGAAGTCATGCAAATGAGAATAAGCACTGAAAGGGATTGGTCAGGAAAGTTTGGTGGGTGTGTTGTGCCAGGAGAGATTTTCTGAGATACTCTTTTTGCTGAGAGAACAAAATATAGCTATGGCTGTGTGTTTCAGAAAACAGATTGTTTGGATTTTAGGAGATTTGTGGATACATTGGTTGAAGATGCATGCAGAAAGCTGTGGAGTAGCTGTAGATCTTGGATTCCCACATGTGGAAGTACACTGGCATGGAGTATGTGGAATGAAGTGGTTGGATTTGCTACCTCTCTGTGCTACTTTGGAGACAGAGCAACATCCAGACATAATTGTAATTCATTGTGGAGGGAACAGTTTAGGGCATGTGACTGGAATGTTTTTGCAATTTGCTATGAAAGAAGGACTGAGGAAGGTTATGGACATGTTTCCTAATTCTCAAGTGATATTTTCACGGATTGCGCAGAGACAAATGTGGCTTTGTTCTTCTTCATTTGGTCCACAAATGGAAAAAGCAAGGCGCAATGTTAATAAGGCTGTTTGTGGCTTTCTAAGAGATTTTGGCATGTCTTCTTTTCACAATGAAAATATTATGTTTTGTAGTACATACATTTTTCGCAGAGATGGAGTCCATCTTACTTATGCTGGCAATCAGATTTTTCTGAGAAATGTACAAAATGCAGTGCGACCTTTTTTGGAATTACAACAACGATTTTGAAGTAGATGTTAGGCATTTACAATTTTTGACTTACAAACACCACCCAAAGGCTCTTTTCAGAGCCACCACTTCTTTCCAGATAAAATTACAATGTTTGTGATGGAGTAGTAACCCAATTGTTTTAATGTTCGCGGACTTCTAAAAAATACAAAGAGCCCTGCTTCATTTATTTTCACTTCTATTTTTTAACTGGGAAAGGCGGCTCTGAAAAGAGCCTAATTTTTTTTTGATTTTTGTAATTTTGTATTTTTTTTGGTTTTTCAGACACGACACACTAGGAGAGGAGGGTAAAGGAGGGTAAAGGGGGGGACAACAACCACAGGGATAAGAAAGGGCGAGCTGAGAAAGGAAGATGTAGAGTGGGTTTTATTTGGGTAGTGAGCAGGTCTTCTCGTGCTCTGAGACGATAGTCTCAAAAGCACTCCGAAGTCGCTCCCCCCTGCAGAGTACTGTGTCACAGTACATACATACAACTGTGACCCTCGAAAGGTAAGGGTCATCAGCATTCTGTATGGCCTGTGAGGCAGCTTGAGAAAGACGCTGTCCCACAGAGGTGGTCCTTGTGGTGACAGGATCAGAAACAGAGGATGAAGTAGAGGAAATCAACCTGCTACGTTCTTCGCAAGGTACAACCCTGCGAATAGCCCCAGAGTGAAATGACCTCAGGTGTCGCTTCATAGTAGTGGTCCCAAAGCTGTAGTTACCGTGCTTCCCGCGACTGAGTATCATTTTGCACTCATTGCAGGTAACATGGTTCGCACGAGCCTTAGGACCATTCCCATGAATGGTAAATAACCGCCACACCCAAGACACACGCCTAGTTCGGGTAGTAGGGATTTCCTCTACCTCATTCTCATCATCCTCTTCTTCCTCCTCCGCATCCTCAGTCCTGTTCCCCTTTTCAGGCCCTTGGGGAGGTGGTGGTGGTGGAGGGGGTGGTGGTGGTGCTGAAGCAGGTGCAGCACCAAGTGGCAGTTCAGCAGCCAAGGATGCCATGTCGATGATGGTGTAGTCTGCAGGTGGCAGCAAAAATCACTGTGTTATGAAGAATAGCCAGAAACACAATGGGAATAAGCTCTTGGGCGTGGTCTTTTATAGGGGTGCTTGTGCGCGGTCCGCGGACATGCGCACTGTGCGCGTACAGATCGAACACAAAAAAAGGATCGGAAAGTTTCAAAAGGTATATAGAAACTCAAGATTGCTATGTGGGACTTGTGGCATGGTGAGATTTTATTGAAACATATTATGGATTAACTGAAAATGTACTTAAATTGTTCGGGGACAGAGCAATCATTTATTTGCATGAAACTAATCAGTTAAGTTATGAATTGTTTCTGCTACTACTTGTGCTTTTTTGCTAACTTCACTTTCCCTGTATATACCCATATTGGTATGTGTTCTTGTGTCTTTGTGTTTTGTCTATAGTAATGCAATTATGTAATACATGGGTTTTATTAGCTACTTATTACATATTTCACAGTACACAAAAATCTGTTAAGAAAACAATTATCATTTCATTATTCAACATATTAACATTACGAATATCATACCTTCATCTTGTATGCTGCACACAATGTTATGTTTCTGTATGAGTAGCTTAGTATACTAGATAGAAACCCATAATAGGATGCTATTTATATCAATGCATCGTTCAATGCACTTATTAGGGTATATTTCTTGCAATGATTCTTGACATTTTTTTCGCAACATAATAAGAATCCCTTCTACACATATTTCATGAGAAGTACATACACATGTGATGTCATCAGAGATGTCATCAATGACATTTGTGATGTCATCTTTGATGTCCTGGGTGTTAGTCTTAGCAGTGCACGGTGGCGGCGCGAGTTATGGTTGCTCAGCTTACCATAACTGCCGAATTTCAAGGGTTTTTCGGTTTTACTTGGAACCATAACGTCCCTTTAACAAAGTTTTTTCACTGAATTTCATAGGTTTTTAGTAGCGCAACTTAACCATAACGTCCCTTTAACAAAGTTTTTTTCACTGAATTTCATAGGTTTTTAGTAGCGCAACTTAACCATAACGTCCCTTTAACAAAGTTTTTTTCACTGAATATATATATATATATATATATATATATATATATATATATATATATATATATATATATATATATTCAATGAAAAAAACTTTGTTAAAGGGATGTTATGTTCCAAGTAAAACCAAAAAAAAACTGAAATTCGCCAGTTATGGTAAGCTAAGCAACCATAACTCGCGCCACCACCGTGACTGCTAAGACTAACACCCACGACATCAAAGATGACATCACAAATGTCATTGATGACATCACTGATGACATCACATGTGTATTTACTTTTCATGAAATATGTGCACAAGATTTTCTTATTATAATGTTGAGAAAAAAGCATCAAGGATCATTGCAATAAATATCATAACCTAATTAGTGCATTGAACGATGCATTGATATAAATAGCATTCTATTATGGGGTTCTATCTAGTATACTAAGCTACTCATGCAGAAACATAGCATTGTGTCCAGCGTACAAGATGAAGGTATAATATTCGTAATGTTAATATGTTGAATAATTAAATGATAATTGTTCTCTTAATAGATTTTTGTGTACTGTGAAATATGTAATAAGTAGGTAATAAAAACCATGTATTACATAATTGCATTACTATAGACAAAACACAAAGAGACAAGAACACATACCAATATGGGTATATACAGGGAAAGTGAAGTTAGCAAAAAAGCACAAGTAGTAGCAGAAATGATTGCTCTGTTTCAAAGCTGCTATTTACCCTATGTATATGTATCACTCGATGTGATTGGACCCTAAGGAAAGTAGTGTGAGTACAATGTATACAAATATGACCATAAACAGGGAAAGTGCAGCCATAAAAAAACAACAGAACTATCAGAAAGTGCTGATAAGTCTATTGATTAGCTTTATGCACAAAAAGAATTGCTGTCTTTCAAGCTTGTGTCTTCCGTGTATGTCCATAGATATTTGAATGTAGAGGTGTACAGTGGCTTATAACTCCAGTGCTTATAAGTTTGTTCTTGGGTGCATGGTCTTTGGCCATGCACCCAAGACTGTACACCCTCCCCACAACCATCTGAGCCATAAGGGATACTATGGGTGTATCCATTGCTGTGATATGCTGCGGTAGTTGTGGCCAGGGCCTAGAGTCTTGGGAGTATGCCTACGGCCTACGGCCATGCGCCCAAGACTCTAGGCCCTGGCCACAACCACTATAGCATATTACACCCATGGTCACGTATAAATCATTAGCACACCCATAGAATGAAACATTTTAACTGTAGCATGTACTCCATTTGCACCCAGGACTCTAGGCCCTGCCCACACTTACCAGATACATAATCGATTGTATGGGTGTGATGTATGAAAGTGAAATGCTGCACTGGTTGTGGGCAGGGTCTACACTCTTGGGTGTATGGCCTCCGGCCATGCACCCAAGACTCTAGGCCCTCCCACAACCACCTGATTGATGTTTGATACTACGGGTGTATCTATAGCTGTGATATGCTGAAGTGGTTGTGGCCAGAGCCTAGGGTCTTGGATGTAAGGCCATAGATATTTGAATGCATGGGTGTGCAGTGTATAAAACCCATAGTGGCTTAAAACTCCAGTGCTTATAACTTTGTTCTTGGGTGCATGGCCTTTGGCCATGCACCCAAGACTCTACGTACTGGCCACAACTACCACAGCATATCGCACCCATAGTGGCTTATAATTTCTGTACGTATAAATTTGATCTTGGGTGCATGGCCTTTGGCCATGCATCCAAGACTCTAGGCCCTCTCCACAACCACCTGATTGATATGCAATACTACGGGTGTATCTATAGCTGTGATATGTTGCGGTGGTTGTGGCCAGGGTCTAGCGTCTTGGGAGTATGGCCTACACCCATGCACCCAAGACTCTAGGTCCTGGCCAAAACCACCACAGCATATCACACCCATGGCGGCGTATAAATCAGGAGCACACCCATAGAAACAAACATTTTAACTACAGCATGTACTCAATTTTAATGTTCGCTAACACCACGCGTGTCCTTGGAACAGTTTCAAGTTGCCTGCGCACAGCACGGACTGAAGTACTATCCTTATGAGACCCCTCATTTTCAGTACTTACAAACATCCCGGACAAGGCGGGCATAGGGAATACATCATTAACACCTTCCGCCTAAACAAATACAATATTTGACCCATCTCTTACTCTCTGAACCTCCCCAAGCACTCTGACACATCAAAACAGTTTCCGAAACAGCATTTCGCCTCTGGTCACCGCCGCGCTGTCGGCAGATCCAAGATGTCAGGCGCATCCAAACAATCTGATGCACATCACGGCTCACTGCAGCCAATCGGCGGAGACGTCGTGTGTCCGCGGTCATGATGCCAACCCCTTAGCCAATTGGTATCTTGTCCGCGGAGCAAACACGGAAGTGTGACCTCGGAGCGGACATAGATATCACTAATTTTTTGAGACATATTTTTTGGTCATTTTAAAGGAAACTACTGGATGGATTGTCACCAAATTTACAAAAGCACGCTTTTGGGACCAAGCCCCTGCCGCAAATTTGGTGAAAATCCGTCCAGCGGTTTGGCCTGTAGGCGTGCCCAAAGTGTTTCCCCCATTCAGTCTATGGAAAAAAAAGACATTTTGGGACAGCCCCTATAACTCCCCCCGCCCCCCCCGGACCAAACATCACCAAACTTTGCAACACAATTCAGAGTGGCCATATACTTCTTTTGCAAGGTTTGGTGAGGATCAATGACATTTGTGATGTCATCTTTGATGTCCTGGGTGTTAAGCTTAGCAGTGCACGGTGGTGGCGCGAGTTATGGTTGCTTAGCTTACCATAACTGGTGAATTTCAGGGGTTTTTCGGTTTTAGTTGGAACCATAACGTCCCTTTAACAAAGTTTTTCACTGAATTTCATAGGTTTTTAGTTGCGCAACTTAACCATAACGTCCCGTTAACAAAGTTTTTTACTGAATTTCATAGGTTTTTAGTAGCGCAAGTTAACCATAAACTCCCTTTAACAAACTTTTTTCACTAGCACGCAGACAATATACAAAGATGGAGTGTAAAAAGCAATTTCTCAGGGATGGCTTTACACAGAATGTTGCAAAGTAAGAATTTATGCTCGTTCACAATGAAGGTCAGCTGCTTCCATTTTTTGCTCGCGCCCCGGAGTGGCCCACGACTCGCACTATAAGGTTCTATTGTTTTTTGACCTTGACAGACAGGGATCGTGCCAAAAGACTTCTTTTGAAGGAGGGGTGCAAAAATGTAAGAGACCATAAGGATGAAATTTCTGAAACGAAACCGCTTTTATATATTATATCACTATGAGAAAGATTGTTGGCACAGACTGAGTCGTATTTAGGGACTGCATTATGCGTAGACAATGGAAAATGCCAATATAATGTAAGTAACCCTTTAGATTATTTTATACCGGAATATAATAACAATAGCATGGCGTTAAAGCCCGGTTAAGTTGTACTTGTTCGTTCAATGTGGCATATTGTTTTGTACCGCGCACTATCACCGCCGAAATGGTCCCCCGGCGCTCAGACGGCTCTGAAAAAGGCAAAGGAGAGAGGGTGGGTTAGTGGGAATAAGTCAACATACTCCGTTGCACTATCCTCACTAGCAAATAGTTTCACGCCCTAATAAATAAAATGAATATTTTTAATGAAGATCGGCTCGTGAGACTAATTTATGTTTTTAAAACAGGTACATCCTGCCCTACTGTCAATTCCATGATTTTCAGACCCCGGCCGACGGATTTTTTAACTGCCAGGTGCAGCTACTTCTAAACAACTTCATGACCCTCACCATTTTATGGGACAATCGCCAAGGACCAATATGCCCTTACGCTGTACTAGCGGCTAGAAGCAACATTCCAACCATTATGGTGGTCTAATGCCTCGTTGTTGGAACAGCCTTCCGATTATCAGTGCGACCATAGTGCTTCTTTTATCATAAACCAACACCCTGTGTACCGCAAAGGAACAGCGCGTGACTCAAGATGAACTTTTGCGGATCGACAGCAAAGAAAAATGCTAATCGCTGAATATTCTCTAAACATTTGATATCAAATAAAAGTACTTTACGAAATGTACAATCTTGCTGTTTGTTTTTAAATCACAGTTTCATATTCCGAATTGGGCGCGCTGTGTTGTGAGATGATCTGTGTTGTTTTCCGGGTTCTATGTAAAGTCGAGTAGGACTGGAGACGACTGGGCCTTACGCGGTAGTAGCGGCCAGAAGCAACATACCAACCATTATGGTGGTCTAATGCCTCGTTGTTGGAACAGCCTTCCGATTATCAGTGCGACCATAGTGCTTCTTTTATCATAAACCAACACCCTGTGTACCGCAAAGGAACAGCGCGTGACTCAAGATGAACTTTTGCGGATCGACAGCAAAGACAAATTCAAATCGCTGAATATTCTCTAAACATTTGATGTCAAATAAAAGTACTTTACGAAATGTACAATCTTGCTGTTTTGCTTTTAAATCACAGTTTCATATTCCGAATTGTATTGCGCTGTGTTGTGAGATGATCTGTGTTGTTTTCCGGCTTCTGTGTAAAGTTGCGTAGGACTGGAGACGACTGGGCGCGTTTGGCTACGCAACCTGTAACGTCACGGTGAGAGACTGGGAATATGAATGCTTTGATAATGTCAGGTTTAGGGGCGGGAGATATGATTTAGTGCCGCAAAAGCAGGTCAGCCAGATCGATGGGGCAAGTGATAGGATTATCACATAATGTCGGTGCACAGCAGCCTGATTTATCGTTTGTTTAGTGGACAAAAAGTCGGGTAAGGCCCATAGAAAATTGTAATGTCAACGGACATAAGCAGGGTTCTTAGAACACTTTCAACCTGATAGCGAACAATACGAACAGCGTTCTCAGAATACTCCCATTTTGTTTAATTACAAACATTACCTCCACGTCCACTCTTCCTCGTCCCAGTACTTACTTCATGAGGCCCCTGCCTCCGACACAGGACCTTCTTCTATTTCTTTAAATTCCTATAACACCTCCCCCACATCCACATCACTCAGTTTCATATTACCAAGCTGGAGCATGGGACCTTCCCCGCAGGGAGGGTGAGGAGGGTTGTCAGTACTGAGACGAGGAAGAGTAGGACTAGGAGTAATGAAGATTACCGGTAAGTAATCACATCATTTCAGGACACCGCGAGTGTTCTTAGAACACATTCAACTTGCTAGAGTACAATATGGACAGCGTCCTCAGGACACCCCCATTTTGTTTATGTACGAACATTTAAGGACACCGCAAGTGTTCTTAGCTCAATTTTAGCTTGCTTGCGAACAAAACGGAAACATACTCCGTCCTCAGAACACCCCACCATTTAGTTTACATAGAACATTTCAGAACAGCCGTGTTGTCCGCAGACAAATCGAACACAACACAAGTGTCTAGCATATAAAAAAAACAGAACATTGAACCTATCTCATACTCCCCCACCCTCCCCAAACACTCTTACACACCAACACACTCCACTAAATACAATTTTTAATCCACGTTTCACCGCGCTGTCCGCGGTCGTCGACGAATGCCAGATGGCGGGCGCCACAGAAAATCTGACGTGCTCCACGCCCCACGCCGTCCAATCAGCGAACAAGTCGCATGTTCGCGGACATCACGCAAGCCGCCCGGCCAATCAGGGCACTGTCCGCGGAGCGAACTGGGAAGTCCGTCCGCGAAGCGAACGTAGATATCACTAATTTTTTTGCCTTACATTTTGGTAATTTAAAAAAAAACTACTGGACGGATTTACACCAAATTTGCAAAAGCACGTGTTCAGGAGCAAGCCCCCGCTCCTGCCGCAAATTTGGTGTAAATCCGTCCAGCGGTTTGGGCTGTAGGCATGCGCAAAGTTTTTTTCCCATTATGTCTATGGGAAAAAACAAAAGTGCTCTTCCTATGGAAACAGCAACTTAACCATAACTACACGTCCACTACTTCGTAGTAGTTATGGTTAAGTTGCTGTTTCCATAGGAAGAGCACTTTTTGGGCGGCTTATAACTTCACTCCCCCTGGACGAATCCTCACCAAACTTTGCAAAACAAATGTATATGGGCCACTCTGAATTTTTTTGCAAAGTTTGGAGATGTTTGGTGCAAGGGGGCAAAAGTTATAGGGGGTCCCAAAACGTCTTTTTTTTCCCATAGACTAAATCTGCGGCAGGTACAGGGGCTTTGTCCAGAAAGCATGCTTTTGTAAATTTGGTGACCATCCGTGCAACATTTTTTTTTATAATTTTCAAAAAATAGGTCTGAAAAAATTTGTGATATCTATGTCCGCTCCGCGGTCACACTTCCCTGTTCGGTCCACAAACAAGATACCGATTGGCTATGGGTCTGGCGTCATGACCGCGGACACGCAACGTCTCTGCCCATTGGTTGCTGCGAGACGTGTTCTGCGTCAGATTGTTTGGATGCGCCCGACATCTTGGATCCGCCGAAAGCAGAGCCACAACCAGTGTACACATGCTCTATTCCTGAAACTCTTTTGCTGTGTCACAGAGCATTGGGAAAGGTTCAGAAAGTAAGACATGGGTGATCAATGCATTTGTTCTGGGGGTCGGTCTTCATGATGTAATTTCTATGGACACCTTGTACGCACAAGGCCGAAGGCCGAAGGCCTTACTTCCAAAACTCTAGTCCCTGGCCACAACCACCGTAGCATGTGCCACCCATGCATACACCCGTAGTATTGCGTTTCGATTGGCAAGTAGTGGGGAGTACGTCCAGTCTTGGGTGCATGGCCAAAGGCCATGCACCCAAGAACAAGTTTTAAGTACTAGACGTGCAAGCCACTGCACACCCATCCCATGTAAGATCTATGGACATACAGCTAGGAGTGAAGCCTCTGGCCAGAAACACTGAAGGATATCACACCTATAGAAAAACCGCCACTACCACATATCACTGAGGTGTTTGTGGAGAGTCCCTGCACTCTTGGGTGCATGGCCAAAGCCCATGCACCCAAGACTGAAGTCATAAGCAGTGGAGTTACAAGTCAATATGGGTGTGGTGTAATGCGTTAGTTGTGTTGACGCCCTAGTGTCTTAGCTTCATGGCTGCAAACGATGGTCCGAAAAGTACATTTATAAGTAGCTAATTTACAAGGACCATGGTTTTGATATGAAGCGATGGTTGTGGATAGGAACTATACTCCTTGTACCTTGGTCGTAAGGCGTAGGTGGTAGGTTACTCACCAAAGATGCAAGGGCCAGCCTACAGGCACTGCAGCATATTAGTACCATAGATCAGACGTGTAGATTCCCATGTGTAGAAAGTGACTGCCAATATACTTACTTTGTTCAGAATCCACATACATTTTTTAAGTGGCTATCGTACTTGGCGGAAGTATCACTTTTTCCATTTCTGTGATGAAAGAAAAGGTGTGTTAGTGTTCGCATTTTTTGAAAATTTACTACATTGCATAATAGACACTTAACCTTTTTTTTTTACCCTCATATTTAGTTTACAAACCAGTGTACTGTGCATTGCGCTCAGTTTCTGTGTTTGCTTTTCTAATACTTGGGTCTGGGGGAAAAAAATCCTTGCCGGATTAAAAAAAAAACCTTTGTTTCCTATGGTGCTAACTACTTCCTTGTTTCCTTTGAGTGTTTCCTTTCTGATCAATGTTATGTTTGTTGCTTTCCTGCCCATTTTTAACAACAGTTAGATAGATACCTGTAGGCGTATTCTAACTGTGCATTTGTTCCTACAGATTTGTGATACTCATTCATTTTTGTCGCTGTTATATCCTGTTTCCTTCATCTTTCCCATTAATGTTTTGTTTGTTGCCTTCCTGATGATTTTTAACAACAGTTAGATACCTGTAGGCGTATTCTACCTGTGCATTTGTTTCCAACGATCTGTGATAATCATTTATCTGTGTCATTCTTCCATCCTGTTGGTTAGTTAGATACCTGTGGGCGTATTCTAACTGTTTGTAGTCGTTCACATAATTTGTTGACAATCTTGAAGTACACATTATTTCGTACATTTTGCCTTTAAGAACATTAAATATGCATTTGTTAGGTTTGCTGGCAATCTCTGCTTTAGAGTAATGGTGCTATCATTACATTGAAACCATCCAGTATTCTTTTTAATGTATGTAGTGTAGTGACCTGCATTGGTTGTAGCTCCTGCATGGTAGATTATTCCTACTGTTGTAAAGGTTTTCTTTCCAAGTGACACTTGGCCGTGTGTGAATCCAGTCAGTTTGCAGTTGCAGGGCCGGTCTTTGCATCAGGCAGCCCAGGCGGCTGCCTGACGTCAGTCAGCCTCTAGGGGGCGCTGCATCAGTAGTCCACAGTGCCAGTGCTAGAATACATGTGTAACACGTTTGTTTCCTAACATTATAAAAACGAATGTGCCTGTTCATTTTTAAAATGTTAGGAAACAAACGTGTTACACGTGTATTCTACCACTGGCACTGCTGCAGGCTGTGGCCTCGGCCAGGGCAGTTTCTAGTATATTTGGTGCTCAGGGCGAAACACTAGGAATGCGCCCCCCTGCACTCCATCCCATGCGCCACTTCCAATGCACCCCATGCTCCACTCCTGCCGCACCCCATGCACCACTCCCACTGCACCCTGCGTGCCATTCCCAAACTACACCGTTAAGGAACTCCTACCCAAAGTCAAACAGTCTGTCACACAAGGAATTAATTGCCATTCGCAACGGTGGGCCACTTTTTCACTGATGCCCGAGACAATTTTATGCCCTAGTCCCACTTAGGCTGCAGATAATGAGGACTGGACACACCAAGAGACCATGAATATGGCATAGGATGCAGTATATACCACCAACAAAGAACACAAGATGCTGAAGAGGGTTTGGAGGCAACCTAAGCCAAAAGGGCAATGACAAGGAGACACCTGAACCCAATAAACAATCACTTTAACATTCTTTGAATGGGAATCAAGTGTATGCTTTGATACAGTAAAGTCTTGTCTGTTGTAAGGATACATGGACCAGGATTATTTATTTATTCATCCAATGTTTGTCGGGTACCTGCATATTTATTTATTTATGCAATGTGTGTTGGATAAAGGTATCCGACAAACATTGCATAAATAAATAAATGATCTGTCTCCATGTACCCGACAAACATTGCATAAATAAATAAATAAACCGGTTCATGGCTTAAAGAATATTTACTCAGCAACACTGGTCAAAACTATTATCCGCATAGTGAAGTAACTCACCATGGAAGTGGTTTAAAGTGTAATTGAAATATAGTTTGGAAAAGAAGTGGTATGAAAGAAATAGCGCTGCTTTAAACTATTATTTTGGCCATTTTCTGGGCTTACAGGGACGCATCATGGGCCCAAACGGGTCTCCATTTGTACCCTGTCGGGGCCCATGGTACGTCTTTGCCAGGCACGCCCACTCCCCACAGCCTACTGCACCTCCCCTCCCATCTCAATGCCAGCACAAAACCATTTAGTGACTAATGGGCCACCATTAGCAGTTTCCTGCCGGCATTGTGATGGAAGGGGCTGGTTTTAGCTGCAGAGGGACCTAAAGTGTTTTTATTGGTGTGCTAATGCTCCCCACCTCAAGTGGCGCGAAAGTGGTCAGAGGGAGCCTCTGACTTCTGTAATGTCACGTAGTACTTTTGTACTACGTGACATTACAGTTGGAAGGGGCAGCGCCAGCACCTGACCTGCGGAAACTTTCACCACGTCAATGTGCCGCCCCACAAACTGGGGAATTCCATCCCCTTTAGAGGCTCCAGGGACCGTGACAATTGCACCCTCCGGGGCTATTGCGCCCCGGGCAGTTGCCCGCCTCACCCAGGACAAGAAACGGGCCTGGCCTTGTCCTTCAGGCAGGGGAGGGCAATTGGCAAATAAATTAGCAACATTTGTTGCTTTATTACCTTCCCCTGGCCACGGGTGGCGCCGGCGCCGCTGGCGCCAGCCAGGCCCATGGGCGCACATGCAGTGTGCCCTCCTCCAGGCTATGGGCGCACACTGACACTGAAGTGTGGATCAATTGGGGCTGGCTGGTGTTGTCGGCCCCAGCCATTACAGAAAAGAGAAGCGATTGGGTCACTAAATCCTGAAGTTGTTCCCATCACAAGCACACACTGCCAAGCAGCAGAATCAGCAAATACAAACAGTTTCCGCATCCTGCCCTCGCTGATTGGACCTTGTTTCAGGAAATCCGTCAGTAACTACAGCCTGCCGAGGCAAGCACACTTCTTTCCTCCTGCTCCCGTCCTCGCAGGTGAGGCCTATTGCTGCATAGGTGTTTTATTTATATTTAAAATGGTATTGCAGAGGGGACTGGGCCAAACAAGAATGGCCTCTGGAGGCCACAAAGCTAGACACTTTTGTCAAGGCTCAAGTAGTCATGAAAAAGGAAGCGAGCACTGGTGGTGGACTCTCATCAGGAGAGCAAAAGGCTGGTTCTCGGAAGACCTGGGCAGAGTGTCACCGTCAGCAGATCTTAGACAGTTGCAAGTTCCAGCGGGGTTGGATTGGTCCGTCCGTCGGCCATTCGGCCCGTGGCCAGGCCAAAATCACTTCGAGGGCGAGGTCCTGGGGGCCAGTACCACGCAGTAGCCAGTTTGGAGGTTACTATGCCCCCCCTAGTTCCCGCTCCCGAGCATATTGTTTGTCGTTCCCTCTTTCCTGTGCATGCATTGCTGACTTTATTTTAGTGCATGAGTTTCATACATTTCACTGTTTGCTCAGACTTGTCTTATACTCTTTGGCGTTGTGCTTCTTTTATTTGGAATAGCAATCACGCTAGTCTAACGAGATAAACAAACACCTACACGAACGAGCCTTGTGAATGATGGTGTGAAGGATGGATGCAGGCGCTGGAACCAAAAGCTGAGCGAAGTCTGCACAGCAGCTGGCTTGGGAAAGCAACTCAGCAACTATAGTAGAAACCATCTCTGTGGACGGTTGGCCGGTCTTCCGTATAATGCAAATACCCAGACTTGCAGGATGCGTGCTTCACTTTCTTTGTTCCATTGGGGGCGACATGCTGTAGCATCAATTCATGGCCTTTAAAATACCCTGCACGGTGCAGCTTCCGATCTCCTTTAACACAAACGCTGGGAAATGGCCATGACTAGCTAACGCCACATTAATCCAAGCCAGGTCTCTAAATAATGGTTCAAGTGTTAGGGAATCACCTGCTCACACTTTCTGTCGTGTAACCAACCAGTGCACAAAAGGTGTTTCAGAGCGTGGGGCTCTTGATGCCACCCATTTCTGCATTTGATGCACCAGCAGCTAAACACACCTTGTGGAGGCAGCTCCTTCTGCATAGTCCATTTCTCTCCCAAGCTCGGGACCATGTTTTTTACCATAATGGAGAATGTGAAAAAGTGCAGGGCTGCAAGGCTGGGGTGTGAGGGTGGAGGGCAAAGCGCACTATGCTTGGGGTACACTGGAGATGCTTCCCCTGATACCCGCAGTACTCCAAGTCCCTTGAAATGAAATTCGTCTATACACTGCACATTGTGCAAGGGCCGCTGTTATTCAAGAAGCACGCGACTAGTAATTTGCAAAAAGTAAACTTAACGAGTCCCAAGAAAAGGTTGCCTTCCACCCTTTAAGAATTTGATTGTTTTTGTTTTACTGTTAGGACGGTACGCATTGCTTTTCTTTGCGATCTTACAGTTTCATGGTGCTGTTGGGAGCTAAAATGAGTGATCACGAAGGAAACATTTAAGAATGTTGAGAGTTCACGAGCATGAGCGAAACAAACCCCAATACTCGAACTGCCATTTCTCTGCCACGGTAATGCACTGCAGTGTGTTTCAATGTAAAGTCCACATTGTAATGTCATAATTTTAGAACACCACCTCTCCAATATTAACATTGGGAGTTATGTTGAATTGTACATGCATGTCAACTCTCTGTATATGTTTAAAGTAGACTTTACCACTCACATGGAGTAATGATATTGTTTACGTGTGTCCCTCCTAAATATATTTAACCTCCCGTGAAATATTTGATGCAATACATATTGCATAAATGCATGTATTTTAATGCTGAGATAGACGGGCTTGTACAGCTATTGGTGGGTATGTTGCTGGTGCTTGTTCTTGGAGGTTCAAGTAATACTGTTCAAGACCAGTTCATCACCTTTTAAGAGTGGCTAAATGTTTGAGGTCATCCGAATGACATTAGTGTAGATCTGACATTGTCGATTCTCTGACCTGAGTCACAGCATCAAACTGGTCATTGTTACTAAAACTGAAGAGCAAAAGCAGACTAACATAACCAGGCCTGTTCGACTTTGACCCTCTTATTGCTGTTTTCTGAGGTTCATGAAATTCAGCAGATGCCAGCATTGACAATTTTGTTAACTCATAGTCCCCACTCCCGCTGCTCAGCCCATGACACATGCATGAGATCACAGGTCAGGTGGGGAGGGGGCGCCAACGATGCTTCCCGCCTGGGGTGCAATCTGTTGTAAGACCGGCCCTGTGCAGTTGTTTTTGGTGCCATCTGCATTATAACTTAGAAGCATAAGTGTTATGTAGGCACTATGTGATTGTATCAGTAAGGTGGAGCGATTGTCTGAATTGCAAATACTACATAATCTGCCATGGTTTGCATTTTGTACAAGTTGCTGAAATGGAATGCTCTCACAATTTGGTATTGAAACATACACAAATCGCTCATTTGGGATTTCTTCCTGTATCACTTTGCTACAGAGAGTGCATGCATGTTTCCCCATGTATGAAATTTGGAAGATTTAATTTACAGGTATGCTTTTGTTTTCCAAAACTAATAGTATGTACATTAGAAATTCTTGTGGATCTTCTTGTGAGTTCATAGTGAATCTCACCATTCCAGCACAGTCGTCCAATTTTTGCCTTACTCCATGAACACTGTATGTGTTGTCAGGATTGCTTGTTGCATTTCTATGCAGCACTAACATTTGCAAACACAATTGGTTTGTACTGTGCAGGTAAATATTGTTAACAATTGGTGGCAATTGAAATAGAATATTCATTGCTACATTTGCATAGCAACTTACCCCACTTTCATTTGCAAATTTGAATGGCCCAGCAAGTTCTGTATCTGAGTGCATTTTTCGGTCTTTCTGTTGCTTCTTTGCCGACGTCCCTGGTTTACATTCCCTAATAGGTTGTTCTATGATTGTGGCAATTGATGAAACTTTATCTTCTTTTCTTTGCGGAATTTGTTGTTGAATTCTGTTGCATTTCTGTTTCATTTACTTTTCTTTTACCACGTTTCACTTTATCTGGAACAGGGTATTGTTTCAGATGAGGGGTGTACAGTGAATGCAATCTATTGTATTCTAGAATGCAAAGAATATCAGCTTTGACTTTACTTGAATCAAAGTTTATTAGCAATAGACCGTCAGGTGTACATAAGCGTGATAATGCTAAGTAGCTCATGCCTTCCTTAAACACTGTGTTTCCTATATCTATCAATGCTTTGTCTAAGGTAAGACCTTGCGATTTATGAATGGTAACTGCATATGCAAGAGTTAGAGAAAATTGCTCTCTACGTACATACATGTCTTTGAAGAAAAGGAATCGAGCAATTGAGCGTCCTATCCTTTTCACTTCTGAAACTCTATCAAAGCGAATATTTAAAAACTGAATGTTGCTATCACGTGGGTATGATTGAAAGCCACCAACTGTGCCCAGTGCTCCATTAACTAGCCCTTGCTCTACGTCAAGGTTACGTTTAAGCATTACTCTACAATTTAAGGATAATTTCAATATTTTTTCCAACCCAGCTTTGTTGGAGATTGAATTTTCTAAACTATTTAGTCTTGTTGTGGCTTTCTCACACATGGGTACTGTGATACCATGTACGTCTAGTTTGTCTGTGGTGCTAATTTCTATTATTGGTTGCATTTCTTTGTTTAACATTGTTTCATTGAATTTGAAACAGCTTGCAAGAGTTGGCATTAAGGCCATACAATTGAGATTTGTGGCGCTATTTGTTCCATAACATCAGTTGCACATGCATTATCGCCATAAAGTGCATGTATATGCTGGTTTTTCAATACAGCTTGTGCTTCTTGCGATAATACACCAACTCTAATACTTTTTAAAATGTTGGCATAAGTGAGATCTGCAGATCGCCACATGTTCTCAGTTAATTCTCTGGTTTGGAAATGTTGCCAAAGGTTAACATTACCTATGCTACCAACAGTTTTCTGGCAGAGTTTGAGGCCTAAGGTTTTAAAAATCGGTTCACCTTTCACTGGTGTCAATTGTAGAAGATCTCCGAAAACGATAATGTGTTTCCCTGCAAAGAGTTCTTCATTATTATTTTTAAGTACTTCTTGCAATCTGAGATGAATCAAAGCCAACATTAGGTTGCAGACCCTGCTCACTTCATCTATTAGTAGCATTTTCATTTGTTTCAATACTCTACGTAATTCCATTGCAGCTTCTGCAGAAAGTTTGTAGTAGTCTAATTTATTTTGATGCTCTACTGGAAGCAGTAGTAATCGGTGTAAAGTCACACCGCCTATGTTGTAGGCAGCTAAACCTGTGGGGGCCGTTACAACAGCTGACAATTTGTTGTTTGTCAATTGTTGAAGGAACTTGCTGATGATTTTGATCAAGAATGTTTTCCTTGATCCAGCTTCACCACTGACGTACAGCAGTATAGGTTTGTAATTTTGACAGGTACATTCTTTATTTTCGTGTTGTACACCATGTAAAATTTGTTTTGTTACGTCTTCAAAAATGGTGCGCTGATCGTTGTTACGTTTTGCTTGTTGTACAGTTAAGTCTTCTGTATCTTCTTGATACTGATACATGGTGTTTTTCTACTTCTGCCATAGCTACTTCAGCCTCATTTGCTATTAGTGGTTCTTGACTTCCTGTTACAGAAGGTTGACTACTGTCGGAAGAGTCCTTATCTAGTTGGGCCTGAAGTTCTTCTTCCTGTTGCTGCTCATTGTGTAACATTGTTTTGTACTGCGTAAAGTTCACACCGGTGATAGTGCTTTCATTTGCTTTGAAAGCATCTTCATAGCAGTCATAATTATCTAGTATGTCTTCCTCTGTTCTCCATGGTTTGAAAAGTTGTAACAGAAACATGTAATATAGTTCTTTCTGTTGAGGAGTTTTTAATGACAATTTTACATGATTAATTAAGCTTTGTTTGGTAAGTTTCACTAAGCTCCCTTCACAATCGTTCACTCTATATCTACGTTTGCTTTCATCAGGTTTTAAATTATTTTTGTATGCAAAGTTTTGAGCTATGTGGTATAGACACATGCTTTCCAGAGTGGCACTCCTGTTCGGATAGTATGTGTCCAGTAAATTGTTTTTTAGAATGTCTTGGCTGTTTGAATTATTTCTGGCAATTGTTTCTATGTCCTCATATGATTTTAGCACTCTTTTTCTAGATTTTGCAGGACCAAGACTGAGCCATAATATGTTGTCTGATTTTCCATACAAAGCAGTACCGGTTAAACAATCTGCTGCTTCATAGGACCCACATTCTCTATGAGAGAGCATTTTTATGCCTAGGCTGTACAATTTCTGTGATAATGTTTTGTCTGATGCTAGGTCATCCCAGAGGTCTTGAAGCTCTGTTTTTTCTGGTTTTGTTAAGTAGGCTGTAACATATCGTGCAACAGCAGTTGAATTGTCTGCAATGTACTGCACATCTATGTTTGCATTCCATAAGAGGGTAATGATTGCATTGTAATCATTGATATATTTTGATCCTTCCCTTCTTTTTCTGTAATACGTGTTTTTAGGTGATTTACCTTTAACACTATGTCGAACTGAAGACATGAAGTTGTTTACTTCACCTGTTTCTGTAACTGGTCTAGGGAAACCAAACCGGCATTTGGTGTAGTATTTACCTTTGTTTTTGTATTTGTGGCGACAATATTTGCCACATTTGTGTCTTTGAAATTGTAAAATCTGCCCATGCAGCTCACTATGGGGCTGATTCATGGAACAAACGTGCGCCGAAAATCCCGGCGCAAGAAGGCGCGAGCAAGCGCAAGCAGGCGCAAGCAGGCACAAGCGGGAGAAAGCAAGCGTGCGATTCAAGGAAAGCGCTGCGCTACTTTCCCACTGGTTGTGCGCCAAATCCGTCCAAACAACGTGCGCTAAGCGCACAGAGAAAGCGCACAAAGCGCAGCGCACACAAGACAAGTGGGCGGATCAGTGGGCGTAACACGCGGAATGGGGAATAACGTGTGAAAAAGAAGGCGTAACTGGGGAAGTACTGCAGGGAACTACACGGAACGGCCACACGCACACGAACAACCCGTATTCATGGATTTGAATACGAGAAACCCGCGCACGGCAAAAGACGCGCACAGGGATCAACGCGTCTACCACACGAAGGCAGGCAGAAGCGTCCCTGCGCACAGCATAAAAGTGCGTGCAAACAACAAACAGATATATACAGCTACGATGAATGCCCCATTTGTCGCAGCACTGAACGTGGGACACCGCAGGAGGAGGAGAATAGTCAGGACACGCATTTGTTCACCACGGACAAGCCTTTTTGGGATGCCTGACGACCAGGTCTATGGCAGGTATAGGTTTCTACCCCATATCATCCTAGACCTGGTCAGGGAGTGGGACGATGACCTAACATCCCCCACCCTCTGCTCCCAAGCATTGAGCCCCTTGGAGAAGGTGCTCAATGTCCTGCATTTTTTGGCCACTGGGTCTTTTCAGCGGACTACTGCCATAGTGGGGGGGGTCTCACAGGCCACGCAGTCACTCTGCCTACACCAGGTATTGGCAATCATGACAGCATGCCCCTCAGTCCGCAGGCACATATACATGCCCAGAACACCCGCAGAAAGGCAGGCTGTTGTCCAGGACTTTTATAGGGTGGCACACTTGCCCAAAGTGCTCGGTGCCATAGATTGCACCCATGTGACCCTACGTCCACCTAGGGCCACTGAGCACATCTACCGAAACCGCAAGCACTGGCATTCCATCAATGTACAGGTGGTATGCGATGCAAAGGGAATCATCACCTCTGTCTATGCAAACTACCCTGGCTCCACCCATGACAGTTTCATATACAGAATGTCCGCCCTGAGCCAGGCCCAGGAAGCTGGGCAGCATGGCGACACATGGCTCCTAGGTGAATATAAATGCTCGTGCACATGCATACATGTCACACACACACACACAAATACACAAACCACAATAATCATAACCATTATCACCTCTCCAGGGGACAGTGCCTACCCTCTGAGCAACCACATGATGACGCCAATCCGGAACCCCACCACACCACCCCAGGTAAGATACAACGCAGCCCATATTGCAACCAGGGCCATAGTGGAGCGCACATTCGGAGTGCTCAAGTCACGCTTCCGCTCCCTTGACCGCTCTGGCGGGCAGCTATTTTATGCACCCCCAGTAGTGTGCAGTATCATTGTGGCAACATGTGTCCTGCACAATGTTGCAACACAGCAGGGCGTACCGGTGGACATGGTGGTGCCCCCACATCCCCAACCACAGGCACAGGTGCTGCCCATTGGAGGCACGTGGCGAGGAAGCCCGGACCCAGCTTGTGGCCAAATTTTTCACCTAAACTCTCAACCCTGCGGAGTGTACACAGGCCTGGCACATACCAGGTGACAATCGATGATGACAAAGAGAGAGTCAACTGTCACAACCTTACCACCCTGAGATTGTTGCCATGGAATTGACACATTGTTTGCATCACTAGCTACTTAAACACAAGCAATCCTGTGTGACCAAAAGGCACACATGCAAGGTGTGAATCACACAGACCTGCAAAACAGGACATGATTATCACTGGTATGTCACTCAAACCTTCCAAAACCACAACATGACATGGCAAGCAATAGCCATACACCACCACAGTACCAAAAGGTATACATTGCCATGTGAAAAATTTAAATGGGCATCAGACAATGATGCCTGACATGGAATCAGATGAAATGACTGACCAACAACCTCCCACCCAAAATAAGTCATACCCAAATGCATTCCAAAAGTCGTATTTTAAACATAACAATGAATGCCTGTCCACATGCACAATGTGCATTGCAAAATCAACACTGCAGCTACTGTGTGCCGTGTCCACCTCCTGCAACACACAGCACAGTGAACAGCCATTGTGTGTGATGCACATCCTGAGCATCACATCTACGCGACAAACTACATTAAAAAAAAAAATAGGCATGTACAGGATCCACAAATGGTCATAGAACATGTGCTGCAGGGACACAGTGGGCACCAGAAGGCAAACGGAGTGTACACGTGGACATGGAAGGGTGGTTGTACGTGTAGTGGATCATAGTGCGAGTGTGTGGGTCAGTAGGGACATGCACTCAACATATGCATGTGAAATCAAGTGACCATCAGTGTCATCTACACATCACATGTGAACATTCACCATGTGTATACCCCAGCATGTAAAATCACAACTATCCCCTCACACCTGAAAGGTAAACACAACACATGAACAGGCATTAATCAGCAGAATGCATCATGTAAATAGGAAAGCACAATTATAATTTCGGGGTGCCCATCACACTGCAGGGCAAGGCAACTATGAACAACACAACACCCCCCCTCCCTCACAAATCACCACGACCCACTGAACAACTGCATCTGGGTTATTCATCCGACATCCTTGAAATTCACCTGGCCACAGGATCACCCTTCCCCTTTGTCACCATCTCCCACCTTGTGTGTAAAAGGCTGCCAGCACCCTCAGAGTCCACCTAGATTTGCAAAAGCACAAAATCCAACAGAACACAAAGCAGGACAACAGAGAAGCCAAGCAAATAGCATACAGGCAGTAAAACAAACCAGAACAGCCTGCAGTAGATGATTTGAAGT
Organism: Ambystoma mexicanum; assembly: GCF_040938575.1. Taxonomy (NCBI): domain Eukaryota; kingdom Metazoa; phylum Chordata; class Amphibia; order Caudata; family Ambystomatidae; genus Ambystoma; species Ambystoma mexicanum. The sequence goes on from NC_090925.1 coordinate 418,195,873, forward strand.
AGCAGTACGCCACAAAGGCCAAGTACTACCACAATGATGTTAACAACCAATGTAGCACAGTAAAACAATGTCACAACAGGATCTGAACCATGTGTGGCACATAACATGAGATTATGCACCACAAATGGATGTCTACGGTCACAGCTCCCGTGTACAGGCGCAGGAGTGGCACGAAACAACCACCCCCACCGTGGTCTAGGTGCCTGCAAGGTCTAACTCACACAGGCCTCTGAGACCCTGGTGGGGAAGGAGGGTCAGGGATATGCAGTCGGGACAGGCATTGGCATACTGGATAACCGGAGTGAGGGGCAGGAGAGGGGAGTAGGATTGACACGGGAAAGTAGGGAATGCACCAAAATGTATTACACACATTCACACATACACAATTAAATCAAACTTGTTCACATGCACATAGCATCAAATTACTCAAATGTAAGTCAAAGAGAAACTTATCTCTGGGGTGAGTGCTGGCCTCCTGCCTGCGCACTCTCAGGTCCGGTAACAGGAGCAATTCAATGCTGCAAAGAGAGCCAAAGTTAATAATCTGTGCGTGCCCAAAACACACAAACACACCACCAAATATGCCCAAAGTAACAAAATGCACTACAAACAAACAAACTTGTGTGGGTGCTTCATACCCATACGGAACATTACCCCTGTGATGTTCATACACAGTCAATGCAGTAAGTCAGGCACCGGTGGGTGTGTGGCAAATGGAACACCAATGTGTCACGATTCACACAACATGCAATGTTCCCTGTGTAAGCAGACAGACGCATATAGCAAGGTCTGACTTCAGAACAAGTCCTGTACCACCATGACCAAAATAAAGTAGCCAGTGCATGTATCAATTTCTACTTGGAAATGAAATGCACTGCACCCGAGTCTGTCCATTGCTGTCTGTCCCTGTGAGCTGCTTCATTCCATGTCTCGGAATGCTACATGGCTAATACAAGTGCCTCAATGGACCATGGTGGACCGGAGGGTATGTGCCACTGCCCCTGCAGGTGCCCCAGACAACTTTCACATCAACTAGCCATCAGTCCACTAACACATCTGAGCTGTATTGTGCGTTTCTACACCAATATTTGTCCAAGTTCACCGTCAGTGCTGCTCCTAAGCATGCATGTTCAACTTGCCAGGTGGAAGGTTTGCTGTGTTGTGACCCCCCTGTGCTGCTCACCTTGCCTAGAGTCCCTTGAAACACATCATCGATTTTCGGATGTATGATCGCAATCCCTGTGCCTCTGCTTGTGCACACATGTGCATGTCAGCAGCACCAAACGTGTCCTGATTCCAGACGTCCAATGGCCCATGTCTGCTGGCAAAGGTGGTCTTGAGGCTCATCCCCCTGCAGAAAATGCATGAAACACATGATTAATGCTTAATATTCATATGTGTGGGTCTCTTCAGGCATTACATGACTGGATCATGTCAGAGAAGTACATCAGAAATCACACCATCAGTCCGTCTTTCACAGCAACAGTGTGGAACACACTATCTACAGCATGATTTGCAACAAGCACATGTTCATTAAAGATAAGAAACATACTACACAATGCATAGCAATGAATGTACACATGAATCATTAAACACCCCATCTAGCAAAAGAAGAACAGTGGTCAATTACACCCCAATCATCCACACTAGGGGTGTTAACACAAGTTCCACAGCAGCAGACATGCCACAGATATGACAGTCCATTGCCCTTGTGTAATAGGCTGTTACACCAAACCATCCTTGCGAGCACATGGATGAGGGAAGCAGGAGTGGCATATGTGAGTCAAGGACCCCAAGCAGCAAACACATACACAAGACAAGCTTGATGGGCCCAGCTGGAACAGACAGTGGATGCTTTCAAAAGCCACAAAGCACCACACCGTCACATGAAAGCACAATAGACAAGCAATTTTAAACTATATTAACTAATTACACTAACTATGAAAAACCTACATTACCTATTTAAACTAACTATCAAACAGAAACTTAACTAAGTAAACTAAAAGAAAAATCAAAAATGGCCACATACGACCCGGGGGGGAGGCACCCAGGAGGGGGGAGGTACAGGGTGCTGCTCAACACCCACATGCGATGATGCTGAGGAAAAATAAAACCTCCATGGGCTCAACGCCTGCACAACCCGACCTATGTGGGAGATAGATTGTCGTCCGAGTCTGGCTCTTCCTGGAAAGGAGGACGTGGCACAGGAGCATGACCACGCCTAGCCGCAGCTTGCCCCTTGTCGGCAGCAAGTCTGCCAGATGGGTGAACCTGGTTCTGTGTGGCGATGACACGTAGGTCTGCATGCAGAACCTCCCATGATACACGTGCTTCCTCTTGCAAGGTAGCACATGTAACACGGAGTTCCTCCTGCAAGGCCTGGCTGGACAACCGCTGCACCTCCCGGCAAGCATGTAGCTCAGCCGAGATGGTACGCTCAAGCTGTGCAAACCTCTCCTCTGCCCGCTCCCTCTGGGACATCAGAAGGACACCCAGAGTGGATCTGAGGGAAGCATACTCCTCCCTCAGGGCCTCCATGTGTGCCTCTACATGAGCAGCAATTGCTTCACACAGAGACAACATTTCAGCCTGGTGTGCCCTGTCTGAGGCCGCCATGCCCAGCCTGAGTGAGCGGGCCATGGACCGTGCCGCCTGCTGCTGGAGAAGCACCTGCCTAGCAGGGGGGAACACGGATCGGGCCACACGCTCCATGCTCTCAGCAATGTTCTCCATTGCTGCCCCCTGGCGTTCGGAATTGGAAGTCATGGCTTGCTCCCACTCGGTATACAGCGGTTGCGCGCGGCAACCGCGTTGCTGGGCTTGACCCCTGCAGGACCCAAGGACCGGGTGACCTCGTTGTGTTGGCACTGCCCGCGGCTGCACGACTACATGCCCCCGTCGACGTGATGTCCCAGGCACATCAGTGACTGGTGTGGAGGGTGACCCTGCGTCCCAATCCACCACGGGCGGAGGTTCCAAGACTGTTTGACCCCTCAGTGCAGGTGTCGCAGACAGAGGAGTGTCCACATCAGAATCACTCACCTCTGACATATGGACCTGATGCTCATCCAACTCGACATGGTCGTCAGAGTGTTCATCAGGGCTGGACTAATAGGCAGCCAGAGAAAAGATGGACTGTAGCACTTGGGGGTTTTCGTGGCCTACCACCCCACGACCCCCACTTGTGCTGGGTTGATGTAGTGATAACAACCCTGTGCCTGGCATGACAACACCATCCTCCGGCTCCGTTGCATCATCACCTGAAAAATAGAGAGGAAAAAGATCACTACACATGTTAGAAGCACACTTACACACACACACCAACACCAAACACATCAGGCAGAAATGTGACACACAAAATAGAACCTGGCATGCATGCTGGGTAAACTTGAAATTGCTTCTGTGATTAGACCTGTGGAAAGGTGGCAGTTTGCACTGAAGTGGGTCTATGCAGTGCAGCAAATATATATGTTACTCACTATCTACATGTACAAGGACTTCATGGTGTGTGTCAGAAAATGTGAAGGCAGTGCAAGGTCAACTTCAGGCATCACATGCAATGTGCATTCAATGGGTAGCATATCTAGAAGCAAACCACCCCTCGCCCCAAGTGCAAAAGCAGGGATGCCTAGAATGGTATCAAAAGGCTGACCATAGACCTGTGTATTGACAGACAGTGTTGACTAGCATCAACAGCATCATGTGAGTCAAGTGACAACACAGGGAATGATGATGGGACAGTAAGCAGGACACATGATGAAACCTCTGGAGTACACCCACGTGTGAAGAATACACTACACCAGTTGGACAGAGTCATTGGCCATTAAACAGGCTGAGTCCTGTGGCCCACACAGATTGTCAGACCCTAAACATGTGTGCAACGCAGTACTGAGCCACAGTTGACATGGGAAAGCAGATGAAATGCCATGCAATTTGGGTCATCATGGACTTGTGTAACAGTGATCATCCAGTCATGGACACATATGGGCATGCGTGAAATGCACATGGAGCATGAATGGGCACTCATGTCCCTGCGGGGCATCAGACCTCTGCACAGTCCAAGTGAGACACCCTGCATCAAGTACTAAGGATGTACCTCAATGGATATGTCTGGCAGATTGGCCGCTGGATGTTCGAATGTACACAGGAGGCATGACCAGGGAAGTAACCAAGGGCAATATTGTAGCAGACCAGTGCTAAAATGGAATTGGTGTACAGAGCAGGGGGTTGAGGGGCAAGGGAGCATGCCTACATTGGCTACCCCCTTGCAGGCAGAGGACACATGCACGTCAGTCATGCTATGCATAGTTCCTGGGCTGAGAGGACGGTCACCCCACGCTATATGCAGAAGTGCCAGTGAGCTGGAACATGGACCGGAGGGGCATACTGGTAACCAGCATGTGACTAGGGTGCAAAAGTGGTGATGTGGACAGTCCCCGTCTGCTCCACATGTCCACCATCCAGCAGAGTAGACATGCATCAGGGAAACATTGCATTACTCGCACATCATAACCATGTACACGTGACATGTAGTGGCAGTCATGCACAAGACATCACCCAAGTAAAACACACACGTCCTCGACAAACACGCATCAACACTCACTGGACTGGGCATCAAAGTCCGGCATCTCTCCCACTCCTTCAACCAATTCAGATGGTATGAACTCCGCAACGAGTGACTCATGTGGAGTGAGGTCTTCCTCCTCCGGTGCAGGCCCACCTCCAGTCACCAGAGTCAAGTTGTAATTTGAGGCACGCTTAGCCTTAGCACTGCGTTTGAGGTCATTCCAATGCTTTTTGCACTCTTGCCCCGTGCGCACCTCATGGCCGAATGCACTCACATGTTCCGCAACTTGCTTCCAGTGGGTATCACCGTGGGCAGCCGTAGTCTGACAATTAGCACCCACTAGCATGTCACGGCTCTGTTTCCGCACGTAGCCCACAAGGAAGTCCAGTTCCTGTTTGCAGAAAGGCTTCTTCCTCAACGTGCAGGAGGTCGTGGCTGTGTGTGGGGTCCCAGCCTGTGCTGCAGGTGCAACCTTCCTCCTCTTGGATTATGGTGCAGACCCTGGCTGGCTAATGCCGCCCTGATCAGTATGGCCAGTGGGTTCGGTGGATTGAGCCAAGGGAGTGGCAGGTGGAGGGACGACCAAAAGCCTGACTTATGTCGGTGGCAGCTGGGTGCCCTCTAATGGACCCTGCGCAGCAGCATCCGCTGTGGCAGGGTCATTGAACGCAACTGTCCTGGTTGGCTTACTCACAACCGGGGTGTTGTTGGGTGCATCTGCCCTGCACTTGCCAACACCCGGCTGTTCGGGGCAGCAGATGACATAACTGCCCCAGGGACACGTGTCTTGGTCAGGGCAGCCCTGCGTGCCCCTACGGTTTACATCCTGGCCTGTTGGAAATCTTCCAAGGGCTCTTCAAGTGCCAATGCAGCCTGCGCTGGCAGACCCTGAGCCTGGGTGGTGGTGTACACAGCTGCACCTTCAGCACCACTACCCTTGGGCCCGTGGCAGTCGATGAAATGGACAGCCGGGTCACACGGGTGCCAGTGCCAGATGCAGAAGCTGCATCTCCCGGAACCACAGGGGGTGGTGGCATGACTGCACCGACACATGGCACAACATCGTGCTCAAGTGATGCACCCATGCCTCTTCCCCCTCTGCGTCCACCCTGGACACCCTGGAGTCCCCCTACTCCCTGGTCACCCCGGCCACATCCCTGACCATGCCCGCCACGAGGAGGACGCCCAGCTGAGGTGCCCCTCACCTTTGGTGGCCTCCCAACCATGGCACAGATGTAGTAGTGCCGGCACAGATTGAGTAGTGCCAATGGGAGGTGTACACCACAATTGACCTGGGCAATTGGGGCGAAGGGGGTGGGATGCAAGATGTTAACAGCCCCCCTGCACCTGTAAGGCTGTATGTGACCCCGGTGATGTAGTGACGGGTCACGCTACGCTCAGGCACCCCAAAACTGCAGTAAAACCGTGCACGCAACCCTGCAGCCTCCGTGCGTGGAATCAACCTCCCGCAGTACGCGGTGGCACCTAGTAACACGAAAAACGCATACGCGTGGGACACGCAAGCTACTATGACCTCGAAAACGGGTGCGATACACAGGGGCACCCGCAGTGGGAAAAATAACGTGCGCGACTCACCGTCTGACTAGCGCGATGCAGAAAAACACACGTAGCCAATACCCCCGCCAAAAGAAGAGATACGTCCTTGATAGCTGTGAAGTTGTGATGGTGTGCGAAACAACACGAAGCAGCAACACACGTCGGTCTCCACGAAAGGCACGTACAGCGAACTGCTGGCCCCGCTCACCTTTAACCCGTGCTGAGGGAAATACCTGCGCGCATCACGTCACTTACGCGTGTATGCCCTTTCCTTGGATTACACGCATTCACACGCAGACGTGCAGGTTTTTTCACGCGCGCTGAACCACTATGCCCATGTCAGGAGGGAAACGCCCGCGTGTGTAACGTCAGAGAAGCGCTTACGCGCTAAGGTCCTTTGGTCCAATGAAAATGCGTACGTGTGCTGACGTGCTTACGCGCTAAGGGCCTTTCCTCCAATTACACGCTGACATGCAATTTTTTCACGTGCCAAATCACTGCGTATCAAGCTGGTCACGCGAAAACACACGGAAGACCACGCTCCTGCCCAGAAGGCCGAATTACTGCCCCCCAAAGCCCCGAGCACGCTCCCACCTGCAATCTGCTGATGCCTGACTGCCTGCTGCCCACGTGCCCTGACATTTGCTGCCTGCACGTCAGCCAGGGGTGCAGTTGCTGTGACCACCCCTGCTGGAACCGAAGACTCCGACTGGGATTCCATCGCTCTACAGCCCATCCCCAGGACCCAGTTGCCCACCCACTCCTGCCTCTGGGGTTGCCATGGCCAGCACAACACCATCTGGCAGCACTGGCAACCCCCAGCCAGAGAGGCAGAGGGCCACCAGCTTCAGTGCCAGGGAAGTTGGTGTCCTGGTGGAGCAAGTCCTGGGGCAGTATGATGCCCTCTTTGGAAGTCTGTGCGCCGACAATGAAGGATGGACCAGGATCTGGATGGACATCGTGACTGCCATCAACGCGGAGGGGGTGGCAGTCCGTGACTTACATCATGTCAAGAAGGGCTGGGAGGACTTCAGGTCCAGGACCCTCAACAAGGCCCGGCGCCTCGTGAAGGCAGCGGATGCCGAGGGGTGCCGGGGCCCGCTGTCGGACCACCAAATGAGGGTCCTGGAACGCATATGCCCAGCGCTCTATGTCCAGATCCTTGAGAGGCAGACCCGTCTGGAGTCGAGCGGTAAGTGTACATGCAGAGTGATTGGACGCTGTGCGTGTCGTGGTGTGCCAGTAGTGTGCAGGTTGCACATGTGTTTTTGTAGGGCCATGTAGGGATGTGTATGAACATGGGCGTGAGGCTGCCACATGTGTGTCCTCTCATGTGTGAGACACATTGATGGTGTATGTGTTGGTAAGCATGCTGGACAAATGCAGGTGTGGGAGCACACATGTTTGAATTTCTGCGTATGTACATTGGCATGGTTGTGGCATGGATGGTGGTTCCTAATGCATGTATCTGCACTGTGTACATGTGCATGTGTGTGTATTTGACAAGTGTGCAACTGTGATGCAACATGGATGCATGTCACGCTAATATGTAGAAGGCTGAATGGCAGATCTGACAAGTATGGCGATCTCATCACTGCAACAGTTGGAGGAGATGTAAACATGCATGTAAGTGTGGTGGCGTGTGTGCATGTCTACTGCACTCCCTGTGTTTCATGTGATGTCTGGCTCACCTTTGGATGCTCATGCTGTTGTATGTGTATGGATGGTGCTGGCTGTTGTGATATGGCTGTGGAATTGCTCATGTGTGTGAGTTGAAATGACATGTGTGTTGGGGATTGTGATGCCATGTCTGAAGTTTGACACTGCCACTCATGTGCAGCTGTCATGTGTATATCAGTCCATTGTACAGTGCCCTGATGCCTGTGTCCTATCTCTCCCTGTCTGCAGCGTCAACTGATGAAGAGGGCGGAGAGGGTGCTGTGGAGCACAGCGGCAGGGATCGCACCGCCAGCCGGAGACGCAAGGCCCGGCTCCCCTTCCAGGTTGTCATCTCGTCAGGGAGTGAGGAGTCCGGTGCCGTGTCCCAGGCCGCAGTTGCCGAGGGTAGGTCCAAGAGGCAGAGGTCGGAGTTGGACTCCTCAGCAGCAGAAGGGGCAGCTGAGACCCCACAGGGTTCGACGGAGGAAGATGGCACCTAGTCATCCAGGTTGGTGGGGGGTTTGGTGGAGGAGAAGGCCGTGCAAAGGACAGACACAGGGTCTGGAGGTGGGGATTCCACTGGTGCTAGTGGTGCAGTGCAGGGGCAGGGACAGGAGGCAGCACAGGCCACCGCGGAGGTGTCTGTGTGTAATCCTGTCCCCGATCCTGTGACTGCATCATCCTGCACCAGCAGGGATGCCTACGTCCAGACCCGTTTTCAGGGAGGGGATCCGCTTACAACAACTGGCCTTCCTCTCCCTGCGGACGTGGCTATCCGGGACCGGGTTGAGCCTGTCCTGAGTGGGATGGCGTTGCGTCAACGGGGCGTGCGAGGTGACCTGCAGTGTTTTCGTGAGGACACTGCACGTCATCTCGAATGCCGCGTTGACCTACTGGGACGGGTCACCAGGGCCAGATTCCTCCATTTGCTGGACCTTGTTCCGACCCCCTCCTCACCTGAACTATGCGCCAGTCGTCCTCCATGCCATCTTCCCACCCATGTATCACCTGGGTACCCTGTGGAGATGCCACTGACCCTGCGGCCAGGCTGGTGGAGGACACATCCCTGCCACAGTCGGGAGTCGGACGTCCAGCAGGGGTGGCCACCTCAACAACTGCACCCCTGCCGGAGGAGGATGTGCAGGCAGCAAAAGCCAGGGCACAGGCAGAGGCACAGCAGCAGCAGCAACAAGGTGGGAGCCATGATGGTTCGGGGCCTTCAACATTGGAGGGGCAGGCATCGGCCAGAGGGCAGGAGGACCCAGGACTGGAAGTGTCTTCCGTGTGGCAGTGGTTAGGCCATGCTATAGATGCGGAGCGGCAGCAAGCAGAAGAGGCACGGCTCACAATGGTCAGGGCGGAGAACTCCATGCGTAGGGCTCTGAGGCGGGCCGAGTGCCTCGAGGCAATTCGCAGGGACCTGGAGGTCCACATGTCATCGTCCCTGCGAACCCTCGGGGCCATGGAAGAGGACCGCCTCCGGGACATCGAGCAGGAGTTCGGTGATGCCCTGGCCCGGGAAATCGGGAAGTGACCCGTCGGACTAGCCCGCTGCCATTGTAAATAGTTTTTAGAGTTAAGTTTCCTTTTCCTTTTCCTTTTATTTGTGGTCAATGGACAATGCCACACACATTTGTATGTAGTTTTATTTTTATGTAGTTTCTTAGGTAGCTTTCATTTGTTTGGTTGGGCTCATGGACCCTTTACATAGTTGGACAATGGATTGATTTGATTTATTTTTTGGATTTTGCACATGGATTCATGGATTTTTCTTTTAGACAATGGATTGTGAATAGTTTGATCATGGATTAATTAGAATATTTTTTTTCATCATGGACACGGAGTAATGGATTTTTTTTTGGAACAATGTATTGTAAATAGTTGGACATGGAATAATTTGAAATTTTTTTTTTCATTATGAACATGAAGAAATAGATTTTTTTTTTTACCTTTCCTTTGGATTTGCATTGGTGGAGGGAGAGTTTGCACTGTTTTTCTTTCAAATTGTTTTGGATTGGTTATAATTTTCATTCACTCATCTTTTGCACATGCTTTTCATTTCATGTTTGCTATTTTTGTATGATTTCATTTCATTTATTTATTTTTGTACATAATACATATTCATATTTTATGTCCATGTGTGGGATTCGCTCATTGGATTGATGCATGTGAAAATGTGTGTTTACACAATCAATGCCAACCAGTGTATCTTTGTGACGGACATGTGTTGATGTACATAGTTGACTTTAGGTTTGTGTCTTGAGATAGGCATGCCAGTGTGGGGTGGATTGGGAAATCATTGCGTCTGAAGAATGGGGTGGCGTGATGTGGTTTTTTGGTGTAGAAGTGGCCCATGATTGTGCTTCTTTATTTTGTGTAGTGGGGGCATGAGTGGGGGCCTGCTGGCAGGTGTCCCTCACTGCAGGGGGGTGGGGGTGCAGGGTGACATGAGTGGGACATGAGTGGGGGCCTGCTGGCAGGTGCCCCTCACTGCTGGGGTGTGGGGGTGCAGGGGGACATGAGTGGGACATGAGCGGGGGCCTGCTGGCAGGTGCCCCTCACTGCTGGGGGGTGGGGGTGCAGGGGGACATGAGTGGGGGCCTTCTGGCAGGGGCCCCTCACTGCTGGGGGTGGGGGTGCAGGGGGACATGAGTGGGACATGAGTGGGGGCCTGCTGGCAGGTGCCCCGCACTGCTGGGGGGTGGGGGTGCAGGGGGACATGAGTGGGAGCCTGCTGGCAGGTGCCCCTCACTGCTGGGGTTGGGGGTGCAGTGGGACATGAGTGGGGGCCTGCTGGCAGGTGCCCCGCACTGCTGGGGGGTGGGGGTGCAGGGGGACATGAGTGGGGGCCTGCTGGCAGGTACCTGTCACTGCTGGGGGTGGGGGTGCAGGAGGACATGAGTGGGGGCCTGCTGGCAGGTGCCTGTCACTGCTGGGGGGTGGTGTCATGATCTCTGCTTCCAAAAGATCAGGACTTGCCCGACTCCCTTGGAAGCAGACCCATAACCCTGGTTCCGAGTGCCAGCCAGTCCCAATTGGGACCTTTTGGACCCTGTCCTGGCGCCAGTGGCACCAGGCTCATAAAGATGCCCAGTCCCAGCGCTGGAAGCGCCGAGCTCATAATGCTTGGGTGGACTTACCTGCAGCAGACCATGCTGCTTACTTACCTGCCAGTTGAACCCCTGATCCTCTTCTGTTTGGGACCACTTTTCCTGTTGGGTGGGGCAGGAGCCACTCCCTAGGTTCAGAACACTGGAACTCTTCTGGAAAGCAGGAACTCTTTTCTTACCTAGGCGTGGCTGTGGAAGGAGACACCTAAGCACTACAGGAGGCTATTTAAACCACACCCGATGGATGAATCTTGCTTTGCGTTATTCTGCATTCTCTGCAGCAGAACGCTCATCGTGTCTTCTGCTTCTGATCCTGGGCCTGAGGGAACAAAGGCTTACCATCCTGGAATCCAGTCTTCAGCAGCACCTGTAAAGACAAAGAAAGAACAGGTTAGCACTACGGTCTTCAGTGGCAGCGCATCTCTTACCTGGTCCATCGGCTGTCACCAACGTCTCGCGCTGCATTCCGGCATCTGAAAGACAAAGGCTTACCTACTCTTCGCATGCTCCGGAGGTCTTCGCACTGCATTCCGGCATCTGAAAGACAAAAGCTTACCAGCTCTTCGCACGCTCCGGAGGCCTTCGGCGCTGCATCCCGCATCTGAAAGACAAAAGAAGGTGTGTATAAAGACATTGGGCAACTTTATTACTCACGCGCCATTACTCCTTCCCATGCCGAATCCAGTGGGTATTCCAGCACCCTTCAGCTTCTCTAAAGCTCCGAACTTGTACCTGCAAGATAAAAGGGACAGTTAGTGCGCATCGTGAAGCAGGCTACAAGCGCTTACTTACGTGCTTCCAGGCGCTTCTATTCCTCACGCGGGTTCGATCCTCAACTCTCATCAGCCCACCATCCGCCATCGCCGGAACCCTGCAAAACAAGAGATATCATTACAAAAGACTTTTAAGACATTTGAAGTGCCCAGAACTTACCGTTCGTGCAGTTAACGACAGACAGCAGTCCTCTGAGGTCAAGAGGCCTGCACCCTTATCCAGTGAAGAAACTGGTTACGGCACCCTGCCCCGAGGCAGATGGAGAGCTCGGCGTTCACTTACCTAAGGTGAGGGCGTTAACCTTTGGGGTTCTACAGGAGAAGAGAAAGGGAAGAGGAGAGAGGCACCCAATAACCCCAGTTCATTAATCCCATATTTTCTATCTGCAGACATCTTACTCTTCGAGTCAGACATACAGTGCACAGAGGTCCAGCCCAAAGAGCCAACCGTGTGTTACACATCACCTTTGAAGATACGGCATTCACCCAGTCAAGACCGGCGCCTCTGCGGGAATCAGGTGAGCGTTACAGAACGCAAAGCCTACCGCAAAACTCCCACCCAGGCGCTATGGAAACCTTGGATACCGACCAGCTAGCCCAGTTACTTGGGGAACTAAGAGCAGAAGTGCATGCAGCCCGTCAGGAAACGAATGCTCTAAGAAGGGAACTGATTATTTCCAAGGAGCGAACAGACAATCTCGCTAGACAATTGCTACAGTCACAAGCCGGACAAACTCTGTTACCCGCATCAGGGGCAAATCTTCCTTCAACATCCTCTACGAACCCAGTGCAGATCAACCTACCTGGGAATGTACCTCTGGCTCCGCCCGAACAATTTTCTGGTGACCCAAAGAGGTTTGCAGTATTTATTAATCAGTGCCGGTTGCACTTCTTATGCCGGCCAGCAGCCTTTCCAACTGATCAAGCTAAGGTAGCTTTCGTGCTTTCGTACCTTAGTGGCATTGCGGCAGACTGGTCGATCCCTCTAGTTAATCAAGATGATCCGGTTCTCCATGATTTTCAAGCTTTTCAGCTCAGTATGGAAAAACTGTTTGCAAGACATTCACAGGGGCATGCCTTGGACAATGAGCTCCTTTCATTGCGACAGGGTAATCAAGACCTTTTGGCTTATATTGCGTCTTTCAACAGACTGATAGTGGAAACTCGATGGCCTGAGGACAAAAGGATTACGCTGTTTTATAGAGGTCTACGTGGAGAGCTCAAAGACGTGTTAGCCCAAGTAGTGAATCCCCCGCAAAACTGTTCGGACTATATTGACTTAGTCGTTCAAATTGACCACAGACTGCAGAACAGGAAGGCCGATCGTTCCAAGTTTGATGCTCGAGTATTTTCCAAACCACCAACTCCTACCAAAGGAGTAGACTCCGGGGAACCCATGCAAATAGGGGGCCTGAAAGGACCACTAACACAAAAGGAGCGGGAAAGGAGAAAACAGCTGCAATTGTGCCTCTATTGCGGAAACTCGGGGCACTTTCTTCGAGACTGTCCGGTGAAACCAGCCAAGAAGGCAGTAGGAGCTGCAGTTACCAGGGTCACAAACTCTGAGCAGGGAAACGACCTCGCCCGACAAGAATAGAGGTCCTCTTGCCGAGCGTTAAAACCAGTTCCGTGACCTCGCATTTCGTGATACCTATGGTCCTCATTAGCCCTGAACATCCGGATCGATTACATGCGATTGAAGTTTACGTCGACAGCGGTGCCATCGGAAATTATGTGGATCATGAAATGGTTTTGAGGATGAATCTGACTCTTTGTCCAAAGGCTGTAAAGGACGTCATTACTACGGTGGATGGTACGGAGATAGCCCCCGGACCAGTAACGCATACCACCCAAGAAGTGACGCTAGTAAGTCAAGATGGACCCCATGAGAAGATCGTGTTCGATGTGATCAAGGCCCCTCAGTTCCAGATTATTCTAGGAATTCCTTGGTTAGAGAAGCACAATCCTCAGATCGATTGGCGAGCAAGAACGGTTCAGTTTCCAGAATGTGTCTCTACTTGTCACCCTCGACCTGGTGTTGCACTGGCAGCAATTTCCTCGGAGGCTCCCCAGTTACCTCCTGAATACCTAGAATTCCAAGATGTTTTCCGGAAGGATCAGGCTAACTCTCTACCTCCTCATAGGTCTTATGACTGCCAGATAGACCTGATACCTGGATCTACTCCTCCTTGTAGTAGAATTTATGCCCTCACCGAGCCTGAGAATCTTCACCTCCGACAATACCTGGATCAATACCTAGCGAATGGGTTTATTCGTCCTTCCAAGTCCCCTGCTTCCTCAGCTTTGTTCTTCGTTCCAAAAAAAGAAGGGGTCCTTAGAACTTGTATAGATTATCGCGCCCTGAACCAGATCACCGTTAAGAATAGATATCTGTTACCTTTGATCCCTGAACTCCTGGACCAAGTCAGAAAAGCATGCATATATACAAAGCTGGATCTTAGAGGAGCCTACCACTTGGTACGAGTAAAAGAGGGCGATGAATGGAAGACGGCCTTCCGCACCAAGTATGGGCTATTTGAATATCAGGTCATGCCCTTAAGACTTTGCAATGCCCCGGCCGCCTTTCAATATTTTATGAACGATGTCCTCAGAGAGCTCATAGATGTGTGTGTTGTTGTTTACATTGACGAAATCCTCGTTTATTCTTCATCGGAAACTGAACATCGGAAACACGTTACAATGGTCCTCGAGAGATTGCGTCAACACAAACTTTTCGCTAAGTTGGAAAAATGTGTTTTCAACGTGACTGAAGTTGAATTCTTGGGATTCATATTATCACCTAGCGGAGTGCGTAAGGATTCAAAGAAGGTCGATGCAATTCTCAAATGGCCATCGCCATCCTCCGTAAAAGGTGTTCAAAGCATGTTAGGCTTCGCTAACTTTTACCGCAGGTTTATCCCCGAATTCTCTCGAATAGTCCAGCCCATCACCGCCTTGTTAAAGAAAAACAAACGTTTTGAATGGTCTACCGAGGCGGAACAAGCTTTCCAGAATTTGAAGACTAGATTTATCTCTGCACCGATCTTAAAACATCCTCGCCCAGAACTCCCCTACATCGTTGAAACTGATGCTTCGAGCCTTGCCATGGGGGCAGTTCTATCACAAAAGGACCCAGTAACCAATCAGTTGCATCCCGTGGCATTTTGGTCCCGCAAATTCTCGCCTCCTGAAATCAATTACACTATTACTGATAAGGAACTTCTAGCTAACAAGTCCGCCTTTAAGGCTTGGCGGCATTATCTTCTGGGGGCCCGACACACCGTTACTGTGATTACAGATCACCGAAACCTGCAATATTTGAAAAACGCAAAAGCTCAATCCTCTAGGCAACTCCGTTGGGCACTATTCTTTGCCGAGTTTGACTTCATAATTACCTATCGACCTGGTACAAAAAACGGTAAAGCTGATGCCCTTTCTCGGATGGGAGTGGAAGAACATTTGATCCATCCTAAACCTGTACCTATCATTCCCGAACAAAGAATTCCAGGTGTAATCGCCACACAATCCATAGAGGAAGTTAAGGATAAAGCCAGGCTACTGGTAACTCCAGCAGACATACAGAATTGGCATCTGCAGAAAAGGACTTTACGGTGAAGGACAACCTATTATATTTCCAAGAACGGTTATACCTGCCCAGCACAGATTTACAGAAAAAGGTAATCTCTTGTTATCACGATTCTTTAATGGAAGGACATCCCGGTATGACCAAGACCTCGGAAAAGATCAAGCGCTACTTCTGGTGGCCGTCTTGGAAAAAAGATATCAGAGACTTTATAATGTCCTGTGGAGTATGCGCCCAAAACAAGAGTCAAAAGGAAAAACCAGCCGGCCTCTTACGCCCTATTGACATCCCGCCTCGCCCTTGGCATACGCTTTCTATGGACTTAATCACCGATCTACCTCCATGCTCCGGATACAATACGATCCTAGTAATCGTGGACCTATTCTCCAAGATGGCGCATTTCATTCCACTCAAAGGCTTACCAACAGCAGCAACTCTGGCCCGAGAATTTCTCGAAAACATCGTCCGACTGCACGGTTTACCTTCAGTTCTAATTTCGGATCGAGGTAGTCAATTTATTTCTCATTTTTGGCGAAGTTGCTGTCGGTCGGCTCAAATTGATGTGAGACTTTCGACCAGCCATCACCCTCAAACCGACGGACAAACCGAGAGGACCAATCAAACTCTGGAACAGTATTTGCGCTGCATGCTACAACAAACTGAAAAAACTTGGAAAGATATCCTTTGGATAGCCGAATATGCCTACAATAACTCTGTCCACTCGGGAACTGGGAAGACCCCGTTTTTTCTTTTATATGGTAGTCACCCTCGAACCTCGGAGTTGGATCCACTCCAAGATCTTGGAACACCAGCAGTAGACCACCTGCATTCTACAATCACCCAAGCCTTTAAGGAAGCCGTTTCTCACCTTCAAAGGGCTAAAGAACAATACAAGAAAGGAGCAGACCAACATCGGAAGGAAGCCCCCCAATATCAAGTAGGAGATCAAGTCTGGTTATCTGCCAAATATCTACCTCTAAAAGGACCACGCACATTCAACCCAAGATACCTTGGTCCCTATTCCATCACTACCATAGTAAATCCAGTAGCGGCCAAGTTGGACTAGCCCCCTCACATGAAGATACATCCGGTCTTCCACGTCTCTCTATTAAAATCCGTGCAACCTCAAACCCGACTAACTACATCTCCAAAACCTATTCTGGTTGATGGAGAACTCGAGTTTGAAGTCAAAAGCATCCTGGATTCCAAGATCTCCAAATCTAAACTATTTTACCTGATTGACTGGAAAGGCTACGGTCCCCAAGAAAGATCCTGGGAACCTGCAGAATATGTCCATGCGCCTCGTCTAATCAAAAGATTTCATCGAACATTTCCTAACAAGCCCAAACCCCCGGAGAAGCCCGGTTTGGGAGGGGCCTTGAGGGGGGGGTGCTGTCATGATCTCTGCTTCCAAAAGATCAGGACTTGCCCGACTCCCTTGGAAGCAGACCATTAACCCCGGTTCCGAGTGCCAGCCAGTCCCAATTGGGACCTTTTGGACCCTGTCCTGGCGCCAGTGGCACCAGGCTCATAAAGATGCCCAGTCCCAGCGCTGGAAGCGCCGGGCTCATAATGCTTGGGTGGACTTACCTGCAGCAGACCATGCTGCTTACTTACCTGCCAGTTGAACCCCTGATCCTCTTCTGTTTGGGACTACTTTTCCTGTTGGGTGGGGCAGGAGCCACTCCCTAGGTTCAGAACAGTGGAACTCTTCTGGAAAGCAGGAACTCTTTTCTTACCTAGGCGTGGCTGTGGAAGGAGACACCTAAGCACTACAGGAGGCTATTTAAACCACACCCGATGGATGAATCTTGCTTTGCGTTATTCTGCATTCTCTGCAGCAGAACGCTCATTGTGTCTTCTGCTTCTGATCCTGGGCCTAAGGGAACAAAGGCTTACCCATCCTGGAATCCAGTCTTCAGCAGCACCTGTAAAGACAAAGAAAGAACAGGTTAGCACTACGGTCTTCAGTGGCAGCGCATCTCTTACCTGGTCCATCGGCTGTCACCAACGTCTCGCGCTGCATTCCGGCATCTGAAAGACAAAGGCTTACCTACTCTTCGCATGCTCCGGAGGGCTTCGCACTGCATTCCGGCATCTGAAAGACAAAAGCTTACCAGCTCTTCGCACGCTCCGGAGGCCTTCGGCGCTGCATCCCGCATCTGAAAGACAAAAGAAGGTGCGTTTAAAGACATTGGGCAACTTTATTACTCACGCGCCATTACTCCTTCCCACGCCGAATCCAGTGGGTATTCCAGCACCCTTCAGCTTCTCTAAAGCTCCGAACTTGTACCTGCAAGATAAAAGGGACAGTTAGTGCGCATCGTGAAGCAGGCTACAAGCGCTTACTTACGTGCTTCCAGGCGCTTCTATTCCTCACGCGGGTTCGATCCTCAACTCTCATCAGCCCGCCATCCGCCATCGCCGGAACCCTGCAAAACAAGAGATATCATTACAAAAGACTTTTAAGACATTTGAAGTGCCCAGAACTTACCGTTCGTGCAGTTAACGACAGACAGCAGTCCTCTGAGGTCAAGAGGCCTGCACCCTTATCCAGTGAAGAAACTGGTTACGGCACCCTGCCCCGAGGCAGATGGAGAGCTCGGCGTTCACTTACCTAAGGTGAGGGCGTTAACCTTTGGGGTTCTACAGGAGAAGAGAAAGGGAAGAGGAGAGAGGCACCCAATAACCCCAGTTCATTAATCCCATATTTTCTATCTACAGACATCTTACTCTTCGAGTCAGACATACAGTGCACAGAGGTCCAGCCCAAAAAGCCAACCGTGTGTTACACATCACCTTTGAAGATACGGCATTCACCCAGTCAAGACCGGCGCCTCTGCGGGAATCAGGTGAGCGTTACAGGTGGGGTGCAGGGGGACATGTGTAGGACATGAGTGGAGGCCTGCTGGCAGGTGCCCCTCACTGTTGGGAGGTGGGGGTGCAGGGGGACATGAGTGGGACATGAGTGGGGGTGGGGGCCTGCTGGCAGGTGCCTGTCACTGCTGGGGGACATGAGTGGGGGTGCAGGGGGACATGAGTGGGGGCCTGCTGGCAGGTGCCTGTCACTGCTGGGGGTGGGGGTGCAGGGGGGCATGGGTGGGACATGAGTGGGGGCCTGCTGGCAGGTGCCTGTCACTGCTGGGGGGTGGGAGTGCAGAGGGACATGAGTGGGGGCCTGCAGGCAGGTGCCTGTCACTGCTGGGGTGTGGGAGTACAGGGGGACATGAGTGGGGGCCTGCTGGCAGGTGCCTGTCACTTCTGGGGGTGGGGGTGCAGGGGGACATGAGTGGGGGCCTGCTGGCAGGTGCCCCTCACTGCTGGGGTGTGGGGGTGCAGGGGGACATGAGTGGGACATGAGTGGGGGCCTGCTGGCAGGTGCCCCGCACTGCTGGGGGTTGGGGGTGCAGGGGGACATGAGTGGGACATGAGTGGGGGCCTGCTGGCAGGTGCCCCGCACTGCTGGGGGGTGGGAGTGCAGGGGGACATGAGTGGGGGCCTGCTGGCAGGTGCCTGTCACTGCTGGGGAGTGGGGGTGCAGGGGGACATGAGTTGGTGATCACTAGTGGAAGGTGACATGTGTGCTGGCTGGGGGGCATGCCCAGGGGTGCAGGGTAGTCCCCTGTGTTGTGGGTTGCCTGCAGAGCCGTGGATGGGGTGGAGGGCACACCTGGGAGGACCCACACTGCCAATTCACGTGTGGGACTCCCTGTGCACCCCACTAGATACACATACCTGCTCTGACAGCGAAATCGCGTGTGAAACTTCCCGCGAACCCCAGTAATACACGTACCCCACTCGCACAGGCCCTTTCGCATGTGAAACTTCCCACGAACCCCAGTAATACACGTACCCGACTCGCACAGGGCAAATCGCGTGTGAAAATTCCTGCGAACCCCAGTGATACACGTACCCCACTCGCACAGGCCCTTTCGCGTGTGAAACTTCCCGCGAATCCCAGTAATACACGTACCCCACTCGCACAGGGCCAATCGCCTGTGAAACTTCCCGCGAACCCCAGTGATACATGTACCCCACTCGCACAGGCCCTTTCGCGTGTGAAACTTCCCGCGAACCCCAGAAATACACGTACCACTACTCGCACAGGGCCAATCGCGTGTGAAACTTCCCTCGAACCCCAGTAATAGACTTACCCCACTCGCACAGGCCCTTTTCGCGTGTGAAACTTCCCACGAACCCCAGTAATACACGTACCACACTCGCACAGGGCCAATCACGTGTTAAACTTCCTGCGAACCCCAGTAATACACATACCACACTCGCACAGGGCCAATCGCGTGTGAAACTTCCTGCGAACCCCAGTAATACACGTACCCCACTCGCACAGGGCCAATCGCGTGTGAAACTTCCCGCGAACCCCAGTAATACATGTACCCCACTCGCACAGGGCCAATCACGTGTGAAACTTCCCGCGAACCCCAGCAATACACGTACCCCACTCGCACAGGGCCAATCGCGTGTGAAACTTCCAGCGAACCCCAGTGATACACGTACCCCACTCGCACAGGCCCTTTCGCGTGTGAAACTTCTCGCGAACCCCAGTAATACACGTACCCCACTCACACAGGCCCTTTTGCGTGTGAAACTTCCCGCGAACCCCAGTAATACACGTACCCCACTCACACACACCAATCGCGTGTTAAACTTCCTGCGAACCCCAGTAATACACGTACCCCACTCGCACAGGGCCAATCGCGTGTGAAACTTCCTGCGAACCCTAGTAATACACGTACCCCACTCGCACAGGGCCAATCGCGTGTGAAACATCCTGCGAACCCAGTAATACACGTACCCCACTCGCACAGGCCCTTTCATGTGTGAAACTTCCCTAAAACCCCAGTAATACACGTACCCCACTCGCACAGGGCCAATCGCGTGTGAAACTTCCCGCGAACCCCAGTGATACACGTACCCCACTCGCACTGGCCCTTTCGCGTGTGAAACTTCCTGCGAACCCCAATAATACACGTACCCCACTCGCACAGGCCCTTTCGCGTGTGAAACTTCCCACAAACCCCAGTAATACACGTACCCCACTCGCACAGGGCCAATCGCGTGTGAAACTTCCCGCGAACCCCAGTGATACACGTACTCCACTCTCACATGCCCTTTCGCGTGTGAAACTTCCCGCGAACCCCAGTAATACACATACCCCACTCGCACAGGGCCAATCGCGTGTGAAACTTCCCGCGAACCCCAGTAATAAACAAACCCCACTCGCACAGGGCCATTCGCGTGTGAAACTTCCTGTGAACCCCAGTGATACACGTACCCCACTCGCACAGGGACAATCATGTGTGAAACTTCCGGCGAACCCCAAAAATACACATACCCCACTCGCACAGGCCCTTTCGCGTGTGAAACTTCCCGCGAACCCCAGTAATACACGTACCCCACTCGCACATGGCCAATCGCGTGTTAAACTTCCCGCGAACCCCAGTAATACACGTACCCCACTCGCACAGGCCCTTTCGCGTGTGAAACATCCCGCAAACCCCAGTAATGCACGTACCCCACTCACACAGTGCCAATCACGTGTGAAACTTCCCGCAAACCCCAGTAATACACGTACCCCACTTGCACAGGGCCAATCGCGTGTGAAACTTCCCACGAACCCCAGTGATACATGTACCCCACTCGCACTGGCCCTTTCGCGTGTGAAACTTCCCGCAAACCCCAGTAATACACGTACCCCACTCGCACAGGGCCAATCGCGTGTGAAACTTCCCGCGAACCCCAGTAATACATGTACCCCACTTGCACAGGGCCAATCGCGTGTGAAACTTCCCGCAAACCACAGTAATGCACGTACCCCACTCGCACAGGGCCAATCGCGTGTGAAACTTCCCGCAAACCCCAGTAATACACGTACCCCACTTGCACAGGGCCAATCGCATGTGAAACTTCCCGCGAACCCCAGCAATACACGTACCCCACTTGCACAGGGCCAATCGTGTGTGAAACTTCCCGTGAACCCCAGTAATACACGTACCCCACTCGCACAGGGCCAATCACATGTGAAAATTTCTGCGAACCCCAGTAATACACGTACCCCGCTTGCTGTGTGCTGTGTGGCAGCCATGTATACTGGTACAGGGTTAGCGCAGCCCTTTTGCGCTGGATTGGGGATTTTGATGGCTTTTCCCTGCACGAGGGGCGTTCTTGGGGGTATAACTGGCGCTGCTGCAGTGTCGCTGCACCACTGTGTGCCACGGCTGGATTTGGTAGCTGAAATCCATGAATACGGTGTGCGCGGAAATGGATTTTAGCGCACGCGGCTGGTGCAGAGATTCGCACGTGCACAATGTGCGCCAGCCACGTGCGCCACTTGTGCGCTAAATTCTATGAATTACCCCCTATGTGTCTGTTGTGAAGGGATTTCACATGTGACATATTTTGGATAAACTGCAAAGCAGTGCTATCACCGTCATGCCCAAATTTCAGTGCACCTTTGATCCATAACAGCATGTGAATATGTGGTGCACCTCTCACTTGATATTCTTTTCTCCAAAAGAAGTGCTGCACTTCTCCAAGGGGAGGAACAGTTTTATTGCAAATAAAGTGTAGCATGGCAATGAAACGATGATGGAAATATCTTGAGACATTAACTGGATCTAGAGAGCAAAGTTCCCCAGGTGTTAATATATCTATGTTGTTTTTGTTGCTGTTTGCTATGCGTAGGAACTCATGTAAATCTTCCCATGCATATTCTGCACAACTGACTCCGTGCTGTCTGGACCAGAATTCCTT
Source organism: Ambystoma mexicanum (assembly GCF_040938575.1). Taxonomy (NCBI): domain Eukaryota; kingdom Metazoa; phylum Chordata; class Amphibia; order Caudata; family Ambystomatidae; genus Ambystoma; species Ambystoma mexicanum. Next base: position 418,217,893 of record NC_090925.1, read on the forward strand.
TGTACCACGCATGTTTGCAAACAAATTTGTTATACTTGATTGTAAAACCTCATCTTTTTCCTGTACTTTTTGTATTAACTGTGTAGCTGACATATTTTGAAAGTGGGTTCCAGATTTAATAATGTGTGCAACTCCATAACATAGTGTTGCTAATTCACTTTCATAGAGTAGGTGGATATGTATTCCACATTTTGTCTAAATCTGGGGTCTTGCGAATACATTCGTAATGAGCGGTATTCTGATGCCCCAATCTGAGTGGGTCTATCATCTTATCTTCCACCTTTGCCAGTAGGAAATAGCAGTGGAAAAGCACGTGCTTCTATACTTTTTTCCCAAATACTCATTGGTGACACTTTAGTTTGTCGCATTTGGTAAGTTTCTAGTGCATCATCTATGCTTTCATTGGAATGCAATGGATGAATTGTGTAATGGTCCAAAAGTGTGGATACTGTAGCTGGATCCAGAAGTTCGAATTGTCCAGTTTCTGATGGCTCTTGAATTATTTCAGTTGTTTCCCCTAAACTTTCATCAATATTTATTCTATTCCTCACGCGGGTTCGATCCTCAACTCTCATCAGCCCGCCATCCGCCATCGCCGGAACCCTGCAAAACAAGAGATATCATTACAAAAGACTTTTAAGACATTTGAAGTGCCCAGAACTTACCGTTCGTGCAGTTAACGACAGACAGCAGTCCTCTGAGGTCAAGAGGCCTGCACCCTTATCCAGTGAAGAAACTGGTTACGGCACCCTGCCCCGAGGCAGATGGAGAGCTCGGCGTTCACTTACCTAAGGTGAGGGCGTTAACCTTTGGGGTTCTACAGGAGAAGAGAAAGGGAAGAGGAGAGAGGCACCCAATAACCCCAGTTCATTAATCCCATATTTTCTATCTGCAGACATCTTACTCTTCGAGTCAGACATACAGTGCACAGAGGTCCAGCCCAAAGAGCCAACCGTGTGTTACACATCACCTTTGAAGATACGGCATTCACCCAGTCAAGACCGGCGCCTCTGCGGGAATCAGGTGAGCGTTACAGAACGCAAAGCCTACCGCAAAACTCCCACCCAGGCGCTATGGAAACCTTGGATACCGACCAGCTAGCCCAGTTACTTGGGGAACTAAGAGCAGAAGTGCATGCAGCCCGTCAGGAAACGAATGCTCTAAGAAGGGAACTGATTATTTCCAAGGAGCGAACAGACGATCTCGCTACACAATTGCTACAGTCACAAGCCGGACAAACTCCGTTACCCGCATCAGGGGCAAATCTTCCTTCAACATCCTCTACGAACCCAGTGCAGATCAACCTACCTGGGAATGTACCTCTGGCTCCGCCCGAACGATTTTCTGGTGACCCAAAGAGGTTTGCAGTATTTATTAATCAGTGCCGGTTGCACTTCTTATGCCGGCCAGCAGCCTTTCCAACTGATCAAGCTAAGGTAGCTTTCGTGCTTTCGTACCTTAGTGGCAATGCGGCAGACTGGTCGATCCCTCTAGTTAATCAAGATGATCCGGTTCTCCATGATTTTCAAGCTTTTCAGCTCAGTATGGAAAAACTGTTTGCAAGACATTCACAGGGGCAGGCCTTGGACAATGAGCGCCTTTCATTGCAACAGGGTAATCAAGACCTTTTGGCTTATATTGCGTCTTTCAACAGACTGATAGTGGAAACTCGATGGCCTGAGGACAAAAGGATTACGCTGTTTTATAGAGGTCTACGTGGAGAGCTCAAAGATGTGTTAGCCCAAGTAGTGAATCCCCCGCAAGACTGTTCGGACTATATTGACTTAGTCGTTCAAATTGACCACAGACTGCAGAACAGGAAGGCCGATCGTTCCAAGTTTGATGCTCGAGTATTTTCCAAACCACCAACTCCTACCAAAGGAGTAGACTCCGGGGAACCCATGCAAATAGGGGGCCTGAAATGACCACTAACACAAAAGGAGCGGGAAAGGAGAAAACAGCTGCAATTGTGCCTCTATTGTGGAAACTCGGGGCACTTTCTTCGAGACTGTCCGGTGAAACCAGCCAAGAAGGCAGTAGGAGCTGCAGTTACCAGGGTCACAAACTCTGAGCAGGGAAACGACCTCGCCCGACAAGAATAGAGGTCCTCTTGCCGAGCGTTAAAACCAGTTCCGTGACCTCGCATTTCGTGATACCTATGGTCCTCATTAGCCCTGAACATCCGGATCGATTACATGCGATTGAAGCTTACGTCGACAGCGGTGCCATCGGCAATTATGTGGATCATGAAATGGTTTTGAGGATGAATCTGACTCTTTGTCCAAAGGCTGTAAAGGACGTCATTACTACGGTGGATGGTACGGAGATAGCCTCCGGACCAGTAACGCATACCACCCAAGAAGTGACGCTAGTAAGTCAAGATGGACACCATGAGAAGATCGTGTTCGATGTGATCAAGGCCCCTCAGTTCCAGATTATTCTAGGAATTCCTTGGTTAGATAAGCACAATCCTCAGATCGATTGGCGAGCAAGAACGGTTCAGTTTCCAGAATGTGTCTCTACTTGTCACCCTCGACCTGGTGTTGCACTGGCAGCAATTTCCTCGGAGGCTCCCCAGTTACCTCCTGAATACCTAGAATTCCAAGATGTTTTCCGGAAGGATCAGGCTAACTCTCTACCTCCTCATAGGTCTTATGACTGCCAGATAGACCTGATACCTGGATCTACTCCTCCTTGTAGTAGAATTTATGCCCTCACCGAGCCTGAGAATCTTCACCTCCGACAATACCTGGATCAATACCTAGCGAATGGGTTTATTCGTCCTTCCAAGTCCCCTGCTTCCTCAGCTTTGTTCTTCGTTCCAAAAAAAGAAGGGGACCTTAGAACTTGTATAGATTATCGCGCCCTGAACCAGATCACCGTTAAGAATAGATATCCGTTACCTTTGATCCCTGAACTCCTGGACCAAGTCAGAAAAGCATGCATATATACAAAGCTGGATCTTAGAGGAGCCTACCACTTGGTACGAGTAAAAGAGGGCGATGAATGGAAGACGGCCTTCCGCACCAAGTATGGGCTATTTGAATATCAGGTCATGCCCTTCGGACTTTGCAATGCCCCGGCCGCCTTTCAATATTTTATGAACGATGTCCTCAGAGAGCTCATAGATGTGTGTGTTGTTGTTTACATTGACGACATCCTCGTTTATTCTTCATCGGAAACTGAACATCGGAAACACGTGAAAATGGTCCTCGAGAGATTGCGTCAACACAAACTTTTCGCTAAGTTGGAAAAATGTGTTTTCAACGTGACTGAAGTTGAATTCTTGGGATTCATATTATCACCTAGCGGAGTGCGTATGGATTCAAAGAAGGTCGATGCAATTCTCAAATGGCCATCGCCATCCTCCGTAAAAGGTGTTCAAAGCATGTTAGGCTTCGCTAACTTTTACCGCAGGTTTATCCCCGAATTCTCTCGAATAATCCAGCCCATCACCGCCTTGTTAAAGAAAAACAAACATTTTGAATGGTCTACCGAGGCGGAACAAGCTTTCCAGAATTTGAAGACTAGATTTATCTCTGCACCGATCTTAAAACATCCTCGCCCAGAACTCCCCTACATCGTTGAAACTGATGCTTCGAGCCTTGCCATGGGGCAGTTCTATCACAAAAGGACCCAGTAACCAATCAGTTGCATCCCGTGGCATTTTGGTCCCGCAAATTCTCGCCTCCTGAAATCAATTACACTATTACTGATAAGGAACTTCTAGCTATCAAGTCCGCCTTTAAGGCTTGGCGGCATTATCTTCTGGGGGCCCGACACACCGTTACTGTGATTACAGATCACCGAAACCTGCAATATTTGAAAAACGCAAAAGCTCAATCCTCTAGGCAACTCCGTTGGGCACTATTCTTTGCCGAGTTTGACTTCATAATTACCTATCGACCTGGTACAAAAAACGGTAAAGCTGATGCCCTTTCTCGGATGGGAGTGGAAGAACATTTGATCCATCCTAAACCTGTACCTATCATTCCCGAACAAAGAATTCTAGGTGTAATCGCCACACAATCCATAGAGAAAGTTAAGGATAAAGCCAGGCTACTGGTAACTCCAGCAGACATACAGAATTTGCATCTGCAGGGAAAGGACTTTACGGTGAAGGACAACCTATTATATTTCCAAGAACGGTTATACCTGCCCAGCACAGATTTACAGAAAAAGGTAATCTCTTGTTATCACGATTCTTTAATGGAAGGACATCCCGGTATGACCAAGACCTCGGAAAAGATCAAGCGCTACTTCTGGTGGCCGTCTTGGAAAAAAGATATCAGAGACTTTATAATGTCCTGTGGAGTATGCGCCCAAAACAAGAGTCAAAAGGAAAAACCAGCCGGCCTCTTACGCCCTATTGACATTCCGCCTCGCCCTTGGCATACGCTTTCTATGGACTTAATCACCGATCTACCTCCATGCTCCGGATACAATACGATCCTAGTAATCGTGGACCTATTCTCCAAGATGGCGCATTTCATTCCACTCAAAGGCTTACCAACAGCAGCAACTCTGGCCCGAGAATTTCTCGAAAACATCGTCCGACTGCACGGTTTTCCTTCAGTTCTAATTTCGGATCGAGGTAGTCAATTTATTTCTCAATTTTGGCGAAGTTGCTGTCGGTCGGCTCAAATTGATGTGAGACTTTCGACCAGCCACCACCCTCAAACCGACGGACAAACCGAGAGGACCAATCAAACTCTGGAACAGTATTTGCGCTGCATGCTACAACAAACTGAAAAAACTTGGAAAGATATCCTTTGGATAGCCGAATATGCCTACAATAACTCTGTCCACTCGGGAACTGGGAAGACCCCGTTTTTTCTTTTATACGGTAGTCACCCTCGAACCTCGGAGTTGGATCCACTCCCAAGATCTTGGAACACCAGCAGTAGACCACCTGCATTCTACAATCACCCAAGCCTTTAAGGAAGCCGTTTCTCACCTTCAAAGGGCTAAAGAACAATACAAGAAAGGAGCAGACCAACATCGGAAGGAAGCCCCCCAATATCAAGTAGGAGATCAAGTCTGGTTATCCACCAAATATCTACCTCTAAAAGGACCACGCACATTCAACCCAAGATACCTTGGTCCCTATTCCATCACTACCATAGTAAATCCAGTAGCGGTCAAGTTGGACTTGCCCCATCACATGAAGATGCATCCGGTCTTCCACGTCTCTCTATTAAAACCCGTGCAACCTCAAACCCGACTAACTACATCTCCAAAACCTATTCTGGTTGATGGAGAACTCGAGTTTGAAGTCAAAAGCATCCTGGATTCCAAGATCTCCAAATCTAAACTATTTTACATGATTGACTGGAAAGGCTACGGTCCCCAAGAAAGATCCTGGGAACCTGCAGAATATGTCCACGCGCCTCGTCTAATCAAAAGATTTCATCGAACATTTCCTAACAAGCCCAAACCCCCGGAGAAGCCCGGTTTGGGAGGGGCCTTGAGGGGGGGTGCTGTCATGATCTCTGCTTCCAAAAGATCAGGACTTGCCCGACTCCCTTGGAAGCAGACCCATAACCCCGGTTCCGAGTGCCAGCCAGTCCCAATTGGGACCTTTTGGACCCTGTCCTGGCGCCAGTGGCACCAGGCTCATAAAGATGCCCAGTCCCAGCGCTGGAAGCGCCGGGCTCATAATGCTTGGGTGGACTTACCTGCAGCAGACCATGCTGCTTACTTACCTGCCAGTTGAACCCCTGATCCTCTTCTGTTTGGGACTACTTTTCCTGTTGGGTGAGGCAGGAGCCACTCCCTAGGTTCAGAACACTGGAACTCTTCTGGAAAGCAGGAACTCTTTTCTTACCTAGGCGTGGCTGTGGAAGGAGACACCTAACCACTACAGGAGGCTATTTAAACCACACCCGATGGATGAATCTTGCTTTGTGTTATTCTGCATTCTCTGCAGCAGAACGCTCATCGTGTCTTCTGCTTCTGATCCTGGGCCTAAGGGAACAAAGGCTTACCATCCTGGAATCCAGTCTTCAGCAGCACCTGTAAAGACAAAGAAAGAACAGGTTAGCACTACGGTCTTCAGTGGCAGCGCATCTCTTACCTGGTCCATCGGCTGTCACCAATGTCTCGCGCTGCATTCCGGCATCTGAAAGACAAAGGCTTACCTACTCTTCGCATGCTCCGGAGGTCTTCGCACTGCATTCCGGCATCTGAAAGACAAAAGCTTACCAGCTCTTCGCACGCTCCGGAGGCCTTCGGCGCTGCATCCCGCATCTGAAAGACAAAAGAAGGTGCGTTTAAAGACATTGGGCAACTTTATTACTCACGCGCCATTACTCCTTCCCACGCCGAATCCAGTGGGTATTCCAGCACCCTTCAGCTTCTCTAAAGCTCCGAACTTGTACCTGCAAGATAAAAGGGACAGTTAGTGCGCATCGTGAAGCAGGCTACAAGCGCTTACTTACGTGCTTCCAGGCGCTTCTATTCCTCACGCGGGTTCGATCCTCAACTCTCATCAGCCCGCCATCCGCCATCGCCGGAACCCTGAAAAACAAGAGATATCATTACAAAAGACTTTTAAGACATTTGAAGTGCCCAGAACTTACCGTTCGTGCAGTTAACGACAGACAGCAGTCCTCTGAGGTCAAGAGGCCTGCACCCTTATCCAGTGAAGAAACTGGTTACGGCACCCTGCCCCGAGGCAGATGGAGAGCTCGGCGTTCACTTACCTAAGGTGAGGGCGTTAACCTTTGGGGTTCTACAGGAGAAGAGAAAGGGAAGAGGAGAGAGGCACCCAATAACCCCAGTTCATTAATCCCATATTTTCTATCTGCAGACATCTTACTCTTCGAGTCAGACATACAGTGCACAGAGGTCCAGCCCAAAGAGCCAACCATGTGTTACACATCACCTTTGAAGATACGGCATTCACCCAGTCAAGACCGGCGCCTCTGCGGGAATCAGGTGAGCGTTACAGAACGCAAAGCCTACCGCAAAACTCCCACCCAGGCGCTATGGAAACCTTGGATACCGACCAGCTAGCCCAGTTACTTGGGGAACTAAGAGCAGAAGTGCATGCAGCCCGTCAGGAAACGAATGCTCTAAGAAGGGAACTGATTATTTCCAAGGAGCGAACAGACGATCTCGCTACACAATTGCTACAGTCACAAGCCGGACAAACTCCGTTACCCGCATCAGGGGCAAATCTTCCTTCAACATCCTCTACGAACCCAGTGCAGATCAACCTACCTGGGAATGTACCTCTGGCTCCGCCCGAACGATTTTCTGGTGACCCAAAGAGGTTTGCAGTATTTATTAATCAGTGCCGGTTGCACTTCTTATGCCGGCCAGCAGCCTTTCCAACTGATCAAGCTAAGGTAGCTTTCGTGCTTTCATACCTTAGTGGCAATGCGGCAGACTGGTCGATCCCTCTAGTTAATCAAGATGATCCGGTTCTCCATGATTTTCAAGCTTTTCAGCTCAGTATGGAAAAACTGTTTGCAAGACATTCACAGGGGCAGGCCTTGGACAATGAGCGCCTTTCATTGCAACAGGGTAATCAAGACCTTTTGGCTTATATTGCGTCTTTCAACAGACTGATAGTGGAAACTCGATGGCCTGAGGACAAAAGGATTACGCTGTTTTATAGAGGTCTACGTGGAGAGCTCAAAGATGTGTTAGCCCAAGTAGTGAATCCCCCGCAAGACTGTTCGGACTATATTGACTTAGTCGTTCAAAGTGACCACAGACTGCAGAACAGGAAGGCCGATCGTTCCAAGTTTGATGCTCAAGTATTTTCCAAACCACCAACTCCTACCAAAGGAGTAGACTCCGGGGAACCCATGCAAATAGGGGGCCTGAAATGACCACTAACACAAAAGGAGCGGGAAAGGAGAAAACAGCTGCAATTGTGCCTCTATTGTGGAAACTCGGGGCACTTTCTTCGAGACTGTCCGGTGAAACCAGCCAAGAAGGCAGTAGGAGCTGCAGTTACCAGGGTCACAAACTCTGAGCAGGGAAACGACCTCGCCCGACAAGAATAGAGGTCCTCTTGCCGAGCGTTAAAACCAGTTCCGTGACCTCGCATTTCGTGATACCTATGGTCCTCATTAGCCCTGAACATCCGGATCGATTACATGCGATTGAAGCTTACGTCGACAGCGGTGCCATCGGCAATTATGTGGATCATGAAATGGTTTTGAGGATGAATCTGACTCTTTGTCCAAAGGCTGTAAAGGACGTCATTACTACGGTGGATGGTACGGAGATAGCCTCCGGACCAGTAACGCATACCACCCAAGAAGTGACGCTAGTAAGTCAAGATGGACACCATGAGAAGATCGTGTTCGATGTGATCAAGGCCCCTCAGTTCCAGATTATTCTAGGAATTCCTTGGTTAGAGAAGCACAATCCTCAGATCGATTGGCGAGCAAGAACGGTTCAGTTTCCAGAATGTGTCTCTACTTGTCACCCTCGACCTGGTGTTGCACTGGCAGCAATTTCCTCGGAGGCTCCCCAGTTACCTCCTGAATACCTAGAATTCCAAGATGTTTTCCGGAAGGATCAGGCTAACTCTCTACCTCCTCATAGGTCTTATGACTGCCAGATAGACCTGATACCTGGATCTACTCCTCCTTGTAGTAGAATTTATGCCCTCACCGAGCCTGAGAATCTTCACCTCCGACAATACCTGGATCAATACCTAGCGAATGGGTTTATTCGTCCTTCCAAGTCCCCTGCTTCCTCAGCTTTGTTCTTCGTTCCAAAAAAAGAAGGGGACCTTAGAACTTGTATAGATTATCGCGCCCTGAACCAGATCACCGTTAAGAATAGATATCCGTTACCTTTGATCCCTGAACTCCTGGACCAAGTCAGAAAAGCATGCATATATACAAAGCTGGATCTTAGAGGAGCCTACCACTTGGTACGAGTAAAAGAGGGCGATGAATGGAAGACGGCCTTCCGCACCAAGTATGGGCTATTTGAATATCAGGTCATGCCCTTCGGACTTTGCAATGCCCCGGCCGCCTTTCAATATTTTATGAACGATGTCCTCAGAGAGCTCATAGATGTGTGTGTTGTTGTTTACATTGACGACATCCTCGTTTATTCTTCATCGGAAACTGAACATCGGAAACACGTGAAAATGGTCCTCGAGAGATTGCGTCAACACAAACTTTTCGCTAAGTTGGAAAAATGTGTTTTCAACGTGACTGAAGTTGAATTCTTGGGATTCATATTATCACCTAGCGGAGTGCGTATGGATTCAAAGAAGGTCGATGCAATTCTCAAATGGCCATCGCCATCCTCCGTAAAAGGTGTTCAAAGCATGTTAGGCTTCGCTAACTTTTACCGCAGGTTTATCCCCGAATTCTCTCGAATAATCCAGCCCATCACCGCCTTGTTAAAGAAAAACAAACATTTTGAATGGTCTACCGAGGCGGAACAAGCTTTCCAGAATTTGAAGACTAGATTTATCTCTGCACCGATCTTAAAACATCCTCGCCCAGAACTCCCCTACATCGTTGAAACTGATGCTTCGAGCCTTGCCATGGGGCAGTTCTATCACAAAAGGACCCAGTAACCAATCAGTTGCATCCCGTGGCATTTTGGTCCCGCAAATTCTCGCCTCCTGAAATCAATTACACTATTACTGATAAGGAACTTCTAGCTATCAAGTCCGCCTTTAAGGCTTGGCGGCATTATCTTCTGGGGGCCCGACACACCGTTACTGTGATTACAGATCACCGAAACCTGCAATATTTGAAAAACGCAAAAGCTCAATCCTCTAGGCAACTCCGTTGGGCACTATTCTTTGCCGAGTTTGACTTCATAATTACCTATCGACCTGGTACAAAAAACGGTAAAGCTGATGCCCTTTCTCGGATGGGAGTGGAAGAACATTTGATCCATCCTAAACCTGTACCTATCATTCCCGAACAAAGAATTCTAGGTGTAATCGCCACACAATCCATAGAGAAAGTTAAGGATAAAGCCAGGCTACTGGTAACTCCAGCAGACATACAGAATTTGCATCTGCAGGGAAAGGACTTTACGGTGAAGGACAACCTATTATATTTCCAAGAACGGTTATACCTGCCCAGCACAGATTTACAGAAAAAGGTAATCTCTTGTTATCACGATTCTTTAATGGAAGGACATCCCGGTATGACCAAGACCTCGGAAAAGATCAAGCGCTACTTCTGGTGGCCGTCTTGGAAAAAAGATATCAGAGACTTTATAATGTCCTGTGGAGTATGCGCCCAAAACAAGAGTCAAATGGAAAAACCAGCCGGCCTCTTACGCCCTATTGACATTCCGCCTCGCCCTTGGCATACGCTTTCTATGGACTTAATCACCGATCTACCTCCATGCTCCGGATACAATACGATCCTAGTAATCGTGGACCTATTCTCCAAGATGGCGCATTTCATTCCACTCAAAGGCTTACCAACAGCAGCAACTCTGGCCCGAGAATTTCTCGAAAACATCGTCCGACTGCACGGTTTTCCTTCAGTTCTAATTTCGGATCGAGGTAGTCAATTTATTTCTCAATTTTGGCGAAGTTGCTGTCGGTCGGCTCAAATTGATGTGAGACTTTCGACCAGCCACCACCCTCAAACCGACGGACAAACCGAGAGGACCAATCAAACTCTGGAACAGTATTTGCGCTGCATGCTACAACAAACTGAAAAAACTTGGAAAGATATCCTTTGGATAGCCGAATATGCCTACAATAACTCTGTCCACTCGGGAACTGGGAAGACCCCGTTTTTTCTTTTATACGGTAGTCACCCTCGAACCTCGGAGTTGGATCCACTCCCAAGATCTTGGAACACCAGCAGTAGACCACCTGCATTCTAGAATCACCCAAGCCTTTAAGGAAGCCGTTTCTCACCTTCAAAGGGCTAAAGAACAATACAAGAAAGGAGCAGACCAACATCGGAAGGAAGCCCCCCAATATCAAGTAGGAGATCAAGTCTGGTTATCCACCAAATATCTACCTCTAAAAGGACCACGCACATTCAACCCAAGATACCTTGGTCCCTATTCCATCACTACCATAGTAAATCCAGTAGCGGTCAGGTTGGACTTGCCCCATCACATGAAGATGCATCCGGTCTTCCACGTCTCTCTATTAAAACCCGTGCAACCTCAAACCCGACTAACTACATCTCCAAAACCTATTCTGGTTGATGGAGAACTCGAGTTTGAAGTCAAAAGCATCCTGGATTCCAAGATCTCCAAATCTAAACTATTTTACATGATTGACTGGAAAGGCTACGGTCCCCAAGAAAGATCCTGGGAACCTGCAGAATATGTCCACGCGCCTCGTCTAATCAAAAGATTTCATCGAACATTTCCTAACAAGCCCAAACCCCCGGAGAAGCCCGGTTTGGGAGGGGCCTTGAGGGGGGGTGCTGTCATGATCTCTGCTTCCAAAAGATCAGGACTTGCCCGACTCCCTTGGAAGCAGACCCATAACCCCGGTTCCGAGTGCCAGCCAGTCCCAATTGGGACCTTTTGGACCCTGTCCTGGCGCCAGTGGCACCAGGCTCATAAAGATGCCCAGTCCCAGCGCTGGAAGCGCCGGGCTCCTAATGCTTGGGTGGACTTACCTGCAGCAGACCATGCTGCTTACTTACCTGCCAGTTGAACCCCTGATCCTCTTCTGTTTGGGCCTACTTTTCCTGTTGGGTGAGGCAGGAGCCACTCCCTAGGTTCAGAACACTGGAACTCTTCTGGAAAGCAGGAACTCTTTTCTTACCTAGGCGTGGCTGTGGAAGGAGACACCTAACCACTACAGGAGGCTATTTAAACCACACCAGATGGATGAATCTTGCTTTGTGTTATTCTGCATTCTCTGCAGCAGAACGCTCATCGTGTCTTCTGCTTCTGATCCTGGGCCTAAGGGAACAAAGGCTTACCATCCTGGAATCCAGTCTTCAGCAGCACCTGTAAAGACAAAGAAAGAACAGGTTAGCACTACGGTCTTCAGTGGCAGCGCATCTCTTACCTGGTCCATCGGCTGTCACCAATGTCTCGCGCTGCATTCCGGCATCTGAAAGACAAAGGCTTACCTACTCTTCGCATGCTCCGGAGGTCTTCGCACTGCATTCCGGCATCTGAAAGACAAAAGCTTACCAGCTCTTCGCACGCTCCGGAGGCCTTCGGCGCTGCATCCCGCATCTGAAAGACAAAAGAAGGTGCGTTTAAAGACATTGGGCAACTTTATTACTCACGCGCCATTACTCCTTCCCACGCCGAATCCAGTGGGTATTCCAGCACCCTTCAGCTTCTCTAAAGCTCCGAACTTGTACCTGCAAGATAAAAGGGACAGTTAGTGCGCATCGTGAAGCAGGCTACAAGCGCTTACTTACGTGCTTCCAGGCGCTTCTATTCCTCACGCGGGTTCGATCCTCAACTCTCATCAGCCCGCCATCCGCCATCGCCGGAACCCTGAAAAACAAGAGATATCATTACAAAAGACTTTTAAGACATTTGAAGTGCCCAGAACTTACCGTTCGTGCAGTTAACGACAGACAGCAGTCCTCTGAGGTCAAGAGGCCTGCACCCTTATCCAGTGAAGAAACTGGTTACGGCACCCTGCCCCGAGGCAGATGGAGAGCTCGGCGTTCACTTACCTAAGGTGAGGGCGTTAACCTTTGGGGTTCTACAGGAGAAGAGAAAGGGAAGAGGAGAGAGGCACCCAATAACCCCAGTTCATTAATCCCATATTTTCTATCTGCAGACATCTTACTCTTCGAGTCAGACATACAGTGCACAGAGGTCCAGCCCAAAGAGCCAACCGTGTGTTACACATCACCTTTGAAGATACGGCATTCACCCAGTCAAGACTAACGCCTCTGCGGGAATCAGGTAAGCGTTACAGGTGGGGTGCAGGGGGACATGTGTAGGACATGAGTGGAGGCCTGCTGGCAGGTGCCCCTCACTGTTGGGAGGTGGGGGTGCAGGGGGACATGAGTGGGACATGAGTGGGGGTGGGGGCCTGCTGGCAGGTGCCTGTCACTGCTGGGGGGTGGGGGTGCTGGGGGACATGAGTGGGGGCCTGCTGGCAGGTGCCTGTCACTGCTGGGGGTGGGGGTGCAGGGGGGCATGGGTGGGACATGAGTGGGGGCCTGCTGGCAGGTGCCTGTCACTGCTGGGGGGTGGGAGTGCAGAGGGACATGAGTGGGGGCCTGCTGGCAGGTGCCTGTCACTGCTGGGGGGTGGGGGTACAGGGGGACATGAGTGGGGGCCTGCTGGCAGGTGCCTGTCACTTCTGGGGGTGGGGGTGCAGGGGGACATGAGTGGGACATGAGTGGGGGCCTGCTGGCAGGTGCCCCTCACTGCTGGGGTGTGGGGGTGCAGGGGACATGAGTGGGACATGAGTGGGGGCCTGCTGGCAGGTGCCCCGCACTGCTGGGGGTTGGGGGCGCAGGGGGACATGAGTGGGACATGAGTGGGGGCCTGCTGGCAGGTGCCCGCACTGCTGGGGGGTGGGAGTGCAGGGGGACATGAGTGGGGGCCTGCTGGCAGGTGCCTGTCACTGCTGGGGAGTGGGGGTGCAGGGGGACATGAGTTGGTGATCACTAGTGGAAGGTGACATCTGTGCTGGCTGGGGGGCATGCCCAGGGGTGCAGGGTAGTCCCCTGTGTTGTGGGTTGCCTGCAGAGCCGTGGATGGGGTGGAGGGCACACCTGGGAGGACCCACACTGCCAATTCACGTGTGGGACTCCCCGTGCACCCCACTAGATACACATACCTGCTCTGACAGCGAAATCGCGTGTGAAACTTCCCGCGAACCCCAGCAATACACGTACCCCACTCGCACAGGCCCTTTCGCATGTGAAACTTCCCACGAACCCCAGTAATACACGTACCCGACTCGCACAGGGCAAATCGCGTGTGAAACTTCCCGCGAATCCCAGTAATACACGTACCCCACTCGCACAGGGCCAATCGCGTGTGAAACTTCCCGCGAACCCCAGTGATACATGTACCCCACTCGCACAGGCCCTTTCGCGTGTGAAACTTCCCGCGAACCTCAGAAATACACGTACCACTACTCGCACAGGGCCAATCGCGTGTGAAACTTCCCGCGAACCCCAGTAATAGACTTACCCCACTCGCACAGGCCCTTTCGCGTGTGAAACTTCCCGCGAACCCCAGTAATACACGTACCACACTCGCACAGGGCCAATCACGTGTGAAACTTCCTGCGAACCCCAGTAATACACGTACCCCACTCGCACAGGCCCTTTCGCGTGTGAAACTTCCTGCGAACCCCAGTAATACACATACCACACTCGCACAGGGCCAATCGCGTGTGAAACTTCCTGCGAACCCCAGTAATACACGTACCCCACTCGCACAGGGCCAATCGCGTGTGAAACTTCCCGCGAACCCCAGTAATACATGTACCACACTTGCACAGGGCCAATCACGTGTGAAACTTCCCGCGAACCCCAGCAATACACGTACCCCACTCGCACAGGGCCAATCGCGTGTGAAACTTCCAGCGAACCCCAGTGATACACGTACCCCACTCGCACAGGCCCTTTCGCGTGTGAAACTTCTCGCGAACCCCAGTAATACACGTACCCCACTCACACAGGCCCTTTTGCGTGTGAAACTTCCTGCGAACCCTAGTAATACACGTACCCCACTCGCACAGGGCCAATCGCGTGTGAAACTTCCTGCGAACCCAGTAATACACGTACCCCACTCGCACAGGCCCTTTCATGTGTGAAACTTCCCTCAAACCCCAGTAATACACGTACCCCACTCGCACAGGGCCAATCGCGTGTGAAACTTCCCGCGAACCCCAGTGATACACATACCCCACTCACACTGGCCCTTTCGCGTGTGAAACTTCCTGCGAACCCCAATAATATATGTACCCCACTCGCACAGGCCCTTTCGCGTGTGAAACTTCCCACAAACCCCAGTAATACACGTACCCCACTCGCACAGGGCCAATCGCATGTGAAACTTCCCGCGAACCCCAGTGATACACATACTCCACTCTCACATGCCCTTTCGCGTGTGAAACTTCCCGCGAACCCCAGTAATACACATACCCCACTTGCACAGGGCCAATCGTGTGTGAAACTTCCCGTGAACCCCAGTAATAAACAAACCCCACTCGCACAGGGCCATTCGCGTGTGAAACTTCCTGTGAACCCCAGTGATACACGTACCCCACTCGCACAGGCCCTTTCGTGTGTGAAACTTCCCGCGAACCCCAGTAATACACGTACCCCACTCGCACAGGGCCAATCGTGTGTGAAACTTCCGGCGAACCCCAAAAATACACGTACCCCACTCGCACAGGCCCTTTCGCGTGTGAAACTTCCCGCGAACCCCAGTAATACACGTACCCCACTCGCACAGGGCCAATCGCGTGTTAAACTACCCGCGAACCCCAGTAATACACGTACCCCACTCGCACAGGCCCTTTCGCGTGTGAAACTTCACGCGAACCCCAGTAATGCACGTACCCCACTCACACAGTGCCAATCACGTGTGAAACTTCCCGCAAACCCCAGTAATACACGTACCCCACTTGCACAGGGCCAATCGCGTGTGAAACTTCCCACGAACCCCAGTGATACATGTACCCCACTCGCACTGGCCCTTTCGCGTGTGAAACTTCCCGCAAACCCCAGTAATACACATACCCCACTCGCACAGGGCCAATCGCGTGTGAAACTTCCCGCGAACCCCAGTAATACATGTACCCCACTTGCACAGGGCCAATCGCGTGTGAAACTTCCCGCGAACCCCAGTAATGCACGTACCCCACTCGCACAGGGCCAATCGCGTGTGAAACTTCCCGCAAACCCCAGTAATACACGTACCCCACTTGCACAGGGCCAATCGCATGTGAAACTTCCCGCGAACCCCAGTAATACACGTACCCCACTCACACACACCAATCGCGTGTTAAACTTCCCGCGAACCCAGTAATACACGTACCCCACTCGCACAGGGCCAATCGCGTGTGAAACTTCCTGCGAACCCTAGTAATACACGTACCCCACTCGCACAGGGCCAATCGCGTGTGAAACTTCCTGCGAACCCAGTAATACACGTACCCCACTCGCACAGGCCCTTTCATGTGTGAAACTTCCCTCAAACCCCAGTAATACACGTACTCCACTCGCACAGGGCCAATCGCGTGTGAAACTTCCCGCGAACCCCAGTGATACACATACCCCACTCGCACTGGCCCTTTCGCGTGTGAAACTTCCTGCGAACCCCAATAATATACGTACCCCACTCGCACAGGCCCTTTCGCGTGTGAAACTTCCCACAAACCCCAGTAATACACGTACCCCACTCGCACAGGGCCAATCGCATGTGAAACTTCCCGCGAACCCCAGTGACACACGTACTCCACTCTCACATGCCCTTTCGCGTGTGAAACTTCCCGCGAACCCCAGTAATACACATACCCCACTCGCACAGGGCCAATCGCGTGTGAAACTTCCCGCGAACCCCAGTAATACACGTACCCCACTCGCACAGGGCCAATCACATGTGAAAATTCCTGCGAACCCCAGTAATACACGTACCCCGCTTGCTGTGTGCTGTGTGGCAGCCATGTATACTGGTACAGGGTTAGCGCAGCCCTTTTGCGCTGGATTGGGGATTTTGATGGCTTTTCCCTGCAGGAGGGGCGTTCTTGGGGGTATAACTGGCGCTGCTGCAGGGTCGCTGCACCACTGTGTGCCACGGCTGGATTTGGTAGCTGAAATCCATGAATACGGTGTGCGCAGAAATGGATTTTAGCGCACGCGGCCGGTGCAGAGATTCGCACGCGCACAATGTGCGCCAGCCGTGTGCGCCACTTGTGCGCTAAATTCTATGAATTACCCCCTATGTGTCTGTTGTGAAGGGATTTCACATGTGACATATTTTTGGATAAACTGCAAAGCAGTGCTATCACCGTCATGCCCAAATTTCAGTGCACCTTTGATCCATAACAGCATGTGAATATGTGGTGCACCTCTCACTTGATATTCTTTTCTCCAAAAGAAGTGCTGCACTTCTCCAAGGGGAGGAACAGTTTTATTGCAAATAAAGTGTAGCATGGCAATGAAACGATGATGGAAATATCTTGAGACATTAACTGGATCTAGAGAGCAAAGTTCCCCAGGTGTTAATATATCTATGTTGTTTTTGTTGCTGTTTGCTATGCGTAGGAACTCATGTAAATCTTCCCATGCATATTCTGCACAACTGACTCCGTGCTGTCTGGACCAGAATTCCTTTGTACCACGCATGTTTGCAAACAAATTTGTTATACTTGATTGTAAAACCTCATCTTTTTCCTGTACTTTTTGTATTAACTGTGTAGCTGACATATTTTGAAAGTGGGTTCCAGATTTAATAATGTGTGCAACTCCATAACATAGTGTTGCTAATTCACTTTCATAGAGTAGGTGGATATGTATTCCACATTTTGTCTAAATCTGGGGTCTTGCGAATACATTCGTAATGAGCGGTATTCTGATGCCCCAATCTGAGTGGGTCTATCATCTTATCTTCCACCTTTGCCAGTAGGAAATAGCCGTGGAAAAGCACGTGCTTCTATACTTTTTTCCCAAATACTCATTGGTGACACTTTGGTTTGTCGCATTTGGTAAGTTTCTAGTGCATCATCTATGCTTTCATTGGAATGCAATGGATGAATTGTGTAATGGTCCAAAAGTGTGGATACTGTAGCTGGATCCAGAAGTTCGAATTGTCCAGTTTCTGATGGCTCTTGAATTATTTCAGTTGTTTCCCCTAAACTTTCATCAATATTTATTTCCTTGTAGGACTCATTATTGTCTTTTAGATATTGCAATGCTTGTCCACTAATTGTTGCCAAATCTTTTTGTCCTTTGTTGGTACTCCATTTACCAAGACTATTAAAGAATGCTCTATTGAACGTTATACTCCTAGAGTGTGTACATTTTCCGTTAGATCTAATGGCAAATAAACTACTTTGCAACGAATGCCTTTCACGAATTCAGAGGAAGGTCATTTTGCTGTTTTTGGATGAAGGCATATAATTGCTTGAAATGGGTGAACTGTTTGAATTATTATGCTCTCATACAAATTGAGCTGTTGCAGGATTTTTGGTAATGGAAACAATTCAAAAGTATTTGTAATAGCATGTGAAGGAGTATGGTTGTTGTCTAATTTTGCAGTACAGTAACTGCAACATATTAGGCGTTCAGTTAGTTCATATTTGTTTTCAGCTAAAAGGTACAAAGCTAATTCAAACCATTCAGAGTCTTCATTGTCTTCTATTTTGTATATGTCCACATTTTTTTTTTCTTTTTGTAAAATGTTCTGCGGCAACACACACACACATGGTTTGGTACTTCAGCCGATGACCTTTTAAATTTTACTATTTCTTTTCTGTATGTGTGTAATAGAAGGTTGCTATGTGCAGAATTGTTGCTACTATGTTCTAAAACTGTTGCATTTTATAAGTGGCTCTCACTTCCAAAATACTTTTTCTGAATACGGTCAATTTCTCAATTTCTTCTTGTAAGTATTTGGGTGTACCATGCAGAAGAGTGGTATTGAAATTGCCTAATTCTGAAGCTGGACTTTTTGCATAGTATAATTTATACACTAAATCTATTACATTAGAATGATGTATTGATATTCTTTTGATATCATGGAAGGTACTTTTGCAAATAGGCCCAGAAATGCAGGCTAATGAATGTCATTTTAGTCCTGTGTCTTTCCGCACTGGACAAATATCCATATTTTGAAGCACTCTCATTTTACTTTTGTCTTTACCTTTTACATATTGATTAAGGAACTGACGTAAAGATTTGAAAGCTTTGTTTGGAATGGCACACATTGATGTGCACGGCCATTTGTAAACTGGACGGTGTGGTTCTGCTGAATCGAGAGGTAATTCTGAGTTTTCAGGGGATAGTTTTGTAAGCAGTGTTTCTTGTTCCATAATGGTAGTATTGATTTTCTCATACCCTCGTCCACTGCTATGGATAGCAATTGTGTTTGTTTGATTTTGTTTGTATGCTTCTTCATAAAAATATGGCTCTGTGGTTGTTGTGTGACTCCATTCACCACCACAAACATGTAAGAAATTATTTTTGTTCACATTCCGTTTATTGCTGAGTTTCTTTTGTAGTTTGGTACTTAGTTTTGTTAGTGCTTTCATCCTATTTAACACTAATATGAACAACTTCCTTTTGAGAAGGATTGCAGTGTCCACGAGAGCTTGTAGGATTAACTTTCTACGGTAGGTTTTAAGGGGTGAGGATGATTTCGGTCCTCTTCTTAGTAGATTCTGAAGGACTCTGTGATGAAACATTTTTGCTAAAATACTTTTTTTACTATGGGTTCTTCTTAAACTATCAGGATTATTAGGAACATTGTTAGCTGTACTGGTATGCATTTTTTGACAACAGTTTTGTGTTTTGTGACACTTTTTGATGGAGGAGGTACAGTTTCGGTAGTTGAGACTTCTTTTATTTTGTTACCCAACTGCATTAGCTGGTTTGTACCAACATTCTCTACAAGCTCTACAACAGGTGGATGCTTACATTGGGCACCTTTATTTTTATTTGCTCTACTTCTGCATTCCTTTCTACAGAGTTGCTTTTTGGTAGGCATTCTTTGGTGTCTGTTGAGAAAAAAATATACTTTGGTCTGTTGTCCAATGTATGTGTGCAGTATGCATGTGTGAATGAGTCTGATGGGGAAGCTCTTTGTCATGGTGTGTCAACGTGCATTGAACTCTTGCAATGATTTGGTAAGGCTGCTTTACTGCTTGTATTCTACTACAATGTGCTTCAGATGAGAGTGCAAAGTGGCCTACTTGTGACAAGAACCATTATTAATAACCGAAATGCCAAAGACTTGCTACAGCAACTTCTTTTCACAATCTAACCTTCTAAGGATTACGTATGTTATTCGAGTACCAAACACATAGGGATTTGTCAGCCATTCTGCCTGTTATTCTTTGTTCAATAAATTGATATTTGTAGGTAGAATGGTTTACAAATGAATGCTTGTTTTGGTGCCCAAAAAAAACAAATAACCCACGCAGCCTCTTTGAGGAGTAGTTACAATATAAAGGTTGTACTGTACTTACTTTTTTGTGCAAGATGAGCAGGTTTCTTCGGTGTAGATTCTGTTGATTCTCAGGAGAGTAGTCTTCACTGCGATTCAAAAAACAAACTCAATTACTTTGTGTGTTTGCAGCAGTGATGATACTGCACACGTTAATTGTTCTTCTTTCGTCAGAGCATTCAACTTTCATATTTCAACCCAGTGCACGTGTACATTTCACTTCACTCTGTGCAGTTTTTGCATGGTACTTGCAATATGGTACTTGAAAGTCCTTCAAAATAGCTAAAACTTTTAAGGGTATGGAAATGCCTTGTTGTTTACAAAGTGTACTATGCAAGGAGAGAGGTTTGTAAGCGATAGGGCATAGTGCTAGATGGCGAAACATTTTCTACTTGTATATTAAAAGCACGATGCCGAAAAATCGGGAGGCCCTCAGAAGGAAATGTCACTACCGCAATCGGGAGAGCTTTCTATTCTCATATGATCACATTGCAAGTAGCATTACTGTAGGCCGTACAGAGTACACAACTCTGACATTTTCACATGCAAAATTGAGTTCTGCCCTAAATAGGCATGCTTGCAACGTATGTACAGGTTATGCGGACGACAGTAAGCAGTCGTGCGATTTGTGAATGACAAATCGGACATCTTGCACTTTAAAGGGGGAGCGTTGTTATGTATTCCCTATGGACATTTAGCGGCATTATTTTGTCTAAATTAAATCATAAGGGTTCTCTGATTAAAATATCATACCCAGTCTCTAGACTCATGCATGTGTACATGCATGGAGCTGTACGCAGAAATTTGCAATATTTGCACAGTAGCTTGTGAAGTAGGTGCTTTGCAATGATATGCGACTTCCATTCAGAATCATCGACAGTAATTTTGAAGTGCGCAATGTTGATGACAGAGTTAAAATTAGCGATGTTCAATGTGATTGGTGGATGATTGGGCGACTGCTTAGTTGTGTCCAATGAGGGACTCGCTTTGGTACTGCTGTAGAAAGGGTGGAAGGACTGGGTAAGAGTTACGTGCCGCACGTAGGCAACGCTTGTCCGCTGGTAGAGCGTGTCACATACGGGTTTCTACAGCAAACCCTGCATGAAAAGGCGACTGTAGGCATCAGCCAATCAGATGTTCACATTACTCTTTTGTGTCGAAAGACGGTGCGCACACTGAAGATGGCAGAGGTGGAGAGGGTCAGGGTTTTGATGCTTGGAGACATTTTTGTGCAAGGCTTACAACACTATGCCGAGAGTAGGCATGTGGCACACCATTTCGATGTGAGAGGAGTGGAGGTGGTGTGGAGCACTGACACTGGTGCCAATGCTGCGGCAATACTGCAGGTTTGTAGAGACATGCGTACAATGACCACTCCTCATGTGGTAATTTTGCACTATGGTGCTTGCCATTTGGGATACGTGACTTTACATACTTTGTTGGCAGATTTGGCACAGTTGGTTGAAGCACTCATGACCATCTTCCCAACAAAGTAATTTTTTCTGATTTACTCCCTAGAGTACATTGGAACAACAATTCTGTTTTCTGTCCAGATAAAAGCATCGGGAGGTGTATCATCAATCGCGGCATGCATGCATTCATGCTACGAGCTGGTATGTTTTTTTGCTGCCACAATAACATTGCTCCAAGCAATGCGGATTACTTTGAAGGAGATGGTGTTGCGCTATCTTCTTTGGGAAATGCGATGTTCTTTTGGAACGTCAGGCTTGCTTTAGAGAAGGTTCTGTAATGTTTGCAAGAGTAAAGCAAGGACATAAAATACAACAAAATACATAAAATACCAGATGTCTGTACGGTATCTGGCCAAAAATTAAAAAAACGGCTCTTTTCAGAGCCTACCTTAAAGGGGGAAAAGGGGAATAGTACTTTAATGTACCGTCGTCATGCTCTGATCCTGTACATGTCCACGAACATGGCAGTAGTTTGCAGCCAGCACATATCACCAACAGGGATTCAGGCGTGGAGACGCATGTAAATGAGAATGAGCGGATCTAGGGATTGGTCCATAAAGTTCAGTAGGTGTGTTCTGACCGACGTACTTTAGTAAGACCGTCTTCTCCCTCACAGGAGACCACACAGCCATGGCTTTCCATGCTCGAAAATAGATTATCTGGATTTTGGGAGACTCATGGAGACATTGGTTGAAGGTGCATGCAGAAAGCTGCAGTTTACCTACAAATCTCGGATTTCCTTATGTGGAAGTGCACTGGCATGGCGTGCGTGGCATGAGATGGCTAGACTTGGTACCTCTCTGTGTTA
Source organism: Ambystoma mexicanum (assembly GCF_040938575.1). Classification (NCBI taxonomy): domain Eukaryota; kingdom Metazoa; phylum Chordata; class Amphibia; order Caudata; family Ambystomatidae; genus Ambystoma; species Ambystoma mexicanum. The sequence continues at coordinate 418,240,258 of NC_090925.1, forward strand.
CTTTACTGACAGAGTGTCCTTGAGATATACTGACCATTCATTGCGGAGGAAACAGTTTAGGCCATGTATCTGGAATTTCTTTGCAATTTGCAATGAAAGAAGGACTCGGGAAGCTCATGCACATGTTTCCAAATTGTCAAATACTTTTTTTCTGTATTGCCCAAAGACAAATATGGCTGCGTTCTTCTGCGTTTGGTCCACAAATGGAGAAAGCGAGATGCAGTGTGAATAAGGCTGTGTGTGCATTTGTAAGAGATGCTGGCATGTCCTCTTTCCACAATGAAAACATTTTGTTTCGCAGCACTTTCATTTTCCGCAGAGATGGAGTCCACCTCACATATGCTGGCAATCAGATTTTTCTTCGCAATGTAAAAAATGCATTGCAACCTCTTTTGCAATCACACTAACCCATCTGACAATCCGTTTTCACCAATCCACAGTTTTTGACCCACACAACACACCACCGAAAGGCTCTTTTCAGAGCCGCCACTTACTCCCAACGTACACTTCATTGTGTTTGCTCCACTTGCACCCTCCCTTTTTTCCCCTACGACTGTCCGCAAACTTTTTCAGAACTCTGCGGGGGTCTACGACCGTCACTTCATAGTTCTATTGTTATACTGAGAAAGGCGGCCCTGAAAAGAGCCTTTTCTGTCATTTTTGTTGTGTTTACATTTATTGCTTAACAGCACATGGCAAACTAGGAGAAGAGGCCAAAAGAAGGTAAGGAAGGGACACCAGCATGGGGATAAGAAAGGGAAAATGAACAGCGAAAGATTTAGGGTGAGCTTTATTTAGTTAAGGAGCAGGAGCTCTGTGACTGCAGCCTCAAAAGCACTTCGAAAACTCTCCCCCCTGCAGAGCACTACATCACAATACGTGCACACTACTGTCACCTTTGAAAGGTAAGGGTCAACATCATTGAGAATTGCTTGTGAGGCAGCTGGAGGGAGGCGCTCCCCCACAGGAGTGTCTCTTGTGGTGGGAGGATCGGACACGGAGGATGCTGTGGAGGAACTCAATCGACTACGCTCTTCACATGGCACCACCTTGCGAATGTCTGCAGTGTGGAACAAAGTGAGGTGTCGCTTCATGGTTGTCGTACCAAAACTGTACGCACCAAATCTCCCGCGACTCAGCACCACCTTGCACTGGTTACACTTCACCAGGTTCGCACATGCTTTTGGTACGTTCCCATAAACGGAAAACAACCACCACACCCACGACTCCCGCCGAGCTCCAAGTGCAGAGTTCCTCCACTTCATTCTCTTCCTCCTCTTCTTCCTCGCTCTCTACATCCTCACCCATATATCTCTCTGCAGGCCCTTGCGGAGGTGGTGGTGGTGGTGGGTTTGGGGGTGGTGCAGAGGCTAATGACCCAACAGCAGCCATGGAAGCCATACCGATTAGTTTCCTTTTGGTCACTACAGCAGGAAAGGCAGTACACCTCAATCTGCTATAGCTAGAAGGACAATGAAGATGCACTCGGGGGTGTGGCCATTTGTAGGGGTGGAGGGGTGTGCCTCGTGAACGTCTTCATCCCTACACAGCGGTACAAAAATTTTACACAGCAAGTTCTGTGGTCAGCTATTGTCTGGGATATGTGAAATTACATTTTTACACTCTACAATACTTTGCCTTGTGTCTACAAGTTCTTTTGTACTGTTACGGAAGCACACCAACCATGCAAATTAGTCCCCACGCTCAGCGTGGGTGTGGTCACATGATGACGTCCTCAACACATCCGCGCCAGTAATGAAAGTCCCCTGGACAGCTGTTACGCTCACCTGGCTCCCACAGAGGTGTCGATCTGGACTGGACTGCTGCGTTCTCCACCAATGTGACGCATAGGGCCGAGATGACGGACTGGACTGGCCCACCTAGCTTCGTTTGCTTGGCCCGTAGGAATATTCTTCTGCAAATAGAGAAAGGGAATTAACCACCCGTGGAGTTGAGCGTAAATCCCCCCACCCCGCTGTTCTCCCCACTGATCACCTTGGATGTCCCCTCTTATAGTCTCACCTGATGATTTGAAAAGATGAGCTCTCCATCCTGCATTGAGCGCAAGGGCGCGTAGATAACCAGTTGCTTCAATGGCTCGAAGGAATTGTTGAGTTCCAGGACAATATTGACTCTGATGTTCCTGGCAAGACGCCGTAAGTATGTAGTTCGTAAGAGTTCAAATGCCTGACTTTCACTCTTGTCCGATTCCTTGCAGGTTGCAGCTTGACCCTACTGAAGAGTTCCTTGTGGCAAACGGTAATGTTCTGGTAAGGATTTGTATTATACAACACAGTTCGATAAAATAATGTCCATATGTAACCTGTTATTCCCTTGCTGTTCTTGTCTTCTCCTTAGGTGCCGGAGTGCGGCGGGAACATGCAGGAGGATGCAGTGAAATGTGAAGATGCTGTGTATTCCATTGGCTCACCTTACTGTTCTTGTCTTCTCCTTAGGTGCCGGAGTGTGGCGGGAACATGCAGGAGGATGCAGTGAAATGTGAAGATGCTGCGAAGGCCGGTGAGGCGACGCACATAAAATAACTTCTTTATTCCAGCTCGAAGGCGCGATGGATCGGGAATTCAGGTAAGGATCAAAGGTATTGCTCTTGTTCTAACCTTTTCTCCTTCTTTCTCCCTTTTTCTAGGAGCTCCAAACTCGAGGTGGGCGTGGCAGAAGACTGGATGCAGACTTGCAGGCACGGTGAGCGTTACGCTGCTGGATGCAGAATAACGCGAAGCGTGTGCTGCTCTTCGGGCGTGGTTTAAATAGCCTCCAAAGTAGTCCCAGGTAAGTATTCCTCCCCAGCCCCACCTGGGTAAAAAAATAGTCCCTAGGTAAAATAGTCCCTTCCAAGCCTCGTTTGGCTTGGAGCTCTTGCAGCATGGTCTGCATCAGGTAAGTTTTAATCTATGAGTCTGGCGCCTATGGCGCCAGGACTGATTCTCCATATGAGCCTGGCGCCATAGGCGCCAGGACTGCACCCAAATAGCCCCTAGCGGGGGTTGTTGGGCTTGCTTAGGGTAACTTGATGCCTGCTTCCGGGGTTGCTGGACCTGGTCTGGGTCCCCTGGGATAGGCATCATGACAACAGCAAATGAAAAGAATCAAACGTGCGCATGCATGCAAGTGTCCTACAGACAGTGTTCGGGTTCTCAAATTCATTCAAAGTGCGACACAAGTGAGACGGACAGTTAGGGACAGGCACGATGTTCGCTATACTTATGTTTGTACTGCACATGTGCACGCATGCTATGTTCACTGTACGGACAGTTCCAGTGTCCTTAGGACAACTCCATTTTGTTTGGCTACGAATTTGCCAGCCACCGCGCCTGTTCTACGGACGACACCATTTTGGCTGTGCCCAATACGGACAGCTATACTGTCCTTCACACACTCCCATTTTGCTCATTTACACCCATTCCGGACATCTAGTTTGTTCTACAAACACTTATCTCGTTTCCAAGCGGTACGGCGAGGTATATCATCCTTTGGACACCCCTTTCTGTTTATGTACGCACAATTTCAACAGATGGTGCAGTCAATCAACAAATCCATCTTACTTGACATTAGTAAGGGTAGGTGTACTGCCTTTACAGCACCCACATTCCATTCCTTGCGGATAGGTCGAACAGGCGCGCTGTTCGCGAATGGGAATCGGGAAGCAGATACTGAAACAAATATGGGGGAATTAGGATTCAACACGGGCTGGTTATGAGGAGAAGATTTGTGAGGAGAAGAAGGGATGGATATTTCGTCAAAACGCCTATTTTCCTCTTGAAGGTTTGGGGATGGGTCATTAGGGAATGGAGAAGCAGGTGCATGTGGGGCAATGGTAACTAACTTTTCCTCTCACACAGTCCTCCACAAACTCCCGTAAACTTTTAAAATTCTCGTTCAATATGTCCATTTTCTGCTCTATCCTTTTTACTTTAAATCCTGTCTTCTTCTGTCTCGTTGGTTGCCCTTTCCTCTTTTTTTCCTGGTCTGTTGAAAATAAAAATACATAAGTTAAATGCCTATAAAATACTGGTCACTATTTTCCATATGTAGAGCAATGTGTACCATTATTGTCGCTGTCTTCAGACATTTCCCCATGTGGGAAATACTCCTCCAGCCACTCCAAAGTACTAGCCATTTCTGAGTCAAAACAACAGAAAGAATTATTATTTCTGCACCACATACCAAAAAAAACCCACACCCATATAAAAATAAAATGACCTGCACTCACTCTTTTGCTGTAATCTCCCTTCGTCCTACTGCGTCCGTCCACTGTCGTTCCAGGGTGCCGAGTTTCTGTGAAGTGATTACGCTGGAGGCATCTTTTTTTTATGGTACCATCCACTTCATTCTACATGTTTATTAAATGTGTCATTTTCTTTTCCCAGCTTCAGGTTTCCATATTTACTTATTACTACTTATAATATCGTTATGTCCTTCTTCTACGTTGCACACTTTTTGTGTAAGACAATAGTACATTTTCAGCTACCCCCGCCTCTTTGGGTAATGTTGATCCTGTCCGCCCCCATCCGCAAACAGGCGCTCAGTCGTCCCTTTCCAATATCAATAGGGAGTGAGTTCTGTATGTTATATGTTAAATGTATGTCAAGTACGTACATTACACTACATATCTCTCAAAATCATATGATTACAGTGTATATTCTGCACAACAACTTAATTGCCACAATGTCATGCTTAAGTTCCAACTTTCAAAAACATGTACCATTCCCTACAAAAAAAACTTTGTTAAGGGGACGTTATGGCTAAGTTGCCCTCCCAAAAACCAGTAAAATTCACTACAAAAAAAACTTTGTTGAGGGGACGTTATGGTTAAGTTGCCCTAACAAAAACCTGTACACGTCACTAAAAAAATACTTTCCACCTCCCCTTTATGCTTCAAATTAAAACCGAAAAACCCCTGAAATTCGAAAGTTATGGTAAACTAAGCCCCCAACCCTGCCACCACCCCTGTGCACTGCTAACACTAACACCCAGACCATGAAACATGTCATCTCAAATGTCAATGATGACATCAATGACGACATCACTTGTTTAGCCCCTTTCTTTTCCTTCCCTGCCATACATATATTTGTACATTCTGTAAAGAAATTTCACTAAAGGAATGTTATACTTCACAGTGAAACCAAACACCACTGCACATTCCCCCATTATAGTAAGCTAAGCAACCATAACTCGCGCCATCTACGTGCATTGCTAAGACTAACACCCAGGACATCAAAGTGTGGTGTATAAAAACATTGTTAAAGGAACATTATGGTTGCAAACCAAAATCTAAAAACCAAAGAAATTCGCCAGTTATGGTAAGCTATGCAACCATAACTCGAGCAACAGCCATGCACTGCTAAGACTAACACCCTGGAAATCAAGGATGACATCATAAATGGCATCATAAAGATTTTTCACAGGTTTTTAATAGAGCTATTTAATATAACGTCGCTTTGACAACGTGTTTTCATTAAATTTCAAAGGTGTTTATTGGAGCAACTTAACCATAACCTCCCTTTATCAATGTTTTTTCACTGCATTTCATAGATTTTATTACGGCAACTTAACCTTTAATGAAGTTGTTTCACTGAATTTCAATGGTTTTTATAACTGAACATATTTTATTATCTTCCTGCACTGTACATAAGTTATTAATATTTCCTCTTTTAAAATATATGAAAGGACTATGAAGTCCTTTTACAAACATATTATTTGCAGCACTTACCAATGTGTATCATTTTCAGCAGCGCATGCTGAGGATGCAAGTCATGGTTGAATTGCCTAGGGCATGAGGCTTGACAATGACCCTGGCCCCTCCAAACCACCCTCATTATCCACTGCACCTAGCATGCATCCTGGTCCAGTGTCCACTATACCCCATAATGTGACCAATGCCAAGTATTCATGGCTTGCATCCATGGCCAGTGTTTTAAATGGTAATTGTATAGTGCCTCCTTTTATATTAATATTGGCCTAAGCCTAGTCCCTCCAAGAGGAAAACCGCATTGCAAAGTTCCGATTTTGGGTTGACTCCGCTGCCATTTTAAGATTCATCCTCCATTTTGATTTCTACTTCTACCCGTGCGTGCTTCATTCTAAGATGGTGGACTATGTTTTCAACTTGCAACCAAGCCTCCCAACCTTTGAGTTCTGTTAATGTTTAGACTGTCCAAGAGCCGACTGTTTAGACTAGGCAACGTGGCCTTGCACTGCATATGAACTGTTGTTTAAGTGTTGTCTGCGCTCACAAGACTCATCCTTGAATACACATTGGGAACAATGTAAAGCAAATCTCGAACGTGGACACAGGCCGAACGCAAATGTAAAGAGACAACAAATGATGCTTGCTGCAGGATTTGAGAACATACATCGCCATTGTGCCTCTACGGAAATACAAACATATGTAATCCCTTGTATAATATTGTATGATCCATATGTGAACCAGGCACGAACTCTAGACTACGAATTATTAACGTGAAGAGAGGCTGGACAATATTACTAAGAATTGTATAAAAGCATGAACGTTTAGACGTCCAGCACTCTCTCACCTTTCTCTGTCGGGCTGGTACACATTGCAGGGTGTTGGGAGCCAGATAGCTATCTGTGTTACTTTGTAAACTGTACAGTGATAAAAGATCTGTGAATCTTTTCAGCCGTGATTGGTGTATTTCCTTTGTGGTACTCAGCCTCAATATTTTCTTGCTCTTACAAGTGTCCACAATCCATGGGGCATGGGCTTTGCCCATATTGCATGCCCTATTAAGCAAATCAGAGTAGATATTGGTCCTTGCCAAGGGCCAGGCCCACTGCTGCAAACCCGTCCAGCACTTCGGGATCTAGCCATGAGCAGAATTATGTTTCACATTCAAGCCTATCCAGACTTTGAGCATTTTACCATGTAACTGGTCCCTGGTGCCCATTGCCCTCTTTAACCCCAAAGCCGGTCCCTAGTGGCCATGGCCAGTCGCCAGATTGTGCTATGCTTCAGGCACCAAAGTAATATCAGTATTTTATGTACCTGTCCTTGCAGAGGGCCAGGCCCATTGCCCACTAGCTGGTCGCTGGTGTCTATGCTCACTTTAACCCCATAGCCGGTCCCTGGTGGCCACTGACTATGGCCACAAGCTAAGCCCTAGGCACCAAACTTATATCACTATTTTTTATACTTACATTTTGAAACTTTTGAAAAAATAATACACAGGACAGATTGGCAAAAGCATGCTTTTGGGTCCTTTCCAATGCTCCTTGCACAGGTTTTCTGCAAATAGCCAAGCACTTTCAACTGTAACCGCAAGCAGAATTCTGTATGTCCATTCAAGCCTATCACAATTTTGAAAATGTTGTGTCCACCCTACTATGTTGCCCCCACTTGACAAAATCTCACAAGACTTTGCAAAAACATTCAAAGTTGTGTATATAATCCTTTTGCAAACCTTTATACAGATTGGTGAAACAGCGCCAATGTTATAAGAAGTCCAAAGATGTTGCCCCCCTCATCCAATTTTTCCCCGTCCAAGCAAAATGTCAGCAAACTTTGTAAAAACTTTCAATGTTGGCTCTACAATTTTATTGTAAAATGTTGTGCAGTTTCGTTGAACGGTGCCAAAGTTATAAGCCGTCCAAATACTGCTCTTCACTGAGCTTGTCATGCAAACATCTGTCAAGTTCGTGAACATCACAGCAATGTCCCCGAACACCTACGATGTTCACAGATATTGGAGAAGAAAAAACACCCGATTTTTGTCTTTTTCTGGACATATCCCATCCCATGGTCATCACCCCTGACCTTCCAAGAGATTGTTTCATTTGTTTGACAAGTGTAATGTGTTTTTGAATATGTTTTACTGCAATGTATCGGACTACAGGCGCAGTTCACAGATCCAACATGACATATGTTTCATATGTTTTGACGCACCTCATATTTCTCAATCGACCAATTATGCCGCTCCCTGATTGGCTCAGAGGCGTCAGCGGACACTGATCCAGGAAGTGAGTCTGCGGATAGAACCGAGATAACACACTTTTTTAATGTACTTTTTGGGCCCTTAAAAAAATGTACTTCACAAATTAAATCAAATTTGCAAAAGTATGCTTTCGAGACCAGGCAGCTGCTCCTCGTGCAGGTTTGGTGCAAATTCATCCAGTGGTTTGGGCTGCAGATGTTAGCAAAAAAACGTTCCATTCATGTCTATATGGTTCTCAAAAGTTTTAGGACCCCCCATAACTTTGCCCCCCCACCCCATGACGAAACAGTACGAAACTTTGCAAAGTCGATCTATTCTTTTTTGCGAAGGTTTATGAGGATTCGCCAAACAGCGCCAGAGTTAGAAGCTGTCCAAAATGTGTTAGGGCTGTGGTCACAACACTATAGTTAAGGTGAAACATTTAAACATAGACGTTTCCCAAAATGCTATTGCAATAACATTTGACTTGCTGTACGGATTTGGATGAAATTATACCCCCAAAAAAATAATTGCCACAACCCCTCCTCCCCCAAATGGACATTTTGGGAAAGATTTGTCAAAAACATTTAAAGTTATTAAGAAAACAAAAAAACGCTCTTAATGGCCTACTCCGATTCATTTTTCCAGAGAAAAGGTGTGGGTTTTATTTATTCATTCATAAGATTTTCATTTACAAACGCTCTTATGAAACAAACGTACACAGATGTGATACGTACATATATATATGTATATATATATAGATATATAGATATATACTTAGACCTTCAGATCTATTATACTAAAAAAGTGGAGCCATAGCACAAAAACCACTGGGTAGATTTTAACCATATAAGAAACAACTTGATCACAGAGCATTGACTTAATTTCCTTGACTCATTTACAGTAAATCCGTCCAGTCGCTTTTAAAATATTCAACAGAGAAGGGGGTGCTGCCTGCTCCCAAACGTTTTATATATCTTCCATGGTGTATTGCAGCAGAGAGAATTTTCAGAAATGAAAACCTGCCACTTTCTGGCAATAACGTAAAGTGCGCAAAAAGCAACTTGGACCAGGAAAAGGGATGCAATTGCATCAGGCAAGAGGTGGGGAGTGGGAAAGAGCACACCATGGGAAGTAGTGGAGTTTAGGGATAGCATGGGGAGCCCATTACAGTTAGAACATTTTCAGCTTATAGAGGGAAAACTGGGGGACTCTCGCAAGGTCACCTTGGCAATGCCGCAAGATGAGCTCCGAAAAGAAACTGCGTCACATGAACCAAAGAGTAATAGGTGTAATGGGAGAGGGACAGGGAGGGAAATAGCAATTGGTGCAACATGTACAGTGGCCATGGCCAAAGTCCATGGCTAGTGGACCCAGAAGAAACTATAGTATGACAGAACGCTTGAAATTCAGTGAAAGAATCTTTAGTTAAGAGAGAGTTAAGGTGATCAGATTTAACGCAACGAAACCCTTGCAATTCAGCGCATGTGGGAATTGATGACCACCTTAACTCAGCGTCCCCCTATCAATGCCTTCATGATGTAATTTTATGTTTCATTGTTTCATTCTGAGACGGCCCACCACAACGAAGGCACACTACAACAAAGGCTCCCTCGCTGCCTGTCCTGAGCCCGGGAGCAGCAGAACTTGCCCCTCATCCGAGGAGCAGGAGCTCCACTTCACTGCAGGAGCAGTGCCCAGGATCCCTGGCCTGAAGGCAAGCCTTCTGGCCACACAGCAGAATTGTGCTTCATTGAAATCGTCTCCCTGAAAGTGCGGCGGAACGCCGTTTCATCGCAGCATATTTCTGCTGCAAGCTGCAAAATTCACATCTGGCCTGTACTTCAGCCAGCACTACTCATTTTTCCTCGTTTGCCCCAATTCGTTTGCAACCACCATTAGCCACCACAAGTTGCGGCTACTTCAAGATGGCTGCCCGAGCGTTGCGAGGTGCATCCGCCTCCCTCACAGCCTGACTGCACCCTGATTGGCCCTCCTGGAGCTCTTGTGCACCAATCACGAGCCGGTAGGCGAGCTGAACCAGCCCACCACAACAAAGGCTCACTACAACAAAGGCTCCCTCACTGCCTGTCCTGAGCCTGTCCAGAGGAAGTCCAGAGGCCAGCCCCCCTGCTAAAAACCGTCTTGGAGACCTGGTAAGCGCCATAATCATCCTCTTTATACTTCTTGTTGCATGCCCCTCCTACATTAGCCCAACGCCTCGCAGCTTTACGCTACCATTATAGAGTGCCGCCCTCTGTTACAGACATTACCCAGCAACAGATAACAGGCACCAACATTATCAGTCATCTTGGTCACTCCACACCTAAGAGCCCTCTCTGACTGTCCCTGCATATGGAACTAAAACAAAACTAATCTACATGGCTGGCCCCTTACACTGCATTCTTAGCCGCCATTGCGAACTGCCTATATTACCTTCAGTCTACCCTTACTTCTATATTATCCTCTCGTTCCATGCCTAGACCCTGCTGATTGCACCTCAGGCAATTGCCTTTATCCTCAACTGCTTTTAGGTTGTATTTAGATGTCACCCCCTTGCTTTTAAATCAACTGTTTTAATCTCGAATCTAGATGTCATCCCACTGTATTTTTAGTCAACTGTTTAATAATCTCGAATCTAGATGTCATCCCACTGTATTCGAGTCAACTGTTTAACAATCTCGAATCTAGATGCCATCCCACTGTATTTGAGTCAACTGTTTAATCTCGAATCTAGATGTCATCCCACTGTATTTGAGTCAACTGTTTAATCTCGAATCTAGATGTCATCCCACTGTATTTGAGTCAACTGCTCGTATTTTGAATCTAGATGTCACCCCTTTGCACCCGAGAAAACTGTTTTATATCAAACCTATTGATCTTTGAGCCAAGTGTTCCCACGTACAGTCCCATTGCACTTTAGTCTGTTACTCACTTTGAAACTATGTGTTGCCCCACTGTATTTTAGTCACTCATTATCACTGCTAACCTAGGTGTTGCCCAATACACTTGAAGCATTTGTTCCCATGCATACTTGTTTTACCCCGAAAGGCTGACCTACATAGCACTGTTACAGCTTGATTTGCCCACCCTACCACGACAACACCACAAGATGCAAACCTTACGAGTCACACTAGCCCTTCTCACACTAACAGCATTCCTAGTTTACAAACTCAGGATCGCTTCAGTCCCCGCCATTTATTACACTACCCTTCAACTCTGGGCCCTCTCTCCCACCATGACACAGACACATCCTCAACCACTAACGAGCCACAATGACCAACTTAAAGAACACCAACAGCCCTGCTCATTCAAGTCCAAACCATGCAACACCACATCCAGAAATGCCAGACTCCAAGCCAGACTTGCTAAACTATATGAACCTCTCGCTAGAACGTTAACCTCGTCCAACCGTAGCAAGACTACACCTAATAGGAGTACAACCCTAACCTCAAAACACAGAATGTACGCATGCACTCCCCTGCCATGACCCAAGAAAAGATACGCACACCTCCATCCACCACCCCCACCTTAAAGGTGCTTTAATTAATGCCAGATCCATGATTGCTCATGCCATTCAGATTGCTGATCTCATTCAGACCGAAAACCTCGACTTCTTGGCCATTACGGAATCCTGGCTTCATGCTGCTGCAGGACCTGCCATCATGTTAGCGATCCCTAATGGTTACACCATCCTAAGATCAGACCGAAGCGAAGCCCTTGGAGGCGGCATAGCCCTTATTGTCAAATCCAACCTATCTACCAGGATAGTCCCAGCTAATGACACAAAATCCTGTGAAAGCCTAACAGCCAAATTAGCTATTAACAACTCCCAAACCCTCACCATCCACTTGATTTGTAGACCCCCAGGCCCTATCGGAACCTTCGAGGAGGACATCTCCACCACTCTATCTCATAACCTAAAAAATCCATCACAGGCCATCCTCTTAGGGGACATTAACCTGGGCTTCAACGACCAAAACGACCCACATGCAAGCAGAGTTGTTAGCCTACTCTCTGAACTAGGCTTCTCACAAAGAGTACTTCACCCTACCCATAACAAAGGCAGAATACTTGATTGGGTGGCAGACCACAATTGCAACGCCTCCATCCTATCGATCTCCCCCCAAATCTGGACAGACCACCACCTTATAACATTTGCTCTAGAAACGGACAGACCTACTCCTACCTTAGCCCAGCCAGCTCTGGCCATCCCGACAAGGAATAAGAGAAACATCACCCCAGATAACCTACTCCCGCTCATCCTCCCCACACTCAACTCACTACCAGACAACCTGGACCCCGAAACTCTAGTGAATGAGTATAACAAAATGATGGCCTCTGCACTGAACTCAATTGCACCACTCAAAATGAGACAAAGCAAACCTAAAGCCCACCTCAACTCCTGGTACACCCCCCACCTGAAAACACTCCGCACCAAAAAAAGACAATCTGAGGTCGCATGGAAACTACAACCTTCTGAAGAAAAGAAAATCACTCTGAGGGATATATCTACCCTCTACAAAAAGGAAATATTGTCGGCAAAACGAGAAACCTACAACACTAGAATAGCCCAAGCCAACTCTAGCATGAAGGAACTCTTTATCATCCTAAAGGAAATAGAATCTCCTATTCCAGTGCCAGATAATTGTGTCAAAGACAAACTATGGTGCACCAATATTCAGCTAGCCCTAGCTAACAAAGTGTCAACTCTCCAATATAAAATTGACAAGAAAAAAGCCTCACTCAGCCTGGATATGAATCCTAAAATGTCTATCACCCCCCCCTAAAAATAACACTGACACTCCTCGCTTCAAGTTCTCCAAAGTTTCTATTATTGAGACTGAAAAAATCATTCTGTCACTCAAACCATCAAACTGTCAGGGGGACCAATGTCCAGCCCAATTGATAAAGGATGCAGCCAGAGACCTGGCTCCCTTTATCTCAAAACTCATTAACGCTTCATTCACAACAGGATATATACCGAGCAACTTAAAAGAATCTTGGGTTCTCCCACTGCTCAAAAAACAGACGCTAGACCCAGCCATACCCACAAATTACCGTCCAATCACCACTGTGCCATTCCTCCTGAAAATTATAGATAAAGTGGCGTACTCACAAATTCAGAAACACCTTGAAACCAACAACCTGCTAGGAGCACGGCAGTCTGGCTTCCGTCCCCAGCACGGGACCGAAACAGCCCTTTTAGATCTAAAACCACAAATTGACGAGCTAAGGGATCAAGGAAAACCAGCCTTACTCCTCCTTCTGGATTTATCAGCTGCATTTGACCTTGTTGACCGCAAGGTCCTTTGTAGGCATTTGGACATGGCTGCGCACTTCTCTGAAGAAGCCACAGGCTGGATCCAATCCTTCCTCAATAATAGGACCATGAGAGTCTTCTCCACCACCGCAGCAGCAGACTCCATCCCCATTACATGCGGCGTGCCCCAGGGATCTTGCGTTTCTCCTACACTCTACAACATCTTCACGAAGCCCCTTTTCGATGATCTCGACCTTCTTGGTATCACCTACACTAACTATGCAGATGATACTCAGATTCTCCTACCACTTACTGGTGATTATGATAAGGATTTGGCCTTGGTGAACAGGGTGTATCTCATCATCCAGGCATGGATGGCCACTCATGGACTATGCCTGAATGATGACAAAACTGAAATCATTATCCTTGGCACACCCGCTACCCTAAAAAAACTGGGCCCTAACTACTCCTCCTTTAACATAGATAATAACCAAATCACAACCGCTCACGCGGTAAAAACTCTGGGTTTCTACCTGGACTCTACCCTCTCTTTCAACAAGCAGGTGAACACGATGGCTTCTGCCACCGCCTACACCTGCAAACTGATAAGAGCAGGCAAACCCTTTCTGTCCAACAATAGCTGCATCACACTGGCGAGAGCGCTCGTGTTATCAAAGTTGGACTATTGCAACTCGCTCTATATTGGGGCCAACAAGGAAATTATCAAAAGAATTCTAATCTTACAGAATAACGCGCTTAGAGCAGCATTAGGCATTCCCAGGAGAACCCACATCACCAAACTCAGAAGGGCCAACAAGTGGATTTCTACTCAGGAGAAAATCCAGCTAAAAGTGGCCTCACTTGTTTACAAATGCCTAAACAATGCCGCACTATACTACCTCTCTGCGAGATTCACGAGAACTAAACCAACAAAACTCACCAGATCCGTTAACTCTAACAACATATCAACACCCAGATTTAAATTGTCCATAGTCGGTGGCTGTAGCTTCCAGGTTAAAGCAGCTCAACTTTGGAACTCCCTACCACCCACCCTGCGGACAAACCAACCTTACTTCACCTTCCGACACAACCTTACAAGGTGGATCAAAGACGCAGATAAATACCAGACTACCATCTTGCCTGGACTTATCCTGCGTCTCTCTCCACTTCTGCATTTTGCACACACCTACTGCCTACCAGTTACTGCCTGCTTAAGTAGAACTGTAAATACGTGCACCAGCACTCCTGCCTGTTGTGTATATTGTGTATTTATATTCTTTGTATATTTCTTGTTTCTTTCTGCCATGTGTTTCTCCTGTAACTAAGCTGTAAGTTGTCTTATAAAATGCGCCCGTTTACCCCTGGGTCTGGTGTGCAATACAAGTAATAAAAACAAACAAACTCCCTTCTTTACCAATATATATGCTCTCATGGGCTTTACAACAGGGAGACACCGAGTTAAGATGGTCACCACATCCCACATCCGCAGAAATTCAAGGGTTTTGTTGCATTCAATCTGATCACCTTAACTCTCTCTTAACTAAATTTATTTCACTGAATATATATATATGTATACACCAAGAGTAATATATAAAGTGTTGATCCAAAAAAGACAACAGGATGATAACCTTAGATAGGTTAACAAAGCAATTTATGTGCAAGCTTTCGAAATCTTCAGATCACTTCATCAAGCAGAGGAAGAAGGAAGCTCTTGGAATAGCAGGGCAGCTTAATGATTCACCTCTGGAATGTCTTCTCTGTTTGTGTCTGTTTTTCTGATTTGTGTTTCCTTCACAAAGAGCCTTACACTTCAGAGGTTCCCACAGACCTTCCCATCTGAAAGACTTAACATTGTTTCTTATTAGAACTTTTTAGTGAAGAGCCCAGTATTTCACTGGATAGGATCAGCCTGGAGGAGACGAGTGGATTAGACAGCTCACGCTGAACCACATTTTGTGAGGTCGGCAAGGATCCCTGCAATGCAACAGTGGAATGGGCCTTGAGAAGCTTGTACATGGAGAAGTAGTTTGCTGCTTTTTTAAAACATGGCCACATGATGTACACAGAGAGCACATTCCTGGTGAGGTGTACCTATTATTATCCAACTGTCCCTGGGCTGGGCATGAGGTCACTTATCAGTCACACTTCAGGAGCTATAGATGTTCAGCTCTATAATCAAGTGTGTTTCAATAGTGGTATGCAGAATAAGCCCTAGAAAGGAACTAGTGGCATCTCAGTGTAGTTATGTGATAAGTAATACCTCCATATTTTTTATCATAACAATCATGAAGCTACTGTGAGAAGGGATGTGTGCTAAACATAAAGAGAAGACTTGTCTAATACTGAGCACTGCTAGAGTAGGGTGGTGCTCCTGGTAGCAAGTGTCTAGGGACAGGTCCCTAATGACTCTTACTTCTGCTGATGCTGGCACTACAATCTTGGAATAGCATGCACTTTGTTCAAATATGTACGTGGAATCAAAAAGTCCAATACATTGCTTTGAGCAACAGAGGCGATGCAAGCGTTTAGGCTGCCTTGGTTGGGTTGTCATTTTACCACAAGACAATGGGGCCATTTGAATTTAGTAGGACCGATCTGACACCCCCTTGCACTCCCTATTGGAGAGACTCGAGGAACCCAGTGCCGCCTGAATTGCCTAGCCATAGAAAAGGACCCGATGAATGGTGTAGTACATTACCCTGCTTGCTCAGAATCCCAAGTGGCACGGTAGTGGAACACTCAAGGATGCGATCAAAGATCAGAGTCATTCCCCTAATGACAAATGTTCATCTGTGGAAATACTCCATATTGAGATCCTTTGTCCACCAATTAATGATGCAGTGCATTTACTACAGGCTCAAGCGTCCCAATGATATCATGAAGAGTGCCCTATGTGGAGGGGAAAGGAAGCCTCCTCTGCTGAGTCGGGGATATTGGGAGGACAGGGAGCAGCTTTCACGCTCAACACTCTTCACCCAATTTGCTCATTGGTCAATACAGGGCATTGGAGATAATGCCATCTGACTGTTGCAGCCATTCTGTGCCCCTGCTAAAGCCTGTCAAGGTCGCAGCAATGGGGGCTCCAATGAATGCTTTGGGTTGCTTGTGCGTTGGTGATCACTGGGGCGGCTGGGTGCAAATAGCTTTTAGTTGCATCTGAGGGGAATGCACACGGGAGTTGAGGCTTCTGTGGCATTCCCTGCTTGGTGCATGGCTACAGCAGGAGGTAGGTGGTAATACTGTAACGTGGATCACCTTTGGCCCGCCTGAACCATGAAATAATGGAGCAGGCGAGTGCTAAACAAGGCCCAAGCACTGCAGAAAAATGGTTAGATGGTAGGCAGGTAAAGGAGATCAGTGCGGACTGGTCTAGAAGGGGAAAATAAGGCACTGCTCTGAGAAATAGCAAGGTGAGGGCATAGCAGCCGCAGAGCCCTCAGGAGGGAGACACCTGGTACAGATCTCCAGTAAGAGGTTTGGATGAGGGTAGAGATGGGGACTTGTAGACGGCAGTGGGAAAGGGGAAATTAAAAAGCATGGTCTACACCTAGGGTCGGTGAAGGAGACTGTAGAAGACTGGCACTTTGGAGTGCAGCTGGAGGGCAGCTGGTGTACAGTTCTGAACAGGTACTGGGGAGAGCCCCAAGTTAGTGCAAGTGCAGCCTGCTGCGGCGGATCAGAAGAAGGACGAGGACTCTTACAAGACATTTCAAATGTGTCTTTATTAAAGAAAAGGAAAATGCCTATCTTTTCGAAATTCTATGGGGGTTTTCCTAGCCAACAAATCAATCTAAGGTGCTTGTCAGTCATCAGTGAATGTCTTGAAAGAATATGTCCACCGTCCAAACTAACCCTAACTGACCATACCACTATTTTAACAACTGAAGACAAGAGAATGACTCCCTTCTCCTGCGTTTTGCTGTTAGCAAACCTTTGTTTAATGGCTTTTTTTTAAATAGTCTCTTATGACTTCTTTGATCATTTCATACAGTTCTGTTCAAGACTTCCTTACGCCTTGGTTTCTTCTCACATTGGAATTTCTTTGACTCTGTATTGACATATTCTCTCTTGACAATGTGTTTCTTTTGCTTAACACTCTTTTGGTTTGTTACAAAGCTTTACTCTTTCCTTTTCCGAGGGTACGGTTATCCAACTTTCCAGATTTTCTCTCTTAAAGTTCTCTTTCTTCTAATACAGTTCACACCCTTTTTCCTCTGTATTATAACTCTCTTTGGGCATATATGTCAGTTTATCCTTCTTCTCCAAGTTTTCTATTATAATCTCTTCCTCTTTCTTACTGGTGTTCTCTTTACTTGGACTGAGACAAGTATAAACACTCTTCTAATGATTCTCTTTCACTTCTCTTATCGTCTCTTTATCATAACTGAGACAAGTATGAATAGTCTTGTAATGATTCTCCTTTACTTCTCTTATCGTCTCTTTGTTGTAACTGAGATGAGTATGAATATTCTTGTAATAATTCTCATTCACTTCTCTTATCGCCTCTTTATCATCACTGAGACGAGTATGAACACTCTTGTAATGATTCCCCTTCACTTCTCTTATCACCTCTTTATCATCACTGAGATGGGTATGCACATTCTTGTAATGATTCTCCTTCACTTTGCTTATCCTCTCTTTATCATTACTGAGACGAGTATGAATAGCATTGTAATGATTCTTCTTCACTAGCCTCCCAGGTCCCCCGCTTTACTCGCTACCTTTCAACCCTGGGCAACACATCACCAGGATCTCCTTCACTTCCCTCTCGGGTCTCCCGCTTTCCTCGTTACTTTTCAACCACGTGGTACACATCACCAGGACTTCTCTTCATTCGGGGCTGACTCTCGCTTTGCTTGTGCGACTTTGTTTCCTCCATTATCTTCTCGTTCTTCATCTCTTTGATTAGGATGGCTTTCCAGTATCCCATACACTGGGACGTCACGCTGTTTCATCTTCATTGTGGTCTTGGCGTTGCTGTAAGGACCAACCGTCCACCCCGATTTCTTCACGGTCACGCCACCACTTGTAGCTTCTCTCCCTTCCCAGCCTCTTGGATGTGCGCGTCCAGCTCTTCAGCTTTAGCTCGCTAGCTGGTTCGAACTTTTTGGGCCTTCTGGAGTTCTGCTAATCAGATCTCACTTTCATAATGATCCATCATCCATGTCAAAAAACAACGTACACATGTATCTTGCTGGGGCCATCTACTGGCAAACCAGGAAACTGTCCTGTAGTGGCAGTGGTACATGTTTGAAGGTCACAAATGCATCACTGAAAACAGTTGCTGGAACTCAAAGTTCCAAATGGCAGTGGTGGCCGTTTTAACTGTCTGCCCCTCTGGTTCAAAATGTCATAATTGTGTAACCCAGACAGCCTGATGGCAGTTATTAAAATATAAATATAAGCCATGTCTGGTTTGTACATGTGGCTACTGAGATTACACAACAATACATTCACAAGTATTGGGATGCCATATTATTGTCAGTTTTGTGAGAAATGGCTCATTCATAACAGGGATGGGTGTGTATTATCTGTATGTCTTGCGTGTACCCATAACAACTACATGGGACCCAGCCCAGGAAGCCTTATTTGATATCTCTGAGGAGAGTGCAGTCTTCCTCCATGGAACAGGCACCCTCCCTAGCAGGTCCTCCATCAACCAGTGTTTCAAAAACAGTCCTGCCATGGCAAAGGCCCTCTCACACCTGGGTCCTGATTACTGGAGTCCTTTTGAAGTAGGCAGACAGAAGAAGAGGACGGAGTTAGAATAGCTCTGAGGAGACATTCAGACCACAAAGGGGTCGCCCCATCTTGGATTTGCAAGGGCTTTCCAATCCTCCTGTCCACCCTTTCCACTTCCTGCAGACAAGGCATTCTGGGTATGACATTAGCAGACAAATAACACTTGTGACAGCAGCCTGGATTGGATCCAGAACAACAGGCTTCATCTGGATCAATCCACTGTGGCCTTTTGCCTGAATAAGGTGGGGGACCCCCTTCTTAGTTGGTTCATCTTTGGACACCTATTTGAAGAGGGTATCACTGGAACTTCATTGGGGGTACAATCTGTTCTATGCCAAAGAGGTGTAGACAGAGAGCTCTGAGGAAGTTGAAAGCTCTTCTCCCTAACTATCCCAAGGCCCTATATGAGATCACCAGCTGTCTGTATAAGGCCTACTGCAGCCGAGAAACCCTTACCCAGGGCCCTGCTCACTGGAAGTGACAGAACCATGCAAGTGCTCTCTAAAATCTTCCTGTTTGGGAAGGTCAAAAGAAAGGACACACATTGCCCATGAGAGCCTCGGCTGGGTCCCCCAGCAAACACAGAACCAATGAAGCAACCCCTGGCTCGCTCTTCATCTCCAAACTGCCTCGACCCCAGTTTGGAACCTTGACTTCATCCAAGTTGCTGCAAAAGAACCACCAGTATTATCTTTAACCTCGATTCTCGACCTCCTCTGCAACATGTTTAATTCGACAACCACGCTCCAGCAACTCCACATCTTAGACCGGCTGAGTCTGTTAGCATCCATAACTTGACATAGCTTGCTTGGGTACCAGCATCTTCGAGCTCCAAGTTGTTGCTGCTGCACTACCCCAATGCTGTGTTGAGCCATTCAAGCCTGCTTGCCGCCTAGAGCAAGTCTCTGCTTCTCTGCACTCGAGGCCACAGAGACTGCCAGTGCCACTAAACTGACATCGTCTGCCTTTCCCTGCGTCTTCAACCTACAAGCCATCACCACTGCCGAAAAGCACTGCATTGTTGGAACCCATCACCAGCGCTCTATGAATCTGCACCGGAAGGGCCAAGACACCAAGTTCAAAGGCAAAAGGCCAGGTTCGACACTGTTGAGGCCCAAAGACAAGAACAAAAGGTATTTGAAGAGACCCTTGACCGCTTTAAAGGGCACTAGTGACTTTGAAGCCCCCCTTCTCTACCGTTTGAGAGATATATTCATGAACTTTGACATTTTGCTGCTGAAATGTTTGCCTACGTATCCCTGTCTTAAAACCCAGGGTACCCCCTTTATTTTAAAGTCTGCTTTCTCTCTGTGTTTCCTGGGGGTGGCCAGTAGTGTTTTCATTGGTTGTCTCCATTTTTGTTAGTTCAATTAAAGATGCTATTTTTATAGAACTTTGGTTGGACACTCGTATATTTTGGTAACAACCCACTATAGTTGTTTGGATTGCTTCATTAACAGGCCACACCTCTCCTGTAGCGCACAGACAGGAAGCATTGTTCTAAGGAAACAGATGCCAGAGGAACATGGGGATGGCAAGATGAGGTCTAAAGTTCAGGTGACTACATGAGGGGTTGGGCGGGCAGGGTTACAGTGGGGTATGTCCCTGGCAGTCACAACCAGGGGGAGGGATAAGCAGTTGGGGAGGGAGGACCGTGAATTCCTTCAGCAACGAGAAATTCAAGCAAAGAAGTGATGTTTTTGAGACCCTCTCACAAAGCTATGGCTTATAATACTGATCAGAGTGTTTTGATTTGTGGGTTATGGTTATTTTATTTATTTATTCTTTACATTTATAAAGAGCACATAGCAGCCCTAGGGAATCGTGGTGCTGTTACCTGCATGGCTTACTTACTTACAATAGTATGACAGCCTGTCTGTGGTTCATGGTTACAGTGAACCTAGTGGTCAAGGGTCAAGGGTGTGGGGGTGCACTCGTGTTCTGACTGTTTAATATATATTCAACTCATATGATTCATCATCATTTAACTTACTTAAAGGTGCTCCCAGTTGGTAAAGTGCTACCAATACCAAGATAATGCTGCGATGGGTGGTCCCTCGAAGGCCAATGGGGGACGAACTAGGGCACTCAATTGGCAAAAGATGTGCAAACAATTAGATTGTTAAAATAACTCAATACAGATTTCTAGTTTAGAAATAAAAAGTTTTTTTATATATCCGTGTAAAATGCAAATAGTTAAACAAAAAATCAACATATATTTCTGTGCATGTTTAATAGCAGGAAATTAACAATACATAACATTAGGTTCTGTTAATTTCACAGTGGTTTTTAAACAAATTCAAATCACATTGTTGTTGTATCGTACATATTAAATACATATGTGCAAATGTGTGACATATTCATTTTTGATTTTGACATTCTATCCAAATATCTTGATAGGGGTAGATTCAAGCTTACCCTGGGACAACCCAGAGTAGTGTATCCTATCCTAAACTACGCGTTTCGGGTGTTCCTCGACTTCTTCAGGTATTAGTCATCGGATTTTTCTTGCTTGTGTTTCTAGAAAAAATAAATAAAAATATTTTCTAAATGACTAATATTGATGTGAATAGAGTCAATAACTACTGTTGTACATCTTTCTAGGGTGCTCTCAGGTACTAACCTGTCGATCGGTATCTGGCCAAAGGCACAAGATTTAAAAAAAAGTCAGATGTGCTCAAAAAGCTGTTGAAGAAATGATAACATTGCATTGACCCCAATTAGTTAGTTCAAAATTAAGGGTCCCCAGAGGCACAAGGCGCTGGTGAAGGCGCTGGGTCCCTCTGTGGGACCCTATAGTTTAAGTAGATATAATGTGCCTTAGAATATAAGGTAATTAGACTCACCTATCAATGATGCCTTCTAGGTAGTGTCTATCCTATTCAATGGCGAATCTGGTTTGAGGTCATAAGCTTTCTGTCTAAAGGAATAAAAATAGCAAATACCTATTAGTTCCTTGTTCACTGCTAAGTTAGTGATGTAAAGCCCACAAATGGGCAACGGGTATCATGAGTAAAAAGTAAACGCCTACCTTCAATTCTGAGACAAAACTCGGTGTTCGAGGTAGTTAGGCTGTGTTGTCTGGGAGACGGGCTAAGGGCCTCATTACGACCCAGGCGGTAAGTTACCGCCTGGGTCGTACCTTTACCACCATGGCGTAAACTACGTTTACGTACGTTACTACGTTACGCGGGGCAGTAAGTCCCCATTAACCCATTTACCCTTCCCCATTCCCATTTTTGCCCCATAGGGCATAATGGGAGTGGGGAAGGCGTTAATTACGCCACCGTAAATTACGGTGGCGTAATTAACAACAAGGTCCCTTAGCGCCATGGATTTTAACACCTGCTAAAAGCAGGTGTTAAATCCTCCATGGCGCTAAGGGACCTCGGAATCAGGCGGTAAGGGTCGGCGCTGTTTACGCCGCCGTAAACCCCTTACCGCCTGGGTCCTAATGAGGCCCGAAGTGTCTCCTGTGTTGAGCGTAATGGAATTCAGAGGATCATCCGGCCTCGCGGATCGCTCAGCGCAGTATTCCTGAAGTTATAAATTAAACTTTCCATGTGAGCGGCTTACAGTGCTCTATAGTGAGTTCTAAATTAAGCGTGTGAGAAGACACGCATACCTGTCGGATTACTCGATTTCAGAGGCTCTGTCTCGCTACTGCCGTGCTGGATCCTTACTGCCAAGTAGCATTGGCTTGTTGCTAGGCGGCCCTACCGTTACTGCTTATTTCAATTGTCGTTCTAGTTCTGTCAGAACTGTCAGAATCATGATTTGGACACCATCTTGGTGGAATAAGATAGCGTGCAAGAATTGCCTTTTCCGCCACCCCTATCCTCTCTGTCATACAAAGTCACAAATATTTACACCAGCATGACATGTTCCTGGAGCTAGGAATGCTTTGGACTCTGTCTGCTTTTTTACACCAGCTAAAAGCAGGCATTTCCAATGGAATCCATTGCAAATACTGTCTGTCATGCATAAATGGCAAGTGGCATTTACTCAATCTACACAACAAAGTGAAAAAAACGAAGATCCACAGATGATTATGCCTGCATTTTATTTATGTATTTACTGGACATTGTATGGCACCTATGCACAGGTGTTTCCAGGCACCTTACACATTTGTTTTACACTTCATAGTGCAAAGGAATAAAATTGCATGGAAGGGACCTGCTTTCATGTAAGGTCAAACATAGCAGGTCTCCACTGTGCAATTTACATTTTTAAGTAAAAAGACCCGTGTGTTTCATATATGTGCTGAAAGCACAGTACAGTACAATAGGAGACGTTTCTGTATACGATCATTTACATTGTAGGACTTATAGTTTTCCTTTCAGGGTATGGAAATTAAAGGTACAATTATATCCTTT
The DNA here is from genome assembly GCF_040938575.1 of Ambystoma mexicanum. Classification (NCBI taxonomy): domain Eukaryota; kingdom Metazoa; phylum Chordata; class Amphibia; order Caudata; family Ambystomatidae; genus Ambystoma; species Ambystoma mexicanum. Next base: position 418,263,588 of record NC_090925.1, read on the forward strand.
TGGCCTAGCGTCTGCTTAAGTATTTAAGTATTTCCAGTTTGCTTTGGATGTGTATTTTTCAAGCAAACATTGTAATACAGTATTACTGTAGTCCTTGAAAGCCAAAACTTAAATATTTGTACCAAGTAGAGCTCAGAAGGTATGTGGTCAAGTGCCTAATTTGCAGAGCGGTTTAAAAACCCAGGGTTTGCTGCTTAAACAAAGTGTGGTATCTCACTGTGACTGGCCTTGCAGGAAGTGGAGTCCTTAGAAGTGATTAATTTCACACCATTAATAAAAGACTTTACACTGGGCAGATTTCATGATTTTAGGGATAACATGTTATCTCTTTGTGCTTCTCCAGTAGTGATCTTTTGAGGCCACAATCTAGAATTTTGTAATTGTTGCAGTGCCCGCACTTCAGTTCCGATATCACCTCATTTTAAAGGCAGAAATGTGGTATGACCAACCAGTGACTGCACCAGAGATTATAGCATAGCAGACTGACATTAATGTCCTGACTCTTGCCTACAGTTTCCAAAGTTGCCTAAGCCGTTCAGAGTACTACTCCAAAAGAGTATGAGTGAAACTGTTTGCTGTGCTTCGGTATGCTGTCTTATTGACTATTGCATAACACACCACCTCCTTTTTTTCATGGTTTCTTGGAGCTTTGGGATCTCATAGCCATTGGGCACAGGACTTAGAAAGAGCAGGTTAAGGATGCTTTGTTGCAAAGTGCATGCGTGCAGATCTGAAAAGATAAGGCTATATGTTGTGTGTACATTTTAGCTATTTTGCAACGTGTAGAGCAATGGTTAATTTGTGCTCCAAGTTGCTAATATAAATTGTTTGTGTGGTTGACTGTGGTGTATGTCAGAGTGGTATTTGAGAAGTGTGGAGAGTTGTGTTGGTGTGTCTCTGGTGGGTTAGTGTGGTGTTGGGCACATTTAGTATAGACATCTGTTTTCGGTTGATGTAGGTTCCATTGTGTCAGCTATGTTGTTTTGCTGTTGGAGTTCTGTGTGGAGATGTGTTGTTAGGCTAGAGGATGCTATGTCAGGTGACACTATGCCATGACACATTTAGGGCACACAGTATCTAGTCAGCTTTGTAGAGCCTCCCTTCTGACTGCCTACTGACACCTAAAAGAAACTTCAGCAGACACGCCATTCAGATTTACATAGGATTATGATACAAAGCAGCTAGATATGCATCAAGAACTCTCAAGTGAAAAATCCTACCATGCACCACAACACATTCACAGTCCATGCCATGCGGGCATGGCATGGACTGTGAATGCGGGGTTACCATCAAAATGTGTATTTTGTATTTAAAACATATCGGGCCTCACTACGAGTTGAGTGATATTCCGGTGGTAAATCTGCAAGAATACTGCCCAATGGAATTGCTGTTACTGTCACTTGGTCCGGTGGAATTACTGCCAGATTACAAGTGGTGGTGTAAATCCCCATTTATTCAGAGTCCATTCGACTCTATGGGGCTTTTCCAGCAGAGTTACCACCACAAGCGGAATTACCGCTGTGGTAATTCCACTGAATTTGCCGATTTTTTGTCAGACAGTGGGAAGAATCCTTCACTCCAGGGCCATATGTAGCCTGGCGGTGCAGGAAAAATGGCAGTGACTCTGCTAACGCCAATTTTTGTAATGAGCCCTTTCACGTTTTTGGGCAATCTCGCTGGCCCAATGGACCTTGAACTGCACCAATGTTTGCTAACTTGACACTAGTTCCCTAAAACATCGGGGGCAACTGGAAAGCGGCCCAATACATGCACATTTTTCCGACCCATACAAAGATGCTAAAGGTTGCCTCTCCTCCCCCCAAAGTTACGGTCTTGTTGCGCCCCTGTAATGTGCAGTGTAATATCACTATCATTCCAGTTCGATCTTACCCAGACTCAGGTTTAGTTCCTGTGGCGTTCTCTCAGAGAAGAAGTCACGTGTGAAGGGGATGTCATAGAAGCCCGCCATAGCTCTTCCTTCATGACCACATGGGCGACAGCAGGGCTCAGGCCTGATCCACGCAGATGTTTTCATGCACGAATGCCTTTTTTGGTATCCTGACGGCGCGCGCATGTAAACAGCGAAAAAATGGGCATCTGTTACAATTTGTCAAAAGTTGTCAAACGTATGGAGGGGTGTATATATTAGGGGAAAGTTGGCCCAACGCCCGCAGAACATCTCTATACAATGAAAGGGCGCGCGGAGCGCTCATCAATAGAATGGCTTCCCGGGTCCGCAGCAACAGCAGGGCCGCGGAAATGTACACACTGCACTGTAAACATAGTCTGAGCCTCCTGCGAAGTGAACAGAAAAGGCTGTTCGGTCTGGCTCCTCAGGCACATTGTAAAATTCACAATGCGCCATTTTCAACAGACGAAAATAAACTGGCCGTGAGTTGGGAAGAAATTAACGTTTCTAGCGACAACACATATCAAACGATGCATGTTTATCTGTACCATTATTACCCCTACCCCTAAGCGGCAAGAAGTGGTTTTCATGCAGCATCTGCACTATTAAAAATACACAGGTAAATACATTTATGAGCTATGTACTTGTCCTCTCTTTATAGACTCTCAGGTATCATTTTCTGGTCGTGGTTGTATTCATGTTTAGAATACCATGTCCCGAGTTATATTGCAAAGTTTTGTCCACTTGTCTCCTTATTAGTGTTGGCCATTAGGTGGCATCAAAGCGGCACTATAAACCGAAACTATTTCAATGAGTACAGATATGGAGAAATGGCACGTGAGGAGGGACACAAAGCATGTGGGTGTTGTTTGGTTATTTACCAACTCATCGAGTACCCATGGCCGTGCTAATCCATATGGCCATTCCCACACACTTCCTGACACTCACTGCCCAAAACACATCCTCCTGCGATCTCTTTGAGCTCGCTTTATCAAGTCTTACTATCGCACATTGTGCTCAAAGTGCCTGCCAGTGTTTTTTCAAAGCAGCTTTCTGAGAGACTTCAATGGATCTGTAAACACGCTACGGTGTCATAAAAATGTCTTAACCAGGTCTGCCTACAGCCACTCGATTTATAAGGACTATGGGCCTCATTACGAGTCCGGCGGTAACCGAGGCGGTAAAACCGCCTGGTTACCGCCGGACTCGTATTACCATTTCGCCTCCGGGATTCCCAGTATTACCGGGGCATTACAACCCCGGTTTCCTGGGAATCACGGAGGCGGATTGGTGTTAATCCCCATTCCCATTGAGTCCTATTGGACTCAATGGGAATGGGGATCATGGAAACACCGGCAGCATCTCGTAATGCTGCCGGTGTTTCCTCGTCCGCCTGCAGGCGGGCGGTGTTAAGCCCGCCAGGTCAGACCTGGCAGGAACATCACCTCCCGCCTGCAGGAGTTGTGATCGCCCGGCATGGAAACAACGGTGGCGGCGGGTTTACCGCCACCGTTGTTTCCATACCGGGCGATTTGTAATGAGGCCCTATGTGTGTCCTTCACAGAAGTCCTGTTAAAACCAAGAATTGCAAAGCCAACAGTTTTGGTTTGATAATAGATAATGAGAGACCCCCGATACTGCTGGCAAATCGCCCAACAGAGTCAATAAAAATACATCCCTGGAGGGAATAAGACCAAGACCAAGTGAGAGTGTGATTAAAGGCTTTACCCAAAATGAGGACAAAGAGAATCTACTCTGCTCATGCCGAGAGCGTGCTGCAGAAAACATGTTACATTTCCATTTTATTGACACAAATCGTCATCACTGTAGGAAGGCCTAGGGGCCACAAGAGATGTCGGGATTGGATACTAAGAGTAGGCACCTATAGGTGCTATAAGTTCGGCGACAGCTGATTGGTCCGCAGGCACGTGATGAGACGACCTGGTGCTTGAGGTCAAACGTTCAGCTGGGCTCATCAGCCTGGTATTTCATGTTGAGTCTTTGTGTAGTCTTTTGACATCCTATCTTTGCAACATTTTGCCCTTGTGGCCACACAGTCTCATCCATTCAGAACTCTGACCTGTTCGTCTGGTGACAGGACCTGTATCTTAACACTTGTGAAAACAGGGTTCTAAAGCAGGCTTATTTATTGTCGGTCATGAATTAGCCGTCTGCATCAAAGGTATTACTCCCCTGTCCAAACGTATTCAGAATATGCTAGCCAAAGGGTAGGGATCAGGGGGTCAGTGTATGGTCGAGGGTGTCCATTTAGCATCGACAAGGGGAATTCAGAATAGATGGCTGAGATGACTGGGTCACAAAAGGTACATATTATGATATGCATGCACTTCATTGTGGGTGTTCAGTGTTTGAATGTCCAAACATCATTAACTCTCTGTTGACACCAAGATGAACTAGAGAGAATTGAGGCCTCCTTTGCTGTTTGGTCCCATACGATTAACTTCTGCATTATACTTATAAGACATTATACATGCATTTACATTCAGCCTTGTCAAAAAATGAGGTAGCCTGTGCTAGTACGTACAGATTTATATTTGGTTAAACATTTTAATGTTGCAACTATTTGTTATGAGCATTTCAGAATCATAGGTTAACATACACTGTGCTTTCACATAATAGGCTAGCATAACAGCTTCCAGTTACACACGTACATGTATTTGCATTGTCTTTACATTGTTTACTCATAGGCCTCTTCATTCCACCATCAGGTTTGTACGTGCTTGCTTTTATCTGGGTTAAGGGAGGAGGAGGCTCACAGGTCTAAGGGTCTTTTCCTACTGTTGGCTTTGCCCTAGAGTGCACTGGGATTATGTTTTCATGGCCACGGTCTGTGGGGTGTGGGGCAGGTTAACCGAGACGGATAGCTTTTGCTCTGGCCCTTGCTCTGGGTTGTATCTGAGTCCATGAAGGGAATCGGAAGGCAAATGATACAGTGTGGATTTTGTTGCGTTCTCGCAGTCAGCCTTCTCATGGGAACCAAGCAGTTGTGTGGACGGCAGAGGGGAGGAGGTGGGGGAGGAATTTGCTCGCTGTGCGCGCTTAACGGGCAGTGCTGCAGGCTGGAATGAAACCTTGGTAGCCATTTACCATTTGCAAAATGAAGTCAGTGATTTACAAAATGGAGTCTTATTCATCCCTGGTTTTGTTATACAAGCGTGTGCACAAGGGTATCGCAGCACCTAGAGATATTCCTGTACGAAAGGGTTCATGGTTCCTAGAGGTGTTCCCGCACGAGTGCTCCAGGGCCGGGGCCCTGAACCCAAAGCAGCCGTGGCTGGGCCTACCCAGGAAGCGTAGGAATAAGGAAGGGGGGTCTAAAGTGCCCCCTCCTTCCACTCATTCCCCCCTTTCTTTACTTAAGTAACAAATATTCTAACTGTCCCAATCTCTTACCTTCTTCCTCTTCTGCTACTGCTTCTTCCCATCCAGGTGCATGTGTCCCTTTATTGGCATTCATGCCCTGCATACCGCTCTGAGACTGTGTGCCCTTCTAGCATATTAATCCGGGATGCAGCTCATATAGATACACCCTCCATCACCCTCCAGATCTACCCATGCTTCCTTATACCATTGTAATTCCCTGGGCTCCTTTATGGTTGTGTGGTACAAACTGTCTACTATATGCCATGTGTCATATATGGCAGTCATCCTGTATTTGGGCTCTGTAATATCGCCTGTTTGTACTTCTGCCTCATGCTTTATTTGTGCCACACCATTTTCACGTCCTGTTGTCACCATCATCAGTGCCCCATTTGGCACTGCCTTTGCGCAGCATCAGAGTCCCAATTGACACACACAAAAAATGAGAAGTAAAAAGACGATGAGTGGTACGAGAAGCTTTACCGTCATTCCAAACCAGGAGGGTACCCATGAAAAAAGATTGTCAAACAAGGTGCTGGGCTGTGCTCCTCCTTCATTCTTCATCCGCTCGCCAAGGTCGTGCACTGCTGCTATCACATGTGAGAGAGAACTGTTCTCAGCGTCTGCAGAAAGTACAAATGTGCAACATGCGCTCCCGATCCTTCGGCAAACACCTCCATCGATAGCTGTTAGCAGATCCAGCACGTATCGATTCTGCATTGTCATTAACTGCAAGGCTCTGAGTTCCACTTTGATGACATTGAACCCTTTTTCTGTGTCGTTGGCCAATTGGATGAGCTTCCATCTGGTTATTTGAAGCCACTTGGCATTCGCTCTCGCCTGGATGCTGGGAATGAGGGACGCAAAGAATGTTTCCACAGAGCTGAATAGTCGAAACCGGTCGGGTATTTGGGCCAAAAGTTCAGAGGCATTGGCTGAGATGTAGTTGGACGATCGTTTCTTTCTCCAGTGTGGATCTTGGACCCCTTCCTCATCTATGGCATATGCAGGTCCCATCTCGAGCGCCGTTGGGGATGGCTCATCTTGGATTGCCGCATGCTTGCTCCCTCCATTGATGTGGCTCTCAGCGATCACCATCAGTGCAGAATGTAAGGTAGCCAAGGAGCACGTTTCTTTCCAGGATTGTGGGAGATGCAGGTATGCCATGTTGCCGCAAACCCAATACGTGTCCATCAGTGCTGCTGTTCCCTTCTTCATGTCCAGCATTATGAGAGTTTTGCTGCAGTTCTTGTTGTTCCCCATGTCCCTCTTTCCTTCTCCATGGAAGCATAGTTCATACAAAATGTTTTTTTGCAGCTTGAAGGGTTTCTCGATGGTGGTGACCCACGTGAGTTTACTTATGTGTTCAGTCCATATGGGAGCGCTTGTTCTCTGTACCCATGAGAGTTTTTCTTCAGAAAATCCTAGCAGTGCTTCTGCTTTGCATAATATCTCTTCCTTCTGCCACCTATTGTCCATGTGTAATGTCCCCTTTATTACCAAAAAAGGCTCTTTCACACAAATGACTCCTTGCGGCCGGGAGTAACATGTTCGCTCGTTTTGAAAAAGTTCAAAAGAAACTGTGTGTGCTTGAAAAGTATTTTTAATTTGGCACAGTGAGAGATGTAAGAAACATTGAGCCTCTGCAAATGGAATTTCTTGTGGCAATGGTACCTTGAGAGTGCCTGAGGCGTGGGGTATGAGTGAGCAGGCATAGCAGCTCTCATTAGTTGTTTGTTTTGCCGTTCGGCTCATGTCTGCATACCACTTATTTGTTTGATGAGGGTGCTGTGGATCATCAACTGTATCTAGGCCAAATCTATAATGCTCTTCCCAGTTATCTTGTACTATCTCCCTAATTTTTCTCCTTGGCTCATCTCCCTCAGTCCCCCGGCCCTGCTTGTCATCCCACTGAGTACAGAAATTGTAATAAGTACTTGACATGGGTTCGCTCCTATTACCCCCCTCTCCGGAGGCCGGGCCATTGGACATTGCTACTTCTGACATTGACACATTTGTTGGGTATGGATGATTTTGCACCCATGTGAGTTCTGAAGAGGTTCTGTCATTCATTGTGTACACACAAAAATGGGAATTATTCAATTCCGGAGACTGTGGAGTGGCGTGCATTGTTGTGATGTGGGGGACACTCGTGGTATTGTCATTATTATGTTCATCCTCGGGAGTCCTGTGACCCCATATTAACTTGGCTCCATCCCAAATTAAGTGGGTCCCCTTCTTAATTGTTTCAATGCCCACACCCCCCTGGCCAGCATCAATTGAAATAAAAACAATTATCCAGTACAGGAACAGGCCAAACAACGTTGAAAAGAATACTACTGCACATACAATCAGCAGGCATTCATATGAGTAACTAGGGTACGCATCTCTCCTCCGTCTACTCCGATCTATACTACCACTTGCTGCTGCTGGGGGCTCGTCCATGCCCATTGAGGCTCCTAATAAACAAAATATAAGCACTTGTTAATCATGCATATTATTTGCGTATGTTATTTACAACCATTATTTTTATATTTTACTTTCTCCTTTCTGGATCATTATTACACTTCTTTCTTACTCATAGTTAGCTTCATGGTTATCGTTATTTTTATACATTCTCTGTCCAATCGCATCCCTCCATTCCCCCCCACACTTTAAGTCTAGGAAGAGAACCGAGGGGGGCAAAACACAGTCAAATCATTTCATTGCTAGCGGAGGAAACAATGTTATTTTCAAACACATGCTTCAGTAGATAAATAAAACTGTGGACATGAGTAGGGAGAGGATAGAAAGGGAAAAAAAATAGGAAGTTCACCAGTAACTTACTTTGTCATGCAGGCATTGTAACGCTCACCTGATTCCCGCAGAGGCGCCGGTCTTGACTGGGTGAATGCCGTTTCTTCAAAGGTGATGTGTAACACACGGTTGGCTCTTTGGGCTCGACCTCTGTGCACTGTATGTCTGACTCGAAGAGTAAGATGTCTGCAGATAGAAAATATGGGATTAATGAACTGGGGTTATTGGGTGCCTCTCTCCTCTTCCCTTTCTCTTCTCCTGTAGAACCCCAAAGGTTAACACCCTCACCTTAGGTAAGTGAACGCCGAGCTCTCCATCTGCCTCGGGGCAGCGTGCCGTAACCAGTTTCTTCACTGGATAAGGGTGCAGGCCTCTTGACCTCAGAGGACTGCTGTCCGTCGTTAACTGCACGAACGGTAAGTTCTGGGCACTTCAAATGTCTTAAAAGTCTTTTGTAATGATATCTCTTGTTTTGCAGGGTTCCGGCGATGGCGGATGGCGGGCTGAAGAGAGTTGAGGATCGAACCCGCGTGAGGAATAGAAGCGCCTGGAAGCACGTAAGTAAGCGCTTGTAGCCTGCTTCACGATGCGCACTAACACACACCTTTTATCTTGCAGGTACAAGTTCGGAGCTTTAGAGAAGCTGAAGGGTGCTGGAATACCCACCGGATTCGGCGTGGGAAGGAGTAATGGCACGTGAGTAATAAAGTTGCCCAATGTCTTTAAACGCACCTTCTTTTGTCTTTCAGATGCGGGATGCAGCGCCGAAGGCCTCCGGAGCGTGCAAAGAGCTGGTAAGCTTTTGTCTTTCAGATGCCGGAATGCAGTGCGAAGACCTCCGGAGCATGCGAAGAGTAGGTAAGCCTTTGTCTTTCAGATGCCGGAATGCAGCACGAGGCGTTGGTGACAGCCGATGGACCAGGTAAGAGATGCGCTGCCACTGAAGACCATAGTGCTAACCTGTTCTTTCTTTGTCTTTACAGGTGCTGCTGAAGACTGGATTCCAGGATGGTAAGCCTTTGTTTCCTTAGGCCCAGGATCAGAAGCAGAAGACACGATGAGCGTTCTGCTGCAGAGAATGCAGAATAACGCAAAGCAAGATTCATCCATCGGGTGTGGTTTAAATAGCCTCCTGTAGTGCTTAGGTGTCTCCTTCCACAGCCACGCCTAGGTAAGAAAAGAGTTCCTGCTTTCCAGAAGAGTTCCAGTGTTCTGAACCAAGGGAGTGGCTCCTGCCCCACCCAACAGGAAAAGTAGTCCCAAACAGAAGAGGATCAGGGGTTCAACTGGCAGGTAAGTAAGCAGCATGGTCTGCTGCAGGTAAGTCCACCCAAGCATTATGAGCCCGGCGCTTCCAGCGCTGGGACTGGGCATCTTTATGAGCCTGGTGCCACTGGCGCCAGGACAGGGTCCAAAAGGTCCCAATTGGGACTGGCTGGCACTCGGAACCGGGGTTATGGGTCTGCTTCCAAGGGAGTTGGGCAAGTCCTGATCTTTTGGAAGCAGAGATCATGACAGCACCCCCCCTCAAGGCCCCTCCCAAACCGGGCTTCTCCGGGGGTTTGGGCTTGTTAGGAAATGTTCGATGAAATCTTTTGATTAGACGAGGCGCGTGGACATATTCTGCAGGTTCCCAGGATCTTTCTTGGGGACCGTAGCCTTTCCAGTCAATCAGGTAAAATAGTTTAGATTTGGAGATCTTGGAATCCAGGATGCTTTTGACTTCAAACTCGAGTTCTCCATCAACTAGAATAGGTTTTGGAGATGTAGTTAGTCGGGTTTGAGGTTGCACGGGTTTTAATAGAGAGACGTGGAAGACCGGATGTATCTTCATGTGAGGGGGCAAGTCCAACTTGACCGCTACTGGATTTACTATGGTAGTGATGGAATAGGGACCAAGGTATCTTGGGTTGAATGTGCGTGGTCCTTTTAGAGGTAGATATTTGGTGGATAACCAGACTTGATCTCCTACTTGATATTGGGGGGCTTCCTTCCGATGTTGGTCTGCTCCTTTCTTGTATTGTTCTTTAGCCCTTTGAAGGTGAGAAACGGCTTCCTTAAAGGCTTGGGTGATTGTAGAATGCAGGTGGTCTACCGCTGGTGTTCCAAGATCTTGGAGTGGATCCAACTCCGAGGTTCGAGGGTGACTACCGTATAAAAGAAAAAATGGGGTCTTCCCAGTTCCCGAGTGGACAGAGTTATTGTAGGCATATTCGGCTATCCAAAGGATATTTTTCCAAGTTTTTTCAGTTTGTTGTAGCATGCAGCGCAAATACTGTTCCAGAGTTTGATTGGTCCTCTCGGTTTGTCCGTCGGTTTGAGGGTGGTGGCTGGTCGAAAGTCTCACATCAATTTGAGCCGACCGACAGCAACTTCGCCAAAAATGAGAAATAAATTGACTACCTCGATCCAAAATTAGAACTGAAGGAAAACCGTGCAGTCGGACGATGTTTTCGAGAAATTTTCGGGCCAGAGTTGCTGCTGTTGGTAAGCCTTTGAGTGGAATGAAATGCGCCATCTTGGAGAATAGGTCCACGATTACTAGGATCGTATTGTATCCGGAGCATGGAGGTAGATCGGTGATGAAGTCCATAGAAAGCGTATGCCAAGGGCGAGGCGGGATGTCAATAGGGCGTAAGAGGCCGGCTGGTTTTTCCTTTTGACTCTTGTTTTGGGCGCATACTCCACAGGACATTATAAAGTCTCTGATATCTTTTTTCCAAGACGGCCACCAGAAGTAGCACTTGATCTTTTCCGAGGTCTTGGTCATACCGGGATGTCCTTCCATTAAAGAATCGTGATAACAAGAGATTACCTTTTTCTGTAAATCTGTGCTGGGCAGGTATAACCGTTCTTGGAAATATAATAGGTTGTCCTTCACCGTAAAGTCCTTTCCCTGCAGATGCCAATTCTGTATGTCTGCTGGAATTACCAGTAGCCTGGCTTTATCCTTAACTTCCTCTATGGATTGTGTGGCGATTACACCTAGAATTCTTTGTTCGGGAATGATAGGTACAGGTTTAGGATTGATCAAATGTTCATCCACTCCCATCCGAGAAAGGGCATTAGCTTTACCGTTTTTTGTACCAGGTCGATAGGTAATTATGAAGTCAAACTCGGCAAAGAATAGTGCCCAACGGAGTTGCCTAGAGGATTGAGCTTTTGCGGTTTTCAAATATTGCAGGTTTCGGTGATCTGTAATCACAGTAACGGTGTGTCGGGCCCCCAGAAGATAATGCCGCCAAGCCTTAAAGGCGGACTTGATAGCTAGAAGTTCCTTATCAGTAATAGTGTAATTGATTTCAGGAGGCGAGAATTTGCGGGACCAAAATGCCACGGGATGCAACTGATTGGTTACTGGGTCCTTTTGTGATAGAACTGCCCCCATGGCAAGGCTCGAAGCATCAGTTTCAACGATGTAGGGGAGTTCTGGGCGAGGATGTTTTAAGATCGGTGCAGAGATAAATCTAGTCTTCAAATTCTGGAAAGCTTGTTCCGCCTCGGTAGACCATTCAAAACGTTTGTTTTTCTTTAACAAGGCGGTGATGGGCTGGACTATTCGAGAGAATTCGGGGATAAACCTGCGGTAAAAGTTAGCAAAGCCTAACATGCTTTGAGCACCTTTTACGGAGGATGGCGATGGCCATTTGAGAATTGCATCGACCTTCTTTGAATCCATACGCACTCCGCTAGGTGATAATATGAATCCCAAGAATTCAACTTCAGTCACGTTGAAAACACATTTTTCCAGCTTAGCGAAAAGTTTGTGTTGACGCAATCTCTCGAAGACCATTTTCACGTGTTTCCGATGTTCAGTTTCCGATGAAGAATAAACGAGGATGTCGTCAATGTAAACAACAACACACACATCTATGAGCTCTCTGAGGCCATCGTTCATAAAATATTGAAAGGCGGCCGGGGCATTGCAAAGTCCGAAGGGCATGACCTGATATTCAAATAGCCCATAATTGGTGCGGAAGGCCGTCTTCCATTCATCGCCCTCTTTTACTCGTACCAAGTGGTAGGCTCCTCTAAGATCCAGCTTTGTATATATGCATGATTTTCTGACTTGGTCCAGGAGTTCAGGGATCAAAGGTAACGGATATCTATTCTTAACGGTGATCTGGTTCAGGGCGCGATAATCTATACAAGTTCTAAGGTCCCCTTCTTTTTTTGGAACGAAGAACAAAGCTGAGGAAGCAGGGGACTTGGAAGGACGAATAAACCCATTCTCTAGGTATTGATCAAGGTATTGTCGGAGGTGAAGATTCTCAGGCTCGGTGAGGGCATAAATTCTACTACAAGGGGGAGTAGATCCAGGTATCAGGTCTATCTGGCAGTCATAAGACCTATGAGGAGGTAGAGAGTTAGCCTGATCCTTCCGGAAAACATCTTGGAATTCTAGGTATTCAAGAGGTAACTGAGGCGCCTCCGAGGAAATTGCTGCCAGTGCAACACCAGGTCGAGGGTGACAAGTAGAGACACATTCTGGAAACTGAACCGTTCTTGCTCGCCAATCGATCTGAGGATTGTGCTTCTCTAACCAAGGAATTCCTAGAATAATCTGGAACTGAGGGGCCTTGATCACATCGAACACGATCTTCTCATGGTGTCCATCTTGACTTACTAGCGTCACTTCTTGGGTGGTATGCGTTACTGGTCCGGAGGCTATCTCCGTACCATCCACCGTAGTAATGACGTCCTTTACAGCCTTTGGACAAAGAGTCAGATTCATCCTCAAAACCATTTCATGATCCACATAATTGCCGATGGCACCGCTGTCGACGTAAGCTTCAGTCGCATGTTATCGATCCGGATGTTCAGGGCTAATGAGGACCATAGGTATCACGAAATGCGAGGTCACGGAACTGGTTTTAACGCTCGGCAAGAGGACCTCTATTCTTGTCGGGCAAGGTCGTTTCCCTGCTCAGAGTTTGTGACCCTGGTAACTGCAGCTCCTACTGCCTTCTTGGCTGGTTTCACCGGACAGTCTCGAAGAAAGTGCCCCGAGTTTCCGCAATAGAGGCATAATTGCAGCTGTTTTCTCCTTTCCCGCTCCTTTTGTGTTAGTAGTCTTTTCAGGCCCCCTATTTGCATGGGTTCCCCGGAGTCTACTCCTTTGGTAGGAGTTGGTGGTTTGGAAAATACTCGAGCATCAAACTTGGAACGATCGGCCTTCCTGTTCTGCAGTCTGTGGTCAATTTGAACGACTAAGTCAATATAGTCTGAACAGTCTTGCGGGGGATTCACTACTTGGGCTAACACATCTTTGAGCTCTCCACGTAGACCTCTATAAAACAGCATAATCCTTTTGTCCTCAGGCCATCGAGTTTCCACTATCAGTCTGTTGAAAGACGCAATATAAGCCAAAAGGTCTTGATTACCCTGTCGCAATGAAAGGAGCTCATTGTCCAAGGCCTGCCCCTGTGAATGTCTTGCAAACAGTTTTTCCATACTGAGCTGAAAAGCTTGAAAATCATGGAGAACCGGATCATCTTGATTAACTAGAGGGATCGACCAGTCTGCCGCATTGCCACTAAGGTACGAAAGCACGAAAGCTACCTTAGCTTGATCAGTTGGAAAGGCTGCTGGCCGGCATAAGAAGTGCAACCGGCACTGATTAATAAATACTGCAAACCTCTTTGGGTCACCAGAAAATCGTTCGGGCGGAGCCAGAGGTACATTCCCAGGTAGGTTGATCTGCACTGGGTTCGTAGAGGATGTTGAAGGAAGATTTGCCCCTGATGCGGGTAACGGAGTTTGTCCGGCTTGTGACTGTAGCAATTGTCTAGCGAGATCGTCTGTTCGCTCCTTGGAAATAATCAGTTCCCTTCTTAGAGCATTTGTTTCCTGACGGGCTGCATGCACTTCTGCTCTTAGTTCCCCAAGTAACTGGGCTTGGTATCCGAGGTTTCCATAGCGCCTGGGTGGGAGTTTTGCGATAGGCTTTGCGTTCTGTAACGCTCACCTGATTCCCACAGAGGCGCCGGTCTTGACTGGGTGAATGCCGTATCTTCAAAGGTGATGTGTAACACACGGTTGGCTCTTTGGGCTGGACCTCTGTGCACTGTATGTCTGACTCGAAGAGTAAGATGTCTGCAGATAGAAAATATGGGATTAATGAACTGGGGTTATTGGGTGCCTCTCTCCTCTTCCCTTTCTCTTCTCCTGTAGAACCCCAAAGGTTAACACCCTCACCTTAGGTAAGTGAACGCCGAGCTCTCCATCTGCCTCGGGGCAGGGTGCCGTAACCAGTTTCTTCACTGGATAAGGGTGCAGGCCTCTTGACCTCAGAGGACTGCTGTCCATCGTTAACTGCACGAACGGTAAGTTCTGGGCACTTCAAATGTCTTAAAAGTCTTTTGTAATGATATCTCTTGTTTTGCAGGGTTCCGGCGATGGCGGATGGCGGGCTGAAGAGAGTTGAGGATCGAACCCGCGTGAGGAATAGAAGCGCCTGGAAGCACGTAAGTAAGCGCTTGTAGCCTGCTTCACGATGCGCACTAACTGTCCCTTTTATCTTGCAGGTACAAGTTCGGAGCTTTAGAGAAGCTGAAGGGTGCTGGAATACCCACTGGATTCGGAGTGGGAAGGAGTAATGGCACGTGAGTAATAAAGTTGCCCAATGTCTTTAAACGCACCTTCTTTTGTCTTTCAGATGCGGGATGCAGCGCCGAAGGCCTCCGGAGCGTGCGAAGAGCTGGTAAGCTTTTGTCTTTCAGATGCCGGAATGCAGTGCGAAGACCTCCGGAGCATGCGAAGAGTAGGTAAGCCTTTGTCTTTCAGATGCCGGAATGCAGCGCGAGGCGTTGGTGACAGCCGATGGACCAGGTAAGAGATGCGCTGCCACTGAAGACCGTAGTGCTAACCTGTTCTTTCTTTGTCTTTACAGGTGCTGCTGAAGACTGGATTCCAGGATGGTAAGCCTTTGTTCCCTTAGGCCCAGGATCAGAAGCAGAAGACACAATGAGCGTTCTGCTGCAGAGAATGCAGAATAAAGCAAAGCAAGATTCATCCATCGGGTGTGGTTTAAATAGCCTCCTGTAGTGCTTAGATGTCTCCTTCCACAGCCACGCCTAGGTAAGAAAAGAGTTCCTGCTTTCCAGAAGAGTTCCAGTGTTCTGAACCAAGGGAGTGGCTCCTGCCCCACCCAACAGGAAAAGTAGTCCCAAACAGAAGAGGATCAGGGGTTCAACTGGCAGGTAAGTAAGCAGCATGGTCTGCTGCAGGTAAGTCCACCCAAGCATTATGAGCCCGGCGCTTCCAGCGCTGGGACTGGGCATCTTTATGAGCCTGGTGCCACTGGCGCCAGGACAGGGTCCAAAAGGTCCCAATTGGGACTGGCTGGCACTCGGAACCGGGGTTATAGGTCTGCTTCCAAGGGAGTTGGGCAAGTCCTGATCTTTTGGAAGCAGAGATCATGACAGGCATCAAGACGTTATTACACTATGCAATTATTTACACATTTTACCAGTCCTGATGTTTCCTCCTGCTTTATTTGGTACCTGTCCCTGTAAATTCTTATTTGCTAAGTTGTGCACTACCCTCGCCCCCTCACCTTCTTTGGTGTTCGAACCATCTATGTTCCCATGGGCCCTATGCACATCTGTCAAATGCACACAGTACTGCAGTTCCTGTACCTTAACTGCTGTGGGCGTGCAAGAGATCACTTTATAGGGGCCATGAAATCTCGGTCCGTTCCATCTCTGCACAAAACCTCTCATGTATACCATGTCACCTGTCATCAGCTGGCAGTCCGCACTCGCTGTAGCTGGGGCTACTGTGTCAGTGGAAGTGTCTTGTGGGAAGGGGGTGCCATTTGCTTTGCTATGGCTCACACTGCTTTTGTCAAATGTCTGAGATACTCATGGAATTCTTCCCCTAAAACAGTGGTGCTTTGATGTGCATCTGATTGACTATGCAAGGGTGAGTGGGCTGTATGCATCCTCCGACCTGTCACTATTTCATGCGGTGACAGGTGGTGGTCCTTGCTGGGTTGGTTTCTCATTTCAAAAAGCACCAGGGGTAAGCAATTCACCCAATTCTACTTGATTGTGTGGCACAGTTTGGACAATCTACTTTTCAGCAATCAGTTCATTTTCTCCACAATCCCATTCAATTGCGGATGATAAATCGTGCAGAGCTTATGGGTTATGGCCAGCATTGCAGTAATATGCTTAAACATGTCATTCACAAAGTGTGTTGCGTTGTCGGAACTTATGACATCACAGATTCCCCAGCGGGGAAACACCTCTCTTACTAAGAATTTGGCGGCACACTGCACATCTGGATGGGTGCAGGGTCTTGCTTCCACCCACCAGGAAAAAGAGCACACGACAACGATCAAATATCTAGCTCAGTTGCACCGCTCTCCCATGTCTGCGTAGTCTATGTGCAGCTCTCTAAAGGGCCCTTCTGGTCTTGGCGATGTTCCTCTGAGGGTTTGAAATGTCATGCTGGAATTGTACATTTGGCAGGTGATGCATGCTACAATTAACTTTGTGACATGTTCCTGTATCTCGGGGGAAAACCAATTTTCCTGTATGTCAGCAATGATGTGTTGCTTTGCATTGTGAGCTGGGAAATGTAACTGTTTAAATGCTACCTCTAGCAATTTTGTTGGCATCACTACCTTGCCGGTATTGTTTTGTCTCCATAGTAAATCAGTGGATGATTGGCTGTACCCCCTCTTTACCCACATCTCCTTCTCTTCACTAGGTGCATCGTGTTGGAGCTCAATTATCTGAGAGACTGATAATGAGTTAAAGCCCTCCGGTTGCGTTTCCTCTACTGCTTTTTGTAATATGTACTCACCTGCTGGGACCTTTGGTAAATATGAGGCCTCTTTAGCGGTAGCGTCTGCTGCCACGTTCCCTAATGAGATGACATCACCTCGGGTATGGGCTTGGCACTTCACGACTGCGACAAGTGTAGGTTCCTTCAAGGCATCACTCAAATCTACTAACAATGCTGCATGTTGCACTGGGGACCCATCTGCTCTTCGGAATCCCATTCTTCCCCACCGCGCTAGTCCTCTATGTACTGTTGTTGACATATAAGCTGAATCTGTATAAATGGTGACCATACATCCTTTTGCTGCGTGAAGCGCTTCTATGAGCGCTACTAGCTCTGCTGCTTGGGCTGAGAAGTGTGGGTTGAACCTCTTCTGCACAATCACTTCAAATTCCCCATCTTCTACCCGTACTACTTCTGCTCCTACATGCTTTTCTCCTGTTTCACAATCTATAGAGGCAGACCCATCCATGAAATAAACTTCCCCTTCTGACAGTGCATTTTCATGTGCTTTAGATGCGTCATCATCATCTCCCGCATATGTAGCGCAGTCATGCTGCTGCATGTCTTCTACGGTGCATGCTTCTGTGATAAACGGGGCTGGGTTTACGCTTTTACACCGCACAGTATGGATATTAGCACTAGAAATTATCAGTTCGTATGCTGTGGCCCTTTGAGTGGTCAATGTGCTCTTTGATCTTTTGAGGATGGCAAACAGAGAGTGTTCTACATATAATGTGACAGAGCATCCCATCACGATTGTAGAGCTTTTTTCTATCGTGAATGCGGCGGCTGCGCGAGCCTGTTCGCACGTGAAATGTCACTGCATCACTGCATCGAGTGTCCAGCTGTAGAATGCCAAGGGTTTATGGCCCAAGGACGTCTTTTGTGTCAGCGCGGCTGTCATGAGTGTGCCATTGCAATGTGAGAATATGTAAAACTCCTGCTCATAGTTAGGGGGTCACGAGGACTGGGGCAGTGGATATCAGTGTTAGAAAAACCCCTAGAAGCCTATGGAGACAGTGGAAGTTACATCAGCCACGACATACTCAGTGGAATCTAAGATGGCGTCTCCTCGACAACGTCACTACCAACTAGCAGTGCAGGTCTAGCCTTCCTTTCAATATGGACCTTCCTCACTTTCTACCTATTCAATCGTACTTAACCACCGTGAACAAACAGGTAACTGCATTGCTACTCTGTTCTAATTTAGCATTGCTCCCTTCTTGTTGCATTCCACTCGTATCTTTTTGAGACTTCCCTTGCACGTTGTCGCTTTCTGACTACGTTCTTAGCTTGCTTTCCTTCACTCTACTCTGTCTGTGTTTTCTACTACTGTCGCCTGCTGCCGGTTTTTTGGCTTACTTCCTGTTCCCTTCTTTTCCTTATCGGTTCTTTCCAAGAATCGCCTTTTCAGCACTCCAATCTCTCGGAGCCTGCCCGTCTTCGCCGCTCTCGGCTTTCCTTTACCTTCTGCTCTCTGCCTTTGTGCCGTTCACGGCTTTCCTTTTCCTCCAGCGTTCTGCTTTTCGCCGCTCGCGGCTTCTTTTCCATTCAGCTGTCTGCCTTTTTAACCGTTCTCGGCTCCCGACTTCTACGTCGCCTCCTCCTTCTTATCGCCTTCACCTCCTTCTGTCACTTTACCTGCTAGCCAAGTTCTTCCTCCTTGGTAGCTCTCTGCCACGGATCCTTCCGCTTTGAAGTATCTTCTGCTTAGCTTCAACTCCACCGGATTGTTTCCTACAATGTTCCTTTTTCATCGGATCTGGTTCCTGCAGAACTCGACTAAACCTCGTTCTTCACTTGACAGTTGGGACATCTTTGTACGGATCCTCCTCAACTTCTGCAGAATCTGGGTTTTATTCCACACGAGGGTTTCCCAGGGGGTTGCCCCCTGGGGAGCACAGAGCACAGTTTTTCTGGCCTCTGGACCCCTAGGGGGACGCCTCTTACCTCCTCAAACCTGACCGTGGAGTCCAAAGAGCCGTGAGTACCCCAAACAAAAGAGTACAAGAGATTGTAAGAGGTTGTAAGAGATAGCAACGCCTAGAGAAGATGGATCAACAAATCCAGCAACTGGTGGCTGCAGTCCAAACCCTAAGTACCGAAGTGCAGAGCTTATGGAATGAAAACACACTGCTTCGCCAAATGGTAAACTCAAGGACTGAATTGCCTCTAGGGCCTTTACCTATGGGAAAATATGAAGGCAACCCTAAAGGACTTAAGGAATTCATTGACTCTTGTACTGTACAATTTACACTAAAACCAGTCTTCTTTCCTACAGACCGGTCCAAGGTTAGTTTTATTATATCTAACCTCTCCAGTAGTGCACTGGCTTGGGCTACTCCATTAGTGACCACAAACAAACAACTCTTAGACTCTCTAGCCCGCTTTGTTAATAGTCTGCAAGCCATATTTGGATGCAGAGAATTAGTGGTTACTGCCCAAGAGAATCTGCTTGATTTGAAGCAAGGAACAATGGAACTACTGACTTTCATCACACAATTCAAGCAGTTGGCTAACGAGACGGCCTGGCCCAACAATGCCCTCCTAACCATATTCAGAAGAAATGTGAACGATGATTTAAAGGACAACCTTGCGGAGATGATTACTCTTGTTCTCCAAATGGATTACCGTATCCAAGAACGAAATTTGGAAAAAAGAAAAGGAAGGGCAAAAGGAGTACCAACTTCAGTAAGAAGCGAATCAGTCAAGACATCCCACACCACTGAAGACAAACCTATGCAATAGGTTATAGGTGCTACTCGAGGCCCTCTTACATCAGAAGAGAGGAATAGGAGACGTACTCTGGGGTTGTGCATGTACTGTGGATCCGACAAACATGTAATTAAAGACTGTAACCTGTTTCCTGCCCGGCACTCGGGAAACACCTCCACCCGTTCATAAAGGGAACCATGAATGGGTCCATCTTGCAGAGTTCCCTAAATTGTGTAACGAATGCACCACAAATGGTAGTATTGCCATTAACAATCCAATTCCAGGACGTTACTATTGAAAAGGTACCAGCTCTGGTAGATGGCGGTGCGGCAGGTCTTTTTATGGATGCCGATTGGGCTTATAAAAACAAGATACCTCATTTATCAAAGACTACAACCATGCCTGTTGAAGGAGTAGACGGGAAACCGTTATCTTCAGGACCTATCAAAGAAAACACCTCTGTCCTTACAATGAAGATAAATACTCATAAGGAAGAGGTAATCTTTGACCTTATCAAGGCCGCACACTACCCTATCATCCGAGGGATCCCGTGGTTGACTAAACATAATCCCTATATTAATTGGAAGGCTGGTACAATGTTTTTGGGATCCGAATACTGCATTTCATCATGTTTACCACACTGTGCCACAGGAGTACATACATCCAATTTACAGGAAACACACCAGAAACCTCCCTCTATAGTTTTGAATTTGAATTTGCTACCTGAATGCTATCATAAGTATCACAGGGTATTTTCTAACGAGGAATTCAAGGAGTTGCCTCTCCACAGAAGAGATGACTGCGCCATTCATCTACTACCAGACGCCCAGATCCCTTTTGGGAGAATGTATACCCTATCTAACCAAGAAAAGGAAGCATTACGAGAATACTTACAAACCAATTTGCGCAATGGTATGATAACCAAATCTAAAAGTTCAGCAGGGGCTTCCTTGTTCTTTATACCTAAAAAAGATTGCAAGGAACTCCCTCCCTGTATAGATTATAGAGGGTTATATAAGGTTACTTACAAAGACAGATATCCTTTACCCCTTATACAAGACATCCTAGAAGCCGTAAGGGGTGCTTCCATTTTTACGAAACTGGACTTAAGAGGAGCTTACCATTTAATCCGAATTAAAAACGGAGATGGATGGAAAACTGCATTCCGCACACCCTTTGGCCACTACGAGTATCGTGTGATGCCCTTTGGCTTAGCGAACGCTCCTTCTGTTTTCCAGAGGTTCATTGACCACTTATTTTCTGACTTATTGCTCCATTCATTAATCGTCTATTTAGACGACATATTAATTGTTTCCAAGAATCTACAAGAACATGTAAGCCACGTCTCCGAGGTACTACACCGTCTACAAAACAACCACCTGTTTGCAAAATTGGAAAAGTGTTCCTTTCATCAAGATAGTTTCCCCTATTTGGGATTTATCCTCTCTGCTGAAGGGGCTTCCATGGACCCAAGAAAGGTACAAGCCATTTTGCAGTGGAAAGCTCCACAAGGGGTAAAGGAGATCCAAAGATTTGTGGGATTTTCAAACTTTTACAGAAAATATATCCCTAACTTCTCTAAAATTATCAAGCCCTTGACCACTCTGCTACAAAAAGGCAAATGATATATCTGGACTACCGAGACACAACAAGCTTTCAACAAACTCAAGACAGCCTTTTCTACAGCCCCTATCTTGAGATTACCAGATCAAACCAAACCATTCATTCTTGAAACTGATGCCTCACATTCGGCTATTGGGGGTGTGTCAAAACAGACTTCCTTGACTGGCATAGAACACCCCATTGCCTACATGTCGAAGACTCTAGCCCCATCAGAACAAAATTACACGGTTCTTGAGAAAGAATTAGTTGCTATCAAGAAAGCATGCCAAGAGTGGAGACATCTCTTAATTGGAGCAAATTATCCCATCACCATCCGAACCGATCACAGAAATCTGAAGGTACTCCAAAATTATGAATGTCAAAACAGTTGTCAAGCCCGCTGGGCTTATTTTTTTTCTTCCTTTGACTTCGTTATCACTCACATCCCAGGAACCAACAATCAATTGGCGGATGCCTTATCTCGGAGTCTCCAACCAGAAGATATAGCGTTCTGTTTTTCGCCGCTCGCGGCATCTTTTCCTTTCAGCTGTTCCTCCTTGGTAGCTCTCTACCACGGATCCTTCCGCTTTGAAGTATCTTTCGCTTAGCTTCAACTCCACATTCCCCACAAGGGTTTCCCAGGGGGTGGCCCCCTGGGGAGCACAATTTTTCTGGCCTCTGGACCCCTAGGCGGACGCATCTTACCTCCTCAAACCTGACTGTGGAGTCCAAAGAGCCGTGAGTACCCCAAACAACAGAGTACAAGAGATTGTAAGAGGTTGTAAGAATCAGTTCCTTAAGTGTGTCGGCTGTGTGCATTTCCTGTGTCCATTGTAGGTTTTCACGCTGTGCTTCCTTGAGTGCTTGGAGCAGGGGCCTAGTGTATGATGCACAGTCTAATATCCATGCACGGCAGAAATTAAACATGCCGAGGAACATCTGCATCTCTTTTACTGTATTGGGCTCTTTCAGTGCTCTTATTGCTACTGCTCTGTCTGGTATGATTCTTCTACCATCTTTGGAAATCAATTGTCCTAGATATATTACTTCTGTCAAGCAGTATTGTAACTTATGTCTGTCTACCTTGTACCCCTTCTGTGCAAGATGTGTTAGCAGGGTGACGGAGTCTTCTCTACACTCTTTTTCATCCTTCCCACATACTAACAAATCGTTTATGTACTGAATTATGTGACTTGTGTGTATATTTCCAAGGTCTTCGTGCAATATTCTGTTAAAATGCTGGGGCTCTCGCAGTACCTTTGGGGCAGTCTGCAATGTTCATACCTTTTCCCCCCTAGCGTGAATGCTGTCAGGTACCAAGAACCCCGATCGAGTGGAATTGAAAAGAATGTGTTTTTTAGGTCCACTACCGTGAAATGAGTAGCTTCTGTTGGGATACTACATAGAACTGAGGCAGGATTTGGAACAAGAGGGAACTCCTTCTGCACTATGTCATTAAGCAGGCGTAGATTTGTATCATCCTCCACGCCCCTCCCTTGGCTTTTTTGATCGGGTAAATGCATGTGTTGCAGGGAGAGTTAGAAGGAACTATTATTCCTTATACCATTAATGCATATATTATGTCTTTTATTCCTTCCTCAGCTTCTCTCGATATGGGGTATTGCTTCACTCGCAGCAGAATGGCCTTGGGTTTGAGCTTGATCTTTACTGGTGTCACTTTGTGTAATAGCCCTATGTCGTGTGGGCCTGTGGTCCATAGCTGCTGTGGCACTTGTGACATGTCTTCCCCAAAGTATGCTGGTGGCGCTTTGATCAGTGCCACGAGAGCTAGCGGTACCTCTCTCCTTTGGATCTTGATGTCACAGGGGATCACAGTTTCCTTTACTATTTCCCCGTCACCTTCCATGTCACAAAAAAGTTCCTCATCTGTCAACTCTCGCAGGGTCTTATTGGCGTTGATGCACAGCACTGTTCTCCACTGACATCCCTGCATGTCCATTGCTATCACGGCTATTCTCTGAGCTGACACCTGCACTGCGTGTATGTCAAGGGACACGATGGACCCTGGCACTATTTCTGGGTCTGCTATTGGACGGAAAATGAACTCTGCAGTGAACCTCCATTTTTTATTTTTCTGGTACTACTTGCGCCAGTATTCTCAACCCCTGTATGAACATGTCGGGATTTACAGGGATGCCACATGTTTGTGGAAAGTCTGCCTGGGTGTGTATTACTAACAAGGCATGGAGCGTGCATATGCCTGGTGTGGAGCACACTATTCCTCTATCGGTAAAAGAGATTGTCCTGTTGAGCTTGCTGAGAAGGTCCCTTCCCAGCAAGTTGATGGGCGACTCCTCGTAATACAACCTGAGGGCACGTACAGTCTTCCCTCCCACCGCTATATCTAGCTCTTCAGTGTATGGAACCTCGACCACCGCCCCAGAGAACCCAAGCATTTCCAAAGTCCGATTAGAAAGCGGGAACCTGCCTTCTTTGAAGCATGATTTTTCCGCTCCCGAATCCACCATAAAAATTAATTGTTTGTTTCCTATTGCCGCCCTCACGAGTGGTTCCTCTGCTGCGTTATGGGTCGTCGACAGTACTGGACAAGCAGGTGCTCTCTGTGGGCTTCCTATGCTGAATGCCATGGAGTTCATCTAATTAAAAAACATTTCCTGTTACCATTGCTGTCCGCCTACCCAGTGTGGTTGGGGCTCCATTTGCTGTGGTGGCATAAGCGCTGTTGCGCATGGGGTGATATTGCCATGACACTGGGGGTGTGGAGATGTGTCTTGCAGAGGTAATGGGCGCTCATTCATGTATCTTGGGACAGCCTGGCTATCCCGTCTGCTTCGACATTCTCTCATGAAATGGCCCCACCTCCCACAATTCCAGCATTGCCCTTGCTTTCCCCCTCGGGGCCCTCATACCCTGCATCCCCTCCTCTTGATCCTCTGAATCCTCCTCTGTTGCCCCGCCCCCCTCGTTGGCCACTGTGGTCCCTCATATTGGTTTTCCCCTGACCACTGGTCCTGGCCATTACCTGTCTAGTTTGCCATCATCTGCATTGGTATGCCCAGCTCTCCGTCTTCCTCCTCCCGATCCCTTCCTGTCGCGCTGGTTGTAGCTACTGTACTGACCTTCAGCAGTTTACTTTGCACTAATTTAGCTTCGTCTGCCAACCGCCGTTGAGCTATCTCCTTTTCCTTCTCTTTGATCCTCCTACAGTGGTGCACTATGATGCTTTGAATTTCAGGCCACCCGTTGGCTTCTATCCCAGCTTTTTTATCAAGGGCCTTCTGCACTTCCTTTGGGAGTCCCCTTTTTATAATGAAGTAAAACAGGGACGTTGATTTGTCCCAGGCCGTACCCGTTTCCGCTCTCCACATGTCTTGCACCCGGAGAATGAAGGACATAGCATCTTCCTCATCATTCATTGTGCATTGCATCACTGACTGTAAGTCGGCAGTATCTGGGAATGTTTCC
Organism: Ambystoma mexicanum; assembly: GCF_040938575.1. Taxonomy (NCBI): domain Eukaryota; kingdom Metazoa; phylum Chordata; class Amphibia; order Caudata; family Ambystomatidae; genus Ambystoma; species Ambystoma mexicanum. The sequence goes on from NC_090925.1 coordinate 418,288,234, forward strand.
CTATACGCATCCCACACGCGCGCTCACACTGTATTAAACGAGGCCCCATCGTGGCGGTCACTATCTAATGTTATTCCTGGGAACCCCGACTTTGCCCATACCCTGTTCGCCTGGTCTCGTACTGCTGATACGATCAGACTTTTAATATCTCCCATTGCCAAGGGAACTCCTGCTGCGTGTTTTTCGAATGCATATATCCACTTGCAAGCATCTCCGCATAGCGGGGGTAGCTGTTTGAGTAAGTTAGCCTTGTCCATTTGTGCCCATGGTATGTAGTTCGGCCTTCTCTCCCCCTTGTGTATTAGTGGCAGCTGCACATTTTCTACCCCCTTCTTAGTACTCAACTTTTTCCCTTTCTTCCCGATCACAGCCATACGCCCTGTTCTATTTCTTAACCTCTCCCTCCATTCTTCCATGGGAGACAACCCCACTCCAATCGAGACCCCACCAGTGGCTAGTCCCAGCCTTCTCCCCTCTTCCTCCTGCTCTTCTATGTCGCTCCAATATTCTTCCTCTCAATCTGGCACTACCCCACCTTCTTCTATCTCCCGCTCACTGTCAGATGTATGCTATGATTCGAGTAGAGGTGTCATTTATTCGAAATAGTATCTCTCCTTTTTTCCACCCATCTTCCTCTGCCTTTACACTAGTCTGGGGTGTCCCATCACGCTCTGCTCGCGGGGTAAGCGACCCCCCCTTGCTCGCCCATAGTTCTTAAACGAGATAACTCAGCCCGAGCCATCGTCAACTGTGAATCTAGATCCTGTGTAAGTTTGCCGATATCGATTGCAGGGGTACTTACCTGTCTGATTGTCCCCTGGCTCTCGTACGGGGGTGGCGCTGTGCTGGATGGCTTAATTGTAGGGGGCGCTGTGGGCTGTGCTACATATTCGGGATCACTGTATCCTTCTGCAGGCACTGGCTTTGACAATAAAGGATAAACACGTGTGACCTCTACTGTTTTCTCATCTTGCATGGTTGGCCCTTTAGTGCCATCTATTGTCCTATTCTGCAACTGCTTCCCCTTACATTTAATAGACAAGCAGGTGGCAACCATGTCTAACACCGCCTTATCAAAGGACCCCCCTTCAGGCCATACTTGGGGTAATCTTTCTCCCTTCAGCTCCACGACCCACTGGTCGTGGTATTTATTGATTTTTTTCGCATACCCTGGTAAAGTTTTACAGTTATGGACAAGGGGCGTTTCTGCACCCATTGTATTTTTACTCTCAATGCGCTTTACCTGATGCTTCTATTTTATACCTGTTTGCTTCTCATATAACCAATTTAACGCACTGTACAATCCTTCTCAACCAAGATGGAATGTTCACTTACTTTTCAATGTCTTAAAACCGCATTGTCATGCATGCAACTCTTTTCATATAATGTCAAGTTCGTTCATTACTGTTATGCACAAAAATGTTCTTTATACACAAACAAACGTTTAACAATTCACATGGACAACTAAAAACATAAACAACATAGGTTATATTTCACCATCCCTAATACCCCTTCTACTTTTTCCCAGTCCCCTGTTCTCTTCTGAGTTCATTCTCTCCCTCCACTTTATTCTATTTCACCCACTTGAGAGAGATAGAGAGAGAGAGAGAGAGAGAGAGAGAGAGAGAGAGAGAGAGAGAGAGAGAGAGAGAGAGAGAGGAGAGAGAGAGAGAACAGGATAGATAAGATATAGTTGGAAAAAAGCGTTTCTAAATACTACTCCGGGTCTCCCCTTGCACCCCAACGTTATCTTCCTTTACCTCAATTCCTCATACCCACATATCCTGTACTAGTCGAGACAGCACTATGTGGCGCCGCCTTTGACCCCCCCCAACGTACATAGGATCCCTGTCAACCTCTTTTCACCTTGTACTTCGTCACTGTCCTAATGGCCGTAAGCGATAGAATGAGAACAGTATGGAATATAGAAAAGACCCAGACTCCCAGAACCCCTTTTAACCCCTTTTACGGCAACCCTTCACACTTTTTACTTTACCAGAAATGCACTGTTTTATCCCAAGACCTCCTAATCTGACTCCCACCCATACGTTTAATATCACCCGCACTTGATACTCATGTGTCCGTCTTGATCCGAGACCCTCTGGACCCGATCGGTCAGTGCGCCGCTCCTTGCTCAAAGAACACGCTGCTCACTCCGGCGAGTGGTACGTCTGGGTTTTGTTAAGCGGGATCCCATACCCGCTCACCCTACTGCGTGCGCACGTCTAGGTGTACCGGTTGCTGTTGGCCGGTAGCTCTTGAGGGAGCACGCTCTGGGTCAAAGCAGTGGAGCGTCTCGTGCCAGAAGGATGGGAAAGAACGCTATCACGTCGCGGTCAGCAATGAAAGTGAGAGACCCCCCCGATACTGCTGGCAAATCACCCAACAGAGTCAATAAAAATACATCCCAGGAGGGAAGAAGACCAGGACCAAGTGAGAGTGTGATTAAAGGCTTTATCTAAAATGAGGGCAAACAGAATCTACTCTGCTCACGCTGAGAGCGCTCTGCAGAAACCATGTTACATTTACATTTTATTGACACAAATCGTCATCACAGTGGGAAGGCCTAGGGGGCACAAGAGATGTCGGGATTGGATACTAAGAGTAGGCACCTATAGGTGCTATAAGGTCGGCGACAGCTGATTGGTCCACAGGCACGTGATGTGACGACCTGGTGCTTGGGGTCAAACGTTCAGCTGGGCTCATCAGCCTGGTATTTCATGTTGAGTCTTTGTGTAGTCTTTTGACATCCTATCTTTGCAACATTTTTCCCTTGTGGCCACACATTCTCATCCATTCAGAACTCTGACCTGTTCATCTGGTGACAAGGCCTGTATCTTAACACTTGTGAAAACAGGGTTCTAAGGCAGGCTTATTTATTGTCGGTCATAAATTAGCCATCTGCATCAAAGATATTACTCCCCTGTACAAACGTATTTGGAAAATATACTAGCCAAGGGGTAGGGATCAGGGGGTCAGTGTATGGTCGAGGGTGTCCATTTAGCATCGACAAGGGGAATTCAGAATAGATGGCTGAGATGACTGGGTCACAAAAGGTACATATCATGACATGCATGCACTTCATTGTGGGGGTTCAGTGCTTGAATGTCCAAACATCACTAACTCTCTGTTGACACCAAGATGAACTGGAGAGAATTGAGGCCCCCTTTGCTGTTTGGTCCCATCCTATACACTGGCTCAAGGCCTTTCAGAATACAATTAACTTACGGCTTTTTAGCAAGTGGCTGGCTGTTTTGCAATTCAGTCACATACGTTCAAAACATGCTTTTATCTTCATGAAACTAGGCATTTTTGCTACAACAGAGAGACAGAGAATTCGTCAATGAATAACTTAGTATTAAAACATGTCTTTGGTTCGAGATTCGCTTATTCATAGACGTGCAGGTCACAGCTAAGGATCTATGGGACTGCCAGCCAGGAGCGATTAACTTCTGCATTATACAAATTTGGATTCAAGACATTTTTGTCATATAAACTAATTTGCACATAATGTTAAGGATATGGGATTCAGTTTGTTAAATGGGATTCATTGAGTTAGTATGTATATTAGTTATTAACTTTGTTGCAAATTCAGTCAAATGGAATATTATCCTGAAATGAAACAATTTTAAAGCATGCTCTGCATTCCTGATCTCTGTTCAATTTCCATTATGCACGTGCCGGTTGCATTGGCAACCTATGCCTTGCTTATGTTTGTATTTCTGTATTTCTTTATAAAGCCCACGCTAAAACTAACCATGCTAAGCTAATAAATCTTTGTAACTCACAGCCCCCCAGCTATTCAGAGTCCCCCAGCTATTCAGAGCCCCACATCGACTCATACACCATCTTCAGATTTGTGCCTCTAGTCAAGTGACTGCCAGACTGATGACTGACTGCCAGACTGATGACTGACTGCCCAACTGGAGCAGCCTCACAGGGGAGGTGGGAGTGCGCATGTGAATCTATGAAAGATACCAATGCAGGAGAAATAGTTACAGGTAAGCAACTAAAACTCCAGCATTGGATCTTTCATAGATTCACCTGCATGCATAGAATACTAAGCAATGGTAGCATGCAGGCAGACGTTTGCACTCTCCATTACATTACATTTAAGCATACTTACCCAATTTATGGGCCGGAGGGCAAGGCTGCTCCTACCTTATGAGAACAGATGCCATAATACCACCTAGCGAACTGCTGACTCCCATCTGGCATCTTCTTCCAGGCATTAATACTTGATGAACGTATGCAGTGTGCTCCATGTAGCTGCCGTGCAGATGTCCTTAATGAATACTCCTGCATGGAATGCCTCCTTTCCGGCTCTTCCCCTGGTAGAATGGGCAAATGCAGGGCATGAGAGAGGGTAGCCTACAAAAGCGTTTGCCGCCCTGATCGACAATGAAGCTGAAGCTGATAACTTCCTGCCAATTGCCTCTAATATTCTGCTCTCATTGTCTGAAGGGGGCTGCAAGGGGAGTTGCAGGGTTAGCCAGTTTTCTCCTGGCCACCATTATGACTGACTCTGGCTTAGAGTGGCCTCAGAAACACAGTGGTGAACTATCAGGGGCTTTATATATCTTTTGCAGTTGGGCTTTCACAGCAGGCGTAGACAATGGGCTCTCACATATGACTTCACCCGCTTCTGATATAGTCTCTAGTATTGGTATACGTGAGGTAGGCATGGTATCAAGAGAGACACATACTCAAGGATATTTGTTAGAAAACCTTTATTTAGTTCCCGGGTTGGCGTAATGCCTAGCTGGCCCTAACGCTAAAGGGATGGTTCCATCAACTGATGTTTCTAAGGGCCGTCGAAATCTCGAAGTTCAAAATAAAAATATGTCTGTGTCTGAACCTATGCTTGCCTTCAAAAGCAAAAAGTGGTGTCTGACAAAAATAGGAAAGAGGATTGGTTTCAGGTGGTCTTCTCACCATGTGTAGGTTGAGTTCAATCAAAAAGGGACTGTTCATAGGACCTTCATAGTTCAACCAATGTCAATCGGCCCCATCACAAATCTGCCAGTCCAGAAACAAGTGTGCTGGTAGCAACGTACCGGCACCTTTTCCAGACCGAAAGACTACACCTGTGCCTGCAGGTCTGACCTGCAGGGTGCAACGCCCCCGGTGGGGACAGTTGTCATGGAAGCACTGACACTGTTACTAATGGTGCCGGTAGCACTCCACAGGAATGGGGACTAACATGTTCTGGTGCCTGATGTCTCGGTGGCACCGGTATATTAGGTGCCGGAAACAGTGTTACAGTCCGACGGCAACCTGCCGGACTTGTAATGTCACAATTCCACTTTGATAGGCCTCTTAGGGCTCCCTTCCCCAAGCTTAGTATTCTTTCAAGTTGAACACAAAATCCAATTGGTGGGCCTCTCAGGATTCTCTTCCCCAAGCTTAGGCCCCTCTTGAGTTTTAAAACATGAGTTCAATTTGTCATGATGTACCTTTCTTTCATAGACAGTCCTTGCAATATTTAGCATCAGAGACTTTCGAAAACATCAGGTTCTTGGCTCCTCCTAAGCACGACCACTCTGAGCTTTATTTGTATTTGTATTTAGTTTATTTGTATAGTGCGCCTGGCCCAAAGGCATCTGGGTGCATATCTCAGTTACAGTGACATATTAAGCATAATGACAACAAAATTAGGTTACAGTGGTGTACATGATGAGCATTAAAAGCAAACAGTATAAAAAAGCATAGCAAATATACAGAGGCATATTATATACAAATAATTTACAGTGTATTTACAGTCATAGAGCTAGACAGACAGAGTGCTACCAATGGCAGCGGTGCACGGGTTACCCGACTGGTTGGGGCCTGTGCATGTTTGGAAGGTCTCGGGTAGACAGCCACACTTTGGCCTTGCTTTTGAAGGAGTGGAAAGAGGGTTCAGCTCTGAGAGGATTGGACAAGGAGTTCCAAAGTTTAGCGGCGAGAACTGGGAAGCTAGTCCCGCCAGCTTTCTGTAATTTAAACCTGGGTAACGAAAGACTGTGTGACTGGGCGGTTCTCTGGGGGCGGATGGATGTGTGGCGAGTGAATCGGCTATCCAGGTAGCTAGGTGCCTAGTTAGTCAAGCATTTATGTGTCAGGGCGAGTGCTTTGAGGGAGACTCTTTGGGGAACAGACAGCCAGCGTTGGCTCCATCTGGTGTTGGAGATGTGCTCATTCCTGGGTATATTTAGCACTGCTCTGATGGTGTTGTTCTGAGTGACCTGAAGCTTGCTAAGGTTACGTTGACTAGTTCCTTAGACAAAATTAAGGTTCGAGCCAGGATGGTGCAGTTGGCAGTTGTGAGGAAAGGGCGGCAGGCTGTGATGAGTTTGCATGTGTAAGCAGAAGCGGAAGTAACAGTGTTTGTTTGTATGGTGAGTGACAGGGTAGAATCAAGATAGCTGCCAAGTGTTTTGGTATCGTTAGACACCTTAATGGTGTTGCCACCTATGAAGAAAGATTTGAAGGTGGGGTCGAGTCTGCTAAGTCTGTGATGGGAGCCCAAGAAGAGGAGCTCTGTCTTCTCATCGTTGAGACAGAGCTCATGTTGGGCCATCCAAGCCTGAATGATCATGTAAATATCATTTAGGGCTTTGCTGTCAGTCAGGTGGTCCCCAGTGATGGCAATGAGTATCTGGGTATCATCAGCATAATTTGTATAGGTGACAGATGGTCAAGGATATCAAAAAGTGGTTTCGTAAACACATTATAGAGTGTTGGTGAAACGCATGATCCTTGAGGTACCCCGAAAAAGACTGGTGAGGGTTCAGCAGAAGCAGAGGGGGTGACGACCCTCATGGACCTATTGTTCAGGAAGGATCTGATCCAAGTGGTAGCTTTGTCTGAGAAGTGTGCGGCAAGATTGAGGTGTCGGCAAAGGATTTGGTGATTTACCAAATCAAATTCTGCTGACAAGTCAAGTAGTAGTAACATGGGCAGCTTTCCGTTATCTTTCAGATCCTCAAACTGTGTTTTTAAGTCAATAAGGGCTGTTTCGGTTACGTGTCTAGGTCGGAAGCCTGATTGTCTGATGCCCAGGAGTTTGTTTGATTTCAAGTATTCTTGGATCTGCAGGTAGGCTGCACGGTCGAGAATATTAAGCAGAAAGGGCACAGTGGTGATGGGCCTGTAATTAGAGGGTATGCTAGCATCCAGGGTGGGCTTTTTAAGAAGGGGGATAAGCCAAGCATCCTTTAGGTTGTCAGGGATGGTGGCTGTGTTGAACGAGGAGTTTATAAGGGCATTAATGAAGAGTGCCAATTCGTGTGAGGCCTCCTTGACAATAGGAGCTGGGCATGAGTCACCCTGGCAGTTAGAGGGTTTGAGTTTATTGATGATGCTTTCAACCTCAGGGATAGATAGTGTGTGAAGGTTAAGGGTTTGTGGGTGTGAGTGATGGGTGAGGTATTACCGTGCAGGGGGGTGAGATGTGGGTCAATCTGGAGGCTGATTTTTTTGTCATTGATTTTAGCTTGGAGCCTCGAGATTTTTTCCAAGAGCGCTTTTTGTATATTATCACACCAGGTGCTGTCTTTACTGCAGGTGTCCGGAGGGGCTATTCAAGTTCTTTTAAGATCTTCAAGAGCTCTTTCGTATTGGATTCCTCTTATATAATGCGCTTGTTGTAGTTATCATTTTTTGCTTGATAGATGGCATCTCTATAGTTGAGAGATGCTAGGACAAGGCTGTCCTTGTTTGTGTCAGTGGGATGGCTTTTCCAGCAGGCTTCTGAGTTGCATTTTTCTTTACGTAGAACTCTGAGGTGAGGTGTGAACCATGAATTGCGGTGTGCATGCAGCATAGGTTTCCTGGATTTAATAGGTGCAATAGCATCCAATGCTTTCACCATGATCTGATTGAATGTATCCACTAGGACAGTGGGGTCCGTGCAAGAGAGTGACAGTTTATTTAGAGTAGGAATGAGGAGGGGGAGCAGTTTTTCACATGTTATGTCCCTATTATTTCTTGTGCAGATAGCAGGTGCAATGTCCTGTCTGACACAAAGGTTGTTAGCTTTGATGTTGAAGGTAATAAGATGGTGATCTGTCCACATGCCTCGTTGGTTAGAAACTATGTTGATGCTGCAGTTTAAGTCCACCAACCAGTCAAGAGTCCTCCCCTTGTTGTGGGTGGGTTCCCTGATGTGATGGGTGAAGCCTAGGTTGGACAAGGTGTTAGAGATGTGCAGTGCTTTGGGGTGATTAGGGTCTTGGAAACCAAGGTTAAAGTCACCAAGTAAAATAATTTGTGAGTTAATCTTAGTTTTGTCTGCTAGGATGGAGGTAATGTCATCGGCAAAAGTGGTGATTGGTCCTGGTGGTATATAGATGAGATGTAAGGTGATCGTTTGGTTAGGAGAGACAGCTAGTTTGACCAAAAGTAGCTCAGCCGAAGGAATCTGTTGATTGGGTATGACTCTGAGGCCTAAGGTGTTTTTGTGAATAAAGGCGATCGCACCACCTTTAGATTGATTAGAGTTGCGGTCGCATCTAATGATGGCGTATCCTGTGGGAATGGCAAGGGAGAGTAGAGGACCGGAGGCTGCATGTAGCCAGGTCTCTGAGATGGGGAGGAAGTCTACGTCATGTGTAGGGATCAGATCAGCGATGTCTAGCAATGTCTTTAACCCCTCTCTTTTATTTCCTGCTCTTAACCTTTTGCCTTCAAGGACTTTCTGCTCCCCTTCTTGTTCCCTTCTGTTGTCTTGATTTCTTCCCCATGCCCATTGCCACCTAATTTGCTTTCTTGTGCCCTCTTTTACCTTCCTCTCCTTCTTGCCTCCATTGGCACCTTCTTTTACTACCTCTGTGCACACTTGCGCCTTCCTTAGCTTTCCTGTGCACAATTTCACTGCTTTGCCTTTCCGTGTCCACTGGCACCTTTCCCAGCTTTCCCATGGACACTTGCACTCTGCCAGGTCGCTTGCACCCTTCTAACTTGTTTTGGGTCTCTCGCACCCTCTTTATCACTGTCCTTTTCTTTCGCACTCCCTTGCACGCTCTGCTTTCTTTTAATCTATATGGCTTTACAATTTTCCTTTAATTTCTTTCCTCTTTTCCGCTCCATGCTGCTTCAAGCATTTTCTTTTGCTCGCTACACTTCAGTCAGCTGCATACTCTTGAGAGAGTGAGTCCCTATCTCTCTCTCTCTGTTTCTCTTTTTTTCTCTTTCTCTCACACACACACACACACACACACACACACGCATTTTTACTACTCACGATTGCCTCGTCCTCGTCCCAGTATTTCTTGGAATGGGGAGTGGGAGAAGGAAATACCCCATGAAAGCTGAGGGAAAGGGTTTTGAGGTGGAATGGGAAAAGGGGAAATACCATGTCTCGCCCTCCAATGTTCTCCTCCCAATCCCCCATAAACCTCCACTCAGGTGATCTTCCCTCACTTGTCCGTCCCCAGGGTCGGGCTCCAAAAGCGATGGCCCTTCCCTGGCCACCTGACTAGAGGATCCCAGGGGAGCAGGTGGGAGAACACCATCAGGTTTCCCACATATAGCACTGGTTGTCCTCCTTCTCTTATCCCTATGCTCATAACGCACTGACTTCTTCTCTTTGGTTGACACCAGAAGGTCAAATATCTGCACAGCCTTGGTAATTATCGTGTGGAATGTGGCTATGTCATCAGGTGGGGAAGACCGTCCAGGGGAATCCAGCTTCATCTTGCAGTGAATTCTGCGGAATTCCCCTTCCTGCGGTTCCTCTGCTGGTGCCCTGTCATCTGAATACTCGTGATATGGGTTTGAAACAGGATCCTTCCATGAATAGAGGTCCTTTTGTTGACACAGTGGATTGTGCCCTTATTGATGCTGGAGGTGAGGTGCTCCTTGGTCTCTTGCGCAGTGGAACTTCCAAAGGGTCCGATGTGCTGGAGTGTGCCCTCAATGAGGCTGAAGGTGAATTGATGGATTTATGGTGGTGTTCTGACTTTCTTCAGTGGTCTGCGATCTTGTGGACATCTCAGTTGAGCAAACTTGCCTCCTCCTTGGAAACTCAGCCAGAATATTTTGCAGATGTTGCAGATGTTGCATGAGGAGGGTTCGAATGGATCCTCTGCATCCTTGGCTGGTTCTAAGTGTGGTTGCCAACGGGGGGCATCACTTGTTTGTCATCTGTTCTTCTATGAGTATTCTTCTTGATTTATAATGTCTAGCAGCTATGTAATCTCCTTTATTGAGGTTTATTATACTGCTCCCCGAAGGCTTTGGGGTTGCTGGGGCATGTTACTTGCCTTTTTCTGTGGACACGCAATGGTCCTTCGACGAGTGCATTGCTGGTGAGTGCTTGCTGGTAGGCGAGTCCTTTTCAGTGGATGGTGTTATACCCATCGACGAGTGGGCCCGTGACAAATGTTTATTCGTGGATGAGGCCTTTACAGTGGATGGTGGCTTATCCGTTGATGACGGTTCCCTCGTCGATGAGTGTTTGCCTGTGGACAGTATCTTCGTAGGTGGCCCGCCCATCGACAACGTCCATCCTAGTAGTTTGAAAACAAGGCCATCATCAATGAAGTGTCCATCGACAATGCCTGTGCATGGTCGATTTGCTCATGGACGACCTGTGCGTCACTGACGTACTTGTCGTGGATAAGCTCATGGATGTCTTAGATGAGGTTTTGCTCATCAGCCGAGGGGCTTTCGTCAATGAGGAGCGGGGTACATTGAATTTATGTTGCTTTGCGGTGCTAGATTAGCCCCCTGATGAGTCTCATGCCTGATCTTTGTCCTGGTTGGTGGTGGCATGCCCCTTACTTCTGAGGAAGCACTCCTTTTGGCTACAGCCTGCTTCTCAGGGGCTCTGCGCAGGCTGGGGCAGTTCTGGCTCATCTGAGAAATGGCACCAGCTTTCTTCTACATACATAAAGAAGAAGTCTCCCATGTCTTTCCTGGCAATAGATGCACTCCCGATGAAGGCCCCTCACCCAGTACAATCCCTGAAGAGGGTTTTCTTGATCTTTGAGGAATCTTCCCTGCTTTCCTCAGCCATGGCCACGAGGAGCCAGGCGAAGATAGAATAGTCGACGATTTCCCCGTCCTGGTTATTAACCAGCCACTGAAAAGCTCCCTGCTGGTAGAGTAGGGCCTGGTCTTCCAAAAAATGTGACTATTGTGCAGAGAAAGTTTTCGTTTTTTTAACAGAAAGAAAAGGACCAAAATGAGGTGGGTAAGCTGCATAATGGGAAGCCTCTTAGGCTTTGTTAGCAATGTCCATTGCTTTGTATGTGATATTTACACACTACTTTCTGACGACAGGGAATAATTGAAGCATGTGAATCTATGAAAGAGACAATGCTGGAGAATAATTCTGTTCCCCATCGCCGATCGGCTTAACCAGAAACTAATGACAATGCGCCACAGTGTGACACTAGCCAGAAACTGCATTGCTAGTGCGCAAGGATTTGGGGCCAAGTGCATAGTGGCATATGATGACGTGAATAGTTGTGTTAACACCTATGTATATTTCTATAGGCTTCACAGTTACAGCACTGATTGTGAACTAGTTTGGACACTCACCTCTGGAAAAAGAGCAGCCATTGATGCTGGGTTCGAAAATATCACCACTGCCCATGCAATGTCTTGTGACAGATGCAGGTAGTCCTTCCATGAATCACATGTGTTTCAAAACTCACTGCTAACTAATGGCACTTTTTAACACCACAGAGACAGATTCTCTTTTGAATGCCCTGCTGGTCTGGGAGCTTGGGGCGAGTAATTAATCAAAAAATGTAACATGGCTTAAGTACATGAGAGCAAGATTAGTTACAACAGGAAGAGAGGGATGTTTTTATCCCCCACTGAAATTCGAATGCAACCAGTTTAAGGGGACGTTCACCAATCGATTGGGCATGTATTTTTTTAGCATACATTGATCGATCATAAAACAAATTCTAATGCATTATACCTTCACATTTACACATGAGAAACTGAGGGGTCAGGTATCGCCATCTTGTGCTAAATGTAGCCATTTACCCATCGCCCTAAGTTCAAGTTCCCTCATGCCAGTAATTCACATCACCTGCCCCTCAAGCTGGCATCAGTAGACGCTTATGCCCCGTTTCACAACACCAATGCACGTCTCATGTAAACGTCCTCTGTGTGCAATCTATTGCCGTGTCTCCATGGCAATGTCAAGATGACTCTTTCCTCAACAAGTATGAAGAAACCCTTTCTGATCAGACAACATTGGAGTTTCTTTTTCTTTCTTTTCAGTCTATTTCATTCTGAGCCTCCCTGACTTATGTTTGCTTTGTTCAGCTATCTACCAAGTGCGACGTACTGAGAACAGGTACTTACACGACCTAAAATGAATTAACTCAGTTATCGTGTTTTAAAAAAACATCAGTTATATTATTTACAAATGTCTTTACCAAACCATATTAAAATTCTATATTTACATGGGTTATTATTTACATGTGTAACAGTGAAGTTTCAATGCTTGTGCCTATTATTCTTGTCTTTACACTATGGGTTTTTGTTGAATGGCTGTTTCTTCTCTTATTTTTCTTTTACCTTGAATTTTAATGTAAAACCTAATTTTGTTACTGGATACAAACACAAACGTTTTTATTTTTCTCAATGTTGTCTTTATACTTCTTCAATATTCAGGTACTATGGCAACAATTCAGCCCTATATGTACGAGCCCAAATATTCAGAGGAGGAAATGGTTAAAAGAGAAGAAGCCGAATTAATGATGAATAAGATACCATGTAGTATGATGCCATGTGCCTGTCGTATTCTATTGTACCTCTTTTTTATGACTGTGATGTTATGCAGTACTAGACCTGCTATGTCTGAACTATATACTATGTGATCAGCCTACTATGCTTACTAGCAATACCCTTCACATATATTGCCAACACTTAGCTCGCTACTATCCCCAGTACTTACTGGCAATGATTGCCTCATCATGCTGGCAACTGTACCCAGTATTTAGCACCTACATACTTAACCCATGTACTAAACTTGGTGCCTGCCCACTGCATATAGAATCTGCCCTATCTATTAATTCTCGATACTAAATTGGAACTCCTCACAATTAGCGAGTCAGTGGAACATCGCATTAGAGTGCTATTGCATTTCACTCTCCCTGTCTATACTGATGAGCTCACTCAGCCATTCACCTTGTCGAATGAATTAGTGCATACCAAAGCCACCACCACCGCACTTAGCTTGTGACACACTCATTATATAGGCATTGCACCTCTCCTATTGCTCACTACTGCTACCGATAGAGACACTACTATTGCTTTTACTCTGTCACCCCACAGCCACCATCCTGCATCACAAATTAGACAGACAAGAGAATGACACTTCATGCCTTCTTGTATCTTACCTCTCTCTGCAGCATATCCCTCCTCTACACAACTCACCACACAAACCATAGCATGCCTCCCACTTGCAACCACCCCAGTAAAACACATCATCAGAAACATCACCATGCCAAACCTTACACCCTCCGATAACATAGCCCCAACTTGGTTCCTACCTGCACACATCCATCCAAACATAGGTCAACGTGCCACCACAAGCACCACAATACCAAACCTTACACTCCCTGATAACATAGCCCCAACTTGGTTTCTACCACCTTGCCTTCATGTTCAGTGCAACATGGCCCACAAACACCCACCCCAACATCCACACACAACACTCTATCCACACGCACCATCCAAGCCACACTGTTACGCTCACCTGACTCCCACGGAGGCGCTGGCCTGGTTCGCGCTGCTGTGACCTCTTCTAAGGTTATGCGCAGGGTTCGGAAGACGGACTGGACCGGGCCCCCAAATCTGGCTTGTCTGGCTCGCAGAAGTATCCTTCTGCAGGCGAAAATAGGGGATTATGTGTCTGCGGGGTAATGCAATCGGCCTCCCACTTTCCCCTCTCACCCTCCTTGAAACCCTTCTGTGATTTCTCGTAGCATCTCACCTTAGGGTCTGTAAGGACGAGCTCTCCATCCTGCTTCTGATGCAGGGGCGCGTTGGTATCCAGTTACTTCACTGGATTTTCGGATTGGTGAGGACCAAACTTGCTTGGCTTCCAAGTAAGTTTTTTGATAAGAGGTTCCCCTTGTGTCCATGCATTAATGTACTAATGCTAGTGTCTTTTTCCCCATAGGGGCCGGGGTACGGAATGCCGGGGAACAGGCACCGACCCGAGATGAGAGGTGAAATCCTTGTAGAAATCAGGTAAGTCTTTAATGAGCGTTTTTTGGTAATGTCTTTTCATTCGCTCATTAACGCTGATGTCTCTTTTTCCCCTTAGGGGCCGGGGTCCGAAATGCCATGATGCGGCGCAGACCCGAATTGAAGAGGGAATGAATCAACAGGTAAGTCTTAACATGGAGATTTAGCTTTCCTTATTCCCTTCTCTCTCTCACCTTTTGTTCTGGTGTTTTTCTCCCTAGGTGCTGGGGCGTGACTGTGAATCCGGATGATTGCTGCTGAACATGGAGGCGCCCAGTAAAGGTGAGTGGAATGCGGCGCTGCAGCGATCGACGCGATGAGCTTTTAAATTAAAGTCTTCCTTTTCAGGATTGTCGGCGAGATGTCTCCGGGATGCGGTTTTAGCAGGTAAGGACTTTTCCTTCTTCTGTTCTCTTCTTCTCTTCCTTTGCAGGTGATCCAGGATGCTGGCAGGCGTGGCAGAAGTCAGGATGCAGGAGCAGACACGGTGAGCGTCCAGCTGCTAGATGCAGAACAACGCGAAGCACGTGTGGCTGTTCGGGTGGGGTTTAAATAGCCTTGGAAGAAGTTCCAGGTATGTATCCTTCCTCCAATCAGGTATGTATCCTTCCCCGACCACGCCCGGATGGTAAATTAGTCCCACAGGTAAAGTAGTTCCTTTCAGTCCTCAAGGAGGCTGGGATCCTGCAGCATGGTCTGCATCAGGTAAGTGCACCCAAGCATTCCCATAATGAGCCTGGCGCCTATGGCGCCAGGACTGATGTCTTTTATGAGCCTGGTGCCATAGGCGCCAGGACACTGTCCAAAGGGCCCCTATATGGGGTTGCTGGGTCCTTCCTTGGGGACTGGATGTCCGCTTTCGGGGACGCCGGGCTTGAACCGGCTCCCCGGGAGCGGGCATCATGACAGCACTCCCCCCCCCAAGGTTGTTCCCTCTGGGGGTTTTGGTTTGTCTGGGAAGAGTCGGTGGAATTTCCTGACTAATCGAGGTGCATGCACATGGTCGCTGGGTTCCCACGACCTCTCCTGAGGTCCGTACCCCTTCCAATCAATTAGGTAGAACAGTTTTGACCTAAACATTTTTGAGTCTAAAATGTTCTTCACTTCGAATTCGGGCTCCCCATCTATTAGAATAGGTTCTGGAGGTTTGAGTAGTCGGATTCCGGGTACCACTGGTTTCAGAAGTGACACATGAAAAACAGGGTGAATTCGCATACTAGCTGGTAAATCAAGTTCAACAGCCACTGGGTTAATTATTGCCGTAATAGAATAAGGTCCCAGATATTTTGGGTTAAAAGTTCGAGGACCTTTGAGTGGTAAATGTTTGGTAGCTAACCACACTTGATCCCCAATCTGATACGGAGGTGCTTCACTCCGATGTAGATCAGCATTCTCCTTGTATTTTCTCTTGGCTTGTTGTAAATGCGTAGTTGCCTCTTTGAAGGCTTGGGTAATTGTAGAATGCAGATGTTCTACTGCAGGCATTCCGAGGTTCTGAGGTGAGTCAAGGTTTGAGGTTCGAGGGTGATGCCCAAACAAAGTATAAAAAGGACTGTGGCCAGTTCCAGAGTGTACCGAATTATTATATGCGTATTCGGCTATCCAAAGGATGTCTTTCCAGTTGCTTTCAGATTGCTGTAACATACACCGTAAGTACTATTCAAAGGTCTGATTTGTCCTCTCGGTCTGACCATCGGTCATAGGGTGGTGACTGGTCGATAATCTTACGTCAATCTGTGCTATTTGACAACATTTGCGCAAGAAGTGGGAAATTAATTGGCTTACCCAGTCAGAGATTAGTATAGATGGGAATCCATGTAGCCGAACAATATTTTCGAGGAATTCTTTGGCTAGGACAGAAGCTGAAGGTAAACCTTTCAAAGGAATAAAGTGTGCCATTTTGGAAAACAAATCCACAATTACCAGAATAGTATTGTACCCCGAACAAGGAGGCAGGTCCGTAATAAAATCCATTGATAGGGTGTGCCAGGGTGCTGGTGGTATGTCTAGAGGTTGAAGGAGACCGGCTGGTCTTTTCTTTTGACTTTTATTTTGGGCGCAAACACCACAGGACATCACAAAAGATTTAACATCTTTTCGCCAAGAGGGCCACCAAAATTGTCGTTTCACCTTTTCCTCTGTCTTGGCAATACCGGGGTGTCCCTCTATTAATGTATCATGATAACTGGAAATAACTAGTTCGTGTAATTCCTTATGTGGCAGGAATAAGCGTCCTTGGAAATAAGGTAAACCATTATCTATGGTAAAGTCTGATCCCTTTTGTATCCATTCCTGTAAGGTTGTAGGGTCCAGGAGTTGTTTCACTCTGGCTTGAATGTCTTCAAGCGTCTGTAACGAAGTCATGCCTAGAATCCTCTGTTCGGGAATTATTGGTACTGGTTCTGAGTTTGTATCAGATTCTCCCATTCCAATTCGGGATAAGGCGTCTGCTTTGCCATTCTTGCAGCCAGGTCGATAGGTAATCACAAAATCAAATTCAGCGAAAAACAAAGCCCATCGGAGCTGCCCTAATGACTGAGCCTTGGCGGTTTCCAAAATCCTGTAAATTCCGGTGATCAGTGATCACTGTGATGGTATGTCGAGCGCCAAGCAGATAATGCCGCCAGGCTTTAAAAGCGGACTTAATGGCTAAAAGTTCTTTGTCCGTGATTGCATAATTAACCTCGGGTGCCGAAACTTTTCTGGACCAAAATGCTACGGGATGCAGTTGGTTGGTTTCGGGATCTCTTTGGGACAGGACAGCTCCCATGGCTAGGCTGGATGCGTCAGTCTCAACGACATAAGGGAGATCTGGACGCGGGTGTTTCAATATAGGTGCGGAGGTAAACCTAGCTTTTAAATCCTGAAAGGCCTGCTCAGCTTCTTCAGACCATTCAAAACGTTTATTTTTCCTCAAGAGTGCAGTAATGGGTTGTACCACGCGTTAGAATTCCGGGATAAACCTGCGATAGAAATTGGCAAAGCCGAGCATGCTTTGAACCCCTTTTACAGAGCTAGGTGATGGCCATTTGAGGATGGCATCCACTTTTCTTGAGTCCATTCGGACTCCTTTGGGTGTCAGGATGAAACCTAGAAACTCGACTTCTGTGGTATGGAAAACACATTTCTCCAATTTAGCAAATAGTTTGTGTTGGCGCAGTTTTTCAAGTACTGCCCTGACGTGTTTTCTGTGATCAGATTCCGAAGAGGAGTACACCAGAATGTTATTGATGTATACGACAACACAAACATCGATGAGTTCTCGAAGGACATCATTCATGAAGTATTGGAAGGCAGCCGGCGCGTTACACAATCCGAAAGGCATCACCTGGTACTCGAATAATCCGTATTTAGTATGGAAGGCAGTTTTCCATTCGTCGCCTTCTTTAACTCGTACCAGATGATAAGCCCCCCGGAGATCTAACTTGGTGTATATGCAAGCGTCCTTCACCTGGTCAAGGAGTTCAGGGATCAGAGGCAGAGGATAACGGTTTTTAACCGTTATCTGGTTCAATGCGCGGTAATCGATACAAGTTCTAAGGTCGCCTTCTTTTTTGGGCACGAAGAACAAAGCCGAGGATGCCGGGGACTTTGACGGGCGAATAAAACCATAAGCTAGGTATTGATCCAAATATTGTCTCAAATGCAGATTCTCAGGTTCGGTAAGGGCATAAATCCTGCTACAAGGGGGTTGTGCACCGGGCACCAGATCGATTTGGCAATCGTACGATCTGTGAGGAGGTAACGTGTTGGCCTGTTCCTTTTGGAAGACGTCCTGAAAGTCTTGGTATTCCAGAGGTAGTTGCATGGAGGCAGAGGTTACAGATGCTAGATTAATCTTCAGGTTTTCTGGGTGGCAGGTTTGTCTACAATCCGGGAAGGTTATTCTCTTAGCTCGCCAATCAATTCGAGGATTATGTGTCTCTAACCAAGGGATTCCAAGAATAACCTGAAACTGTGGAGCCTTGATTACATCAAACACAACACCCTCCCGATGGCCGTCAGGACCAATAAGAGTCACCTCAGTAGTGGAATGTGTTACCGGTCCAGAGGCAATTTCAGTTCCATCGACTGTGGTGATGACATCTTTGCTGGTTTTAGGACGGAGAGGGAGGTTAATCCTAGAGATCAATTCACGATCCACATAGTTTCCAATAGCCCCACTATCGATGTATGCCTTTATTGCATGCAACCGCTTAGGCTGTTCTGGATCTACGAGAGTCATTGGCACAATGAAATGCGAGGTCTGAGAGTTAGTTTTCAAGCTCGGCAAGCGGACCCCTACACTTGTCGGGCGGAGTCGTTTCCCGAAACAGAGTCTTCATTGTTTTTATCAGCGGCTCCTACCGCCTTTCGGGGCGGTTTTGCCGGGCAATCTCGTAGAAAGTGTCCAGAATTCCCACAATAAAGACATAATTTTAACTGCCGCCTCCTTTCACGTTCCTTTTGAGTTAAGGGTCCTTTAACCCCTCCAATTTGCATAGGCTCAGAGACATCAACTCCCTTGGGATTAGCATGGGTCTTGACCAACACCCAGGTCTCAAACCTGGACCGATCTACTTTTCTGTTTTGAAGTCTGTGATCCAATTGGACCACTAAGTCTATATACTCTGTGCATTCTTGGGGCGGATTTACAACTTGGGCCAAGACATCTTTAAGTTCTCCGCGAAGGCCTCGATAAAACAACGTGACTCTTTTATCCTCTGGCCATCCCGTTTCCACAATTAGTCTATTAAAGGTTGCAATATAGGATAGGAGGTCCTGATTGCCCTGTCGCAGGGATAGAAGTTCGTCATCCAGAGCCTGCCCCTGAGAGTGTCGAGCAAATAACCTTTCCATGCTTGCTTGAAACCTTTGAAAATCACGGAGAATCGGGTCATCTTGAGTAACCAGTGGAACTGACCAATCGGCAGCGCAGCCGCTGAGATATGACAATACAAAGGCTACCTTGGTCTGATCATTAGGGAAGGCCCCAGGTCTGCATGGGAAGTGCAAACGACACTGATTCATGAATACGGTGAATCGTTTGGGGTCCCCAGCAAAGCGTTCGGGTGGGGCCAGCGGCATGTTTCCAGGTAGATTAATCTGCACCGGGTTACGGGAAAGCACAGGAGCGGGGTTCCCTCTGTAACCGGGTAGAGGAGTTTGCCCAGCTTGACCTTGCAAAAGCTGTCTGGCCAGGTCATCAGTTCTTTCCTTTGATATTATTAATTCCCTCCTGAGGGCATTAGTCTCTTGACGAGCGGCATGTACTTCGGCCCGTAATTCGCCCAGTAATTGGGCCAACTGATCAGTCTCGGAACTTTCCATAGCGCCTGGGTGGGAATTTGTAGGAAGGCTTCGCGTTCTGTTACGTTCACCTGACTCCCACAGAGGCGCTGGCCTGGTTCGCGCTGCTGTGACCTCTTCTAAGGTGATGCGCAGGGTTTGGAAGACCGACTGGACCGGGCCCCCAAATCTGGCTTGTCTGGCTCGCAGAAGTATCCTTCTGTAGGCGAAAATAGGGGATTAAGTGTCTGCGGGGTAATGCAATCGGCCTCCCACTTTCCCCTCTCACCCTCCTTGAAACCCTTCTGTGATTTCTCATAGCGTCTCACCTTAGGGTCTGGAAGGACGAGCTCTCCATCCTGCTTCTGATGCAGGGGCGCGTTGGTATCCAGTTACTTGACTGGATTTTCGGATTGGTGAGGACCAAACTTGCTTGGCTTCCAGGTAAGTTTTTTGATAAGAGGTTCCCCTTGCGTCCATGCATTAATGTACTAATGCTAGTGTCTTTTTCCCCATAGGGGCCCTGGTACGGAATGCCGGGGAACAGGCACCGACCCTAGATGAGAGGTGAAATCCTTGTAGAAATCAGGTAAGTCTTTAATGAGCGTTTTTTGGTAATGTCTTTTCATTCGCTCATTAACGCTGATGTCGCTTTTTCCCCTATGGGGCCGGGGTCCGGAAATGCCAGGATGCGGCGCGGACCCGAAATGAAGAGGGAATGAATCAACAGCTAAGTCTTAACTTGGAGATTTAGCTTTCCTTATTCCCTTCTCTCTCTCACCTTTTGTTCTGGTGTTTTTGGCGCTGGGGCGTGACTGCGAATCCGGATGATCGCTGCTGAACATGGAGGCGCCCAGTAAAGGTGAGTGGAATGCGGCGCTGCAGCGATCGACGCGATGAGCTTTTAAATTAAAGTCTTCCTTTTCAGGATTGTCGGCGAGATGTCTCTGGGATGCGGATTTAGCAGGTAAGGACTTTTCGTTCTTCTGTTCTCTTCTTCTCTTCCTTTGCAGGTGATCCAAGATGCTGGCAGGCGTGGCAGAAGTCAGGATGCAGGAGCAGACACGGTGAGCATCCAGCTGTTAGATGCAGAACAACGCGAAGCACGTGTGGCTGTTCGGGTGGGGTTTAAATAGCCTTGGAAGAAGTTCCAGGTATGTACCCTTCCTCCAATCAGGTATGTATCCTTCCCCGACCACTCCCGGATGGTAAATTAGTCCCACAGGTAAAGTAGTTCCTTTCAGGCCTCAAGGAGGCCGAGATCCTGCAGCATGGTCTGCATCAGGTAAGTGCACCCAAGCATTCCCATAATGAGCCTTGCGCCTATGGCGCCAGGACTGATGTCTTTTATGAGCCTGGCGCCATAGGCGCCAGGACACTGTCCAAAGGGCCCCTATATGGGATTGCTGGGTCCTTCCTTGGGGACTGGATGTCCGCTTTCGGGGACGCCGTGCTTGAACCGGCTCCCCGGGAGCGGGCATCATGACACACACGTCCTCAGTCCATCCACCACCATACCCAGCACAATTGCGAATAGAAACCTCAGACTAGGCTCTAGGACTCACCAAACTCACACTCCCAATAATGCACATCGGAATCCTAATCATGCTACTCCTACCACACACACCACAGCATATCCGTACAACACACATACCTGCCCCCAATGACTCCACCCCACTACCACTCAACAGTAAGTCACAGCCCACCATCCAAACTATCAAAGGTCCTCTCATTAATGCAAGATCCTTAACCGCACATGCTCTTGACATAGCTGACATCATCACCTCCAATGACCTTGACTTCCTAGCTATCACTGAGACCTGGCTCCACGAAGCATCAGGACCAGCCCTTGCGCTAGCCATCCCTAAGGAGTAGTCCATATTCCGCCTGGTCAGACAAACAATTAAAGGTGGAGGCATCGCCTTTACAGCAAAGACTGCTCTCAATATCAGACATATAGCCAACCAAACACTCCCATCTGCTGAACTGATTACCATCAAACTATCCACAACCAACACCAATACTACCACTATCCACCTCCTATACAGACCGCCTGGTCCCATCTCCTCCTTCAACGACGACATTGCTCTCCTACTTTCTAACAATACCAAACCCAACTCACAGATACTCATTCTAGGAGATTTCTATCTTGGCTATAACGACGCCAAAGATGACAAAGCAAACATGATCGCCAACACCATCTCAGAGCTAGGATTCACCCATCACATCTCACAACCCTTGCATAATAAAGGGAGAACCCTTGATTGGCATCGGACCTTAACTGCGACACCACCATTCTATCCAACACACCCTGTGCCTGGACTGACCACCACCTGATCACCTTCACCATCAACAAAAACAAACATGCCTCACCACCGACAACTAATGCCCCACCTGCATTTACAAGAAATAGCAAAAACATCACAGCTGAGAAATTAATCCCATTGCTCCAACCCATCATCGACTTCACACCCACTATTGCCAACCCCACAGATCTAGTAGACCTATACAACTCAACTATCCTCAAAGCCATCAACACTGTTGCGCCGCTTAAATTACGCACAGCCAAAGCACGCGCTCACCTCAACTCTTGGTTCACCCCTGAACTAAAAACACTTCGGAAAAACAAGAGACATGCCGAATCAGTATGGAAACACTCCCCCTCAATCATCAACAAGATGTCTTATACCTCAGTCTCCAACAACTACAAGCAAGCCATCGTCCAAACAAAAATAATATGTATAATGAGAGAATCAGTAAGGCCAAATCTAACACAAAAGAGCTCTTTAATATCTTAACAGAGCTCGAATCCCCATCACCCATAGCTGACACATGCACCAAAGATACCTCTTGGTGTACAAATATACAAGAAGCCCTCCTTGGTAAAATTGCTATGCTCCAAGCAAAAATCGAAGCTAAGAAAGCTAGCCTTACGACTGCTAATAACTTCACCCCATCCCCTCCCTCCAAACAAACAGACAACAGTACCCCATTTGAATTCTCAACCATCACCACCAAAGAGGTCGAAGACATAATATCCACCCTGAAACCGTCCAAATGCCAAGGCGACACCTGCCCAGCCCCAGTAATCAAAGATGCGGCCAAACATCTAGCCCCTTTCATCACCTCACTCATCTCTTCATTCACTTCAAGTATGGTACCTGACAATCTTAAGGACTCTTGGTGCTCAAGAAACCCACACTGGACCCTAGCATTGCCACAAACAACAGACCCATCACAAAAGTGCCTTTCCTCTTAATAATTCTGGACAGAGCAGCCTACCTGCAGATCCAGAACCACCTAGAGAAAAACAACTTACTTGGACTAAGACAATCTGGCTTCCGCCCTACACATGGTACAGAGACCGCCCTGATCGACCTCAAGACTCAAATGGACAATCTAAAAGACAATGGAAAACTGGCCCACCTACTGCTTCTTGACTTATCAGCCGCTTTCGACTTAGTAAATCATGACATTCTATGCAAACACCTAGCCTCTGGAGCCAACTTTTCTGACAAAGCTAACACCTGGTTTCAATCCTTCTTGAACAATAGATCCATGAGGGTCTTCGCACCCACCGCTGCTGCCGAACCAGCCCCTGTTGCCTGCAGCGTCCCACAGGGATCCTGAGTCTTGCCCACACTATACAATGTGTTTACAAAACCTCTATTCGACATGCTGGATCATTTGGGTGTCATCTACACAAACTACACAGATGACATTCAAATACTTATCCCACTAACAGGCGACTACTCCACTGACAATAAAGTCCTCAACAACAGTTACTCTATCATCCAAGAATGGATGGACAAGCATGGACTATGGCTCAATGACGACAAGACCGAGCTTCTTCTCTTAGGTTACCAATCCAGACTCAACCTTGACAAACTTTACCAAACATTCACCGCTGACAGCAACAACATCTCTGTATCTAATAACCATGTCGAAACCCCAGGAATATACCTCGACTCTTCCCTCACCCTGACTAGACAAATCAATGCCATCTCATCCTCTACCGCCTACACATGCAAGCTTATCAACGCTTGCAGACCTAATCTATCTACATCCAACTGCACAACCATTGCTAGAGCTTTGGTACTGTCTAAAGTAGACTATTGCAATGCACTCTATCTCGGCACCAGCCAAAAGAAGATTGACAAGCTTCAAGTTGTTCAAAATAATGCTTTCAGTGCAGCCTTGAATATACCAAAATTTGAACACATTTCAGACCTGAGACGTTCCACCTATTGGCTATCTGTACCACAAAGAATTGAGTACAAAACACTGTCCCTCACCCTCAAGTGCCTGTCCAGCCAAGCCCCCAAATACCTTGCTGACAGCTTCACCCTTAACATTTCATGTCGGCCAACCAGGTCGGCCCAAACCCATTGCTTAAATATCCCCAGACGTAAGCTCCAAAGAGCAGGTGGCTCAAGCTTCCAAGTGCTTGCCTCAAAAATTTTGAACTCCCTACCACTTGCACTCAAACCGAACCTTCCTTCCACTGATTCAGACAAAATGCTAAAACCTGGCTTATCGCCAAAGAGGCCTAAACCCGCACCCATTATTCACCTGAGACACTTGTACATATATTTATAGACATATGTAGCCAACATAACAAGCATTAACCTCTTTTGTTGTAATTATACTGTAAATATCCTACTTGTTATTTCTGTACTGAATATCCCCGTTCCACAACGGACTGCACAAACTGTGAACAACATGTATTACAAAAACTATGCATGCAAACCGTCTATCCTGTACTACAACAACCATGTATATATTACCTGTTATCTTGTAACCATGTCAAGCGCCCAGTTGCCGTAGGGCCAGGCAGCGCTATACAAAACAATAAACTAAACTAAACTAAAGCAGCGGGGCCTGATCCCAGTTGCATGGAAGACGTTTCCACCTGGTGTACCTTCCATTGCTGTGAGTTTATGCCAAATTTACTGGAGAGCTGCTGTTGCAGAGAAAACTCAAACTGTTTGGCCTACATAGCTGAGGAAGACACACCACTGCTATGTGTTAACCAGCTGCATGATTTCAGGGCAGCCTGTCTTACAAGATCTGTGTTGTGAATGATGGTGGTCCTTATGCCTTATATTCAAGCAACAATTTGCCCTCATAATCCAAGTAATGAGAAAGTATCCTCTTTATACGTTGAATGTTTAACAACCGAGACTGCTAACATTTTATGTTGTTCCCCTACATCATTATAGCTTTGATGGATCATTGATAAAATAATGTTTCTGGTATTTGAAAAAATGTCTCGTTGTAATCTCAAGACAAAGGCCCTCATTACGACCCTGGCGGAAATCGAAAAACGATGGCGGAAATGCAATACCGCCATCGAATAGCGCTCGGTGCGACTATGACCCGTCACCGCAAAGTACGAAGCCATTAGCGACACCGTAGTGAACGCCAACGCTAACTGCACCAAGCACGCGCGCGCGCCATGCCAAACCGCAAACACCACCATGGCGCAAGGGTACGCCAATTCCGACCCTAGCGGACATGTACCTAACGCCATCAGGCATGGCGTAATGTACCATTCCGCCATGGCGAGAAGTACGGCATCGCGAATCAACCGTAAACGGCCCCACTGAGTGCCTGTACACCGCTCCCTGCCCACAAAGTACAACTCCCCGTAGGTGCAATGAAGCCACAATGCAACCATTGAAATGTACAAGTCACCCATGCATGGCAACGAACAAAAGAAACACAAGAGGGGCCAATGGGAGCTGCAGGGCACAGATGGCACGAATACAGAAGCCATCCCAATGGACATGACCACAGTCCCCCACCAAGAAACGCACGCAAACACAGGCACCTGTGACCAGCAATATTCCGAAAATCACATCATTCCACCAGTCCACCTGGCTGACCGGCATCTGTTACACAAAACCCAATCCCCCGCCCCTGAGCATGACAACATTCAAACAGTCATATTGGCAGCCCCCATCCCTGACCTCACTGGGCTTCGTAGGCAAACGCGCCCAGCACAGTACCACGCAACTAAACCCCGAAGCTGGAACCCAATGCAGATCTCCTCACAATACATCGCCCCCCAAATAGGCATATGCCACATCACTTGCAAAGAAAAACGCTACACGGGCCAAATCAGAATAGAAATTTTATGCACATCAAAGTCACCAAGCCCATACAGCCATCAGGCCATGAACTCCAAAACACTAATCACCATTGTGGGCTGCATCCGCAAGAAATGACCAGCCACTACCTGTGTGTCGCCCTGTTCCCCCATGGTACACAGAGCCACATTCACGTACGAAAAGGCAACATGGAAGCGCACAGAACCGCAGGGCCGACCCAATGGGGAGGCACTAGTCCAGCTGAAAGGCCGAAATGTTGCTCCGAGCCACCAGTACTGCGTAAGGGCATGTGGGCCATTGGCGATCGTCCCATAAGATCGTAATGCTGCTCCACTGATTAACACGAAGCAGCAGGTGTCGGGAGTAAAATCCATCTGCAGGAGTGGCATACAGATGGCAGTGGCAAAAGGGGAGGAGATACCTGTCAACCAAAAGAAAAGAAAAAGAACAGAATGGCCATCAGAACTACATTCCAACAACTCACTTCAATGATCACACGAAATCCACAGCCATATGCATGCTAGCCCACTCAAAAGGATCATCACCACCCCAAAACCACTTGCGACTCATAACCATCTATATCGAGGTGCAAACACCATCACAAACGAGTGTACCTGTGCATGCGTCTGTCAAAACAGATTCCATCAGATGGGAATGTTAACGTGCATGGACACAAGTGTCTGAGGGCGCCTCGAGACAGGGAGGGCTCAACAAGGCCAGATAGACGATGGTCCCACTATGGCAGCCCTGCATCACATAGCGTAGGGGAGGCGGATAGATCCCAAGAAGCACTGTACATGGCAAACTCTGTATCAAATCACCTGCCCATGCATCCATTCATCATTCCCTCATCCCGGGATCAAAACGCCTGAATAATTACTCACATAACATTAGAAACATCCATTGAGTCTGTGCGTTATGCAGCCTGCTAAATCCACAGTGCCCCAGCCCGTAATTCC
Source organism: Ambystoma mexicanum (assembly GCF_040938575.1). Lineage (NCBI taxonomy): Eukaryota > Metazoa > Chordata > Amphibia > Caudata > Ambystomatidae > Ambystoma > Ambystoma mexicanum. The sequence continues at coordinate 418,314,776 of NC_090925.1, forward strand.
AGTGTTGTGAAGTAACATGTATTTGGGAACGGACGGCCTCATCGCCCACGTAGCTATTGCGCATCCCAAACTATTCATATCAATCATTGCTCCCTCGCCATGGGCCCTGTCTCAAGGACATAGAACAATAGAACGTTATATTTGCAGTCAGACCTGTGGGCATCTCCTCGCCGCTAGCTGGAAACCGAAAGCGCCGCCCTTCGAATTCCTCATTTGCAACATCACGTCGAAAAGGCATCTGTGGCCGTTTGAAATCACTAATTATTCCATCGAGTGCGGCTGTGTGTGAAAATGGCAACTGCCTTCACCCACAAATGGGACGCCCCGCCCGTCGTTGCAACTCGGTACAGTGATGCATGAGGGCCCACCGTTACTCGAGTACTACGTTCCACTGACCCTTCACAAGTCTGTTCGCGACTGCACAGATAGTATGGGAAACAATGGGACCACAGCAGAATGAACATATCAACCAATCTTACACGGCCATCGGGTACAAATACATGATTGCAATAGCAAGATACAATTCCCCGATTTGCAGCGTTGTGCGCGGGACGTGCTCGGCCAAAGGGGAGAGCAGTTTGCACAGGTGGAATCAATCACCACAGGTGGAGGCCATACAGCCTGAAAACACATAAATTGCACAGCCAGTCTCCTCCCACAACCACACCGAAATGCTACCGGCAGGACTCGCGATGTTGGCCCTGGGGGACCTGATAGCACTGCAAGTGCTCCGACTCCAAGAAGAAGACGAACACCAACTACAACCAGCCGCACGGAGGAGACGCAGGAGGAGGAGGAGGCCAAGGCAGGGCCAGCAAGGCCCACCAGCACAGCCACTACCACCACGCAGGCAGCCCGCAATACCACGCCTCCGAGCACATCCGTTCAACCTCACTGATGAGCAGATCCACACCCTCTACCGTCTGGACCGGGACACCATAGCCGCCATTGTGGACATGACACAGGCTGACCTTGTCAGCATGATAGATAGCCCAACCGCCATCCCACCCCTACTGAAGGTGGTGTCTGTACTCCACTTCCTGGCCACAGGCACCTACCAGCACACAGTCGGACAGTTGCATGGCATTTCTCAGCCACTGTTCTCACGGACACTATTGCAAGTGCTCAAGTGCTCGATGCCCTCCTGCAGCACGCAGACGACTACATCTCTCTACCACGCTCGGAGCAGGAAATAACCAACACAAAAGTGGGATTCCATGCACTTGCCGGCATACCGGGTTGCATTGGTGCCATCGACTGCACCCATGTTGAATTGGTCGTCCCACATGCCATGGAGGCCCAGTACCGCAACCGAAAACAATTTCATTCCCTGAATGTACAAATGGTGTGTGACTCCAACAGGATCATTACACATTGTTGTGCCCGATTCCCTGGATCAACCCATGATTCTATGGTCTTGAGGAACTCTACAATACCACGCTACATGGAGCGACACGCAGGGAACAGATCCTGGCTACTCGGTGAGTCTCATTACATGCATGATGATGTGGGGTATGTGAATTGGCAATGACCTGGCAGGAAGGGGGGGGGGGGGGGGTGTGCGTACGTATCAATGGCATTCCACATCATACGTTTCTCGTCCACATACAGGTGATGCTGGATGTCCACTGAAGAGATGGCTCCTCACACCAGTCCGGAACCCACGGGACCAGCATGAGGAGGACTACAACCATGCCCACTCATGTACCCGTGTAGTCATAGAACAGGCATTCGGCCTACTGAAGGGCCGTTTCCGCTGCCTCAGCAGGTCTGGCGGGGCACTCCTGTACCGCCATGAGAAGGTTGCAAAGATGGTCATGGCATGTGTCATGCTCCACAACATGTGCGTACGTAGAAATGTGCCCATGCCCCCTGACGCAGAACTGCAAGCACCTGATGATGGTCATGATGAGGGTGGGGATGTGGCAGCACCTCATGGAGTCTGCAAGGCACCGGAGGCCCGTGACATTCGTCAGCATCTCATTGATGTGTGCTTCTAGCACTCACGCCTGGTGGCTGATACATGGACACGGGACTCGTGGCACTACGTGTGTCTGGGACATGCACAATATGGACTGTACGCCTATGATGGCCTAGTACACAAAGATCAATGTCCACACTTCTCATTGGTTGATCGTGCACTTTTTATGGCATATGTGATATAATGTTGAACACCCTATCGACCCGCCACCCAAGTGAGCCCAACACACCCCCTCCACCCTCCTACCTCCCCCCGAACACCAGTGTCCAAAGATGCTCATTGTCAGTGGGCTGTCGCTATTGCATGCCCCCTCTGCGGGTATCAGGGGCACCCCTGCCTGTGGAGCGCAGGTTCCTTCCAGATCTACGTTGGGGGCTGCCCTGGACGGAACTTGCAACGGATGATGTGTCTGCCTGCTCACGTCCATGCATGTCCCTAAGGGTTTGCGAGAGCTCAGTGAGCACACGGCGCACTGCGGCAAGTTCGGCACATACGTCTTTGGACGTCGCATGCAGTTCACCCCTCAGGCTCTCGGTGCTTCTCTCAATTTGTGCCCTTAGCGTCTCTGTACCTCTCTCCATTTCTGCCCTAAGTGTCTCAGTTGATGTTTCTATGTCTGCCTTAGTGCCCCCACATTCATCGGCATGGTCCTTGAGGAGTGTGGCCAGTTGCTGCTGTTGTTCGATCAACTGGTCGAGGGACTGTTGCCTCTGCTGGGCCATGGCCATTTGCGGGGGTGTCACAGAGGGGCTGTTGTCCTCATGTTGCCTTGCCACAGGGCTTGTGGGGGATGGCCAGTCGTCGTCTTGTGGGTGCCCCTGCGTGGTATCCTCATGTTGTACGGGATGGGACAGACAGGGGGATTGGGACAGGTCATGGATGGATCTGACTTCGGCATCCCCGTTTTCTGTGTCCGAGCATGCTGCCATCAATGGGGTGTCACCTATGGTGCTACTGCCACCAGAGGCAGTGCCTTCTGTGGCATCCATTGGGGGGACCTGTGGTGGTGGTGTTGTGGGCATGCTGGCTGCTGGGGTGCCTGTTGATGTTCCCTCCTCTGTGCTGCCACCTGATTTGTGCTGCTGCCGTGTCTTGATGCGTGCAGCTGAGGGGGAGGGTCTCTGGCCGTTGGTCTTGGCCCTCTTTGCAGGTGTGCTGGTAGGGGTGTCCTGTAGCTCGTCGTTTGGATCGGACCCTGTGGTGGAGTAAAGGAGGGCGAGTGTTATTGATGGGTCTGTGGGAATTGGAATGGCATTGTATCACATGCTTTGGGGTGGTACCTGAGGGTGATTTGGGTCGGGGCCTTGGAGGTGCTTTCATTTGTGTGTGGAGTGAGGGTGCAGTTGTTTGGCAGCCTGCAGTTAGGGTGTGCCTGCTGCACGTGTAGTGCGTGTTTTAGGGGTTTTTAATTATTTATGTATTTATTGTGGGTTTTAACGTGCGCTATCAGGCCGATGTGTGTGGACGTTCTCCTGGACATGTGTTTCTGTTGCACTATGTGGACGCATGGTACTTCACATGGATGGACTGTGTGGATTTGGCATTGTTTTATCTGGCCCACCTACCTGAATCTTCGGATGTCTGCACTCCTTTCTCCATCCCTCCGACTCCCTCTATGCTCTCCATTCCGATGGTGGAGGCACAGATTTCTTCCCAGGGGGTCAACTTGATGGGTGATTCAGGACCTCCCCCGGTGGCTGTGGCAATGTTGCGGTTGGCAGAGAGTATGCTGCGGACGCGTATCCGCAGGTCGTCCCATCGCTTGCGGCATTGCTGTGGGGTGCGGGGTGCGGTCCCCACCGCACTTACCCGCTGTGCCACCAGAGCCCATATGGCCTTCTTGTTTGCAAGTGCCGTCCTGGTCATTTGCGTGCAGAAGACGACGGCAGCATTCTCCTGGAGGGTTTCTGTTAGCACGGTGAGTTCCTCACGGGAGAAGTGGACCTGCCGCTTGCGGTCGCACGCTTTCTTCGCTACTTTTCCCATTTTTCTTGGTTTCGCTAGGGTGGTTGACGGGTTGGGGTGTGTTTCAGGGTAGTGATTTTAGTGGTTGTGTGGTTTTAGTGTTTTTATAGGTGTACGCCGGGATGTTTCCCGTTCCGGGCCCGTGTTTTAACTTCCGTTTCCGTATATTTCCGGTCACCGTACTTTCCGGTAGGCGCACACTGCGGTGACCGCTAAGAGGGGTGGCGGTATTGCACCTAGGGCGCCGTACGGCGGCGGTGTGGGCCGTTTTGGGGTCATTTCCGCCATCGCGGACTTTGCACTTCCGCCGTGGCGTGGTGCTCGTGCCCGATGGGTCGGAATGGGCCGCACTTTGCTCCTTCGTGCAATGGCGGAAACGCTATTTACGCTGTGGCGCTCCGGTCAGTCGCTTTCCGCCAGGGTCGTAATGAGGGCCAAAGTATTTCACATTATATTTAACAACCATTAAATCTTTTATACTTTAAAGTCAAAAACAATATTTCCCTATGTTCCAAACTTTTTTTGCTGGAATGGGTGTTCATATGTCTAATTCATCCCTTTTTGAAAACAAAAGTACGAAGTACTTTGCCCAAAAAGATACTTTTTTAAGCATTACAATGCCTTGTATTTCAGAAGACAGTGCAAACAAAATACATGGAATTATTTGATTCATTCAAATAAACTGTTTCTGTATCTCTTACACAGATGGTACAGGCTTGAGGTCTATTGAGCATTTAAATCTTGGATTCATGGAAGACTGGGATTACTCGTTCAATGAGTAATACCTGACTGTGTGGTCCGAGCCATTTGTGGGAAATTCCCCAGGGACTTCGGGCAATACATGGGATTTGTACAGAGAGTAGCTCAACCACTGCAGTACAAATTGTAGTTTGTCAATGCCATCAGCCTTACCAAGCTAAATTTACAAAAATTATGTAATAATAAAAGTTATTGGAAATAAATGGTAAGTCACCAACACATCCAAACATCTAATATTTATAAATGTATGCTATACCAAGAATATCATGAAAGATCAGTGTCCTTTAACAAGTTTCCTGTACTATTGTGCTCACCTCAACCACATCGATCCCCCTCTGGGCAGTTTGCACCTGTGACCGTGCGCTCCCAAGGGAGCTGCGCTAATGGGAACTAAAAAGGTGGTGAATACCGTGTACACCTCAAAGGCTTCTTTGGCATGCCTCCATATTCCACTTTTAAGACCCTAGCCCTGCAATCAACATATGTATGCGTCTTTTGACTATATTTCGGGGCCTATTACACTCCCCTCATCCACATCCATCCCCCTTCGGTATCAATAGCAGTTCCCACCGGTGACTGTGCGCTCACAAGGGGGGTGGGTGATAACGAACAAAGTGCTGATTACCATGTACACCTCAAAGGCTTCTTTCGCATTGGGGAACATTGGCCACATGGCCACCCCAGACTAGTGTCTCCAGCCTCTCCTTTGAAGACCCCGTAATTGCAATCAACATACGTATGCATCCTTTGACCATTCCCGAGCCTAATATGCTCCCCTCATCCACATCCATCCACCAGTTCCCCAACTTTCAGATTCAGGACATTTCCAGGGAAGCTAGAAACACATTTTTTTATTAGAACTTGACTCCCACATATTTTTGGAGTATCTTGGTTCAGTGGTTACTGGGTAAGGTGACATGTCTAATGGGTTCCATGTAATAATGTCGCCACAAAAATCTCGCCATGCAAAAATATCGCCGAAAAATGGCCGTTTTTTGTGGCAACATTATTGCATGGAACATGCGGGGGACACCCCCGCAACCCCAAACTTTTTTTTTTCTTTGCCCCTGTCCCCATATATATGGTCACCCATATAATATCGCCGCAACCTTTTCCCGGCGATATTATTTACGGCGACCATATATATGGAGATAATATTACCTGATACCGTCTAATGTAAGTCTATGGCCACATAATTCCAATGTTGATTTAAGCCTGGACTAAATTCCTTAGCCTTCGTTCTCTTAGGGCTAATGGATGCTGAAGAGATTCTTATCCTTCAGGCCACTTGGCTTCACCTCTGCCCTGTAAACATCATGAGGCAGTACTGTCATTTGTCCTTCCAATCTGGAGTCCACCCCATTTCAGTTCTAAAGTTTTTTTTTCAGAACTTTACCCATCCAGGCTGGCTTTGTTGTTGATCTGGCCATCATAAATTCCTGTTATGCATGAGCCGAGTGCTTCTGCTCACGCCTCACAGAGATCTCACTTCCAGATAAAGAGCCAAGCAGATGTGCAACAACCTACAGTCATGTCTTTCTTGGGTCCATCCAGCCCATGTATGCTGCATCTGCAAGAAAATATCATTTTCAATTGTTGCATTTGTTTTTGATGTGAAGACTTTCATTTCTTTTAATAACTTGCATTTCGCTATCACTATTCAATGCCCTTCTTGCTGATATGTTAATTTTCGAAAGAGACCACTTATCTGCAAGTCTTGCAAAATGGAGACACTTCTGGAAATTGCAGTATTAGTATTTGAAAAACCCTGCTTTTCATGTAGAATTATACTTTTACTTTTTCTCGGCCTAATCAACTACATGCAAGGCCCTTCTGCTTCAGTGTCTGTCCCTTGCTTTGCACTTCCAATATTTTAAATGTGGCAGCTGAAACAGACAGGCTGCCCTTTCGTCATTTGCAAGGTTTATTTTCCCATTTTCCATATATTCCTTGTGTCACTTTCAGGAAGCACAAATCTGCATTCACTAGGACCCTTGTGTGCGTGAAGGTTTTGGGGCTGGCATGTCATTTTTCCAGTGTGCCTTTTCCATCAGACCAATGTATTTCGCAATAGAGGCCTAAACTGGCCTTTCAGTTCATGTCATTCTGGGGCTGTCATGAAACCCTGCACTAATGTCGATGGGCAGATGTCAACTGCAGTTCAAAACATCTTGCAAGCTAATTTTTGTGGTTTAGGGGAAGGAAGCCATTCTAGAGGGGGGCCGGGATTTGACTGCACTCTATTCAGCTTTTAGCTGTGGCAGTGTTTGTACTCTACAACCTTTGTTTTTCCAATGATATTGACTACAACTCCCATCAGCCATAACACAGACAATATGGAGGGACAATGGCAATTGAAAATCAAAACCTGTTGAGAGTTACAGTTGGCAAACAGTGACATTGTGCTTGTTGGTAACAGGGTGCTCACTCCCCAGGACATTGCTTGGTCCACAGGTGGCCTAGCATACCCAGGATATTTAGTAATGTCAATTGGGGTGACTACTTTTAATTTCCCATATTGGAGCTCACACGCAAGACTGCCCCTGGGTGGTTGCAGTGCGCTTTATAATCAACCTAGCATAACATATCGATTCAAATAATTAAAAACATGCATGAATAAATGAATTCACATTCACTGTGGGAGTTCTGCGGTGAGTCAGATGTCCGAAGACTGCCCTTTGTTGGTCCAAGGTGTATGATGGAGCTAGTTGCCTGCTTAAGTGGGAACCTGTGAGAGGGGTGCTGTACCAGGTCAGTGGAGCTGAACAGGTGGACATGCATGTCTTTGTAGCATGCAGATGAATTCCGTTATCCTGTTCTTAATGTGTTGGGTGTCATTCCCTGTGAATCTTGCTTGGACAAAGTAGTAAATCGTTCCTTGTTGTCCGAACTATGACATTTTGCTTTTCTAGATCATACAATTTAAATAGGATGCACACCCTCTGCCCTGGGGAATGCTGACAGCTGCTAAAATGACACTTGCCCATCCTCCGCAGTAATGTCTTGCAATGGGTAGTTGGGCAGCAGTACACCTGTGCGCTTCTTTGTTGTAACCATAGGGCAGTGGCAAGTGATCCATTCTCTGAGAGGGAACAAATGGTAAAGGTGTTGATCAGTGTGAATGGGGTACCGGTGGGCATTACACAGGGTTGTGGCAGTGTTGGAGAAACTGTCACGGAGTGATGTCATGAGAAGTGTCAAGATATGCGTCATGTGGGGCGCAACAGTCAGGTTCGTTGGGCAGGGTGTTGAGGAAATGATGGGGGGATCAGAATGATTGGTAAAGGTGTGGAGAGGGCATCAGCCCTAAGAGTTCTGGCATTGACATTTGAGAGTGCTGGGGTGCAAATCATGGAAAGAAGTGTTATGTGTCATAGACATGGGCTATTCATTTTAGGATTGCTCCTAGATCATGTATTCTAAATTGATTGTATACAGCGCAACCTGTTGCAGCTGCAGCTGATTACCCAGCTCCCAGGCTCCCTTTGGACGATCATTCTTAAATAGGAAGCACTGTCCCTTACGAAGTGCAAATGCCACTTCTGGTTGCACTGTTCAGTAAAATCCATCTGCATTCAGGGGCACAAGTTGTGGGGGCAGCTCTACAGGGGCCAGGAATGTTTTGCAGGGACACAAAAGCTGTCCTTATTAATACCAAGGACATTCCTGCACGTTCTGAACATCAGCCTCGTCATCGAGATCGCAGTTAAGTTCTGATGCCAGCTCCTTTCCCTGCTGATCATTTCATCCACGGGCTTCTTGTGCACTCCTTGCATCTCCACTCTGTCGCTGGCATTGTTGGCTACTTGGTCTGCCCCTGATATTTCCACCACTCCATGGTGTCACTCACCCAGAGAGACTGGCTCCATCAATATGATGTCTAGCACTGGTATACTCAACACAAATGGTGGCGCTAAAGAGAAGAAACATACAGCATGTTAATGTCCTGATGCCCTCACAATTTAGAAGCACTTTATATTATTTATTTATTATTTATTATTTAGTCCCCACACAATCAATCCCTTTCCATGCCGGTACAGAAATGGTAAATGTAATAGTTTAGAATAGGGGAAGAGACACAACAGAGACAAACCTTACAGTACAGTGAAGTGCATCAACTTAACTTCCTTGGAAAGACGACCTTGTTTTTCACAAAAGGTGCTAAGATTTTCTTGGTACATTCAATGCCAAGTACATCATGACCAAACACTGATCTATCAATGAAGGCAAGCTTGTGTGTGACATAGTCCAATTCTTGTTTTAGACCTGTTGGTCTCCATTTAGAGATTTGTGTGTTCAGGTTGAGTTGGGTCTTGGAAAATACTGTGTTCAGAACTGAATCAGTAGTAACAGTACACCTGGCAATGTCTCCCTCAGTCGCATGCTTTCAACAGAAGTTCTATCATGTCCGCCATCCTATAGTAAGCTGGCTTTCACTTTGAGGGTGCCAGTTCACAGTGCAAAGGGAAGGCATTGCAGCGTACTTAAGCTCCAACACAATAACTCTGATGGTACAAAAAATATAACTCTCAACTGTGAGTCTGTGAATGTGTGAGGGAAGAGAGGGCTGGTTTAGGGAGTAGCAATTTTATTGGAGCTGCTGCTGTTGGCCAAACAACTGTAGAGGTGGGTTAATCGTGAAGGGCAGATTCTTTCTGTATAAGCAATGCCTCTCAAACTGCCTTCTCAAGATCTAAAAGGTATGAAACCCATTCCAAAATACAAATAAATATGGTTTAAATAATGGCGCCAAAGCTCACATAAGCTCCCTGTGAGGATCCAGGAATAACACGCGGGAACAGAGTACTAATGTTTTGGGATAAATACTTTTATTAATTCAAAAGGGTTTGTGAAAATTCCTCACTATCCCTAGTCTAAGATGTATTTCCCTGCCTCAACCAAAACTAATGGGTCTGTCCTTAGTCAAGATGTCCAACATGATAGGTCCTGTGTCCGTAATCCTGTCACGGTTTATTACACGGCACCCGCCAGCTAGGAAACTCCTTCCCCTACAATGGATGTGGCGCACAATAAAACGCTTTTTATTTTTAGTATACTACGGATTCTGTTTGAGTAGGCCTCTAGGCAGTGTCGCACCCAACCTCCACAAACACCCCATGTCAAAATGAACTAGGGACCAGGCCAGTGTGTATCTATAAGATATTTATTAATTTATTATTTAATGAACAAGGAAAGTAATCAAAATACAGCAGCCACCACAATTGTGGTAACACAAATGCAATATCCCATCTAGAGGGACCAAGTGGAAATGGTCTGTTACACTCGCTTTTGTTTTAATGACAAAATAGGAAAATAACAATTCCACACAAAGTGATAGCACCACAGTTTAGCACTCCCCCCTGCAACGCTCACCCCCAAACCTCAATTAAACGTGATTCCTTTGAATGGAAGGCAGTGGCAAGGAGTAGGAATATAGGGGGGAAATCGGATTTGAGGTGAAGATGGGAAGCCAGCAAAGAAAGGAAAAACCAGTTTTTGGAGCAAAATGGCAAAATGGGATTCTGATTATTACTCACAACTGCTAGGGGACAGAATAGAAGAAAATGTGTGTGACTTATACTTAGGAAATAGGCAAAGTTTTAGAGAATACTAATCAGCACACCAGGACAAAAGAAATAAAGTAAGAAAATCGGATTTGAGAAAATGCAAATGCAAAGGGAGAATACAGTGGCAAATGGAAATTTGTTTACACTGGGGCTTACAAAATCTGTTTTCAGTGGCAAGGACAGAGGCACGTAACAGATAGACTTCTAGGCAAAAGGGATTGCTCACAATGGGAACAACGTTTGGGTTTAATAGGACAGATGCAAATGGGAATTCATTTGGTAATGCACACAATACATGGACACATTTGGTTTTTAGTTACAAGGAGACTTATTCTTTTGGGGCAACACTTTAATGACTATAACAATTAAATACAAACACCAGGAACAAGATGGTTGATTTCGAATTTCAACAATCTTGAACCATGAATTTCAATGGGGGAATTAATTGATTTACTTAAGAAAAATACTAAGGATTTACACAGACAACCAAGAGGTTTTTCAAAGGAGATATGCTAACATACACAGGCAAACAAGAGATTCTTCTATGGGGAGATGACTGGATTACACTGGCAATTTGGGGTTTTCAATGGGGTATTGGATTAAATGTACTACTACCAAAAAGGAAGGGCTAATGCAATTTAGGGCTGGGGTCATATGCTACTTACAAAGCACACCTTGGTTTAGGATTCAGGAAAGCCAGCTGGATCTCAGGACACTCTGGAAAGAAAGGGCAAGGGTCTGATCACTGCATTCTGAAAGATGGCAAGTTTCAGCAGCCTTCTCTCAGTCTTCCTTTTCTGTCTCCCCGGATTTTTCTATCTATTCTGAGTCCTAGTACAGCCCCGTTATATGTTAATGTTAAAGGAAATTTGTACCATGCACTATCACCACCGAAGTGGTCCCCTGGCGCTCTGGCGGCTCTGAAAAGGGGACGAGAGGGGGTGGGTTAGTGGGAATAAGCTGGAAAGGTGTTAGAGAGCAGTGATGTGCTGTTGGCAGCCTCAGCCCGGTGGGTCCGTTGGCTGGGCTTGGGGTGTTTTATGGTCCGTAGTCGTCGTGTGCTGTTGTGCAAGTCTATGTGTGGTTTGTTTTGTTGTTGGATTGTTGTAAAGTTTGTGCGGATTGCTGCGTTTTAGGCTTGTGGTTGTGTTTGGTTATAGTTTGAGAGGTGTATGCAGAGGGATGGAATTGTTAGTTGGTTGGTTAGATGCCATTGCTGTCTTTGCAATTGTGGGATTCCATCTAGGTGCGGTACATGCTAACAGTCACATTTCTGTCTATATGCGACGCAAGCTAGGGTTCAGAATCCTGAGTGTGGTGCATGCTAACAGTCACATTTCTATCTAGATTCAACGCAATATAGATTCAGAATTCTAAGTGCGGTGCATGCTAAGAATCACATTTCTGAAATTCCATCTAAGTGCGGCATATGCTAACAATTGCATTTCTGTCTAGATTTGGCGCGGGCTAAGCTTGAGAATTCCATCTAAGTGTGGCATATGCTAACAATCACATTTCTGAAATTCCATCTAAGTGCGGCATATGCTAACAATCACATTTCTGTCTAGATTTGGCGCGGGCTAAGCTTGATAATTCCATCTAAGTGTGGCATATGCTAACAGTCACATTCTATCCAGATACGACGCAAGCTAGGTTCAGAATTCTAAGTGTGGTGCGTGCTAAGAGTCACATATGCTAATAATCACATTTCTGAAATTCCATCTAAGTGCAGCATATGCCAACAATCACATTTCTGTCCAGATTTGGCGCAGACTAAGCTTGAGAATTCCATCCAAGTGTGGCATATGCTAACAATCACATTTCTGTTTAGATTTGGCGCAAGCTAGGTTCAGAATTCTAAGTGTGGTGCGTGCTAAGAGTCACATATGCTAACAATCACATTTCTGAAAATTCCGTGGTATATGCTAACAATCATATTTCTATCCAGATGCGATGTGGGCTAAGCTTGAGAATTCCATCGAAGTGTGGCATATGCCAACAATCACATCTCTATCCAGATGCGACGCGGGCCAAGCTTGAGAATGCCATCTAAGTGTGGCATATGCTAACAATCACATTTCTGAAATTCCATCTAAGTGCAGCATATGCTAACAATCACATTTCTGGCTAGATTTGGCGCAGGCTAAGCTTGAGAATTCCATCTAAGTGTGGCATATGCCAACAATCATATGGCAGAAATGACATCACTAATTTTACAATCTAGGGGGAGTACCCTGTAATTATCCCTGCCTCCATAATTTGACAGTTTCTCTCTGTCTCTCTGCCCCCAGTCAGGATTGGATCAGGGATTTTGGAGCACCATCTGTCTTTCCCCTTTATTACCCTGCTTTGTTCTCAGCTCAACTTTTTGGCAAAAGCGAGTTATGTGATTTAACTTTATAATTTTACTAGCCACTGCAGTGTGAATCATATATTCGGTTTTTGCTGGTCATAAGGAATTAGGTGAGCCGATCGACAACTCCGTAAGATGTAGCATGGCCATTTGGCACATTTTTGTCCTTCTTATAAAACGTACAACAGTTATGAATCTGCAAATGATCAAGCATGTTCCTAATTTCATTTTCCATCCTTTCACCAACTGTCACATTTGTCACCTGTTCAGATCAGCCAGAAAACTAGTCTAACTGGCCATTTCAGTCCACAAAATCCCAGGTTAATAAAATGTATGTCCACAAAACCGTCTGGAAATTACAAGAAAAATGGCATGAAATTGAAATAAATCCTTATGTGCTGGCTGCGCAAAATGCCTAAAATGGAAGTCTTTTTGTATTAATTGGGAGTGTCTTGTTCCAACTGTGGGAGGGCCACCCTATCCACCATAGCCATCTGTTCCCCTCGGTCAGCCGGTGACCAAAGGGTTTTATGATTCCCTTTGAAATTGGCAGTTTGCTCTTTGAAGTGGGTGCAGGAACGGCTCACACCTGCTTGTCATGCTTCAGCCACATTTTGCCTTCTTTGAAATCTCTGGGCTCCTGCCTTCATGTCTGCAGAACAGGGAATTATGATACCATCAGCAGCATCACATTTTATTGTGGGATTGTTCGCTGGTAGGTGTGACTTCCAGATGGAAGCAGGGCTTTTAATTGTGAAGTTTCCTGTCCCCAGCCAGAACAGATTTTTCCAGAAGTGTCACTCCAACTGTCAATGGAGTCTGGTGGGGGAAACCTAATATACACTTGCTTTGGTCACCCCACCCACATCAGGTTTTGCTTTCTAACATTTCCTGTGAGCAGTGCTATCGTTTTTCCATTGTGGCTTCTTAAAGCTGTTTTTTATTTGCAAATACATATGCAGGCCGTTTTATGCTTTTAATGTTTAAAATCCTGTCTTGCAGGTGACAGGATTCTTTGATTTCTCCTTCTTGGGTGAATTTATATTGCTGCTTGTCCATAGATGATGATGGGTAGGCCCCCTTTCCCCATGGTTCTTTCATTTGACATGAACAAAGCGGGAAAAGCCAGGCCATTTTTTGTTGCAGTGTTTAAAGGGCTGCTGTTCATGTGAAGGTAAAAGCAAAAGCCGTTTTTGGTTGTAGTGTTGACATTCTTGCCCCTCATGTGAAACAAAATTAAAGCAAGGCTGTTTTTAGTTGTAGTGTTGAAATTCGTGCCCCTCATGTCAAATAATAGTAAAGCAAGGACGTTTTTGCTTGCAGTGCAAAACTTCTTGCCATTCATGTGAAATAAAAGTAAACCAAGGCTGTTTTTGCCTGCAGTGTTTAAATGCTTGCCTCTCATGTGACTGGGAAAGCAAAGCAAGGCCGTTTTTGGTGGCAGTGTTTAAATGTTACTGTTCAGGTGAAAGGGGCTTCTGCACCCAACAATCCTATGCTGGCCTTCACACTCTAATACTAAATCTAACGTGTGAGGGGTATTGTCAATGGATGTTGGAGGTGCACAAACATTCAAATCCAAGACAAAATATAAGTTCAACCAAAAAGTTCCAAATGGAAAAAATGTCAAAGTTCCAGGGCATGACTCCCTTCCCCAGGTTCAACTTCACCAATAGGAAACTTCACAAACAAAAGAATGATCAAGTTCCTGGTAAGCCAAGAGGGTGATTTTTTCCTCTTGGAGAGTCCACAATTCTGAGGGAAATGATTCCCTTCCCCAAACGCCTCTTCATACACATGACAGTTCGGAATCCCAAGTGCATGGGGTCTTCCTTGGAGTTCTAGTTCAAGTAACAACTTAGGTGTGAGACTCAGACTCATGGTTCACCTGGTATACTCCCCTGCCAAGTTCTTTTTCACTATTTCCAAAAACTCACAACCTCCAGGGCATGGGTCTTATGTGGGGTTCTCTTCTTTTAATGATTTAAGGTTCACATTTGACTGTACATGGTGTACTCCCTTGCCAGGTCTTTTCATACAGACTCTCTGTGCTTAACTTGCAGTCCTTCTCAAATATTGCGCCTGGTATACTTTCCTGGCAGGACTTTTACACATTCTTGAAACCACTTAGCTTGTAGTCTTTCTCATACACTTGCCTTTGCCTGCTATTGTCTCCTGCCAGGACTTTTACGTGCTCTTGAAAATGCATGGCTTGCAATCTTCTCATACGCTTGGCTTTGCCAGGTATACTCTCCTTCCAGTACTTATATGTGATTATTTTGAAACAATGTTTGCCCAAAACTGGCTTGTTAGATTTTGTTCACCAGAATTCATAATACCATTCACAAGCACTTTAGCTTCTTCATACACTTCATTCTGAGACTCTCGTGTCCCTTGTTCAATGTGGCATACACTTTTAAGCTCCATGGTAACCCGTTAGACTTCCCTGGACTTACCGGGTGCTGGGAATGCTCTTCGCCTGTCTTCATTCTGGTTTTCTTCAATCCCCTGGCTTGGCGTGCGTCCCATTACCATTGTGCTCTCTTTGTGCCTCTTCCACCCGTGGGCTGCTCCAGCTGCTTTGCGCTCATAGGTGGGGCTTCTCTGCACTCCAGCTTCCTCAGGCAGTCTCGGGTCTTGCCTGCCTGCAGCTTCCCTGGGCATGCTCATGCTCCTACCTGGGGTTCTGACCATCGACGTGCATTGCGGTCACAATCTGCTCCTGCAGCTCATACCCCTCATCAGCAGCAGTGCTGAATTTAAAGTTCCTGGCTTGTCAGATATCCAAAGACTAGACTGCGGCATTGGTTTACCAGTACTAGTCATCTTTATTGCTCCGGCCCTCTTCCTCATCCCATTTGTTGTTAGATTGTTCCCTATGTCATGTGGGGGAATACTGGAAGTTGAGTTGGCAAGGAGTTGAGGGAGGATATTACAATAGGCCATCAGGGCGTGGGTAAGGGAAGAGGCATCCCTATAGTGGGGTGGAGGATTATGTGATTTTCCCGAACAATGCCATATTGTTCCCCTGGGAATCACTTCCCCCCCCATGTGATCCTCCCACATATAGTTTCCCCCAGTGTCAGGATCAGGAAGTGGCTGCCGTCCCCTGGCAAAATGGGAAGAGGCTATCCCAGGAAAAGGAGTGATGACATCGTTGGATTCATCACATACCCTTCCCCTTGCCAAGATTCAAAAGGGGCATAAGAAAGGGAAGAGTTGTTGACATTCCCTAGGGTGACCTTTTCTCCAAGGAAACAAGCAAGGGGTTCCCACCTGTGGATTAGTTGATTCTTTCAAACATGGAGGTCCACCCCTGTAGGTTCTTATTCTTATTTGGGCCACCTGTAAGACCCGCTGGTCAAACTGGAGTACACTACTCCCTCTAACTATTTGGGCTGGCAAGTTGGAGATTACTGCAACTCTCAAATATACTTCTTTTTCCAAGATGGTAACGGCGAGTAGGGTATGTGGGTGGTTTTCTACATGGCCATGGACAAAGCCTACTCTTTCTTCTCCCATCTTTTTCCACCACCAGGGAAGTAATTCTGCTTGTATGGCACACCATTTGCTTCCACTATCCTGTTGGGCCCAGAGGAGTCTCCCTTCTAGAGTGTATAGAGGTAAGTGTTGGATCTTCTCCAGTCTTATTTTTCCTTCCTTTAGATATAGGTTTCTACAGATTCTCTTTCCAGTTTGTTAGTATAGTATCTTACTAGATTTGGCACAGATAATACTCATATAAGATGGTTCAGCCATCATTTTCTTATTCTGCCCATCCTGGCCAGGTTCTTTTAATGATGGCACGGTGGGGAGATCAGTCCTATTCAGGGGGCGTTGTCTCACTAAGTGGCCATACTCTCAACAAGAAAGACATAACTTCTGATCTAACATAGGAAATGGGGATATACTAGATGGTATATCTCCGTTTTCATCCCCTATCACCATAACATCAAAACCTGGTCCACTACCTTTAGGTTTAGCGAGTGTCTCGGATTCCTGTGAGCCATTGATTGGTAGCCCTGGGGTAGATGGCTCTTGCGCCCCCTGTTCAAAAGGGCAACACACCAAAGGGAATCCACATTCTTCCCACAAGGGATCTGGTTAATCTCTTGCAGGAGATGATGGTCTAGAGAATGGTGTCTATCCATCTTCCCCAGAGGGAATAGGAAACTCTAAAAGGGTATCTTACTTAGGGTGAAAACTATCTTCCCTCTCCCTCCCGGATGTGATGGGATTATTGTCCTGAATGCAGGATAATGCCTCTGGGGTTTTTGAAATCTCATACTTTTTCCATCTCTAAGGAACAAGACATTTTGCAAGATAGTAGGGAATTCAGAAGGTTGTTGCCCTCTCTGGTAAGGGACTTAACTTGGATTTTAGTGGTTGGGAGGGTTGGGTGGAATACCACTACCGTTTACTCAGGTGTTCTACTCTTCCCAGGCAATAAAGGGGCATGCTCATTAACCCCAGGTTCTATTTCTAGAGGGGAGCAGTTTTTTTGAAAATACGATGTCCTTGGAAAGTTTGACATTCTCCCATAAGGACTCACCCTTGGTCTGTTCACAGTCAATCTCCCCTTCTAAGGAATAATGAAAAGATTCTGGGGTTCCAATCTCCCTGGATGAACTTTCAGGTAACTTCCTCTCTTTTGCTTTTCCATGGATCTTATTAGATGGATGTTGTGATAGGGTCTCATACACCAAGCTTCCCATCAACTCGCCCCTTCAGATTTTAACCAGGGTTGAAGAAAAATTGAAAAGAACACATTTCAGTTTGTCTCCACAGGAGAGGAAGGACAATATCTTTAACTCTCTTTCTATATGGGACATGGCATAGATGGCAAAGCTGGTGGGGAAGATTATCTCCAAATCTAAACAGATTATTACCTTGTCCCTCCCCTGCACTAGTTAATCTCGGGGGCAGACAAGATAAGTGTTTCTCTCCATGACCTTCCTCATAGGGTGAATGGCTAGTGAGGTCAAAAGATAGAAGGTGACCCCTCTCCTATAGCCTCTGTGGTTATGGGGTTCATGGCCTCTCAACCGACTCTGACCTTGTGGTCTTGACCCAAGGAAGTGGGGTTGATTGGTCTCTGTCTCTTGCGTAAATGACCCACTGGTGGAAAGGATGATGTTAGTCCATTCTTTTCCAGATGTAACAACCGTGGGGCTAGAGCTTACACTATATAGCTTACTGCTCATTTGGGATCCCCAGTTTGTGTCAACTGAGCTTGATCCCAACCCTGACACCATATGTGAGGAGCCAGGAATGAGACGTGGACGCAGAGGACTCATTTCTTGGGATAAATACTTTTATTACAAGAAAAGGGTTTGGGAAAATGCCTCACTATCCCTAGTCTAAGACGTATTTTCCTGCCTCAACCAAAACTAATGGGTCTGTCCTTTGTCAAGCTGCCCATAATTATATGTCCTGTGTCCGTAATCCTATTCTGGCCCTCACACTCTAAAAGTAAATCTGAGGTGCAGGGGGTATTGTCCCTGGATCTTGAAGGTGCACAAACGTCCAAATCCAATACAAAATATAAGTTCAACCAAAAAGTTCCAAACAGAATATTTTTCAAAGTTCCAGAGAATGACTCCCTTCCCCAGGTTCAACTTCACCAATATGGAACTTCACAAACAAAAGAATGACTAATTTGCTGGTAAGCCAAGATGGTAGTTCTTTCCTCTTGGAGGGTCCATAGTTCTCAGGAAATGGATTCCCTTACCCAAGCTCCTCTTCTTACACAAGACAGTTCAGCATCCCAAGGGCATGGGTCTTCCTTGGATTTCTAGTTCAAGTTACAACTTAGGTGTGAGACTCAGACTCAGGGTTCACCTGGTATGCTCCCCTGCCAGGTTCTTTTCCACTTTTTCTAACATCTCACAACCTCCAGGGCATGGGACTTACTTGGGGTTAGCCTCTTTCAATGATTTAAGGTTCACAATTGACTGTGCCTGGTGTACTCCCTTGCCAGATTTTTTTATACAGACTCTCTGTGTTTAACTTGCAGTCCTTCTCAAATACTTACCTCTGCCTGGTATACTCTCCTGCCAGGACCTTTATGCATTCTTGAAACCACTTGACTTGTAGTCTTGCTCATACACTTGGCTTTGCTTGGTATACTCTCCTGCCTGGACTTGTATGCGCTCTTTAAAATGCTGGTTTTTCAATCTTTCTCACACACTTGGCTTTGCTGGTATGCTCTCCTTCCAGGACTTATGTGTGATTTTCCCTTTTGTCCATGAAGCAATGTTGCCCCAAAATCAGCCTGTTAGATTTTGTTTAACAGATTTCTCTTTAATATTCACTGTTGCCTGCACTTTGCTTTCCTCCTATAAATATGGCTTCAGAACCTGTTTGTGGTACTATTTTCAAGTACTTTAGGTTCTTCATACACTTAATTATGAGACTCTCGTGTCCCTTGCTCAATGTGCCATACACTTTTAAGCTTCCCGGTAAACTGTTCAGCTTCCCTGGGAATGCTCTTCTTCGCATGTCTTTGTTCTAGTTTCCTTCACTCCGCTGGCTTGGCGTGCGTTCTGTTAGCCATTGTGCTTTCTCCATGCCTCTTCCACCTGTGTGCATCTCCTGCTGTTTCGTGCTCCGCAGTGGTGGCTTCTCTGCACTCCAGGTTCCTCGGGTCGTGCCTGCTCATAAGCTTCCCGGCGTTAGTACCGGTGATGTGTGTTCCAGTCAGCATCCACTCCTACAGCTCACCCCTCATCCTCAGCGGTGTCAAATTTAAAGTTCTTGGCATATCGAAGCAATGTCCAAAGACTACACTGCAGCATTGGTTTGCCGGTCGTAGTCATCTTTATTGCTTTGCCCTCTTCCTCATCCCAGTAGCCGTCAGATTGTTCCCTATGTCATGTTGGGGAATTTTGGAAGTGGAATTGGCAAGGGGCTGAGGTAGAACATTACAATAGGCCATCAGAGCCTGGGGAAGGGAAGGGACACCCCTAAGGGAGTTTGGGGTATGTGAATTTCCCCAATGATACCATATTGTTCCTCTGGGAATCATCTCCCCCATGTCATCTTGCCACATAGAGCCACCCCCAGGGTCAGGATCAGGTACCGGCTGCTGTCCCCTGGCCACATGAGAAGATGGTATCCCAGTGAAAGGAGTGATGACATCATCAGATTAATCACATCCCACAAATATATTTGCATTTGGCCCAGAATTACAGTTTTTACTAATGCCTCTAAACTGCTATGTTGGCTGGATGCCGGTTGCAATGCAGCGGCTGCAGTGGTGTCTGTTACTCTAGAACCTACAGGATGCTTTTGTTATGTGTAGAGTATAATCTACATTTGTAATATCAGCTAACACGCAATGAACCTTTGCTGTGATACAAGACCCTTAGTCTCAGCAAGCAGCCTCTGGAGAATTTGTTGCTTTTTTTTCCATCCACAGTCTCAGCTAAAAAGAACACATTGTTAGGAGTCAGAAACGAAGTCCCTGACAATGCTCGGGAGCTGTGCCCAAAATTAACTTTACAATGGCACTCGGAATAGAGCACTACATAAAGTGCCTCTTAGCAAAGTCCTTAGAATAGGTGCCTCCATAACTTGAATGCCTATGCGCTTGAAAGGGCGTCTGCTTCACACTTACCTCGTCCTCACCATGCTGATGTCTGTGATGCAGATGCTAATACTTTGACCACCGTTGAATAACCAGGAGCCACCTATTGGCAAAATGGCAAAGTGTGTATCAGAGATGAATTCAGACCAAAATAGGGGTGACGTGCTGGCGAGATGGCCGATTCATCCAATAAAAAGGGATAAACACAAGTACAGTAGGTATCTGGATCAGGCACTTGTTTGTCGATCTGAAATTTCTTGATGGGATGTAAGGCTTGATACTCCTCAAAAAGCATTAAGGACCAGTTGCCCTTTACCTTCCTAGGTGATGCCCAGTGATTTGAAGAACATTCTGTATTTCAATGGCAGCCAATGGAGTCCTTCAGGCACAGGAGACATTGCTCCTGTTCCTTTAAAAACAGGAGCAATGTCTCCTGCAAGCGCCCAGTTGCTTAATGGCCCGGTGCGCTCTATAAATAAATAAACAATACAATACAACAATACAATTTAACACCAACATCGGAATTAATTGGAGTGGCTTGATCACTATTTGGGGCACCCCTTATAAAAGTCAAGTTGTTAGAGGATCAGATTTCTTACTAGATGCCTCTTGTGCTGTAATACCATGAAGGTGTGATTTTCCAAGTGGGGAGGAAGTTCTGCTTTTAGGAAGCCATGTTTTTCTGTGGCATGAACAAAATTGAAGATAAAGCCTAGATTCCTCACAGGGTTCTTTGAGTATTCAGTGGGATCAAAGAACAAGGCCAGTAGAGAGGGATGTTGGGTATGGGGGTTCCAAGGGGCATCACTTCAAAGGACTACTTTTAGGCAGAGTCTACTTGCGGACAGGCATTCATGGGTATTCTCTATGCAAGGGGTTATAGCCGTGAGGAGATAGTGCTTAGTCATGACCTGCAAGTCATCTACATAGGAATGTAACGAAGAGCCCACATTCAATGACCCTAGATAAGGGGGTTATTTTGTAAGTTGAAGGGCCACTGGAAGACTGATGACCCCTGAAGGTAGGTATAGAGAAAGGTGCACTAAGCTTCAGGTGTGGCCGCAGATTTGGCATTGGCACACTTCCATCTTCATTGTTCAAAACAAACGAATTGTGACAACGGTATGTTTCCCCAGTAACCCCTTTTCTCTCTTTCAAGCAAAGTAGGCTGCATGCAAGGGTGCCAGCCCACTGTCTGCCCCTAGGAAGGCAAATGTGGATTTTTTTTAAGTATGTGCTGCGAGATCACCCTGGGGCATTGAGTCGTGGGGGAAAGACTACGGTGATGTCTGTGTGTGCTAATTGAGCAGGAAATGTGTATTTATTTACTGTAAGGCAAATATGTTTTTGCAAGGCAGGAATAAAATAAGACATGTGATACCAGCTCCAACTGCATCTGTTATTGTCCTCTGAGTTTTGAGGAAGCACACCAGTTACACACAGTATGGTGCCACTGTGCCGCAGCAGAACGTCCACACCTCTGTACTTCACGTGCTTCTACTTTCACGCCCTTGTGTCCCTTTTATAGGCTTCGCCCTGGGGGATCCCCACGCGCATAATTGGATGATGCTCTGCACAGTGGCTGAGCCAATGTGCAGACCTGCCTGCAGGAGGTAAATGGTAGGAGTGTGGGAACGCCACCAAGGTGTTTTGCCGTGTATTGCCTCCTGTTATGTGATATTTTGGATTCTAATGCTTTGGAATCACTTTCATGCCTTGCTATGCCATGTTGTAATCTGAAAGATATGCTTTTTAGGTTTGTTTGCATTCTGCTGAACCAGCCCATCACGGTCTCTGACTGCTCCATGGAGTAACGTGCACAAATGTTACTATTCAGTACACGCACGGCAATCGAGCACGCATACCACAAGACACCAAGCATCAGAACACTACACCTAGATATCAGGGCCCAGGCAATGCATCCGAGCATCATTGTGCTCACGAGGCAACACATACCTCTATTCTCTAGTCTAGACACAGAACACCCAGAAGCTGACCAGCACAAAGAGCTCCTACTTCCGGTCTGCGCGCATCAACACCACAGCAGAGCTGCCTTGCAATTTCCCGTCAAACGCCTCGAACCTTACCCACACCCCTCTTATTAAGGTCTCGCAGAGGCACCTGGAGACCATGCAAATGACAGTGGGGCATGGTATACATTCCAATAACACAACACATGATTCCCTTCCATTAGGAAACACAAATGTGTACCTGCGGCAGGGCGTGGGGCAAAGTCCTGAAATGTTCTCAGGCGTGTTCTCATTCTTTTTCTACGTGCTTCTCTCCAAGTTACTCTCATTTGGTTCTGCTATTTCTCGCTCTTGCTCTGATTCTTAAGTGCTCGTGATTTATACATTCTCCTCTATGACCAGTGCGCCTTCAGTTTTCGGTACTCAGTCGTCTTAGGATATGTATTCCTCTCGGCTGGCCCTTTGTGTTCTGTTGCTGTCTCTTGTGCAGGGAAACTAGTTCCATGTTCAAGTTCTCCAATCAGTTGCCAAGATGTGGTTCTTTCCAGCACTCTCACCCTTGCAAAGTACACTGTATCAGGCCAGCAATGGCTTCTATGCACATCCTAACATAGTCTCCATCGTGGAATGCCTTTCCAGGTGACATACCTTTTTTATTTGGGGCTATTCGGTGGCATAGCCACTATAAGCTGAAACTATTGCATTAGAGTACTGGCAGAAATGGCATATGAGGAGGGACACAAAGCTTGTAAATGTTGGTTGGGTATTTGCGCACCTATTGACTGCCCATTGTCATGCTAATCCCAATGGTCATTGCCGCCCAGTACTTGTCCCCCTCCAGCAAAACACCTCCTCGTGGGAACTATTTGTGCTCGCTTTAAACAAGCTTTACCATCAATCTTTCAGCTCGAAGTTCCTGCCATTGTTTTTCCAAAGCAGTCTCCCGAGAGTTAATGCATTAATTGGAGTTGTAAACCCGCTGCTGGTGTAATAAAAATGTCTTAACCTGGTCTGGCTTCAGCTACTCCATATATAAGCAGTATGCATGTCATTCAATGAAGTCCTATTAGAAACAAGCATTGGCAAAGCATACAGTTTTGACTTGTGTATAAGTATTATGCATTTGCCAGGTACTGCTATTAGATGCCAAGGTACTCGCACCATTTTACACCTGCTACCATCTATGAGCAGTAAATACCACTACAGCAGTGCCTGGCAAGTGCCTTTCCAATGCCTATACAAAAGCCCAAACTGTTGGCATTGCCACCCTGCTCTCGCCACCCTTAAAACCAAGTGCAGGGTGGCCAAGAGGAAGTGGAGGGCATCAGGCACATCCTCTGACAAACTGTCCTGTCGCCTTCTACAAAGGCAATACAGACGCCCTATCCTGTCCAACAAGAGAGCCTACATCCAAGCCCACATCTCTGCGACCTCTAACAGCATGGCCAAACTATCAAAAGCTGCAAGGAGCTGGACAATCTTGCTGCAGTCTCCACCTCTCTTGTTCCCTCCCAGGCCCTCTCCACGGTACTGGCTTCTCACTTCACCACTAAAACTCAAGACATCCTGTCCTCTCTCTTCCCTTCCTCTCCCTCCCTCGGCCCCTCTCTGGCTGCTTCTCCCTCTCCTCTTCCGTTCTCAACTTTCCCTGTGTTCACTCCTGATGATGTTTCTAGACAAGTCCAATCTATGAAAGTATCATTCAAGCAGGTGCTCCCCTGGTCCTCCAGAACCATTTACACCCTCAAATCACTCTTTTGCCACCGGAACATTCGCCTCCCTCCCTAAGGCACTCCCTTGTGCACCCCCTCCTGAAGAAGCCTTCTGCCAATCCTTCCTCTCTGGCAAACTACCACTCGATTGCTATCACTCCTTTCCCGTGCAAACTCCTGGAAAAGCTGGCAATCTCCCAGCTTACTTTCTATACCAAATCTGTTGGTTGTCTCCATGACCATCTGTCTGGCTTCAGAGCAGCCATAAGCACAGAAACTGCTCACCTGAAGAACTGTGAAGACCTGCTCACAAATCTCGTCTCTAGCTTTCCTTCTATCCTCATCCTTCTTGATCTTTCCTCTGCTTTCGACATGGTCAACCACGCCATCCTGATCAAGCGTCTCTGTGACAAACTGGGCATCACGGATCAGGCCCTAGCCTGGTTGACCTCCTTCCTCTACGATAGACCCTCCCAGGTCCGACTGGGGTCCTTTCTCTCCACCACCTCTCTCTACACATGTGGTGTTCCCCAGGACTCTAACCTCTCACCCTGTCTCTTCAACCCTTACTTCGCACCTCTGGCACATCTCATCTCTACCTTCTCTCCTAACTTTCAGTGTTATGCGGATGACACCCAGCTCTCCTTCAGGCTCCCCTCAACCTCCTCTCTCACTCATTACCGATTGTCTACCAGCGATTCAGGAACAGCGTGCTTCTAGCAATCTCTGCTTGAATGACAGGAAGTCTGAGATCCTTCTCATTGGGACCTCTGCTCCCGCTTTGCCTCTTTCATTCTGGCCACCCTCCTTGGACCCTCTACCTGCGCCTTCTTGCAAGGCAAAAAACATTGGTGTCGCCTTTGACTCCACCCTCTCTTCTCTCCTCACATCACAGAGGTCCCTAAGAGGCCCCACTAGCAGCTGCACCTCCTCAGAGGTATTCCTTTTTTCCTAACTTTCCCTCAGAAGCTCACTGTCTCCAGCGCCCTGGTTCTTTCTAGGCTGGACTACTGCAATAACCTCTTTGTAAATCTGTCTGCCTCTACTCTTTGCCCTCTGCAACTAATCCAGAACAGGACTGTGAGACTTGTCCTTAGCCTCCAGCCCAGGGATTGAATCTCTCAAGCCCTGGAATCTGTCAACTGGCTCCCGTTGGCTGCAATGATCTGGGAAGGTGCCTCCCAGCCTCTCTCAAACTTGAGCAGGACCACCTCGGGTTCCTGAAGCAACTCAAGACCTTTCTTTCTTTCTTTTATCTCTCTCTCTCTCTCTCTCTCTCTCTGTCTCTCTCTCTCCCTCTTTCCCTCTTTCTCTCTCTCTCTCTCTCTCTCTCTCTTTCTCTCTCCACTTACTTGAGATTCGCTTATTGCACTCTCACTTTCCTTCCTTCCCCCTGTACTTGCCCAATCTGAATGACGAAAGGCCTAGTAAGATCGTTTGTTTTGTCCTCCCTTTGTCTCCACTTCCTTGTCTTGTCGTGCCTAGAAACAAAACACGTGTGTACAGGCATGTTATAAATGACTTATCATATCAATACTTGTTTCCTATGGTTTTGTAATGTCCTGGCTCTGTCACACATCATACTGGCGTATTTCTGTAAATGTTCAGTTCTCAATCACCCAAAAAATGGTTGGCGGTGTCTCATGAATCTGAACGGGGTTACTGCACTTATTCTGTTGAACTTATTGGGAGCAGTTCAGTAACACCGAGTGTGCGATTGGATGATGCGTTTGATGTACTTATGTGGGGCTTCTGACTTTACCACATTCCTATGGTTAGTACAGAGCCGCACTGAAGTGGGTGACCCCCACTTTGCTACAAGAATGTCTTCATTTCTCTGGAGGTGACTTGCACCCTATTATCTGAGATTATACTTCAGGGACATGCTTTCTATCTGGAAGAGTTATATGATGACATGCAGTGGTTTTCTTGGTGGAGATCTCCTCAACAAACATGATCTCAATCTATTTGGACACATACCACATAGCTTTTATCCCTTCTTATTTGCTGCCTGGTGCCTATGAAGTCAACCCCAACTTTACTCGAGATCCCGGGGTTCCCATTTTACTTTGTGCAGTGTTGCAGGTCTCACCTTAAACCTTTTGTTTTGTTCTCAGCACAAAACAATGTTGAACTTACCTCGCAATGTCGCCGGGTTTCCTTTATCGATCTATCTGCAGCAGGCAGACCACAACGAGTTTAAGTGGCTGGGGAAAGTCAATGACACCGCGTGCCTCAACTTGCACAGCCACACCGTCTCTTTCCCCCGTGCCTGCAGTGCCTCCCGCACCTCCCTGGCAGCCCTACACCAGGCTCTACTGGACACTCAAGGACATGCAGAGCCATCAATCGTCCCAGTTCCGCTCCTAGTCCTGGGTCACCGGCTCCCTCCCTTCCGCCATGAGGGCCTTACTGGCGTGTACACAAAACACTACTGAGGGGGGAAATGGGTGCTTTAACATTATGAACATTTGGGGCAAGTTTCTGACATGGTATTGAATCTGACAATTTCATATTATATGATGTGTACCTGGCTTCTGTAAGGGGGGTTAGGGGGTATTTATGTGTTTGTAATTATGTATATAGTTTTTGCTACGAATTTCTTTGTTATTTCATGTTTTGTTGTTATAAGTAAAATGAAAATAAAACATGCAAAAAAAAATAACATCATGTTTACCACTTGTGGCTCACCATGTGCCGGCGCAAACCAGTGTGACTCCAAAACGCGCCTTGCCAGGGGTGGAAAGATGTCACCACTAAAAGCCAGGTAAGGGTGGCACTAAGTGAGGGAGAATACCCAGCGCACTGGGGCTCAGCAACTGCCGCCAAGAAGACGGCGGGGCTGCGTTAGACACTGGCTGTGGGATTCCCTGGAGTGGTTTGTCCAGAGGGCGAATGTACCACAGCAGGCTGCACCCCAGAGCCCTACACTCTGTAGTACACCCCCTAGTTTGGCTGTTGCACCCACGGATCACTTCTGAAAGAGAGTTGCATACTTGGGACTCTGCATATACATTTCAAAACTCTGTGGAATTTCTAGACACTTGGTAGAGTGGTCATCATGAACTCATTGTTCTTGATATAACTACCATCTTGACCTGCTTGATAAACGCAGAGCACTGCACAATCCTTTGTTTTGTACTAGGAAACCATGTACACCCTGCCTTTAGCCTTTGCTGTGAGAGACACTGAAGCCACCCGGACAGAGGCACAGGACCTGCGTCTTTTGGTTTCCCACCATGTCCATAGAATGCATTGCAACAGCGTCTCCTTGTGTATATTATCCTGAACACCCGCCTTTTATTGGACCACTGCGGCTGCCATCGCTTCTTCTGCCTCTGGTGCCTGTATCCAGAACATTTTCCCCTGACAACAAGACACAGCACGAGCAGTTTAAATTGTTCTCCTTCAACACATCTCCGGCATACGTGTTCTTCTTTAGTGTAAGGGTAGCGCGAATAAATCTCAGCATATGTAGGCACCCTGCCAACTGTTAATCTTGAACTGGCAGCTAAAAAGCAATGTTTCTGCCACCAAGTTGCTCCCCGATATTGACAGTGCTGCCAATACCGGGAATAGTGCCATGAAATGGATGTTAGAGGTCAATTCCTTTTCCTAGAATGGTACCAAAGCCAGTACTGCCGGGTGCATCTGTTTAGCGTTTCAAATCCACACTGCCCTCAGGGGATGCAACCTTTGGCTCTTCAGATGTTTGGACTAGAGCTCCCAGCAAGTCTAACCATCACAGCCAATGATGAGGGATCATGGGAGTTGTAGTTAAAACATCTGGAGACCCTACGTTTGCAGACCCCTGCTCTACAGGATTTCCATTTGAACTGCACTAAACATTCTCCCCACATCCACAGGTCCCCTTTTAGCCCATTTGCCCAGATGCATAACCTGATGTGTGATAAGTGATTCATTCCTGTGCCTCCATTTTGTCACACTGTTTAGTGTCTTGTACCGCCATTGGGAATTTATGATGTGACATTATATGTTCCACCATTGTGCACTGAGACTGTGGCACCGTCCCTTTATCAATATGTACCTTAGCTATCCCAGTGCTCTGATGTGGATGGAATCCTGCATCCAACATGGAAACTGGGGCAGTTGGCGAGTTGAGCCTAGTCCAGTGAGGAGTGCGGTGTGCCTGGGGTTCCTTCCTTAACATGTATTTCTTGGAGTACTTTATGGGTGTAGCAGCCTCATTACATGAAGCGTAGACCTCAGGTCATCTATAGCAGCTACTAGACATCGAGAGGAGAGTATACACAGCGGCATGACTCATGTCACAGATACGCATCTGCCAAAATGTAATCCTTTTACTGTCCAGGCAGACTCACCACCGCCCGAAAGCTGTTACTTTAGCCACCAGTCAGCATGACACTGGTTTCATTGGTACCAATTTTATTCTTACAAAAAAAAAGAAATGTTTTGGGTCCCTCACATATGCCACGCGCTAACGGCACCCGCAGCACTTCAGCTACACATAGGGCTGGAAATAAGGCTGCCGATAGCAACGTACTGGCACCCTTTCTGGACCGCCATACTACAACAATGCTGGTAGGGGCCACAGATCCCCCGGCAGGCCTGACCTGCTGGGAGTTCAGGCCTCTACCAGCATTGTTGTCACGGAAGCACTGGCACCATCAGGAGTCCTATGGGACTCCAGGGAAATGGGAAGTAACCGTTACCGCCACCACTTGTGATACCCCGGTGACACAGGGATATTAGGCAACAGTAATGGTATTACAGGATTGGCGGCACCGGCGAGTTACTGCCAACCTCATAATGAGGCCCATATAATGGACCCACCAACCTAGAACGTGTTTCCTGGCCTGCTGCTCCCACACACAGGAAACAGTCCAGGTAATGCATGACCTCTGTCGGGGCATTTCACTCCTTAAAAGAAGGCACTCCACTGCTCAAACACTACGTGTGCGCAGAATCACATCCAGGCCGCCCTGGACTGGCTGCCTGCATCACGTAAGAACTCTTTTCCTCTAAAAGACCTTTTGTAGATATATAAAATGCACTTTGTAGACTGTGAATATTTTTAAAGTCTATGGGCCTCGTTACAAGTTTGGAGGTATTCCAGTGGTACATCCGCTGCAATCGGACTGTCAGTCAGCCAAGTTGGTATGAGTTTCACTGAGGTCAATCTTAATGCCTTTTTATTAAATATCCAAACACTGTGATTGGTTAAGACTACCTTTGCAGGAAGTCTGCAAGGGAGGAAGGGGTGTGGGCACATTATGCAAGAGGCAAGCACAGGCAGGCAAGCCAAAACTCTCATATATATCTCTTTAGCATACCCTGACCAGCCTCTCGCCTGTCTCATGTGCCTGCTCTCTCGGAAGTTCTTCCAGCACCCCGGGTCCTGCCATGATGAGCAGGGGTAGGCAGGTGACAAGTGAAGGCCCCTAACCCCCTAAACAAAGCGCCGCCACCATTACACTTCGAGCAGCACAAAAGGTGACAGGGGGATGCACCGACAACAAGGGTGCTGCTGTACGACCAGTGCTGCATTGTATTGTTTATTTATTTATAGAGCGCACCAGGCCGTCAGGCATCTGGGTGCTTGCAAGAATTTAGTTACAGTACATAGAAGTAAACCAGCAGGATACAACTTCATATACAATATGTCATAAAATACAAGTGAAGGGAGTAGAGAGATAATTTACAATTTTACAGTAGAGTGTAAAATATACAGAATAGATACAGTGATAAACGTATATACAGATCAGGGATGCAGACTGAAGCTTTCCTAGGCGTCGAGAGGGGAGTAGGCACGATGGCATGACTGAAGCCTTCAGTAAATATAGATCTCCAGCATTGCCCCAAGATTGAATGGGGACAAGGCTTCTCCAGTATACCAGTCCTTGTTTAAAATTTTATCTAAAAAGGGTGTTAAAACACACGGGTGTTTTAAAAAGCCTATCTATCCCTACTTTAAATACTATCCCTAAGCATCTGCATTAAAATGCATAGCGCCTCATTACAATTACGGCAATGAAGTAAAATACGGTGGTAATTCAGTGCTAACTTCGTTATCACTTCATTACCACCCTATTACTGCACCGCCGTACTATACGTTTGGTGGTGAGGCATGGCAAAGACCTCCGGCAAAATGCTGGAGGTAATGCCACTGCCTTTCTGCGAAAAAGCAGCCAAATCTGCAGAATTACCGCTGGTGGGAATTCCACCGAAATCCCCATGGAAACAAATGGGACTAACACCACCATACCACCACTAGTAATCCGGCGGTAATTCCACAGGACCAAGTGGCGGTAACGGTAATAATACTTCCCTGTGTAGACTTTCCGAGCCCTAGACTAGCCTCACTTCCTATCGAGGAAGTGACATGGGCGAACCACATGGCACACAGATGCCCACACTGGCATGTGGGTGACTCGGATGCCCACTCTCATACACAAATGTCTTAACAACAAAGCACCCCGCTATCTAACAGAACGATTTATCGGAAAAAAATCCATCAGACCACTAAGGACAGCTAACCCAAATTGTCTTCAAGTGCCAAGATTTAAACTGTCAACCATTGGAGGATCCAGTTTCCCATCAAATTCAGAAAGAACACTATCAAATGGCTCACAGAGAAGGATATGTAAACCCATATTACTCTCTTGCACTAACCTACCTACATGT
Organism: Ambystoma mexicanum; assembly: GCF_040938575.1. Lineage (NCBI taxonomy): Eukaryota > Metazoa > Chordata > Amphibia > Caudata > Ambystomatidae > Ambystoma > Ambystoma mexicanum. The sequence goes on from NC_090925.1 coordinate 418,345,337, forward strand.
AATGTATTTGTATTTGATTTAGATCTGCCAATATGTAAATTCTATTAATTATGTAAAGTCCACAATGTAAAGTCGAGGAAACTGTTTTTACCTTGTTCTGTAACATCTGTAACTAAGCTGTAAGCTCTCTTTTCACTTGCGCCCTGATACCTCTGGGTCCGGCGCGCACAATAAATAAACAAACAAACTCTGGCAGGTGGGTGTCTCGGATGCCCACTTTGGCATGTGGGTGTCTCGGATGCCCACACTGGCATGTGGGTGTCTCGGATGTCCACACTGGCATGTGGGTGTCTTGGAGCTCCCATGACGGACATAATGTGGAATACACAATACACAAAGAGCTTCCCTCGCTTATCCTGGGCAGGGGATGATAACACACTGTGCACTGGCGTAACAGGGGCCCCTGCAGCCCCCGCGGTGCAGGGGGCCCCGCCAGCACATGTCCTGGGAGGGGCCCCCACTTGTAGAAAAACATTTTTTTTTTTTTGCAAAAAAAAATATTTTTTTTTTCTTTTTGAATTCCCTCTGCATTTATAAAGAAATTGTTTCTGTTACAGAAATTATTTCTTTATGAAGTCAGAGTGACTTCAAAAAGAAACGATGGGCCTCATTACAGGTTTGGCGGCAACCGTGCCATTGCTACCAGCAGGTTGCCGCCAGACCCGTAATGATTTACCAGCGCCCGACTTCCCGGTAACACTGGTGGATTACAACCCCAGCGGTCTGGGAAGTCAAGCGCCGGCAAATGGTAAGTCCCCATTTCCATAAAGTCCTATCAGACTCTATGGAAATGGGGACCATAGAAGCACCGGCACCGTTAATAACGATGCCAGTGCTTCCGTGAAAACTAGGCGGGTGGGTGCCGTTCTGCCCGGCAGCCGTTGTTTACAGTCCGGCATAGTTGTAAAGAGGCCCAATTTCTTTTTTAAGTGTTAGGGCTCCCCTCAACCCCATGATGTGTGCGTGTGTGAGTGTATGTTGAAAGGGTTCACACTTAAATGTATAGGTGGCTGCCTGTGTGAGTGTATGGTGAAAGGGTGCACACTTAAATGTATGGGTGGGTGCCTGGGTGTGTGTACCTGTATGGTGAAAGGGTGCACCCGTAATTTTATGGGTGGCTGCCTGGGTGTGCCTGTATGGTGAAAGGGTGCACACTTAAATGTATGGATGGCTGCCTGGGTGTGCCAGTATGGTGAAAGAATGCACACTTAAATGTATGGATGGCTGGGTGTGCTTGTGTGTATATGGTGAATGGTGTGTGTCCTTGCGTTCAGGGGCGCAACAAAACCTACATTTCGGGGGCTAACCCTTCAAATGTTGGGAGGGGTGCCAACTTCATGGGCGGTGGGGGAGGGGCAAACTTATTTGTTTGGGTCATCTAATTTCTTTATGCATTTTTATGAGACTATTCTAGTGCAGCTTCAATGTTAAAAGCAGATAACTCTCTCCTTTAAGGTTTAAAGCACCCACTTATGGACTGCTGTGAGAATGAGTGGTCTCCTGTTCCCTCTCTACCCTTCCAATCACTCCCCTGGCATGCACGTATTAAACCCACATCACGATTTCAATTGCCTAAAAAATGTGGCATTTGAATGCAGGTACTAACAGTGAATTGCTTTATGTTAGTAATTGGTGGGATCTTGTTAAAAGAGAAACCCAGGTGCCGTTTAACATCTGTGTCCTTTTCTGTCTGGCAACTGCTCTGAAGGTCAGCCAGGTCTGGTCAACATAGCCCAACATTTCAGTGGGGGGGGGGTTGCTGAATCCCAGTCAACTCAATGGTGTTGCACCAATACTTGTGTTTAATGCCTGGATTACTTATTGGTAATCTTCATTACTCCTAGCCCTATTCTTCCTCGTCCCAGTGTGTATGAGACAGTACTTGTGTATAAGGCACTCTGCCTCATACACAAGTACTGGGATGAGGTAGAGGTACATGGAAGTAATGCTTGATTTAGCTACCTGTAATCTTCATTACTCCTAGTCCCACTCTTCCTCATCCCAGTACTTACCTATGAGACAAGGAGCCTCAACCGTAAGCCCTGGGGCAAGGAAGAGGGACGTGGGGGTAATTCTGGGCCAAGGAGCTGATTTTGGAGGTTGGGGTGGGAGGGAGAGGGGATGTGTGGGGGGGCAGGATTATACGACAAATTATAATGGCTGTCCATGTCCAGGCTAAGCAAGCATGATATGTGGTGTTAGTGGCTAGAGAGGCATTTTGGTGCAGCCAGTCTACTCATTCCTCAATTTGGTATGACTTTTTTTTAATGGGGCATTTATGATAAAGCAGTCCTGCTAAGTGAATTACCTGGCTAGACTGCCATTTGGGTGCTGCCAGTCAGCCGTTTCTTACTACAGCATTGTATATTTTTCTGGACATCTGTGAACAAATGATATGATATAAGTCATTTATAACGCACCTGCACACAAGTGTTTCTAGGCGCGACAAGACAAGGGATGGAAGATAGAGGGAGGACAAGACAAACGATCTTACTAGGCTTTCTGTCATTCAGATCGTGCAAGTGCGATAACGAGAAGCGCAAGGGGAAAGGGACGGGGGAAATGCAAGGGAGAGGGGAGGAGACAAACAGGGCAGCAGTGCTCTGAGTAAGTGCTGTCAGGGCAGCACAGCTCTGGGTAGTGCAAGGAGAACAAGGGACTGTAGGTTTACAGTTACAGCCCCTAAGTGCATGGTAGGACCAGAGGCAGTGCAAGGGTGACTGATCAAGAAAGAGTCTCGACTTAGTGAGACTCTGAGGGTAGCCAAGCAACCAGTCGGTACAGCAGACAGGTAGGTCAGGTAGGCCAGCAGGGGAGGGAGAGAGATGAAGCAGAGGAGAAGAGGAAACTTTTGAGCTGCTTCCAGAACTTCGGGTGGTCTGCTAAAGCTTGAGAGGGGCAGGGAGGCTTTTGCAGAGGGAGGCACCTGTAGAGGAGAGAGATCTACCCCCCACTCTCTTCCTGGAGAACCGTCTAACTCTTGTAGGTAGCTGAGTGAAGGGCTTGGGAAGGAAGATATTTTGGAAGAAAGCGTTGAATGTAGTGCGGGCCCCGGGACCAGAAAGCCTTGTGGACAATGCAAAGGGTCTTGAACTTGATACTTGCAGCAACTGGGAGCCAGTGGAGAGATTTCAGGGCTGGAGCGATACGATCCCTGTTCTTGAGGCCAAGGATAAGTCTTGCAGTCCTTTTCTGGATTAGTTGCAGGGGCTGGATAGTAGAGAAAGGCAGATTGAGAAAGAGGCTGTTGCAGTAGTCCAGCCTAGAGAGAACCTGGGCTCTGCAGACAGTGAGCTTCTGGGGGAAAGTGAGAAAGGGAAGAGTCCCTATGAGGAGGAGCAGCTGGTAGTGGGACTTCTTGGCAACGTCTGAGATGTGAGCAGAGAAAAAGAGTGGAGTCAAAGATGACACCAGTGTTGTTTGCCTCACAGGAAGGCGAAGGAAGAGGGCCCAAGGCGGGCGGCCAGAATGAGAGAGGGAAAGCAGGCGCAGGAGTCCAAATGAGAAGGATCTCCATCTTACTGACATTAAGGCAGAGATAGTTGGAGGCACACCAATCCTGAATCGCAGATAGACAGTCGGGAATGAGCGAGAGATGAGGAGTCAGAGGGGAGCCTGAAGGAAAGCAGAGTGTCATCCGCATAACACTGAAAGTTAGAGGAGAATGTAGAGATCAGGCGGGTCAAAGGGGCCACTTAGAGGTTGAAAAACCAGAGTGAGAGGATGGAGCGGGGAGAAAGGGACCAAGTTGGACCTGGGAGGGGCAGTCCAAGAGGAAGGAGGTCAGCCACTCAAGGGCCTGATCCGTAATGCCCAGGTTCTCATGGAGTCGATTGATCAGAATTGATCAGGATGGCATGGTTGACCGTGTCTAAAGCACAGGAAAGATCAAGGAGGATGAGGACAGAAGGAATGCTGGAATCAAGGTTAGAGAGCAGAACTTCACAGGTGTTCAGGACAGCAGTTTCCGTGTCTCTGGCACTGAAGCCAGACTGATGGTCATGGAGACAACCAACAGATTCCGTGTGGAGAGTAAGCTGGGAGATGGCCAGCTTTTTCAACTGTTTGCCCAGGAAAGGGGTGATGGAGATTGGGCGATAGTTTGCCGGGCAGGCAGGATCGGCAGAAAGCTTCTTGAGGAGTGGGTGCATAAGGAAGTGCTTAACGGGAGAGGGGAAAGAGTGATTACAGAAATCGGTCAAGGCTGGAGCGAGGGTGTCAATATGGTTCTTGATGGTTCTGGTGGAGCAGGAGAGCACCTGTTTGGATGACACTTTCATAGATCGGACTTGTCTAGAAACCTCGTCAGGTGTTGTCAGAGAGAAAGAGGAGAAAGGAGGAAGAGAGGTAGAGATGGCCAAAGGGGGGCCGAGAAAGGAAGAGGGAGAGGGAGAGGAAGAGGAGATGGAGGACAGGATGTCCTGAGTTTTAGCGTAGAAGTGAGATGACAGAGCCATACAGAGGGCCTGGGAGGGAACAGGAGATGTAAAGATCTCAACAGGATTGACCAGTTCTTTTCAGATTTTAAAGAGTTTGGCCGTGTTGTTAGAGGCCATAGAGACACAGGCTTGAATGTGTGTTCTATTCGTGATGAGTGTTATTGCTTCGACTGCCATTTTGGTGCAACCAGTCAAGATATGTCTAAATGCGGCCTGGCAAGCTTTACTATATTGTTATTACATGTCGACACTGGTCTACCTTGTGCAGGCAGTTGGACATGTTTTCATTGTGGCATGGCATTTTTAATAGCAAAGCTTTAATGTTCCTGTGCTCTGTTGGTGACTTGCGTCTATTGGATTGGTGTTACCCTACAAAACAATTGCAAACACTCTGGCTTTTTAGCCAATTTTTCTCAGACAGTGTGCTGTATGTTATATTAAAACACATATGTATATCTTTCTCCTAGTGCAGTGTGTGGCATATCCGTTCAGCAGCACATTTATGCGTATTGCGCAAGTGTGATAATCTAGGCTGGGCCAGAGTGTGGCGCAACCCTTGATTTGTTGCTGAGTTGGGGGGGGCCCTCAGCATGGCTCGCAGGGAGGCCCCCACATCTTGTGTTACGCCACTGAATGTCGGCCATCCAGCCCCAAGTGCTTGGTCACATCCATTCTGTACAAGACCGCAAGCATCCCCACATGTTTCCACCCATCACCTCTATCGTTTTGCGAAGGTCACCCCGAGTGGGACAGGCATGCCCAGACGTGGGTCCTGTGTCTGCTGGGCCTAGAGACCCAGCAGACACAGCTACTCCTCACTGATGATGGTGGCTCATGAGTGCAGAGAGAAGGGACTGTAGGGTTGCAGATACAGACCCTTGAGTGCTGGGGAGCCCGGAGGCAGTGCAAAGGCAACTGGACAAGCAGGAGTCTGGGCTCCAGTTCAGAGGGCAACCAGGTGGCCAGTGGGCGGAGGGGATCCCTCCCTGGTCCTGTCCACCTTCCCTAATGGATCTTCAGGGAAGGCTCTATGTCTGCTGTGTCTCTGCATATTATTGAGTGGCAGGATTAATAGAGATACTCTCGCTGTTTGTCATCACAAGTCTGCTGAATAACCTGCAGCCCACCAGGGAGGTGTACAGCTCGAATGAGGAACATTGCTGAAATCGCGTTGGAAGAATAGTGAGAACTAATCTAACCTTCATTCCGTGCGATACCTCAGCAAGGTTAATATGGACTTTTAGATCGTTTTAGTCAAGCAATCTAGCGCATTTGGTCCTAAAGAATCTCCATGAGAGAGAAACATGTGTTGAATAGCGGTGTGGGGAGACAACACGTGTTTTAATAAGTCCATTATTTGTAGTATATTCTATTTCCAATGAATGGATGTATCTTTTACACACGATCATTCGACTTTGAGGATATCTTTGTTCCTGTGGCAGGCACACTAATTGTCTAGAAACCTCTACACACTCATTAATTCATATGACATAAGGGGGAACTGCCATTTTTGTAGAAGGTGCAGCCAAGCAAGCGATTCCAGTCTTTATGCGTTTTCAGCAGGCAGATATGCTTTTACACCATTTCTTGTGGTAAGACCGCTTGTATCCTCTACACCAGGGTCTCTTTCGGATATACTACTGTTCTGCCCCAGTTATGGAGTAACCCATGAATTGCAGGTCGATTTTCACTCGAGAAACGTTTGTGAGTTTTGATAAAGACAAGAGGCGAGTTTCCTCCCTCTCTTTCTCTGCTCTGACCTTTCCCTCCACCCTCTCTCCACATTCTGAATCGCTCTCTTGTTTATACGGTAGCGGGGTTTGGGATTGGCTGTTTGAGATGCACATCAGCTGTGCTCAGGTCAGGGGTGAGCTTGTTGCTTGGTGTGGGCATTGGCAGACCACAATTACATCCACGATTAGGAAAAGGCGTCCGCCATCTTGGAATCAGATGCGGCTTCCCTTTCGACACCCGATTCCATCGATGTCATCATTGGGGTTTGCTGCTGCATTATTCATGATGTATGACACCTGGTTTCTCCCGAACGAATGTGGACCCCTGCAGTCTGATGCAGGCTAGCTTTAGGGTGGCTCCTACAGGTGCATCCTGCCTACCTGTTCCTCTCCATAAACTGACACCTATGAATTGCAAGATGCAGCTTACGAAGCCTCGCAGTTGAGCGTTTCTTCTGAGGTATTAGATGTGCTCACCAGGGTGGGGTTCCGGGCATGGATGGAGATACCTGGCGTGGAGGTGTAGGGATGGAGCAGAGGACCTGGAGTATACCCCGTGCACCTCCTGTGGGTCCATCATCACGGAGTTTGCAGTAGTCCCTGGCTCTAGGACCTCGCCGTTCCCGCCCCCCTCCCTCTCCACCTCTTGCTTGCAGAGGGGCCTCTGCAAGACTGCTATCCGTGACAATTCTCTGTGGGCCTACTAATCCTGAAACCAGTTCACAGGAGGCTGATAACTATGTATGCCTCGTAGAACAAACAAAGAAAACAAATCCTTTTCTAAACCATTCTGATATACTTGGATTAATGTCATCAATTTGCCGCACTCGGTGGATCTTAAACTCGTCCATGGGCCAAAACTGATACATGCCAAGGCATGCACAGAGTGGAAACATATTCTTTATTTCTTTCGGAGGCTTTGTCTGGAGAATAAAAGCCACAGCTGTTTTCTTTATTTGTTATTCTTATTCTTGAAGCCTTGAACATATTTCTAACATTGTATTGCATTTAAATTTATTTTACTCTCGTAGAAGTGTTTTATAGAATAATCGTTTTTATTTAATTGAAGAAAGTTAAATGTCAAATTTCATTTTTGTCTAACCATGTAACGATAAATAGATTTAGAAAATATATACTGCAGTGTTACCATCATTGTTAATTCTAATAGGATAACGTCACGCTCTAGTGGTGAATGCGGCAGGTCATCATGTATTGCGTGTCATGTTTGGTGGGCGGGGCTCAGAGCCGGGTTGGGCCTGGACATAGCCAGATGCACGGCCCAGTCTCCGCTCGAGGTGCTTTGTGGAAGAAGAGCCCAACTGGGACCGAGGCAAGCATCATCTCCGCCTCAGTTATAATCACAGAGTAAAGAAAAGCAGAGACTGCCACCCAGTGACAGTTAAAAGAACTCCACGCCCTCATCTGCTTGCCGAGGACTTTATTGACCTCTTCCCAGGAATTGCACGGGCGTTCAAAGCTAAAGAGGCAATGGAGCACGTGTGGTCTGAAACCCATAAGATTGCAAACTGTGCAACCAGAAACTCTGGCTCCCACACGTGATCAATCTATGCAATCCTGGGCACATTTCTCTACTTAATGTGATCTTTTAAGTAGAACGTTGACTGCCACAATAGGGATCATATTAACTGTGCACTACACAGAAGGCCACACTTTTGTATAGTGCATTAAACTACCGAGTGTGCTTGTATTTGACTACTCGAGCCCTGGCTAGGCTCTACCCATGAATTCTTTGGCTCCCCCCATCTCTAGCTTCATTCATTTTAATGGGCTTTTGGGGAAGCTGACTAATTTTACACATTTTTAGTTAAGTTACAATATTAACTGCTGTCACCCACAATAAAAAGGAAAACGCTGTGCAGGCACACTTTGTTTCCTGCTTGCAAAAGCTTAGGTCATTTATTTGCTAAATTATCACTTTTACTGGCCACAAACGGAGCACGAGTGTTTAAACAAATGATAATACACAGTGTAATTAGAGATAGAAAAAAGACTGCAAAACATTAAAATAATAGGTAGTTTCCTTCCACACCCCCATTAAAACCCCACCCCTACACCAACAACAAACCTTAAAGTAGAAATTCCGAGCAGTTTTGTCCTGATGAATGGCATTACGAGTTTGGCGGTAGCCTCCATGGCTGCCGCCAAACCGGGCTCCTTTACTGGGTTCCCAGAATGGGGAATTACCGGTCCATTCCGAGTACGGAGGGCCCGGTAATTCCTCCCTCTGAGAACCCGAGCCTGGGACTTCCCCATTCCCATTGAGTCCCTATAGGGCTCAATGGGAATGGGAGAAGGAGCTAACAACGGGCCGATTACGAGTGGCCCGTTGTTTGCTCCCTCTTCCCCTCGCGGGACCGGTAATGACGCCTGGTTTTGCCAGGCGTCCTTACTTGGTCCCACGACGGGACCTCGTAATTTCGTGGGACGGGTTGAACATGTCCGCCTCCATTAGTGGAGCCCGTTAACCCGTTCCGCGAACCTCGCAATGAGGCCCTATATGTTTCCCTTGGCTCGTGGAAATGGAATCTGCAATGCAAACTAACTGCTGGGGAATACGCTTGCTTTGCAGAACAAAATGACCCCATAGTGATATACTTTTGACAAAATCACTTCATTGGGAAACACATTTTTGTATGTGTTTTAAGAGATTGGGCAGTTCACTGCAGCTTTGATACACCAATCTGAACATCCAATGTCAATAACCAAAGAAACAGTTAACTGCTGAGCTTTAATCAGGTCCATGCAAAAAGGACGAGCATACTCGCCCTTAGTACTTAAGGGGTGAAGAGGACTTCCCAGAGACAATGATCACTCTTGATACATTGCACGCTCACTTCTAGCTGCTACAGACCTCCACTAGCAATCATCTCAACATCAATGCGCTTCTCAAAACAAGAACACGTGTCCTGTCCAGCTTCAGCAGCACACTCACCAGGGCTTGTTTTAGTCCCTTAAATTATGCTCTCGTTTAACATTTCTTTTTGTTTTGATAAGCGCTGCAGTTTATAATGCACATGTCCTTTTAGTGATGTTTTTTTAGATTTAACCAGACACCACATGTACACATTTAGGAATATGTTGGCAAGTCAAGGTTCCTTAATGACGTAGCAGTTTATAATTCAAACAAATATGTTACCTGCTCCAATCGCAGTTTTAAGGCCACCTGAACAGGACTGATAACGTTAGTACACCAGCAGAAAAACAGTTCTATTGACTCCTGTAACAGGCAAGCATGGAATGAGCCCAGGTTCTAGCTAGAATGTACTTACAGTCTTGTGGCAGTGGAATATCACCGAATTCTGGGAGTGTAGGAGCCAGGGTGTCAGGTTCACAGAGGGCGGGTCGTGGTGCATCACTGCGCCGTCACTCCTAGAAAGAAGATCACAAAGAAGAGGCTGCTTCATCATCAGAGTAGAAGACTGAGCGAGGAGGAACAAGTGGTAGAACTGTCTCAGCCACCAAGATCAATTTGTAGAGATATTGGCCCTCATTACGACCCAGGCGGTAAGTTACCGCCTGGGCCGTGACTTTACCACCATGGCGTAAACTACGTTTACGCCATGGTGGTTGGCGGACTTACCGCCCCATTCCGACCTTGGCGGGGCGGTAAGTCCCCAATCCCCATTTACCCTTCCCCATTCCCATTTTTGCCCCATAGGGCATAATGGGAGTGGGGAAGGCGTTAATTACACCACCATAAATTACGGTGGCGTAATTAACTCCATGGTCCCTTAGCGCCATGGATTTTAACACCTGCTAAAAGCAGGTGTTAAGTCTGCCATGGCGCTAAGGGACCTCGTACTCAGGCGGTAAGGGTCGGCGCTGTTTACGGCGCCGTAAACCCCTTACCGCCTGAGTTGTAATGAGGGCCATTGTCTGAAGACACTTAACACCCGAGGCACCAGTGGGATCAGAGACAAAGCGTACAGGAATTTCCCCTCCCAAGCTCTCTGGATGAGGGAACCAGCTGGCAAAAGCCACGCACCTTCTGTTGGCGTGATGGCAAAGAGGTAGATTTTTCAGGGTGCCCCATCGATGGAAGATTTGGCAGAGTTAAGACTCTTGGAGCTTCCTTTCGAGACAGAACGCGGAGTTCCCTGCTGAAGGAATCCGCCATTGAGTTCGGAATACCCAGTAAGTGGAAAGGAATGAGGAACAAGTTGTTATCCAGTGTCACAAAGCCTGGGACTCCACAGGGAGAGAGAGATCTGGTGCCCCCTGCTTAAATAAAATATACAACATTGTGGTGGTGTTGTCTGTGAATATCTGGATCACCTGAATGCTAAATTAAGGAAAGGAACATTAGAGGGTCCAAAACACTGCACGTAGCGCCGGAAGATTGATATGAAGTGTCTTCTCCTCGTGTGTCCAGAGGCCCCAGGCATGCAGATTTTCTGTATGCATGCCCCAGCCCTCCAGGGAGATGTCCGACGTGGCAGTGACACGCTGTGGAGGTATGGCGAAAGGGGGTGCCTTGGACAAGATCAGCTTGGACTGATCACCAGCGCAGAGCATGTCTGAATTGCTGCATTAGCGGGATCTTGTCTTCCCAGGAACTCCAGGCCTGCATCGAGGAACTCCTGGAGAGGTCCATGCAGAGCCTGCAATGTTTGTTTGTTTGTTTGTTTAATATTTATATTGCGCACCACACCCTGAGTTATCTGGGCTCATTACAAGAGTATGCATGTTCATGGTTACAGAATAGGTAGTAGACACAGTAATTACATAAAGAGGGCTGTGACAAGCATTGTGCTATACACTTTAAACAAAAGGCAGGTATATACATACAGGTGCAAAATAATACGGTACAACAATACTAGGGGAGCAATATACACTTGGGCACAGGATGGATTTAGAGGTCTATACAGGTATATCTTTGGAGATCAACCAAAGTTTGGTGTCTTTTCTGAATTTGTAGAAGGATTGGTCTCTGCGTAGGGTGGCAAGGAGGGAGTTCCATAGCTGGGCAGCCATCACTGGAAAGCTGCTACCCCCAGCTCTTTTAGCTTTGTATCTCGGCACCCTTAGGCGGCCTGAGTTAGTCATCCTAGTTGGTCTGATGGGGTTGTTTTTGACAAATTGTTCTGCCAGGTATCGTGGGGCAGCGTTATTAAGGCATTTATAGGCAAGGGAGGCTGTTTTTTTCTTGGATGGAGAGCCAGTCGTGGGTCCATCTAGTAGTTGAAACATGTTGCTGTCTGGAAATACCCAGGGTGGTTCTAAGGGCATTATTCTGATAGATTTGGAGTTTGTTGCTGATAGATTTGCTTGCTCCTAAATACAGGGCGTTGCAATAATCGATTTTTGATAGAGCTAGCTAGAGCTAGTGCACACGCTAGGGTCATACAACTTTCTGGGGAAAGAAAGGGTTTGCAAAAATGGATGAGCTTGCAGGTGTATGCAGTTGTTGAAGCTGTTGCACTAACCTGTTTGTGCAGACTCAGGGAGGAGTCTAAGTAAAAACCCAGGGTTTTAACTTCATTGGCCACCTTAATAACATTACCATCAATGTTGAAAGATCGGTATAGGTTGCTCAGTTTCTTCATGTTGATGGGGGAGGCTAGCAGGAGTAACTCAGTCTTCTCATCATTCAGGCAAAGACTGTGAGTGGCCATCCAAGCCGGAATGGCGAGGTAGATTTTGTTGACAAGAGCAAGGTCTGTGTCATAATCTCCTGACAGAGGCAGGAGGATCTGGGTGTCATCTGCATAGTTAGTGTAGGTGACACCAAGATGGTCCAGATCGTCAAACAGGGGTTTGGTAAACACATTGTACATGATGGGTGATACACATGAATCCTGTGAAACACCACAGGTAATGGGGATGGGATCAGCTGCTGAAGAGGCAGAGAAGACTCTCATGGATCTATTATTAAGGAAATATTGGATCCATGCTGTTGCCTCTGTTGAAAAGGGAGCCACAGTACATTCCATGTCTTGCTCCACCATTCTCACCAGACCCTAACGTCTTAGCAGAGATTTTCAAAGACACCTTAAGCAATGCTATCAATGCTGCTGCCCCGCTAGAAAGTAAAAAAGAAAAGAAATTGTTCCATTCCAATTCATGGTTCACTGAGGAGCTCCAGATTCTGAGAAAAAGCAAGCGCCAAGCCATTAAAGCTTGGCAGATAAACCCTTGTGACAGCACCAAAAATAATGTCCATGCTATTGCAAAAAAATACAAAGACACCATATTCAATGCTAAATCCGAAGCCTACAATCTCCGCATCTCCACTGCTAATTCCCAAACGAAAGAACTTTTCACTATCTTCAAAGAACTCACATTACTACCCACCAGCATGGACGAGATTGTTAAAGATAAAGCATGGTGCCACAGCATACAAACGGCTATGCTTAACAAAACAGAACTCCTCCAAATCAAAATCTCAGACCACTACAAAAACTTTCCCAAGCAGAACCGCCTAAGGTGACTGCTCCTAACTCCAAAATTAACAATTTCCCCGATTTTTCATTCAGGGAAATCTCAGAAGCTGATGTCATTGACATTCTGAAGCACCTTAAACCCTCACAGTGCAAAGGTGACATATGCCCACCCAAAATTATCAAGGAATGTGCTGAGCAACTCGCGCCCCTTCTCGCAGCCTCCATCAACGCCTCATTCATATCTGGCTCAGTCCCTAAGAGCCCGAAAGAGGCTTGGGTGCGCCTACTCCTAAAAAAAACAACCTTAGACCACTCTCAACCAAATAACTACAGACCAATAACAACCGTCCCAATTCTCCTTAAAATACTAGATAAAGCCGCCCATAAACAAATTCAACAATACCTCGAAACCAACTCCATCCTAGGCAAGAGACAAGCAGGGTTCTGCAAAGGGCATGGAACTGAAACCGCTCTACTAGATCTAAAAAATCAAATCACCAACATCCTCGACAATGGGAAACCCGTGCTTCTCCTACTCCTTGACCTCTCGGCAGCGTTTGACCTGGTTGACCATAATACCCTCACAAATCACCTCACACAAGCTCGATGGTTCTCCAAGCATGCTGCGACATGGGTCACATCATTCAAGGCAGGGTTATGAAAGTGTTCTCAGACACAGCAAACGCAGAACCCACTATCATTCACTGTGGTATACCCCAAGGATCCTGTACGGCCCCCACACTTTATAACCTTTTTATCAAACCTCTCTTCGGTAAACTGGATGCACTTGGGATCACATATACGAACTATGCTGATGACACCCAAGTGCTCTTCCCCCTCACTGGGAATTACAAACATGACACCATTACCCTACAGAAAGTCTATGCCACCATACAAGCATGGATGGCAACGAACGGTCTATGCCTCAATGGGGACAAGACCGAAATCCTCATTCTTGGGCAAAAATCCACATTAGCCAATCTTGACTCGTCATACCTAAACTTCCGTATCAACGACAGTGTCATCCCTGTATTAACCTCTGTGTAAATTCTCGGTGTACGCATTGATGCTACGCTATCCATGGATAAACAAGTTAGTGCTATTGTCTCAGCTTCTGCCCTGAGCACAAAGCTGATCAATGCAATAAAACCATTTCTAACAATGAACAACCGCCTCTCCATTGCCAGAGCCTCCATAGGAGCCAGGCTGGACTACTGCAATGCCCTCCTAGCTGGCACCTCGAAAAAAACATAGCAAGACTCCAAACCACCCAAAATAACACACTCAGAGCTGCTCTCAGTATACCCAAAAGAGACCACATCTCTCAAGCAAGAAAGACCGCTCATTGGCTCCCAGGCAAAGAGCGCATCACATTTAAAATCCTCACAACCACACACAAATGCATCAACTATACAGCACCCACATACTTATCAGACATGCTTACTATAGCTCAATCCACCAGGCCTACCAGAATACACTACTCTAATCAACTCACTGTACTGCGCATAAACAGGGTCAAGGCTGGAGGTATTGGATTTCCCTACCTCACCCCTAAACTCTGGAACCCACACCCTACGGCCTTCAGAGCCGAAACATCTCACCATGCCTTTCGCAAAAATCTCAAAACTGCCCTCTTCAACTAACTCTCCTTCTCCCTTATACTACCCTATACCTATATGCCTATAGGAAGTATAAGCAGTTATGTTATTAGCCCCACTGTACAACGCATATGATGTAATTTGTCCATTGTATGTATCTATGTATGTACCTAAGATGCAAACACCAATGTAACAAGCGCCACGATGCCCACGGGCTGATGTGCGCTCAACAAATATGAATAAATAAATAAATAGGGTGCATAAGTGTCTACAAAGCACCTTGTGATCAACCAGATCAAAGGCGGCTGACAAGTCCAACAGAAGCAAGAGAGCAGATTTCCCTTTGTCCTTCAGGCCATCGATCTAAATCTTTAGATCGATCAGGGCAGTGCTGTCCCATGTTGGAGCCTGAATCCGGATTGTCAAAGACCAAGTAGTTTATGGGCCTCGAGGTACGTTTGAATTTGTCTATAGGCAGCCTTGTCAATAATTTTAAGAAGAAAAGGTACCGTGGTGATAGGACAGAAATTGCCAGGGATGCTGGGGTCAAGATTGTTATTTTTAGCAGTGGTAGTACCCATGAATTCTTCAGATTGGTTGGGACGGTGCCTGTGCAAAAGGAGGCATTGATAAGGGTGGTTATTAAGGGGGCCAATTCTTTGGCTGTGTCTTTGATGATGGAAGATGGACAGGAGTTACCTTGGCAATTTGAAGGTTTGCGTGAGGCGATAATGTTGATTACTTCTTGAGTGGAGACTGAGGTAAATTTAAATCGCTGTAGTGGTTTCGGCAAGCTAGGGGTAGGTTTAGACGTGGTGTGTTGTGGTATCAGATTCAGTTTTTTTGACGCTATATTCTTTTGAAACAGAGTCATTTTATTAGCTAAGGCTTCTTGAACTTTGGTGCACCAGGACCTGTCCTTGATGCAGTTATCAGTTGATGGGATGGGAGATTCAAGTTCTCTCAAGATAGTAAATAGGTCTCTGGAACTTGAGCTGGCCTTTTCAATCCTGTTATTGTAGGTTTATCTTTTAGCTATCAGAATTTCTTCTTTATATTTGGCTGAGATTTTGAGCAAGATGTCTTTATTGACTGAGGAAGGGTAATTTCTCCAGGAAGTTTTGCATTTTCTTTTACGGTTTCTAGGGGCTTTCAGTTTGGGGGTAAACCACGCATTGAGGTGTGCTTTAGGTTTGCCTTTGCGCATGTTTAAAGGGGCAATGATATCTAACGTCACAGTCAAGGTGATGTTGTAAAGGTTCACCAAACCAGATGGGTCGGAGGAGGCAGAGGCGGGCTCAAGCAGGGGTTGGATGAGAGGCAGAAGTTTATCTACAGTTATATTCTTTTTGTTCCTGGTAGGCATGGATGGGGCAATGAGGTTGTCTGTTTTAGGAGGGGCACGATCTTGGAGGTTGAATAAGAGGAGGGAGTGGTCAGTCCAAGGTTAAGGCTCAATAGAAGTGATGGTTGTGCTGCAGTTAAGGTCTGCTATCCAATCAAGGATTCTTCCTTTGTCATATGGGTGGGGAGAAGGGGTATCAGGGCTCAAAAAGGCAAAAAGAATATTCTCAGCTTGGTTACATTTCTGAACATTAATATACAATAAAGAAAATACAGGGAATAAAATAGTCGGGATTAATATACAGTGATTAATATACATACACGTACGGAGGGACATATAAACAGTTGATAATATAATATGTACAAGGAGTACAGGTCATATGTACAGGGTGCAAGGTAGAGTGTTAATGTATCACGTGGAATCAGGGCTAGGTAGTGTGCTGTGATGTCACAGGGTCTTTTTTGGTTCCAGTTCTCTCTTCTTGTATTATGTATGGTTTCATGTATATGTGTAATTTGATGGCCCCGCGGCCGAACAAAGTTAAAAGGATGATGATAAATCCTGTTTTTTTCATTGATTCATTCAGACACAAGATGGGAAGAGACTGCTTGAGAAATCTATGCATTTAGTGATTTTCGGGAAAAACGCATTGAAAGATTTGGAATAGTATATCTCTGTTAGGAACCCTGTCAGGTTAACCTTGGTTATTACTCCAGCTCCTAACAGTAGGGGTTTCCCTTTCATAAATGTTTGTTATAATACAGTTTCTACTGCAATAGGGTGAGCTCTCTTGACATATGAAGCCTGAATATGACCCTGGTTACATACAGAAGCATACAGACTACATAAGGAGATGTAGTTAATAGAAAGACATGTTGTGTCAAGAAAATTGTTATATGACATAATTTGCACAATCCTGTGATGCGCTTGCACATTTATGTAATGCTTAGTTTGTACATTGCAATTTTGCACAGTGTAGTGTTTTCCCATCAGTTATTGGGAAATGTTGCTAACATACCAGGACATCAGCTGAACACCTACAATGCATTTAGTAAGATGAAAGCATCTAGGCAATTCGTTGTACGATATTATTTGCATACTGTTTAAGTGTTTTTGCTTTTTACTATTTACTGTGTGGCAGGTTTTAGGCTTTCTTTTGCACAATGTTTTGAATCGGTTGGCACAATTAGCACCCTATGGTACGTTTAGTATTACACTTCATGATAATACAGTATGTTTTCAACAATATCAGAAATATGTCAAAATGAACATTAACACAAGTGATGCAAGATACATCTAGATGTTCCATTGATTCATTCAGACACAAGATGCTGTGTCCACTAGCATCACATTGGCAGCTGCGCCACCAGTTGCATAATACCAAAGCCCTATGCTTTGTGGGTTTATTACAGGTCCCTCCACGCCCAAGCGGGGAGGCAACAGGGAGCTCCTACTTAGACAGCGGGAAGCTCACCTAATCTGTCTATACAGGACGGTCCTGGCAGGCTCAAACACTGGCCATGAGTTTTCAGTTTTCCTTTAAGTTGCGGGAGGTTCTGTGGTGGATTTTGGTCGTTTGGACCAGGTTCTGGAATGGGTTGGGTCTACTGCTAAATAGCACTGCAACATTATGTTGACTGTTTCAGCCAAGATTGTATTGACCCCCCCTGTTTTGCTAAATGATGACTATTATATTGCAACATATGTGTAATCGGTCATGCATTTGTGTTCTCAACTGTTATGTTCATGTAATATGTTCAAGTTAAAATCTGAGCCCGTGGCAGGTAACCCTGTTAATAATACCAAACAATGAGAATCATTGTGGAACTTTTGTGTGCTCAACATTATATTGTTATTCAAACAAGCTCTCAACCTTTTTTGTCAGCAAGGCGCGTGAAAACACCCGATTTTCTTTTTGGCGGGTGAGAGGCCCATAGAAGTGAATGGGCGTGTTAGGGACTTGGCGGGTGATTCCACTGCTTTCAAGGCGGGTGACACCCGCCAAAAGCGGGTGAGTTGAGAACTATGCATTCATTCATATTCCCAGTAGCCAACCTGGCAGATATGAATCGGAAATCTAATACCACCCAATTACCAGAGTTCTGGGTGATTGACTAATAGGGTACTCTATCAGGATCCGATAGCCTCGAATTGGAATTCCTTATAGATAGGGTTGCGATGAAAACATACTCCTTATTTTGCATCACAGATGGTCACAAATTATTTATTGGCACCTTCATGATTAGCTGGACCGGTATTTTTGATATGTTTCGGTATGTGTTTTGATATGTTGTTTATTATCAGAATTGTAACCGGCCATCCGTTAACTAGGAGGTGTTCTGGTGTATTTGTTTGCGTGGATTCCCATGCACGTTAGGGAGACTCATGCTGTTCCACCAGCACTTTATGTCATTTTTTGCTTGGGAATTAATAGCTGCTAAATGCAGCCTGGGATGTTCCAAGATGGCGCTCACTTTCCAGGCATTCCCAGCATACTACCAGCCAGCACGGTATCTATTTATTTTTCAGTGCTGCCGTGGTCGAGATCACTGGCAGGAGGAACGCTGAAAGGCATTCAGAGGAGCCCTTTCAACATGTGTATTTGCGGCCATGCTTTGCTTTTATGTATTTCTGCTTCAAGCAACGTTACTGTACTGCAGTTAATGCAGCGTTCATTTTTGAATTAGCTACTGACTTTGGGCATTATCTGTGTTTTCGCTTCAGCAGTATTGTGTCACCGCATTGGAGCGGCTCTGAATTTTGGTTGCTGGTATGCTTAACGCGGACACTCTCAGTGGGGGCACGGCTACACAAGCTGCTCACACACATGCATCCTGCTTCCCCCTATTTCCAACCCGCTACCCTCCTCCCTATGAGCCCCCCACCCCTCCTGCAGCCCGAAATGAGAGGCATGACCAGTTGACTGAGTGGAAGTAAAATTGTTGCAGCAAACTTTATTAACATACATAAAGTTAGGAGTTAATTTACAGGTGTTCCGTTTCGCCGCTACCCTCAGGATTCTGCGCTGAGGAATAGCATCCTAACCCCCCCCCCTGCCGCCCCTTCCGGTCCTTGCTGACCCGTCCAGGGCCCCGTCCCTCCTTATCCGTCCCCCTCTACCCGTTGGCCATTTTTATTTTCATTTCTTTTCCCCTTTCTATTTAAGTGCATTTTTCATTCCCATTTCGTTTTCACTTGTTTACTTGTTCTCCTTTCTTAGGATCCATCCACTTATCCTTTGCCCTCATAATGATTCCCCTTTTTCCCCTACGCTCCCTCTCTTCCCCTTTTCGGATGGTGGTCTCTCTTTTCCTACTGCTTTAGCTCCCCCTACGTGTTTCCCTTTAGCCTGTCATGAATTCCCCCCTTTTTGTCGAAACCCAGGGCTGCCCTTACTCCAAACCGCCTTAGCTGTCCCATTCCCCTCAGGCCCCCTCATTCCCCTTGTTCGCCCTCCTGTTCTCAGGAGCCCTCCCACCCATAGCTACCTACCCCCCGGAGCCCAAAGTCATTCCTTCCCCATCCTACTCCCCTTACCCATTGCTTAAAAGGTCCTACCCAGCTCTCTCCTGCTCCTCTTAGAACCCTACCCACCAGCTGCCAAGTACCCCCCTCCCAGGTATTCCCCAGGTTCTCCCTAAGCGGTCCCTTGTAACTACCCCAGGTCTCCTGCTACCTCCCCTAGCCGACCCATCGTCCCAGGTTCCCCTCCCCCTAACCTCCTTCCCCCCTAACTTTTCCATCCTCCTTGCCAGACCCTGTTTGCTCTAAAATTCTTTCATTCCTTCCCCTCCCCAGTTGTATTCGTTGTTACTCTCTTTTTTTCTTTCCCATCGATGCACTTCCCATTTTCCCCCACCCATGTTTGGAGTTGGAAGGTCTTCCAAGACCCCTATCCCTCCCCTTCTATCGGGGCCTCCCCTGAGTCTAATACTCCTGGGCGCCGTTTATTGTAAACTGATGGCTGTGCAGTTCCCTTGTGGTATGCGCCAGTACTTTCTAAAGGGTGAAAACTCGTGCCAGAGCCCCTTTTATCGCGCTCCCGGGCCAGTGCCTGCGTCCGTCGCCCCTGGTGACGTCATCCTTCACTGGGTGGTGCCATAGCGGCCGTGGGCCCGCCCCCCGACCCTGCCGTGCCCAGTGAGGGAGTCTGCACTAAGGGGGGCCCCCGCCAAAGCCCATTCTTCGAATGACGCGGGAGCCCGGCGTTTCACAAACTCACTTAGTGGTGATTGTAGACAGGGGTTGCATTGGCCATAATAACAGAACCAGTTGATATTGACGGTTCTTGGTTGTTTATTTTTACAGATGTGTGTTCTCATCCATGACTGTAAACAGTCCTAGTTTAGACTGCCTATTCAAGGTATAGTAAATCATGTTGTTTTCTCTTTACGCAGTTATACCAAAAGTTTACGGTCTGCTGCTGATGCATCATTCCAACGCACTCACATGTGAAGGACACATAACTTTGCTCTGGCGTAGTGTACAATGGCAGCCCATGACCTCCCGATGATCCTGGAGCCCACCAGCGGTGAGATCGTGTGCGCTCTAGACCAGCACACTAAACAGGCAGAGGCCCTATCCAGGTCTAAGGAAACAACAGCGGGGAAAGGCTCAGCGGGTCCACGCCGGAGCGTGGACAATAACCAAGGAGGCCTACATGATGACGGCTGGCTGGTCACGGGCAGAGGACTGCAAAAAAGGAAGATTGACAATATTGACACTGCATCCAATCATAAGTGGTCCTCCTACGCTCCGTGCGGAAACAAGTAAGTGCAAGTCTGCATAGAGATGTGCTGCCCTGACAGCGCTTATGGCGGACTCAGTGCTGAGATCCCGCGCACAACCTGGTGTACCTCATACCTGCACGGCGTACGATGTAAATGCATACGTCGGCAGCACCGAAACATAGGAAGTTGCAGGGATGTGACAGCTTGCCACCAATGTCGCCCTCACACTGGTGTGCACTCTCTACTGCGGGCAGTGTGATGCTGCCTACTCCTGCCTGATGGAGG
This sequence comes from Ambystoma mexicanum, assembly GCF_040938575.1. Taxonomy (NCBI): domain Eukaryota; kingdom Metazoa; phylum Chordata; class Amphibia; order Caudata; family Ambystomatidae; genus Ambystoma; species Ambystoma mexicanum. The sequence continues at coordinate 418,365,871 of NC_090925.1, forward strand.
GAGCTGTAGGAAGAGGCGACCCTAACATTCTGCCGCTGGTGGGCGCCCTTGCTGGTGGCAGTTTCCTGCCCACACTCCCACCTGGGAGGAAAACTGTACAAATGGTCTCATCGCCCTGCTACTGGTGGGTGCCCTTCTGGGCCCGCTATACATGGACCAGGCCGATGTGGTCCTGGGTACGATTACTACAAACCCCGAACTGGGGCATCACTTGCCCCATCAGCAGCAGTGGCTCCTGCCTGGGGAAGGGGGAGAAATGGCCCAGACGCCCTGCCATCTATGTCAGGAAAACCAACGTCTTGCAGCCCTCAAGTCCTCCACCGAGAAGAAGTGATATGAGGCAATGGAGGGTTGCAGCTCTGTATGAGTGCTTGTGCGCCATCCTGTCTCATGACAGTGGAGAGATACTCCTGCCTGGCGGGGGTTAGTCAAGAAGGGGGGTGAGGAACATGCTGAAATTCCTGACCTGTTGACATCCTGTGGCGCAGCTTGGACGCCCTGCCATCTGCATCTCGCTGCCTGCCCCAACATCAAGGGACTAAGCCGATGTGGCCGCTGGTGCCCCCAGGCGCAGCTTTACCGGCCTCTGAACTGGAACATCAACAGACCTGAACCCCTTTGAAATGACTATCCTTAACAGACGCTGGAGCCAAGCGATCCGGGCTCTTGCAGTTCGGCAATTGCGCAGAAGAGACTCTGTGGCCAGGTGTTGAGGTCCCTGAGGCCTGCGTGCAAATTGTGTGCTTACAGTGGTCCCAGTTAAATGGACGTGAGGCTGTGTTCCCGTAAGTTCAGAGTCATGCTCACAAGGGTGCCAGCGGTTGGCACGCGTGTCGTTCGGTGGTGAAAGTTCCACTGGCCCCCAGTTAATAAAGGGTGTTGTAAAGTATGATCGAACTGCCAAACTTCTACCGGCAGTTTTCTAACCGTGACTGTCACCCATGGGTGAGGTGTAGAGTATGTTAATGTGTGTAGTCTGTTTATGGTTAGGGGAGTCTGTGTGTGTAGCGGTGGCATATCTCATTTGCTGTCAAGTTCAGAATTTGTAAGTAGTATTGTTTTGTAACAGGGGATTGTTATGGTTTTAGTAACTTGTGTTGGTTTGTTATGAAAAAGGAGGAGTGTGGTGTGGGACCCTCCCCAGTGTGCTGCCCTTTTAAGGGAATGTGTCCCTCCCCTGTGTGTTGCCCTTTTAACGTGGGCCATGACTGTCATGGCCCAAGCTAATAAAAGGAACCTCTGCAGACACGTCCAACAGAACGGCTGCAGAGTCCAGAAGAGGAATGACTGCGTCCGTGTCTCATTTCATGTAGGCTGCAGGCCTACACATGGAGGCACAGGCCTGCAGGCCCTGATGCCGTGGGACCCTCCTGCCAGGACAGTGACAGAGGTCCGCATGGTCAGGGGCCTTGCAGGCTGTGCCCCCACCCCTCATTGGTGCTGGTGTCCTGAAGTATCATGGGGCCTGCCGGATGTCCAGGGCAGGCCCCAACCCCCACATGAACTGGGCCTGTAGAGTGCCCGTGATCGTAGCACTCAGGGGGCCCGTAGCAAGGTCAGAGTCCATAGCGGGCCCCCATAACAGTTGTGACCCGAGGAATTCAGGAGCAGAATCTGGTACCTTGTACGTTTTATCGAAGCCCTCCTTTTTTGGGGGAGTTCAGAGGATGGATTGGTCATGGTAAACAAACTGTCCTGGTATATGTCATCGCTACATAAACACACCTCGCAAAATTATGTATTAGTATAGGCGAAGTTGAACGTGCCATAAACTCTCAGAAAAATGGTAAAGCAGCAGGTCCTGATCTGATCCTATCAGATCAGTTTAGGGACGAGATAGGTATCTGGGCCCCGTTTCTGTGTGAGGTTTTCAATTCTGTTATTAGGAAGGGCTCAATCCCAGAGTCTTGGTGCAAGGCAGTGATAGCTCCCTTATACAAGAAGGGTGGAAGGAACCTTACAGCGAATTACTGCCCAATATCCCTATTGAATAGTGCAGAAAAACTCTTCAGGAAGGTTATCCTGACACACCTCCAAGACTGGGATGGCAACAACAACGTAATGACCGACCTTCAGGCTGGCTTTAGAAGAAACAAGGGTACTCTTGACCAATGCCTCATGCTGTCTTTGCCGATTCAGAAAAACATAGTACTAAAACGAATGAAATTGTATGCAGTGTTTCTAGACTTAAGGATGGCTTTTGATTCAGTCTCCCAAGAAAAACAGTGGAGCCTCCTTGAGTCACGTAAAGCCCCACCAAACCTGATTAACATTAGTAGTCTGCTATACTCTGGAAACAGTGGCTCCGTTCGTTATCCTTTGTGGTCAACAAGGGAGTAAGGGAAGGATATGCCCTGGCTCCTCTTCTATTCAATTTGTATATTTATTTTATTTTACTTTTATTTTGTCAATGTATAGCGCACATAACCCAGAGGCATCTAGGTGCTTATTGCTTGCTTAAGAAAATGGTTACAGTGGTTACTTGCAGAGGTGAAAGGTTACAATCATTACATGAATAGTTTTGCTTAAGTAAGTGGTTACTTTATAGACATAGGGCCTCATTACACGGATGGCGGTAAGGATTTACCGGTACCGGTAAAATACCAGTACCGGTAAATCCTTACCGCCTTACTACGAGGTCCCTTTGCGGGTTGGGGGATTTAACGCCTGCTTTTTGCAGGCGTTAAAATCCAACCCGCAAAGGGACCTCGGAGCTAATTACGGCACCGCAAAATTGCGGTGCCGTAATTAGCACCTTCCCCATTCCCATAGAGCCCTATGGGGCAGAAATGGGAATGGGGAAGGGCAATGGTGGAAGGGGGATTTACCGCCCCTCCAACCTTGGAATGGGGCGGTAAATCCCCTTTCCACCAAGGCGGTGCTGGTATTTTACCGGCATGAGCCATGGCGCTAATAGCGCCATGGCTCACCGCCTACCGTGTAATGAGGCCCATAGATTTGGGTTCACATTTTGGAAGGCCACACCTCAAGGTACAGGGTTCTACATCAAAACATGCAGTTACAGGTAGGTAAATAGCGAAATAGGTTTGGGTGCACAATTTGGAAGGCCACACCTCATGGTACGGGGTGCTACATCAAAATGTCCAGTTGCAGGTGGGTGGGAAACATGCAAGGGGCAAGCTGGTAGTAGTGCAGCAATATAGCAACCAATACAGTCAGGCGATAATGGGAGGAGTGGTTGGGCGAAGTCGGGTAACGCAGATGGGCTGACAGTGAATCTAATGCTGGCAGGTCTCCTTAGTGTGAACAAGTGGGAGCAGTAGGTGATGTAGGAGGCACAGAATGTGTATGAGGGTCATCTTGGGATAGCACAGGGATAGGGGGGCAGTGGATGCGACATACAGACATTATCGAAGCATAAGTGGGGCAGGGAAGTAGCAGAGCCAGAACGATTTACAGGAAATACAAACTTTCAGGGCAGTAGATCGGCAGAGCTAAAAACAATTTTCAGGACGCACAGAACTTAGAGCGGCACCAGTTGCAACAAGGCACTGCGGTGGATGGCGCGAGAGCCATAGTAGGTAACAGCAAAAAACAGACAAACAGTGGCGCATGGGGCCAATCCGAGGTTGACTTGAGAGGTCTTGGAGGAGGGAATCAAGTGACTGGGGATGCCATTGATCTCACCTGATGGTGCAGCTAACCAGGCATCAGAGCGTTGTATGTAGAAAAAATGAACTGCATCTGCATTTGGATTAATAGGCCAGGAGGTAGGGCCCATACCGGCACTGACAGGCGCAGACGGGGGCCTTAGGTTACAGGCATTCGGTGAGAGAGCCGGCTTCCACCTGCCAGCATGATTGGCTGGATAAAAAGGAGAGGCCAAGGGTAGAAGCCAATCCCAGCATGAGATGGAGGCCAGGCTTGGTTGGTCAGGAAGCAAGGACGGTTGTTAGGGACACAAATGACTAACCGCCATTTTCGAATGCACATACAGTTGCGAAAATAAGGAAATGCAGAATGTTATCACAGCAAATCTGCCGAAATAAAGCCTCAGATCCAGGCGGGAAGTAGACATGGCAATGGTAGATAGCTTGTTTGAATTATACACCTTTACACAAGCAATGGCGATTTTGCACAGAGATGGTCCAGACAAGCCTCTTAGGCTTACCTTATGGATGGCTGCAAGGGCTCCCTGCTCCTGCTGCCTCGGTGGATGGTAGTGCGATGAAATTAGAGCTTGTGCTCTCACTGTGCAGCTGCCTGCTTCTCGATTGAAATAATTGACATGCTGTTGAAGGGGTGACAGGATTACCTCAAAATGGCCTCAAATAAATACCCAGCCCCATTTTATGTGGATGACGCAGTGTTGGTGGCAACTACTCCTCAAGGCCTGGAGAAATCCCTGGCAATCTTTTTGGCCAAATGTAAAGAGCTAGATCTGGAATTGAATATAGATAAGTCCAAAGTACTGGTATTCAAGCCTCGCTTTACAAACCACACACCATTGGTACTAAAGGTGGAGGGAGTACAGCTCTCCCAAGTTACATTTTTTGATTATCTTGGGGTAAGATTTCTCCGAGAGACGGGAGGGTGGGTCGAGCACGTGGGTCGCTCAGTTACTACCATGGAGAATTTGTGTGGGTCAATCAAGTCATTTCATGTCAAACATGGGGGAGGCACAATTTCCCCTTCTCTGAATCTTTACGAAAAGTAGGCCCTACCCGCAGCCCTCTATGGGGCGGAATTATGGGGACATGCCAACGTAGACACCCTCATAAAAAGTGAACTTTCATTTCTAAAAAAGTTGGTATCACTACCAAAGAGCGCTCCCTCCACCTTAGTACCTTTTTAACTTAATGTTACTCCAGTGGCTGCCCAGTTAAAACCAGTTTTTTTATGACTAAGTTTTTGGAATCAGGAAGGGTTAGAAAAATCGTGAACCGCACTGAACCACTTCATGGCTTTAGATGGTGGGAAATTAATACCCTGGCTCCGTCACATAAAGAAATCACTCTGCGAAGCGGGCGGTGGTAATCTGTGGGATAACCCTGAATGCCAGCCGTTGGGTACTAAGAAAATAATTAAATCTGCTTTAGTTAAAGATGCCTCTGATCAACTGCTGCACGATGCCATGAACCTTAAACTGGGCCCTGCATACCTCGAAGCTAGCACCCTGGCCCAAAGTCCTATTTGCATTGCATCTCACCTCCATACGAAACGTCCTTATATCTGCATGTAAGACTAGGCATTCTACCAGTGGCCGCTTTTACACAATCATGGAACGCAGCAAATGTTGATCAATGTCCTACGTGCAGGATGGCAACCGATACTGCATTATACTTCATGTTGCTACGCTGTAAATCAAAATCTTTAAGGCTTATGTATTTGAGACTCCCACTGAGGGTGGCTGGGATTAGCAATACCAAAGCAGCGATGATATTTCTGCGCCAGAGTGCTGACCCTTTTGTGGTGTTTGTGTCCATCCGGTATATCCATAGGGCTTGGTTGTTAAGGAAGACATAACCCAAGCATTTTTTCCTGCCCCCCCGAGTATGTGAGCAGGGTTCTCCGCTGTTCCATTAATTGTACATCAAGGAAGTTGCCACTGAATTAATCTTGATAGATCTGGTCACTATCGTAAAAGAGGCTGCAAGCAGGGCTCTCCTCTCAGTCCCTAAACGCACATTTTCTGTACTTTTTGTGTTTATTGCTGTAAATTTGTTTGCATTTTGTGTATTAATAATGGTTTTACTTTATGCTTGTAACTTATGTTTTACTTGAAGGCTCTACGCCGAATAAATGATTGTTGGCTGACATAAACACAATACTTCAACTGTGGTACTGGGGGATTTTAATAGTTGGCTTGGACACTCAGACACTGAAACCAAGCGGCTGGTTCAATTGTTTGAGCTTAATAAATGTATTAGTAGTAGCAGTGATCCCACACACAAGCTAGAGAATGTGCTAAACTGGGTAGCCAGTAAAAACCTGCCACTGAGTTCTACAACTCCTCAACCCTGCATCTGGTCTGATCACTTTTTTGTTACCTTTCACTTTACATTACCTTCCCCTAAAGGCCAGAAAAATAATCCCTTCCGTACTATCTCCAGTAGGACTTGTATTAAAGTTCTTCATGGAGATTTGGAATCCTGTCGTCTAAGACTTATCGCATCCACATCCGGTCCTGATCCCCCTGATCACCTGGTTTCAGAATTTGACAGAGTCTTTACTGAACTACTAAACCGTACATACCAGTGACCTCGAAGATTGTCAGCGAGAAGTCCAATGACCAGAAATGGTACTCTGCGGCATTGTTGGATTGAAAAACAGAAAAGAGAAGAGCAGAAAGAGTCTGGCTGAATGACCAATCATTGGCCAACAGGCAAAAATTGAAAACATTGGAAAAACTGTATCGAAGTGAGATTTTGCTTGCAAAAGAAACCTACTTCGATAACCAAATTGCTCATGCCGAGAATGACTCCAAGAAACTTTTTCAGATCCTTCGGGTCCTTCAAAAACCTAAGGTGATGCTGAATCAGTTCACCCCCTCCAATTTGGATTACAAGGCAATCCAAAAGGCGGTAGCCCAAAAAATAACAGTAGCACAATCTTACATTACGGACAATCTAAGTAGAGTGGAGCACATACCACCTGATCCAACTGATAAGGTGCTGGGTCAATGGGATAAATTAGTCTTTAGCTTTAATTGTATCTCAGAAGAAACTTTGGCTAATATCATGAAAAAAATGAGACGTACTTCCTGTGTGGGGGAAGTTCTCCCTTCTAAAATCATTCTTACCAACAAGGAACTAGTCCTCCCCTTCCTTGTAAGCCTCACCAATACGAGCTTTATCGAAAGCTGCATTCTTGAGGTGTTGAAGGTCTCTGTGATCCCTCTGTTAAAAAAAACAGGTTTGGATCAAAAGGTCTACTCCAACTTCGGACGGATCTCCATTGCTACCTTGCTGCTAAACATTTTGGCTAAAGTCACTACTTCCCAATTTCAGGACTATCTAGAAGTACCTGAAGCCTTACACCCGAGACAGTCAGGTTTCAGAGCCTGTTATGGTACAAAAAGTGCCTTACTGAACATGCAAACCCAAGTGCTCCAGATTATGGTCAATGGGAAGCCGGGGCAGCCGATGTTGTTAGATCCGTCAGCAACCTTTGACCTTGTCAATCCTGACAAATTGCTATGTAGCTTGACAAAGGCTGGCATCTACTCCATCGAGGTCATAGCCTGGATTAAATCCTTTTTGACTGGTGGAATGTTTTGGGTAATGCATGCTCACCTGATCAGCCGCTGAAATGTGGTGTGCCGCAGGGTGCCTGTTTATCCCTCTGTCTCTTCAATGTCTGCTGCCGCCCACTCTGTGATCTCTTGGATAAACTGTGTGTGCATTTCATAAATTATGCTGATGACACTCAGCTTGTCTTTGAGTTGGGCGGCAAGTATATAGATGATGTTTAGTGGATTAATAAAGTTTACGCCACAATACAGAATTGGATGGCCAATAATGGGATGTCCCTGAATGCCAATAAAACTGATCTTGTGCCATTTGGCTCATCCCAGGCTGAAGCTAAACTCAACAGTCAGTATGTCGGGTTTACCATGGAAAAGCACTTGATTAAGGTAGTTGGCAAGGTCAAGACACTGGTTGTTACCTTTGAATCGTCCTTGAGCTCCGATTCTCATATTGAAAATGTTACAAACAAAGCCCAGTACCACCTTCTGAGTCTCTTGAGACTAGTTAAACCCTATGTCTCGGAAGCTAACTGTGCTACAATGTCCGGGCATTAATAATGCCAACGATTAACTACTGCAATGCCTTGATGACCGGGGTCAACAAAAACAGTTTAAAGCAAAACGACGCAGTACGTATTGTCCAAAACGTACACAGGCATAAACCCATTTCCTCCCATAGAAGGAGCATTGGCTCCCGTTGGAAGCACATGTCCGCTTCAAGGCTAGGATAATAGTCCACAAATGCCTATATGGCCAAGCCCCGGGTTATCTGAGAGATTGTGTCAAGGCTCATCACGCAGTAAGACTTACCAGATCAAGTCTGCCTATCTGTTGTTAGGAGTAAGCAGGTCAAAGGCATGCATAGATCTTTTGCTGTTCAAGCCGCTGTGCTGTGGAATAAAATCCAGAAAGCTCTGTGTGCAGAAAACAATCTGTTGAAATTTACAAAAGGCTTGAAATAAATACAAAAATAAATAAATGTCTTCCAATATCACAATTGTGACAACCCATTTTCTTGGTTGTGCACGATGCTTGTAGAGGAAACCCTCCTTTTTCTGTTCCTCTGGAACCAAGCCAACCTGACCAGGTACCAAGTCATCAAATACATCAGTGCCGGTGGTGTGCGTGGAGGCATCCACCTGGTACACGTCACCCTCGGATTCCGTTTCAGTAAGGTTGTGCACTGGGACAGGCAGTAGCCGGTGCCTTGGCAGATAAGGAGGTGCATTGAGTGAACTACCAGAGACTTGTTGTGGTGTGGATGAGGAAGGCAGCCAGTGTTGCAGCTGAGAAACCAAGGACTCAAAGTGGTTAGACTGTCTATGGATATGTCTCTAGGACGCTCCACCATAGGGGACATACGCCTCAGAGGTAGGTCAGCTGGAAGGGAGGGAATCACCCCCCCCCCACACACTGGTACAGGAACTGCCCTGGGGAGGGCATGGTCGACTTGAGGCTAAACTGTGAAGCCTCCATCTCATCCTCAGAGAAAATCCCCACAGGGCCCTCAAGGTCAGAGTCCAGGGTGGGCTGAAGAATTTCTTCAGGCAGGATCAAGAAGATTGGTGTAGGTGGAGTGACCACCATGGTCAGTGGAAAAGGACAGGGAGGCCTGGTTAAGGCAGCCAGAGCTGATGGTTGCAGGGTGCCAGTTGCCAGCAATGAGGAAGTGGCAACTGTCGGTGAGGCCTGCGACAGCATATACGGCAGCTTAGTAGCCGATGACATCGAAGGTGTGGCAGGCTTTGCCTTTCGACTCATCAATTGTGTCATGTTCGATGATTTGTTTAGGCTCATGAATGGGGTCGCCGACAGAGATCTTCCCTATATCATCGACGAGGACTTGGCTTGACTGTCGATGGAAATATTAGACAAAGACTTGGGACCCTGGCTGGTCGACGACGATCTGCCCTATGCCATTGATAGAATAGTGAATGTGGACACTGACTTGACTTGTTTAGTCATCGAAGAGGAGTACTCCTTCAATGAAGGCTATGAGGTGTCAGAAATGTAAGGCGGACAAATTTGTAAGGAGTTTTCAAGATTAGTCATTTTATCAAATCAAAAGGTTGGATAAACGCCTCACTATCCTTACCCTGACGAGGATTTCCCTGCCTAAAATAAACTAAAACACATTAACAAAAGGATATCTTTCCCTCACACTTGTACATTCAATAAAGCAATAAGGAAATGCATGGAATGGTGAAATCAACAAATATATATAGCATACAATCGAATTCATAATATGATTACTGTCTCTTCTTATAACCTGGGTGAATTCCCCTACCCCAGATCTGAGTAAGGGTTTGCTCCACGGTTCAAAAGAAATAAGGAAATCCTCTGTTTGCCACAACGTGCAACACAGTTCTTGAGGATTTAAACTTGATAACAGAAAATTCCATTGTCTCAGTAATGTACCAAAAGAAATAGTATATTCGAACTCCTCCTGGAGCAAGAACACATTTCACATGTGTTTTCTTCAAGTAAACAACACCAATTGTCTTTGTCAGGATGATTTACCACAAAATTTGATTTTCAAAGAAATGTAACTCCTCCACAGCAGGTTTTAACAATTCTTATTTCAATGTTACAATTAACATGAGTTGTCTTTGTTAGAACAACAGTTCAGCACTTTTATCCAATACTACCTGGTTTACTCCCAGGCCAGGCCTTACAAAGCAACAACTTGCCTTATGGGTATACTCTCCTGCCCGCTTAATACTTCACAAAAGAACAAAGTGTGCTACAGTCGTGACTTCTAACTTAGAACAACAACAACTTCACAAGGGTTCTTTGGCAATAAACTTTAAACCAATTTCAGGCAAACAAGGAATAACATTAATGCTCTTTAGGACGACTCCTCTCCATCTGGATAATAATCTCCAGTAGGGCAGCCTGTTTGCCACCTTGCTTTCTCCTCTACACTAGCAAGCAAATAGTGACCAGGATATGGTCTTACTCTGCTTCTGTCTTGGCTTTGGTAATGTGCGTTTATGTGGCTTGATGATCTGTATGTCACAACACATGAGCAACAAGTCTTACAACTATTGGGTTTCCCAATATTCCCCTCTCGCCTTTAGCAATGTTTGTTGTATTGGTATTGCTGAGTTTTTAAATACTGTTGGCTTGGGTATTGCTTGTAGGTTTTTGTTTTCACTAAAGCTTCCCCATGGCCCTTCCACAAACACACACGCTTGCTTGCACGGTCACTTTGATTCAATATGTATAACTCATTGGGGGTCATTACCACTCTATCGGCACGGCTACCGCCGGAGTAATGAATTTTCCGGCGCCCGGGAATGGGAAATTACCGGGGCATCACAGACCCGGCGGACGCGGTAATTGCCCATTCTAGGGTGCCTTAAAATATTACTCCCATTCCCATTTAAGACCCATTGGACTCAATGGGAATGGGGAGGACGGGTGCACCGGCACCATTCATGAATGGTGCCGCTGCATCCGTTGAGTTCTGCAAGCGGGTGCCGTTCCGCCCGCCAGGTGAGACCTGGCAGTGAGATGTGGCGGGCTGAAAGGCTCCCGCTCACAGAACTCGTAGTTTTCCGGTTCGGAAACAAAGGTACCGGCAAGCTTACCAGTACCGTTGTTTCCGGACCGGCAAACTTGTAATGAGGCCCATTGTCTTTGTATAGTTCGGTGTTAAAAATTGTAATTACTGCTTTGTTCACTGAAATGCAAGTGAAACTGCCTGACGTAAACACACAGACAGCATCGGAGCGCTCCGGAGTCACTCGCAAGCTGTGAACTCACAGAGTAAGTCGATCAATCAGGCTCCACTTGGTGTTCGCAGGTCTTCTGTCGTGGCTCATCGCGATCTGGCGAACAGACTCCTCTGGTCCACCTCTGCGCGCCACTTGGCAATGGAGCTTCCTCTGCTCCAGAGAGGGTCAGGTGCAACCCAGCCACCTAAAACCTCTAAAGAGGTCACACATCGCCTGCTACTTTGCTTCCCGCTGCGTGAACTCTGCACAATGAGCCTTTGCTGGGTAAGCGTCCTTTTCTCACGCTTCCTGCTGCGCGACCTCTGCAACAGGGACAACTTGAGGCAAAGACCCTCTCAGGTCCCGCCACCGATTTAGCCGTTATAGTTGTCCCAGTACCTTCTCTCACCTCCAGCTTCACTTTCAGGCACATACACAGCCCATGCTGCTTTCTCCTCTCGTGCTACTCTAATGCCTGCACATTAGGAGGCTTTTTAAGCCTCTCAATCTCCCTCAGGTGTAGGTCATCTACACCAATTAGCTGACCGCTCCTACAGCAGTGTTCCTCTGTATCCCTCTTCCTCGTCCCAGTACTCAGGGAATTATGGGACTTAAAGTCCCTGCCAACAAATTTAGTTTTCCTAACCTTTTCTGCTTTGCAATTAGCCATTAAGAGATTGGGGTTTCAGGGGAAATTAAACAATAGGGATTCCCCTTCCTCCTGACCTGTCCCCTCGCACCCATGTGAAACATCTGAAGAACACCACCCCCAAGGGTCAAGATCAGAAGGCGTCTTCCTTCCCCTGGCCACATGAGGAAGGTCCCATGCCAAGGTTTTGAGAGGAATCTCTACTAATTCATCACAAGGCGCAGCAGTGGAGGTTGAGGTGGTCGCCAGATCCGACATCGAAGCCTCCATGGAAGAGGACGACTGGGCCTTCCAAGACTTCCTCCCATGGTAAGTATCCTTGTGCGCTGGACAGGCCTGCTCTGTCTGATTGAGACATGACTCTAGACTGAGGCCGAATCAGAGCACCCCCCCCCCCCCCCCCACCACCGGCATCAAGCCAAGCCACTACCCTGCAGTGGCGATCCCAGAGTGTTTTGTTAGGAAACGACTGACAGATGGAACAGTCTTGGATGTCGTGTGCCGGGCACAGGCAGTAGAGGAAATCATCATGGAGGTCTTCCACGTAAACATTCTTGAGGCCGCATCTGGCAGAGGCCTTGAAGAGGCTTCTTCCTCTTGGCATCTGCAATAACTGGATGAAGGCCTCACAGTAGAAGACGAGAATCTGCTCCATCAAGGATTCAACAAACGTAGTGAAAACAAATAAAATGTGTATAAATGGTACAAAACAAAAAAGAATAATCTCAGATGTTGTGCATCCTCAGAAATGTGTCTAACATGTGGTAAAAGAATCTGAAGATGGCCTCCAGGGGTGAAGCTCTGTGAGTCCTTTCTACTGGCTGTGGGCAATATACTACAGCACTAAAGTGACTGCATTTTGTTTTAAAAAATAAACTGCTCTATGTTACTGAGAATTCTCTGCCTGATGACAGGGAATATTCATACAGTATGTGAATCTATAAATGATCCAATGCTGAAAGAATCTGGCTACAGTGACAAGTTTGCAGTGCTAATTTAGGGAGTGACTCCAACCTTACCTTACACATTCTACATAGGCAAGTGCCACCCTAGGCATCATTCAGCCACCTGACTCTGTTCTGTTGAATACCTGAGCTATGCAATAACCAAACATTTTGATGAGGATTCAGTGCTGGAAACACACGTCCATTTCAGATATGCCCTGTGTAAAACAACTTTGAGATAGATATGGACAACATTATGTGACGGGGCAGACATGTGAGACGGACACTTAGGTATATGTTTGTCGCAAGTCGCCATTTTATTAAATAATAAAGGGTGAGACAAACTACTATCTTTCTCCAGCCTAACAAATGTATCCATGCCTGGCGAACTAATGCTAAAGGCTAAAGGAAATTGACCTAATGTCCAACATATCTGTCCCTCACACTAATATACACAACAAAATCACACAGGAATGATTTGGCGCTTTAGCTTCACAAAATAATATAAGTTCAAACACAAAAGCTATAACCAAGAATCCTTGTTGGATGGTTGGATGCCCTTCCTCTGGATCAATTCAGGATGTTATGATATGATATGGCATTTATAACGCGCCTATACACAAGTGTTTCAAGGCACGTTCTAGTGTTTCCAAGTAAAGTTCAATTTCACAAAAGTTACTTTCACAGCTAGGTTTCACTCCAGGTAGAAATTAAACTTACTTTCATTCAATATATCCTTCACTTGGCATAGTGACTGTCTCAGTTCAAAAGGTTCTTCACACTTGCAAACAATAGTTAAAGTTTCCACAACCTTCAGCTTGGCTAATCAAAAAGACTTTCTCTTCACCTCTCCCTTCAGAAGTCAAGGGAAATGTTCCCTGAAGATCAATCAATTATTATTGCAGCATATTTCTTCTTTAGCAACAACATCTTAGTCAGGATGCTTATGACACAGTTCATCAAACACTGTAGTGGATTTGTCACTTCTTTTCCAACACAACAGTTCCTCAAACACAGTCATGGAATTGATACTTTGTTTCTTCCACAACTTTGTACCACTTACACAGTACTTCCAGTTATCTTCCTCCTGGTCCACCCGCCTGCCATGACTAACCACTATTTGTCCCTTTACTGGTTTACTCTCCTGCCATGATAAAAACTCCTACTACTACAACTTGTACTCTGTGGTAAGGCTTGTTAATACAATTGGCATACAGTTTCTTTCTCCAACATGCTACACAAAAGGACAATAGTTCTCACATTGGTCTCTTTGCGATAAGCAATAGAGGTTACACTTCTCTCCCCCTTGTTCCTTGTTACAAGGAGGGTTTCCTTGTTACATGCAGGGTTTTTCTCCTATATCCGACTTTCCTTTACACAATCTTTTGGTTGTGGGTAAAGTGGTTTACAACTCCCTCCCTCGAGGTATCTTGATATGGGACTGTTCAATTCAACTTGCCTTGTTGTCACTCTTAGCTTTCTTTGGCTTTGGCAATGTAATTTACAATATTCCCTTATTGGATATTACCCTGTTTGGCTTTGCCAATGCAGGTTACAATATTCTCCTTTTCGACATCTAATAGGAGAGTTGTGCCCAGAAGCTTAATTTCAAATGTTCGGTATTCAAAATTACTCAGTGGTCTCCTTCAGAGTGCTCCTGCATCCGGCCAACTCACCAGTCTTTCCTGGCATCTCCTTCTGACACACGGGTTCCACCTCTTCGCTCATCGGGACTGCTGCAGTGTTTGACAGCTCCCGCCAGCCTGCCACTGCTCGCGCTGACCATGAACGGAGGCTGCACAACCCTCATGCTCACCGATGAAACTCTTAAACCGGAGCAGGTTGTAGGATGCAGGGAGCCTCTCTCTCCCTCTGGGTCACCGGCCTCGACACTGCTTACCGCTTCACATCCCCTGCAAGTATCAGAGACCCCGACCTCCACCAGGTTGCTCGCACAACGTCTCGCTATCAGTACAACAGCAACTCCATATGCTGGTTCATCCTGCAAATTCTGCTACATCTGTTGCTTCTCTATGGCCTGCACCTGAAAGGCCTTTAAATGTTTAAAGATCCCGCTCAGGTGTGCGTCATTATAAGTAGACCGCACATTACACTTTGGCAAACTCAAGATCCTTCTTCCTCGTCTCAGCATGCAGAGCATTATGGGACTTGAAGTCCATAATGTTCCTAGTTGTTTTAACATCATTTCATCCACGTTGTTTAGGTAATTTACATGATGTATGTTTAGGGGAAGATTTTAAAGGAAATACAGGTTTTCTCTTAGGTCTATAACCTGAATACCATGGAGAATCATTACTTCTAAAAGAAGTAGCATTAACTGCCTGGGCCTCATTACAGGGTCGGCGGTAACCCGTTGGTGCTACCGACGGTTTGTCATCGAACTTGTAACACCGCTCGCCACCTGAGATCCCGGTACCACCGGTACATTACAAGTTCCGGCGGCTCGGGATGTCAGGCGGAGGAAACTAAGTCCCCATTTCTGTGGAGTCCCAAAGGACTCCAGGGAAACAGGGACACGGAA
The DNA here is from genome assembly GCF_040938575.1 of Ambystoma mexicanum. Lineage (NCBI taxonomy): Eukaryota > Metazoa > Chordata > Amphibia > Caudata > Ambystomatidae > Ambystoma > Ambystoma mexicanum. The sequence continues at coordinate 418,380,935 of NC_090925.1, forward strand.
GCGCGGACACTGTTGCCAACGGTGCCAGTGCTTCCGTGAAAACCATGCTCCTCGCAGGTCAGATTTGGCAGGAGCACCGGCCCCTGCAGGTATTCTCGTAGTCTGGCAGTCCGGAAAGGGTGCCGGTACATTGCTACTGGCACCGTTATTTCTGGACCGGCAGACTTGGAATGAGGCCGACTCTTATATAACTAATTTCCTTGTTTACAAAGGGGTGTCTTATACTCGATACCTTGGGAAAGTCCGGCAGGGGTGGCCTTACTGTGACAACATGCCATTAAACATTGAGGCACTAAGGGAACCCTATCCTCAAAAGAGGAGGAATACTGCATCTCTCCTTATGGAGCCAGCACATGCCTTTGACAGCTTCTCCTCCCATGTGATCGATCCTCCTAACACCACCCCCAGAGTTAGGATCAGCTATCGTCTGCCTTTCCCTTGCCGCATGGGAGGAGATTTACACTGGGGTTCTGTGATGACTGCAGGAATCATCACAATAATTAATGGAGCATCAATAGTGCATACCCGTAACAATAAGGGCTACATAATATTAAAATTTAGACTGTACCAAGACAACTTTTTTGTTTTGGCTATGAGCACCACCTATAAACCAAAACCATTGCGTTGGCGTACAACTAGGAAGGATGTGGCATGTTAGGAGGGGCACACAGCTTGTAGGTATTGTTTGGTTATTTGACTGCCCATAGCTATACTAATTCCTATGGCCATTTTCACCCATTACCTGCCCATCCCCACATCCTCTTGGGATCGCTTTGAGCTATCTTTATCAAGCAGTAACGTCAAACGTTGGCCTGTCAGTATCCTTTCACTGGCGTCCTATTAAAACAATCATTGATAAAGACAACTGTTATATCTGACTTTCTCAAACTACTCACTCCTGTCATGGGGCAGTATGAGAGCTGTAAAGTAATGCAATTTCTTTTAACTGTTACAAAAAGGTGATTACCCACCTTAAAATGTGTTGATCTAGGTATGTTTTTAGGTACAAGAACATGTTCTAATTTGTCATTGCTTATGTGCATCTTTAAACCAGTTGTGCCCTTTGCACACCAGCATTACATGTTATTAAGTGAATTAATTATTTACATCTAACCATTCATTAAGCGGCCATCACTTTGTTTCTTAATAAATAAGTTGTATCTAATGAAATATCAACATATCTTATTCACGCATGACTTTTGTTACAAGAATCTCTGATAATTATTGGCCATACTTTTTGTGGACGATGGGTAAGAAAAGCAACAATACTGATTTTTGAAATATAAATTCCTTTGCAACCAGGCGTTTGTTACCGTGCAGTGTCCGCTTTCAAAAGGCAAATACTTCCATATCCTTGATAATGTAATAGTTTAATGTAAATGTATTTTAGGCATGTTGTGCACTCCATTCCTAGTTTGTTTAAGCCTACCAACATCTTCCTTTGTGACTGCTTTTTGAGTGGCCACATGTCATATCCTTCAATTTCCTATAATCTTTGCTGAAATATTTACAACGATTGCTTTTGCTTTCATTTTGCCAAGTTTGAGAGACTGGGTGGGAGGGGGGGGGGGCTAGGGGCAAATCACAATAAACCTCCCTAATTATTGGTTAACAGACAGAGGCAAATCAAAATTATTTCTATGTTTAGACTCAGTCAAAACATTTCCGTCCAAGCTCACATGTTTAACTCTCCTGACGTGGCAGCGAGGCAGGAATCACAGAGCAGTCTTTGCTTGGAATTCTGGGAGTTGTAATTTTCCTAAATTTCAAATGGGAAAGAAAAGAACTACACGTCCCAATGTGGGACTGTGTGGCTTTTTCACGCATGGGCCATGGAAACATGTGAGCCCTGGAATCACAAGTTTAAAATGTAGCCCAATGATGAGATGAAAGGGCTTAAGTTATGATTCACCAAACGTTTTTAAGTTTTGGCAATCAGGTGGTGCTTTAACAGCTGCCTATAAATGCACAGAGGCAATCGTACCGAGAGAAAGGAACATCTTTGAATCCACAAGAATCTACACACAAGGAAAAAAAGAAAAAAAGAAAAAAAGAAAAAAGGGAAAAAGAACAAAAGGAAGACAAATAGAGAGCTGATGAGAGAGAAAATTGAATACCAATCAATACTGAATCAGAATTATGAGAAACATGACAAGGAATCTCCCCTGAGGAACCGTGGCTAAAGTCATGGGGAAACACGTGTTGGGAGACAATTTGGGAGACAAAGTTTGTTTATTGAAACTTTAAGTGTATGGAGTATCCAGAACCTATACTGAATAAACAAATTGGAATTAACATAACCAAGTGATTGAGTAATTCTTCCCAAGGAGCGCACTAAAGGGTACCAACTTTATTTCTCGGAATGGTCCCAGAGTATCACTGGGTTGTTTCCCTTTTTCCACATGTCAGCGGGGACATGTGAAGCTGTTGTTGCTTGGCTACACTGGTTTCACGTGTATTCAGGCACCATATTTAACTTGGCAAGCCAGGAGTACCTCTGTCTGCTGCTTCACGGTATTGTGCTTATCATGGGGAAACACACTGGCAAGATTAGGTATGTGGAGCCTCGCTCTTCGCTCTTCTCCATTCTCCATTCTCCATTCTCCATCCTCCTCCTCATCTTCCTCATCTTCCTCTTCCTCCTCCTCTTCCTCCTCCTCCTCCTCTCCTCTTCCTCCCAAAAGAAGTTTAGGGACCAGAGTGCCAGTGGGTATGCTCCTTTGGATTTTCAGGAAGGCCCTGCAGGAGGAAGATATCCAGGATCATCACACTATGGGGGTTCCCCTTTCTTCCTCTTCCGCTTCCGACGCTTCATCCTGCAGCTTGGGCGACTATCCATCTCCCAGCTCAGCAGGGCTTAAGGGAAAATACCTGGTGAAGGAGGCGACATCTGATGTTCTGTCCCACTATATGGGGTTCCCGGACTCAGAGCCCCGGCCGTCTTTCGGGAGATGCCTGGGTCAATCAGCTGGTGCACTGGGAGTACAAGCTGGAATCTGTGTCCCTCCCTCTGGTACGATTCGGACGTCCCTCCCCAGGTGCCCTCTCAAGAGGTCAGCCATGCGTCAGCCCCTACGGGATCTGCTTTCCAAGTGGGTCATTCGGCGCGTTGCATGGAGCAAGCAAAATCTGGGAGTCTACTCCATTGTGTTTCTGGTGCCAAACTCCTTGGGGTCATACCGTCATATCATAGACCTGATGACCCTGATCCTTTACATTCAGACTCAACATGTCAAAATGGAATGTCTTCAACGTGTTATTCCGCTAGTGAGAGATTTGGATTTTCTGTCATCCTTCGATCTACAAGATGCTTACTTTCACATTCCCATCTGGTCCTCTCAGAAGTTTCTCAGGTTTGCTGTAGGCAGTGATCACTTCCAGTTCTGGGCCTTTCCATTTGACCTACAATCTGCACCCTGCATCTTCACCAAGGTTCTGGGACCAGTCTCGCCGCTCTGCACCTCTGGGGTGTTCAGGAATTTCCATATCTCGATGACTGGTTTCTGAAAACCCAATCATTGGACCTCCTGCTTCATTCGATGCCTTGAGTCTGGTGGTTTCCTCCCTCCGGGACCAGCTCCAGTGGTAGCTCCATCTGCCCAATCTGTTGAAGAGGTTTCCTCTCCGTCTGCCCTCTCTGATCATCCTTACCTCCCGACACCAGCCTGTTGGGGTGGGGCACAGTTTCTTTGGGTCAGACACACCAGGGATTGTGGTCCAACTAGGAGGCATCCAGGTCTTACAACTGGAGGGCGACAGCGGCAGCTTTCGGGACTGTAAGGGCCTTTGCCCTAGTGTTGCAGGGGAAGGCAGACCTCTTAAGATCAGACAATGCTGCAACAGTAGCATGTGCTAACCATCAAGGGAACCCCTGCTCAAGGTCTTTGGGGACTCTGGCTCTCTGTCTGTGCACCTGGGTGTAGACTCACCATCTGTCCTTGTCAGCATGTCATATCAGGGGTCGGGACAATGCGGTAGCAGGCCGCCTCAGCAGGGTGTTTCCTTCAAAGGATTGGGTGCTGCAGGATGTGGCCTTTCGGAGGGTGCGCAGGGTGCTGGGGTCGCAGATTCTGGATCTATTTGCATTTCCCCTGACCGCCAAAGTTCCTCATTTCTTCTCCAGATTCCTCTCTCCAATGGCATGGGGGATGGATGCCCTGAACTCCCCATGGCCAGCAGGGCTTCTGTATGCATCCCTCCCTTCCCCTCATCCAGAAGGTGCTGCTCCGGATTCAGGATTCTCAATCAGAGGCTATCTTGGTTGCTGTTCCTCTAACTTGGTTCTGGGGCTCCTGTTCTGCAGTTTCTCCAGGAGGGATTCAACATGGGTCTCTGGTTCTCCACCCTGCGTGCTCATTGGGCTGCCATCCATTCCTTTCGGGGTCCTGATGTGGTTGGTCACTCAATGTTGGGGAGGCTTCTCAAGAGTTCTCGTTGGCCAGTCCTCTCTCTGCTTCTGGGTTGCCCCCCCATGGGATCTCCCCTGGGTTCTGCAGGTCCTACAGTCCTCTCCTTTTGAGCCACTGGAGGTGGTCCATCTTATGATTCTGACCCTCAAGACTGCCTTCCTGGCGGCTATCACTTCGGCGCACAGGCTGGGTGAGAATGGCACCACCTCCTGCGAGGAGCCCTAGCTGGTGGTCTCCCCCGATGCCTAAAAATAGAAAATGGGTACCTCTGGGAGGTGGCTCACCTCATACTTTAGTACTGGGAGGAGGAAGAGTAGGACTAGGAGTAATGAAGAGTATCTGTAAGTAATCCGGCCAATCACATTGGAAAACGCTCTGTGAATCAGGCCCTAAGTGAGCTGCAGTACTACACACTTCTGGCCTGGGCTGCCAGGGATGTTGATGTAACACCCAAGAGGTCACTGAAGGTCTTTTGGCGATCAGCAGAACCCCATAACAAGGTGAAGAAAGGCACATAGTAACGCGATGACATTATTTCACAGCCTACCATGCTCCGGTTTCGAAACAACTTTGCTGCCTCACGTGCTTGGGACTTTATTGTGGGTCAATTGGCAGCTATGCTTTCCCATGCCTTCAAAAAGGCCAAACTGTTGGCGTTGCCATGCTTGTTTTATATGTAATGTGTAAAACGAGAAGGTACCTGATCTAATTCTGCATTATGGCCACAACATTTCTGTACTCATAGGTGCTTGCTGTTTATATATTAGAACACTTCTGCTTCCCGTCCCTCTGGCCTCTAATAAATGATTCATTTGTGTGCCTGGGAATGTGAAACACATACACGCTTTTGTACTGGACAGGCGTGTGTATGTGGCACGACTGGGTTAAAGAGGAAAAATAGGCATTGGGCGCTCTCTAGTGGAAAGATGCAAAACTGAAGTGAGAGGATACCAAAGTAAAAACGACCTGCATGTTCTATACTTCCAGCCGCGAGTATAGAAGTCTATGTTAGTTCATACAACCAACAACTCAATATTTTCAAATAAACTGGAAGCTTGTGTTTATTAATTTCAACATTTATTCCGATTCATCAAATTTAAATTCTCTAACATGGCCATGAAAATATTGACAATCGTGAGATATTTTGCATACAAATTAAAAACACAGAATATTAACACTAGCTAATATTTGAACAGGTGACTTACAAATAACTGTAGCTCCACTGAGTACTAAATCTACTAATATCTAAAATAACGTTGGTGTGGGTTCGATTTTAAATATTATTTTAGTACTGGGACGAGGAAGAAAGGACGTGGAGGTAACGCCCAGATTACTTCGCAGTAATCTTCATTACTGCTAGTCTTCCTTGTCCCAGGACGAGGTTCCCACCTCACCCTGCCCTGTTGTCGAATGGGCCGTTCGGGCATTGCTAATTGCTGTTATGGCTCGGGGGAGGCAGGCTTACACTGTGTTTTTCAACCTCCCTGCTAATTTTGCATTTAGCCTGCCTAGCGGCTATACTGTGTTTTTCAACTGTCCTGCCAATTTTTGCATTTAGCTGTGCCAGTGACTGCATTGTGCTTCATCTTTCCTGATGTTCCTGTATTGATCCGTCTCATCCTTTCCCCTTTCCCCTCTTCCTCAATTCACCCACCCACCCTCTCCTCTCTTCCATGGTTCTCTCAGTTTCTCCTATCTTCTCCAACTGTTTCTCGATCGACTATCCTATCCTTCTCACTAAGTCTGGTACGAAGAAGTTCAAAAAGGACATCTTGTTCTCCAACCCAGGCCTCCCTATAGCAGACACCTACACCAGCGCTTCCTCCAGACAGACCTTCACTGACATCCTCTTTGTTGTTCCTTTGCCAGACCTATGGACTCCTCGTATGGTCTCTGTGCACTCTCCTTACTCTTCTTCCCCCCATTAACGATGGCACCCGGTGGGAAGCCCTTCTGGCTTCCTTCCTCTCCTCTAAGATCATCATCAATGTTTACCTCAATGGCACAGTCCTGGTCGAAGGCCCTCAGGCCAACCTCCTCCTCTTTGATAGATGCTTCCCGCGCCTTTTCAATTTCCTCTCCTCTTCCGCTGTCCCTTCTCTCCCTTTTCCGGCTTCCTTTCACCCACTCTCTGGTGCCCTCTTCCTCCTCCTCCTCGGCTACCTAGCCCTCTCTTCCTACGCCCTCCCTCGGGCTCCTTCTACACCTCTGCATGGAGTACCTCTGATTTGTACCCCTCCCCGGAAGTCTTTCAAGGATGGCAACCTTCTCCACCTCGCCACTCTTAACTCTCGCTCAGCAGTCAAACAATACTGTGGCATCTGCCGTCTCCTGGAAGAACACAACCTTGATGTCCTTGGTCTCACCGAGACATGGTTCACGACCAGCTCTGTCACAAGATTTGACACACTTCTTCCTGATGGCTACAAGATCCTCTCTGCGCCCAGATCCAACCGCTCCAGTGGGGATGTAACCTTGATCTTCCCGGAGTGGATTCCTGCCTCTATCATTCCTACGCAGGCCTACTCCTCCTTCGAATTTCTGGTCTGTAGGCTTTCTCTCTCTCCTGGCCACTCTCACACTGGCTACTATTTACCGGCCACCTGGTCAGATCATCTCCTCCTCCGAGTGGGCAGACCTCTCCTCCTCCCCCCTGGCCTCGACCACTCAACTCCTCCCCAGGGTGGCTGAGAGGAAATGGTTGGCATCTTGTACATCCTCTGACAAACTGGCCTGCCACCTGCTCCAAAGGGAATACTGACTATGTCCTCACTAAGAAGAGAGCTCACATCAAAGCCTGCGTTTCTGCGGCATCTAGCAACTTGGTCGAACTCTTTAAAATCTGCAAGTAGCTGGCCAATCCTGCCGCAGTCTCTACCTCTCCTGTCCCATCTCAGGCCCTCTGTCCGGCCCTGGCTTCTCACTTCATCTCTAAAACCTAGGACATCCTGACCACCCTCTCTGCTTCTCCTACCTCTCGCTCCACTCTCTCCTCTTCCTCCAGACCCACAGCAGCTGTCCACCCACCCTCCCTTCTCTGCCTTTCCTCTTGTCTACCCATACAAGGTTTCAAGACCAGCCTGATCTATGAAAACCTCTTCTAAACATGTTCTTCCCTGTTCTTCCAAAACCATCAAGGACCACATTGACACCCTCGCCCCAACCATAGCTGATTTCTGCAACCACTCTTTTGCCGCCGGGACCTTCCCCTCCCCCCTGAAGCACTCTTTTGTGCACCCTCTTCTCAAGAAACCCTCAGCCGATCCTTCCCTTCTGGCTAACTATCGCACAATCTCTATCACTCCTTTCCTGGACAAACTCCTGGAAAAGCTGGCAATCTCCCAGCTTAATCTTCACATTGAATCTGTTGGTTGTCTCCACGGCCATCAGTCTGGTTTCAGAGCAGCCAGAAGCACAGAAACTGCTCTCCTGAAAGTATGTGAAGACCTGCTCTCTAACCTTGATTCTAATCTCACCTTTGTCCTCATCCTGCTTGATCTCTCTTCTGCCTTTGACACGGTCAACCATGTCATCCTGCTCAACCGGCTCCGTGATAACCTGGGTATCACTGACCATGCTCTGGCCTGGCTGACTTCCTCCCTCTCTGACATACCCTCTCAGGTCCAACTTGGGTCCTTCCTCTCCTCTATCTCTCTCTCTCTCCACCTGCGGTGTTCCCCAGGCGTCTAACCTGTCTCCCTGGTTGTTCAACCAATACTTGTCACCACTCGCCCGCCGCATTGCCGCTCTCTGCTCCAATTTCCAGTGCTACACGGCTCCCCTCTTCCACCTTCTCTCCCTCTCTCATCCCGGATTGTCTGACTGCAATCCAGGACTGGTGTGCTGCCAATGATCTCTACCTGAATGCAAGCAAGACGGAGATCCTCCTCATCGGCACACCCGCACCCCTCTTTCCCACCAGCCTCCCTTGGCCCTCCTCCTGCTCCCACCCCGAGGCTAAGTATCTTGGGATTATCTTTGATTCCTCTATCTTCTTCTCTCCTAATATTTCCGACGTCTCTAAGAAGTCAAACTACCAACTGCACCTCGTCAGAGGTATTCCTCCTTTCCTCTCCTTCTGCAGAAGCTCACTGAATCTAGAGGTCTGGTTCTCTCTATGTTTGACTACTGTAACAGCCTCCTTTTAAGTCTGCCTGCCTCCTTGGCCGCAAGCCCAGAGATCGTATCTCTCCAGCACTGAAATCTCTCCATTGGCTCCCAGTGGTTGCAAGGATCAAGTTCAAGATCCTCTGCATTGTCCACAAGGCCTACTGGGGACTGGGACCAAAACATCTCCAGCTTTCTCTTGTGAAGTATCTTCCTTCTCGAGCACTTCGCTCCTTCACCTCCAACTCCTTGAGGGTCACTCTCTTTTACAAGCAACGAGTTGGGGGCAGATCTCTCTCTTCAGCTGGTGCCTCCGTCTGGAACAGCTTCCCTGCCTCTCTGAAACTTGAGCAGAACCATCTCCGGGTCTGACGGCAGTTCAAGACCTTGATCTCCTATCTGATACTGCACTGCCCCCCTGACAACCCTGCACTTAGGGCTGTATCTGCAACCCTACAACCCCCCATACTTGCACTTAACGCTTCACTGCCACCCGCTGGCCGCACTTCTGTTTTCAATGTTTGATCCTATGTCTTGCACTTGCTCCTCCTCCCCTGGCACTTCTCCCCTTCCCTCTCCCCTGCATTTGCGCAATCTCAATGTCACTGGGCCTAGTAAGATCATTGTCTTGTTCCCCTCCCTCGCCTTGAAACACGTGTATAGGCACGATATAAATAAAATATCATATCAATCAAGAATGCACTTGCTTAAAGCAAAATGTGCACTTGTTTCATATTAAAATGTATATTGCTGTACAGTTTAAACTAACATTTGACACTAAATAACATGATTAAATATAAGTCAAACAATCATTCCCTTAATGCATTTCTAATACAATTTCTGAAATGAAATATATAATTTCCACCTGCATAAAATGTGCACGTTTCACATAATTTACTGTGTGTGTGCAATTTATTAGTAGGTAAGGTTTGGAGGAGATTTTGAAGAATTGATGGTCCCCTGCACAATTAATTGGTTGAGTTAATTGAGCTGGTGAGTCCTACAGCCTCTAATATGGTTTGTCTGGGAACATAAAACTCCAAAGGCTCCCTGTGGTATTAAGTATGGGTGAAGATGCAAACCTTGTTGGTGTTCACATGTAAGGTTTATTTGTTGGTAAGTATCCAATTGGCCTAGCCTGGACGCTAGGTGCATGTGAGAATTACCAGGTTACTCACCGTAGTGACCACCTTACTCCTAGTCCATAGTACCCTTTCCTCCATACTTGTGGACATCTCTCCGTCCTGTGGGACGGGACCAGAGCACTTTGTAAAAAGCATCCAATTTCTTTTAAAAAAATGTGTCCCTCCTCTCTTTCCTGCGCAGGGCCCAGCACGCGGCCGTAACCACGCCCACCTTGGCTGCGCCCCACGCATCGCCCATCAGTCCTTTTCTATCGCCAGGTCAAAGACCCATTAGCAATAACAGAGGAACCTTATTAGAGGGGACGGTGGGCGGGCGTATGGAGGAAAGGGGACTATGGACTAGGAGTAAGGTGGTCACTATGGTGAGTAACCTGGTAATACTCCTACGTCCCGTCCCCTTTCCTCCATACTTGTGGGAGATTCCCAAGCACTCCTTACAGGAACTACGGGTGGATGGAAATACCCCTTACTGAAACAGGTTCTTCAGTACAGCCTGACCAAACTGAGCGTCAGCTCGTGAGCTCATGTCGAGACAGTAATGCTTACAGAAAGCAGATGGGGAGGCCCAAGTAGCTGCCCTAGCGATGGACTCCCAGGGGGCATATTTCTGAAAAGCAACCGCGGCTGCCTTGCCCCGCACCAGGTGCGCATGGATACCCTTAGGAGGTTTCAGCCTTTGGACGGTGAAAGACTCCGTGATGCAGGCGGCGATCCACCTGGAAATAGTTGCCTTAGATGCCGGCTTGCCCTGAGGGTTACCGAAGGTCACAAAAAGTTGAGAAGAACTTCTAAGCTCAGAAGTCCTGTCCAGGAAGAACTTAAGAGCTCTTCGGACATCAAGACAGTGTAGAACCCTTTCAGCCTCTGAGGCAGGGTTCGTAAAAAAGACCAGAAGGGAGATCGACTGATTCAGATGGAATTCGGTCACTACCTTCGGTAGAAAAGCCGGGTTTGTCCGAAGCACTACCTTGTCCTTGTGAAAGACCAAGAAAGGATGCTCCAACGACAATGCCTTGAGCTCACTCACTCTCCTTGCTGATGAAACGGCGACCAGAAAGGACACTTTCCAAGACAAGTACTTGAGGTCTACCATAGCCATTGGTTCAAAGGGTTTATGGCACAGCGCCATCAGGACTACATTTAGGTCCCATGGCGGGTGCGGATTACGAACCGGAGGGTAGAGGCGTGTCAAGCCAGCAAAATGCCTCTTCACCACTGGGTTAGTTAGAGAAAAAGAACACAGGTCTGTAGAAAGGTAAGCGGAAACCGCTGAGAGATAAGTCCTGCATGACAGAACATGAACCCCTGACTCTGCTAGGGAGGACACGAAGGACAGCACCGTGTCAATCGTGGCCACCCTCGGATCCAACTTCTTCTCCAAACACCAATGACAGAACCTGCGCCATTTACTCCTGTATTGAGATCTGGTCGAGGGTTTCCTGGCTGCCTGGATAATGCGCATGTTATCCGCATACAAACTCAGATGCTCTAAAGACTTGAACTCAGGCACCATGCCGCCAAGCTGAGCGATTGTGGGGAGGGGTGCCACATCTGTTGTTCCCCTTGGTGAAGAAGATCGGGAGTTACTGGTAACCTGATCGGCGGATACACCGACAGGTGTTGAAGTTCTGAGAACCAAAACCTGGCCGGCCTCCACGGGGCTATCAGTAGAAGGGAACAGTTCACCGAGTTCTTCAGCTTCCAAATTGCACGGTGAACTAGAGGCAGAGGCGGGAAGGAGTAAGCTCTCATGTTGTGCCATGGCATCTCGAGAGCATCCCCCAGAGAGGAGGCTCCCAGCCCCCCTCTGGAGGCATACTGAGGAAGTTTCTTGTTCACCGCCGTGGAAAGAGGTGCACCTCCGGTGTGCCCCAACTCGAGAAAATCCATGAGAGGACCTCTGCCTTCAACTCGCACTCGTAGCTGACCACTGTCCGCCGGCTGAGGGCATCCGCTGTGACATTCAGCTAGCCCAGGATGTGCACTGCAAGCAGCCAGACACCATGAAGCACGGTTCACGAGGGGGGGAGACTTTGTTCCCCCTTGCTTGTTTATGTAATACATTGATACCACATTGTCCGTTCTTATGCGGACCACCTTGTTGACAATGAGCGGTCTGAATGCCCTGAGCGCTATGAAGATCGCCAGAAGCTCCAAATGATTTATGTGCAGGAGCTTGTCCTGAGGCGACCAGAGGACCGAGGCCTGAAGAAGATCTAACGTCGCACCCCACCCAAGGAGGGAGGAGTCCGTTGTGATCGTCACTGTGGGGACCGGGTCCTGAAACCCTGCGCCCCCATACAGATTGCTGAGAGATGACCACCAATCCAGGTCCACTCTCATGGAATCAGGAATCATTATCCGCATGGAATCCGGATCCACTGCCTGACGCCATGAATTCAGAAGAGCCATCTGGGTCCGTCTCATTTTGAGACGAGCAAGAGGAAGAGCCAGTACACACGAGGCCATGAGGCCCAGAAGCCTCTGGAACCACCAGGCCGACATGCTCTCCAACTGCGCAAACATCTGACACGTGGCCAACAGATCTGCCATTCTGTCCCCGGTCAGATACACTCTGCAGTCGATCGTGTTCCAACGAAAACCCAGGAAGATCAGGTCCTGCGAGACCGTGATGGAGGATTTCCGCCAGTTCACCGACAGCCCAAGATGGAACAGGAGCTGAAGGAGAGACTGGAGGTTGCCCGCTGCTGCCAACGGACAAGGGCTGCGTTAAGAGTCAGTCGTCCAAATAAGGATACACATGGATACCCTGGAGACGAAGATAGGCCGCAATCACCAACATCATCTTCGTGAAGACACGCGGTGCTGAGCTGAGGCCAAAAGGAAGCACCCGAAACTGGAAGTGCTCCTCTCCCAAAGAGAAGCGGAGGTATCTCCTGTGTGGATTCCAAATCAGGATATGCATGTACGCATCCTGAAGATCCACAACACTGAGCCAATCGCCCATCTGCAAAGAGGAGCGTATCTGGCTGGGCGTGATCATCTTGAATTTCTCTTGGGGTAGGAAAAGATTGAACTGGGAAAGGTCTAGGATGGTGTGCAGGCCAGCCTGGTTGGGTTTGGGCACCGTAAACAGCTGGGATTAGAAGCCCTCCGCTCGCTCCCCAAGGGGAACAGGTTCCACAGCTCTGAGGTCCAGAAGTTTCTGAACCTCGGCCTTGAGGGAGGGTGAGCCCGACAGCTGAAAAGGAGGGTTGAGGGGTGGGGTAGAGGCTAAAGGTAAGTGGAAGCCCGCTCGAGCGACTGACAAGACCCATCTGTCTTCTGTGATGGTCTGCCACGCCTCCCAATGAGACTCAATGCGTCCTCCCACCGGGGTCTCGTGCGAGCACGGAAAACCCTCATTTGGCAGGCTTATCGGTGGCGGTGCCACCTGAACCTGATGAGGAGGCTGAGGAGCGGGAGAAAAACCACGTGCGTTGTTGTCTACGATGGTTATTCCCCGCAGGTGTATCCACTCTGTGAGATTTGCGGTCGAGGAAGCCCCTAAAACCAGAGGAAGGTTGACTTTGCGACAACGGTCTCTGGGATTTGAAAGGAGCTTTAACCAGAACAGACAATGATTTAGCCGTCTGAGTGCTATCCTTGGTTTTGGTGAGCTCTACATCGGTAGAAGAATGAAAAAGCTCCTTACCATCGAATGGAAGGTCCAACACCTTGTCTTGCACTTCCTTAGAAAATTTAGTGGGCTGCAGCCACGCCTGCCGTGAGGTATCAACCCCAAGCATCAGGCCCTGAGCCGAGGTGTCTACGTGATGAGCCGCAGCCTCCAGGAGATCCTGGGCCAAGACCCTGGCATCGGAAAGGCCTCCTTTGAAGTTTTCCAACTTCTCGACCGGGATGTGCTCCTCAAACTCCGACAGACCTTTCCACATCCGTATGTTAGCTCCCGCCAATATCAATTCGGCGTTGGCCTGCCTGAGCTGCAAGGCCGAGTTGGCGAAGATTTTCCTCCCGAGGGAGTCGAGGAGCTTGTCCTCCTTTCCCAAAACCTGAGTAGCCGTCGTGGAAGAGGATGCTGCAGGCCTGGACTGCAAAGTGGCTGCAGCCACCACTGTGGAGGAGGGAGGCAGACAAGACGACAGGGCCACCTCTTCCGAAGAATGCAGCCTGTACCTCGCGTCAATCTTTTTATTGACAAAAAGTCCTGAGTGTGGCTTTTCCCAGACTCTTCAGACCTCGGCCAGAACGTCCTTCTGCAGGAACAGGCCGGTACGCTCCAAAGGAGACAGGGTGAACGCCCCAGAAAGCACGCCCTCCTGCGGAGCGGGTGCATCGGGCACCGGAACATCTAAGAAACTCATCATGTCCAGTACCCGGTCATGAAAAGCTCTGATAGAGCGGGGAAGGTCCTCGTTGTCCTGATTGCCTTGAGGGTCATCTGACAGGTCAGGATCCTGCTGAGCCGTGTCAGGCACTGCCTTGTCCACTGGGGACAATGGAGGCAAAGGCAGAAGAGCAGGGGGGGGCACCACGGGCAAGGGAGGCGCCGGCGGAACCACCGGAGGTACGGGTGGAGCCGGAGGCGCAGGTGGACATGTTTCCTTGAAAAGCCCTTTGAAATATTCCCTCATGGGGTCAGTGCGCATAAGCGCTTGAAATTTACCGAAAAAGGCATCCTCAGGAGATTGTTTTGGGACCTGAGGAGGCCTCTCATGAGGTGGACAAATCCAGGGACGTAACGGGGAAAGGTGCCACACCGGCCCCTCCACCGTATCCACATAAATCAAAGGAGCCGCCCCCGAGGGCAACGAAACATTGTGCGGAAGAGGCATCCGGGCGTTCCAACCATAAACCGGCCGGTAAGGATGCGCACAAGGGACCTTAGGTTCACCCAAGAGACCGAGCCCTACCCCAGAAGCAGATGGCGTAGTTGTGGGGGTAGCACCTAAAATGGCCGCTGTGGTCGTGGCGGGAACAGGCGCCATTTTGTCCTCATCTGAGGGGAACTGCGGCACGTGAGGAAGTGAGGCAGGGGGAACCTTGGCCGAGCCGGTACTATGAGGCCTGGAATGTTTTTGTGACATATCAACCGCCAACTGAGCCTTCGAAGGAAGGACCTCGGCACTGCCGATTAAAGAAGAACTTTGCTTCCTTGCCCCCTCAACAGATCTGGTGTCACCACAAGAGCGGGAACGGTGCGCTTTCACCGACAAAGCCTTGTCCGGCCTCTCAGAACTGTTGGTAGCTTTAGCCTCTATATGAGGGACCTCAGACCCAGGCCCGGTAACAGCCTTATGTGCGCAGGCCTCGAACATCCGTTCGGTAACTACAAGCCCAGCCAAGGCCTCGGGCGCACCCCGGTTTTGTTTTTGAGGGAAGACGACAGAGAGGCCTCAGAGCGAACTCCGGTACCCCACGACTCAGTAGAACTGGGTCTACAAACAGCCCCCACAGGAGGGGCCTGGGAGCGTACTCCGGTGTTCACAGGCCCCTTACAGAGACCCTCTGAGAAAACTCTGGTAGAATTATTAGGCCCAACGGGCACCTCAGGGCGAAACCCAGTAACAGAGCGATCAACGCCCCTCCCGGATCGAGAGGAACCCGGGAAGGTATCCCCCATCCAGGGTGCTCTGAAAAGTAAAGAACTTACCAGGCATTTTTTCTTGTCGTCGATGAACGCCTGAAAATGCGAAGGTGCAGTTCGTCGGAACCCCTCCTCCCACCGCTCCAACCGACGCTGAAGTGCCCGGATCGAAAGGGAGTCACAGTAAAAACAGGAGTCCCAACTGTGTTCTGGACCCAAACACTCTAAACAAAGAGGATGGGGATCCGCCATCGCGAAGCGACGGTGACACGATGAACAATCTGGAAAGTCTAATTTGAAAGACATAGACAGACTAGTAAACGAATGCTAGCGAGAGCCAGAGAGGAAGAAAGGGAAGAAAATCTTCCGAGGATGCAAGTGCGTCCGGCCCCGTTCGAGCGGAGAAAATGACTGATGGGCGATGCGCAGGTCGGAGCCAAGGTGGCCGGGGTTACGGCACCCGACCACCTTGGCTCCGCCCCCGCACAGGAAAGAGAGGAGGGACATATTTTTGAAAAAAATGTGGATGCTTTTTACAAAGTGCTCCGGTCCCGTCCCACAGGACGGAGAGATGTCCACAAGTATGGAGGAAAAGGGACGGGACGTAGGAGTAAACAAGACAATATGTGCTTCGACCTAGTCTTTATCAAGACTGTGTATTGGTGGTGAGGTGAAAAGAATAATGGTGACAAGGTAAGTGCATGTCAGCGCAACAGGTATAGGTCATACATAATGGTCATACAGTATTGATGAGCAGTGATTAGGTGGTGTGTGAGAAGCCATGGTGGTGATAACGCAAGTTGACATTTGTCGCACATGTTTGATAACATATTACAGGTTTAAAATCACATTGATAATTAAAAGATATTGTTCCAAGGAGAAAGAGGGGGGGGAGGAGAGTTGGAGAATGGTTAGGTGTGATGGGATGGGTGAGGGTGGGCTGGTCTAGTTTATAGTTCTGCTGTCAATACAGTGAAAGAGGATTCTTACAGGAAGGTAATGGTGGGTGGTCCTTATAAGGGCTTCTGAGCCTTGTGCGTTCGAGCGGTGTCCAATCTGCGGGGCGGCTGGATAGCCAATATGGTGGGTGAGGGCAACAATGAATGATCAGAGGAGCTGAGGATAGCTTCGTGCTGGGGCGAGGTTGATTCAGCATGTGTTTGGTGAACAAACGCTGGGGCTGGGTGTGCGTGTAGCGCCAGGTAGGGAATGTTATCCCGGAGCATGAGGGTGTGGGCACAGGCTAAAGGTGGAGTGGCGCGTGGCGAGTCACTGCGGCATTGGGAGATGGTTGGTTGGGTTGACCTTGCTATATTGTGACAAATGTCCAGTGCGCATAAATAAGGCGCTTAGTAATATCGGCTGTTAGTACAGTAATGGAAGGTGCTGGGGTTGCAGTTATGGAAAGGCCATCATCATCCGTGCTCACAGACAGCACTTGTTAGTAACCGAGAATGGGAGTGCCGTGGTGGGTGCTGGGGTACCACCGGGTGGTGTCTAATCATGGCCGTATGTCTCTTCGTCTGGTCAGAGGCCGGAAGGTTCGGGCGTGTGGGCCATGGCGGCTGCACGTTTGGTAGCAGGGTGTCGTGTGTAAATTGATAGCACATTCAACGTGGTTGGCTAGGTGCTGGGTAAGCTTGGCAGTAGAGCCAGGTGGTGATCCCTAGCAGAAGTTGCAGGTGGTGCGGGTCAGTGGGTGTGAGCAGTTGCTACGTTCTGGAGTGGACGCATGTACTGAGGGTAGTTGTGGGTTCCGCAGGGGATTGTAAAAGGGTCTGGTAGGCGAGCGTATGCTCAGTGATTCGCAGCCTCGTTTTAGGTGACAGTAGCCACAGTGTGCTAGGCTGTGTAATGGTAGTTAGATACACGGCGGACTGGGAATTGACATGGTGCCGGTCCAAGACGGGGGTTAAACGCAATTTCTGTGGGGTTCCTCACCTGGTAGATAATCGGGTTGAATCACCGTCGTACGGCAGTGAGTGCTCCAACGGGGGCTGGTTGCCAAGGAACTAGTATTCGTAGTAGACACTTGTGATTGCCTGGTGTGAGCATGTACGTGATAGGCCAGTAAGGGACTGGGAGGGAGACAGAGATTGGTGGTTGTATCTGATACATCACCAGGTACAGCAGCAATAGACATCAAATCCAGCGAATCTTACAAAAACACTGGCATATTCTCAAGATCGATGAAGATATAGGCAGATGGCTACCACCAAGACCATCCCTGACATTCACCAAGTCAAAAAACTACGGACCATGCTGAGCCCCTCCTACATGGCCCCTGGCCCCCGGACAACAGAAAACTGGCTATCAAGCTCGAAGGCAATGGGCTTTCACAAATGGAGGAAATGTAACATGTGCAGTCATGCGAGAAATAAAAGTACTCACACTCAATATCACTGATGAGCACCGAATCACTTAATTCATTAATTGTAAATCCAAATTTGTCATCTATCCTATAATCTGTGTTTGTGACCTGAAGTATATTGGAAGTACCAAAAGAGAGCTAAGAGCCGGGATCCGGGAACACCTACACTCTCAAGAGGCAAAATACCCACTGGCCATCTACTGGCAGGAGAAACCCCTGTTGGATAACAAAGTGGACATAAGCTTCATGGGACTGGAAATTGTTCAACCAGATGCAAGAGGTGGTGACAGGGAACTATTTCTGCAACATGAAGCCAAACTCATTTGTAAATACAGATGTGTCACATTGGGGCTCAATACCGACCATGTATTTAATGTCTTTATCTGATCCACCCATGTTACTGCCTCCCGCATGATCGCCAGGTTCCCCCTTCCTCGTCAGGCACTAATACCATTGCCAGCCCGATCCCTTCCCTAGCGAACTGATGCTTATCTCGACTCCTTGCCCGACTCCTGGGACTACACTCCGGACGGACTGGCATGCAAGGCCTACAAACTGCAGTCTATCTGCTCACCAACTGGCCCACCTCCACAAATCTCTATGGCCCAGTCATGTTGCAACGCCTTTGACAACCACACTTACCCAAGGGAACACCCCAGCCCTTACAACAACCAAACGACTCAACTTTCCCAACCGCATCAGAAACCTGTGCCTGTACAGCCAACCCCAAACGGGATACCAGCCCACTCTAGCTAGGTTCCAGACAACGAGAATAGTGCCAACACGAGTGACATAGGAGCATTGAGGAAGGAAGTCTGGGATTAAGCCCAAGATAATTATCCACCAGCATATTGACTAAATATATCATGAACAATCTGGAAACATTGTGACACAATTTGATTGGTTAAATACAGTTTGTTTCGTCAGCCCAGATTTGAAAAAGGCTCTGAAGCCGAAACACGTGTTATCAAGGGCTAGAAATGCAATAAAATCTAACTAAGGTTGAAAAATCAAGGGTCTGTTATACAATTCAATCTAACTAAGCATGAATATGTTGGCGCAGAGTCACAGAGTATCTTCCAATATTCCACTCTAGCTACATGCTTCATCCCCTGGTGCACCTTCTGATCAACCTAGCAATGCGCAGCCACCCACCTGGCGTCCAGTACAGCTATCCACAGTGACCACATCCACAACTAGGATGTTCACCTGGTGCGCATGTGTCTAACACCCCTCATGCACCAACGCATTGCACCAGGGACGCACACCCCTGTGCCACTCCAATCGGTCAACTGATTCAGAAATTCAACCATGAGCGGCCACCTTAAACGGGCACTGGCCCCTTCCAGCAACAAGCCACATCTGGGCACACCCTCCACTAGTCCAAGCTCCCACCAGGCTCCCTCAGTGGCCAACTCGACGCCTAGGCTGGTCAGAGGTGCGCACATGCTCGCCACACCACAACCTTGCGCAACCGCAACTCTACGAGTCCCCCGCTATTATCTTCACCCATCCTGCTTCCACAGGAGCACTTTGCTCTCCTTCAGTATTACCACATGTCACGGGACATCATCCGGCTTTCACAGGAGAATTTTGCTCTACTCCAGTAGTACCACATGTCACAGGACATGATTCTCCTTCTTTCCAAGACTGACCATCTATTCCCAGATTACGGTCGTCACCCTGGCAACAGCCAATCTCCATCTCCCTCCCAGTCCCTTACTGACCTATCACATACATGCTCACACCAGGCAATCAGCAAGCGTCTACCACGAATACTAGTTCCTTGGCAACCAGCCCCCGTTGGAGCACACACTGCCGTACGACGGGATTCAACCCGATTATCTACCAGGTGAGGAACCCCACAGCAATTGCGTTAAACCCCCCTCCTGGACCGGAACCACGCCAATTCCCAGTCAGCCGCGTAACTAACTACCATTACACAGCCTAGCACACTGTGGCTACTGCCACCTAAAACCAGGCTGCGAATCACTGAGCATATGCTCGCCTACCAGACCCCTTTACAATCCACCGCGGAACCCCCAATTAGCCTCAGTACACGCGTCCACTCCAGAATGCAGCAACTGCTCACACCCACTGACCCGCACCTCCTGCAACATCTGCAAGGGATCACCCCTTGGCTCCACTGCCAAGTTTACCCAGCACACCACATTTTATGTGCCATCAATTGACACACGACACCCTGCTACCACACGTGCTGCCCCCATGCCCATACGCCCGCACCTTCTGGCCTCCTGACCAAGTGATGAGACATACAGCCATGATTAGACACCACAGCCCACACGCCCGCACTTTCTGGCTCCTGACCAGACGACGAGTTATACGGCCATGATTAGACACCACCCGGTGGTTACTAACAGTGCTGTCTGTGAGCACGGCGGATGATGGCCTTTCAATAACTGCAACCCCAGCACCTACCATTACTGTACTAACAGTCGATATTACTAAGCACCTTATCTATGCGCACTGGACGCTTGTCACAATATGGCCAGGTCAACTCAACCAACCATCTCCCGCTGCCGCAGCGACTTGCATGCACCACTCCACCTTTAGCTTGTGGCCACACCATCATGCTCCGGGGTAACGTGCCCTACCTGGCGCTACACGCACACCCAGCCCTAGCATTTGTTCACCAAACACATGCTGAATCAACCTTGCCCTACCACGTAGCTATCCTGAGCTCCTCTGATCATTCATTGTTGCCCTCACCCACCAGATTGGCTATCCATCCGCCCAGCAGACTGGACACCACCCGAACGCCCAAAGCTCAGAAGCCCTTATAAAGACCACCCACAATTGCCTCCGGTAAGAATCCTATTTCACTGTATTGACAGCAGATCTATAAACTAGACTAGCCCACCCTCACCCATCCCATCACACCTAACCATTCTCCAACTCTTTCTTTTCCCCCCTCTTTCTCCTTGGTACAATATCTTTGAATTATCAATGTGATTTTAACATGTAATATGTTATCAAACATGTGCGACAAATAGCAACTTGCATTATCACCACCATGACACCTCACACACCACCTAATCACTGCTCATCAATACTGTATGATCATTATGTATGACCTATACCTGTTGCGCCGCCATGCACTTACCTTGTCACCAATATTATTTTCACCTCACCACCAATACACAGCCTTGATAAAGACTTAGGTCGAAACACGTGTTGGCTTGTTTTCTCACATGCACATAGCGTCCATGCTGGGCCAATTGGATACTTACCAACTAATAAACTTTAAATGTGAACACCAACCAAGAGTTGCCAACTTCTTTACAACTGAAAAACAGGAAACTAAGGGTTTAAAACTATTCTCCAGCGCCATTAACAAACAAGGTTTGCATCTTCACCCATACGTCATTTATTAGTAATCTTGTATTACACAGTGTGCAACTTTATTTGTGCTTTACCGGCGCAATGCGAGTGCATAAATTACACGTGTTCACGCCCACGTAGGCAGCAATGTTCAAAGAGCGCCTGGGCAGCAGCCAACACATTCCTGAGAAAGTTTGAAAACTGGGAACTCGCACTAGCTGCTTATGCAAAAACAAAAGCAGAGATTCACAAAACAGGACTGGCTAGTATGTGTCAGTGGTTCTACCGATCTCAATTCAGGTGTAAAACTTGATCAAATAGATAGAAATTAGTTGTTTCTCTCACAATTGTTAAATGCGAGAAGTATCGCCTTCATTGTTGTATGCACATTGTTATTGCAGGAATACCTCACAATCTTTATTTGTGCAATTTTACCAAATGCATCCCAGAATTAGAATGCACTGGCCCCAGGTAGGATTTTGTTAAGGATTGTACACACTGTGTACGGCAACCGAAGACTCACACAGAAACTTCACCAAAACAGACCGACTTACTAACCCACTCCCCCCTTCCTGCTCCTTCAACATAACCAATGTCAATACACTTGACTAGGGGCTAGCTACACTACACAAACACACCAAGAAGCAATCTAAGGTTAGAGGGAACGCCTCGGCACATAGTCCATAAATCTATCAACACTACACAAATACAAACACAATAAATATTCATACACCTAACAGCCGTCCGCGCCTCTGGACCCTTATGGATACAGCTTACCAGTGCGCACAATCACAATCTACCCTAACATCACTCGACACATACACCAACAGAAACACCAGCACACACCAGAGGCACTGAATCCTACCCATACGGTTATAACACACAGGGCCTCCCGAAACCAACTCCATCATGCAAAACAACGCTCACAAATGCCAGTTCCTCCTAGTTCTGACCATATCCTATCATCCTATCCCCACTAACACACCCAGCCCTCCTCTCTTGCAGAGCCACATGAGGGCCTGGATACTGCCGGTACAAATCAACATAACATAACTGTTTTATCAGATTCAGAACACTGTTGTAACGGTTTATTGAGAGGCCACCCTCAGCACAGGGAGTTCCTTCCTTCCCCGAGACAAGTGTCACACAAACAGTTTAATGTCAGTTATTTTTTCAGCCCTATTTCCAATTCATCCAATACCCCTTGGATTCCTCGCCCTGTGCTATGAATGAACCAAGAACCAGGCCGGTGTAAAGGAAATATATTTGTTTTTATTTGAATGATAGATAATGGCGATCACACTGAAATGACACACGTCACCTTCTTTGTGGCTCACAATTAAACTTCTTGTTACACAAATAAATCACAAAAGTTGGTTGGGAAAAACACAATTTTTCACTTTATACAGATTTCACTTCAAGAAATAATCAACACTGGTCAGTGGACAAAATCAATTTACATATGCAGTCCCCTGCAATTTCGATTTTCCTGCATTAAAAGGCTCGCAATTTGGTAAACAGATGTGTACAACGGCATAGTTATTATTTCACCCCACTTTAAAATAAAGACAGGGTGATTAGCAGTTTTTTTTTCATACACCCCCCCTACTTTGGTCTGTGTTGGGGGAAGTCAGACAGATACATTTGAATGATTTGGGAATTTTGGATTTCAGAGACCCCTCCACTTAAAGGCCTGTGTAGGGGAAGCTGGACAGAAACATTGGAAATTATTTTTTAGGAATTTTTCATTTCAGACCCCCTCCACTTAAAGGCCTCTGTTGGGGAACCTGATCATAAAGATTGCCCAATTAAATTACAGGCTATGGTTTTCAGTGCACACTGGGAATGAGCTTTGTTAATTTTGAATTTTAACAAAAATCAACTTGTGGTGTTCTGTCAAAATTTAAAACCTCTGTTTAAAGTTCAGCAAAGCCAGCTGCATTTCAGGACCCTCTGAGAGGACAGGGCAGGAGTCTGGTCACTCTACTCTCAAGGACATCCCGAGCTCCTCAACATAGGACCCAGTCAGCTTTTGTAGGCCCTCCCAGCCACAGACAGCTCTACCCAGATGCAATCTCCTTTGGTGTTTCCTTGTGGCTGTCAGATGGTACTTTTCAGCAGCTTGCCCATTCTCTCATAGTGCATCCACTTAATATACCAGTGATGACACCAACAAGATTCCAATACGGGGCAGGCCCTTCAAGAATTCCCACAACCAGGATTGGACAGTTTCCCTTCTCTCTACCCCCAAGTCCAGCCTCTCTCTAAGGATTTGGTTTAGAAGTCTAGAGCAGAAATATGGCAACTCCCATTTGAAATCACCTTTTGTTTTCATGTCAACGTTTGGCAAAAATCTAGTTATGTGTCAAAAACTTTAGCAGTGACTGCCATAATGTATGTATTTTCTAATTCAGCTAATCATGGAGAATTTAATAAAATGACAGCCAGGTCTTCACCATGTTGCACAGCCGTGTGGCAATGTTCTGCTGTTTCTACAAAAAGCATAATAGTTAGGAACATGACATTTACTCACCACATTCCTAATTTTACCCTGCACATGTAATATTCAGGACCTCTTCAGGAGCAGCCAGGAACACCTTTTAGCTGGCCATTACAATTGCCTAAGTCTCAGGTGGATCAATTTTATTTCAACCAAATCACCTGGAAATTATCAAAAAAATGACATAAAAATGAAAGCAGTACAATTTATGGTTTCTGATAAAAATGCCCAAGTGCTAATAGTCCTTTTAAATTAATAGGAAATCTTCATGTTATGCAAATTGTAGCTCTTCTGTCTCCAGGCCATTTCCTACTCTTGGCCAGCCTGTGACCAGAGGTTTTTGTATTAGTCTCTTTGTTGTTTGAAGTCTAGGCTGTAAGTTATGAATACTTGGGATGCACTGGCCAGCACAGAGATCCCCACTGCAGACATCTGACATCCTGTGCTCTTATCTGAAGGGACCACCATTTCGATCAGGAAAGCTTCTAATTTCCTGTATATTCTTTCCACAGTTCAGCCTTTATTGCAGCCCTTGTTTTCACACCTCCCACTACATTCCAGTCATGCACTAGCTAGGTAATCTGCCCTGCACAGCAATTAGCTTTCAGAGACACCACATCTGGGGAAAGTTTGGTTTCAACACCCTTAGCGGACAGACTTTATTGCAGGTGTAAACAGCTGGGATGCAAGCCAGGCTTTCAGTGGGGGAATCCTTTGTGATGTTTTCCCAACAAGAGACAAAAGGGTCTGCCTCAGGCCTACAGGACATTTTCATGTGACCCATGGAAACAAAGTAGCTTTTTCTTTCAAATTGTTGCTGGTATTTTGCATGTGAAGCATAATATACATTACATATTTTCAACACACACACTATGGGCCTGATTTAGAGTGTTTTCCAATGGGGTTTTCCTTCTGTGAATAAGGCCTTGTCTTTTCCCTGACATCTTTATGTTAGGGGAACATTTTTTGTCATGTCTTGCTTTGAACTGTAAACGCACATACAAAGTCATGTTGGTGTCAGTGTTTGAAAATCCTGCTTTCCATATGAAAGGGGACTTTGAATTTCTTCTGCTTTTGTGAATTAAAATGCTTTTGTAATGACAGGAATGCCTTTTTCACATGGCCCTTCCTTGTGTTACTTGCAGAAACCTCACAGTCTGCCTTAATAGGCCTGTTTTCAGTGTGAAGGCTTTTTGTTTATGAAGGCTAGCAGGTAATTTTTCAAGTGGGTCCTTCAGTTCCGTTGGCTTGGGGCCCTTGATTACACCCCCACATGCCTCCCCTGTTCTTCCATGATTCTTTTGTGGGGAAGAGTAGGGCAGAGTGGGGTTTTCATCTGAAGTCACCCTTTTTCTTTCCTTCTCATATTTTTCTTTCCCTGGAGCCCGTCCGGCTCAATTTCGTTCATTAGGGAGTGGGCACTTCAACCCCCGCTTCCGTGTTTGGGTTGGGGGTGTAGCACGGCACTCTCTTTCCTTCCTCTTCCCGGGGTCCCTCGGACTTCCCACCTGCCTCCAGGCTGGAAGTTAATGATCTATCAATAGAAAAAAGAGAGGTTCAGTACTTTTCACAAGAAATATTTACCGGGAAGATGGACATTGCATTTGAGAGAAACATATTACATAGAAATAGACATAACATTTCAAGACTTCGTTATTCACTATTCGAAAGAGGAAAACATTACATAAAACTACAGGCAACATTTAAGAACACTAATTTAATTTTTTTTTTTTAACATTTCCAAAGAATATTAAACTACTCACCTGTTATAATTCTCCATCTGGGGGTTTCACTCCTCGGATAGTTCCTCTGCTCGACTTTCATTTGGCTCCTCAATCAGTTATAAAGCTGGTCTGGGATGACAGCTTTTCAACTGATTGATGTGGACCCATTTTTCTTCTGTCTGTTTTCCTTTTGGGATGCAGATCTTGTAGGCAATAGATGATATGTTATCTAAAATTTCAAAGGCACCACGCCAAGACAGGAGAAACAACCGCTCCTTGGTCTGATTCCTTTGAAAATTGGTATACCTCATCTCCTACTTCGTAGTCCGTCTTGGTGGTCTTTAGATAGGTCTTCATTCATTCAGCCGACTTATCTGAATTGCGCTCAGCATAAGCAAAAGCGTGCTAGTGGTGCTTCCTTAAATTTTCGATATATGCATGAGTAGTGGACGCAATTATCCGCCTCTGCTCCCGAGTTTGTGAGTTCTGTAGAGCAGATGTTGAGGTAACACCATTTTTCATCCGGTCATAAACTGAAATGGAGACATCTTTGTTGCATAAAATGGTGTAGACCAGGGGTCTCTAACCTTTATGTTGGCTTGAGCTACTTTCAGTGGAGGGCCAAAAGCGAAGAGCTACTTGCGGACGATATCGGGGATTGGGATGTTCATAAACATTGGAACTTGTACTCATTTTTTTTAGCTGTAATTTTCCCTTTATAAATATAGGGAATAACATATCCCTTCATAAGTATGTTGATAAGTTCAAAAACCTCTTTATTGCATTCTTTTTTATTAGAAGCGGTCTCATAAAAAGACTTTCACGATGTAGGAAAACGCTTGGGTCATTCAATGTGGTTGACACTGCATGCCATCCACCAGTGTTCTGTAGCCTGGTGTATAACTTGATACAGCAACTCAGAGGGAGTCACTCAAATGCTCCTCGGTCAGGCGAGTTCAAAATTGTGTTTTGAGAAAATTAATATCTGAAAATGCAGATTCACAGAGATAGGTGGAACCAAACAGAGAAGTCACTTTTAATGCAGCTGTGCAAAGGTTATTGTACTCCTTGTAATCAACAAGGCTCCAGAAATTGGTATGAGATTGTCTGCTTTTCAACTGAATGTCCCCTTGCAGGCTGACAATCTCCATTTCCATAGCAAAACTGTTCAGAGTAAAAAGCTCACTCATTTGTTCTGTAAATTCGCAAACAATGACTTCCATGAAGGGGTTTGCGATGAACATTACACACGGTTCAATCCTTTCGAAATCCCTGAACTGGTCACTGAACTCTTCCTTAAGCCTGCTCAGGAGACTGCTGTATTTTTCAATGTTCAGGAGTTCAGGACTAGCTGTATTCTCTGACAGCATTTCGATTACAGAAGGAAAATGATGAATTTTCGTTTTCACCACTTGTTCACTGAAAAGGTTAAGTTTGGACTTAAATGTCTTTAATGCGCTTATCAAGTCAGCAATGGCTTTACCTTTGCCTTGCAGTTCACAGTTCAGGGTATTTAATTTCTCAGTAAAATCTGCCAGAAATGCCAAATCAAATAGCCAAGAAATGCTGCATAATTGACAGATGTCTTCATTTCTTGACCTCATGAAGTCTTTGATTTCTGGAAAAAGTGAAAGAAATCGACGTAGTATTTTCCCCCTGCTAAGCCATCGGATTTCCGTGTGTAGCAATAGATCACCATGTGCGGCAGATAGTTCTTCCAGGAATATTTTGAACATTCTGTGCTGTTTGGCCTTTGCACAAATTAAATTAATAATTTGCACAACAGGGGCCATTACGTGATCAAACCCCATCACTTTGGCACAAATTCCCTGCTGGTGGATGATGCAGTGGTAGTGCAATAATGGAGGGAAATCAGGGTATGCTTTACAGCACACAACAAAACCAGAATGACGCCCGTTCATTGCTGGTGCACCTTCAGTTGTTATTGCCACCAACTTGTTCAATGGCATTTTTGTTTTGACAAAATAATTCTTGACCTCATTGTAGATATCAACACCTCTGGTTGTGGATTGCAGAGGCAACAAGGTCAAGAATATCTCTTTGTTGGTGAAGTCTTCAAACACCATTCGGGCAAACAGTGCCACACTGGGCAGTATCTCTTCCATCAACTGATTCATCACACTGAATGGAAAAAAATGCTGTATGTTAAAATCTGTTTCTAACTGCCCCATCACATTGGCTGACAGTGCAGATACCCTCCTTGCATTGTGTTCGAACCTAACTGCACATTTCAAATGGCAGACATAATTTCAGGGCAGTTTTTAAAATCTTTTAAAACTGACTCAGCCACGAGAGCTATCGCACCTTTCACAACTGCACCATCTATAAAAGTGCATTTGAGTTTTGCCAAATAAATTGCAACTTTGAAGGATGCCTATGTTGCAGCATTTGCTTTCTTTGCTGGTTTGTTAAAAATGATTGTTGCATCTGCAGGGCAGCTTTTAGTACAGCTACTTTTTGGGATCGCAGACGGCTTCCTTTAGGAAATTCCTTTTCATAATTTGTATGCATTGTCCCAAAACTCCTCTCGACATTACTCTTTTTCCCACTGCAACTTTGGCACTGCAAATACTTCCCTTTTACTGTTAAGGATTTCAATCAGGCAATACACCCGGTTCTCAGCCTAGCATGCAATGCACAAATTAAATACTTATTTATTGTGTCTATAGGTTCAATATTCTGAGTGATATACCACTCATATCAGACCCCTTCTCAAAATACCCCCAGGTCACAATGGACCAGGAATCAGGCTCGTTGGTAAAGGTACTATTTATGTATTTATCTATTTAAAATTCAAATCAAACATATGTTTTAATATATGGGGCAGCAATCACCAATGTGGTGACAATACAAATCAGAAAGTAGGTAGGGCAGTTGAATTCACGTATAGCAATACAGAAGATAAAACACAGGGAAAAGAACAGTGTTGGCTTGTTTGAAAGATAGCAATGAAGTTAAGATTTCCCCCTGCAAATTTCTCAAATCACAAAGAAGCAATTCTATACAGGTGTAAGTAAGCAGCAGGTATTCAGGAATATAGAACAGTGTACAGGGTGTGAATACAATCTTCCCTCCCCAAACAAGAGAGAAACACATTTTGGAAATTTTACAATTTTAAAATGACATTCGCAAATGGCGTAGAAAAACAATGAAAAGTGTGCAAAAAGTCCTTAAATTGATATACATCTATATGGGAGCAACGGTGTGCAGTCATAATGTCGACTGCAAAAAAGTCGAAAACAAAAATGTCGAAAAAAAAAAATGTCGAAAAAAAATAGAATGTTTTTTTTTTATTTGCATATATTTTTGGGTTTGGGTAGTAAAAATAAACAGGGGGCTGGGGGGAACCCCCCCATTAAAAAACAAAAAAAAAACACATTCGAATTTTCTTTTTTTCGACATTTTTGTATTCGACTTTTTTGAATTCGACATTATCACTATGAACCGGGAGCAACATGGGACAGATGCCAACAAACCTAAACTATAGCATGAGCAAGATTAAACATTTCGAATAAGAATGGATGTTTGGAATTAATCGAAATTGGAAATCACATGTATAAAACTTTGTAGAAATGCGAATACCCGCCTAATTTTGACTAAACGGTTTTTAAGAAAAACAGGTCAAATACACTGTTATTGCATGCGATTTATGGGTAGGGATGTACCAGCAGATCTTATGTTTAAGTCAGAGTTAAAATGAAGTCTCTAGCTATTAAACTGAGGGAGTTATGCAAGTTTGAATGAGAGGTGTTTTTGAAGAATAAAGGCGCGAACAAGAAAACAGAAATCAATTTTTACAATGACAATTATGCTCTAAACTACGGCATTCAGGTTGGTTACCAGTTTGAAACACAGTAAGCTCTAGAGTTGATCCACGGAACCAACCCCAGCACCTCCGTGTTCCCACTGGAGGACTCAGTCCGATTACCCGAGGGAGGATTAAGGGTTTGGGATTTCACAAGACAAAAGGATTTTAAAGAAGTTATCACTCGCACAAGGAATCAAAGGCAATGTTACAATATTACAAGTTCTTAAGTTAAAGATCAGATGGGTTATAAATTGCGATAGGACAATATAAGGCAATATATGCTATGGTTTACTATGACTCCTATTGGTATTTACAGTCCACTTTAAATTTAGATGTTGGACCGTCAGGTTCTGGTCATCACGGATCGGGTCTACGGACAGCAGGGCACTTCTGGCAGGATAGGTCAGCTGGGCGGTTCTGGTCAACTGGACTGGCACCTCAGACTGGACTGGACTGAATTGATTTGAGATGGACTGTCGTAATGAGAATTGGACACTCAGATAATGAAAACAACAGTAAGCACAGGCTCAGTGTAAAAGAGCAAAACATTATTTTCCTCACGAAAATTCATGTGTCGGGTCTAAACGAAAATATTGATTTGAGTGTGTTTTTTACCAACTCATGAGTAAATTTACCCTATTCCACTACTTAGGCCCTCATGTATTACATACAACACTACGTGTTGTACTCTGGCACATGGGTGTATTCTGTTTACCTTGCCTACTCAATGTAAATTATTATAGTTACCCTTTGCATCTATACCCAATTTCATCTTCAAGATTGACACAAGTATATTGGTGACCCTATACCCAGATATGTTCTTACCTATAGGTACCTTATTTTCAATCTCTATATGATTATGTACCCAATGCTGATTAGACTTATCGTCACGATCCTGCTGTGACTCAGGTTCCATTTACTTCCACTTCTATCAGCATTTCCGACACCGTTGCATCATGGCGGACGCACATCAACGGAGGACGCGTAGCCCCTGTGGTCTCCATTTACCTACGTGACGTCCGACGCTGCGCACGCACAGACGTACTTTGACTCTTACTTTCCATTTATGGCGCTTCTCCCCTATGCGCTGTGCACGTCGTTGTGAGCGGTCTTGCCTGATTCTCCACTACCCACCGCGTCTCTCTAGAGCCTTAGGATTTGGTAAGCATTTTTAAACCTGACCTCGGCTACTCCAGTGATTCTGCAATTTCACCCGCTGTGGCTTTCTTACTAACGCTTGCAGAGCACTCGATCCCATATCATGCCGTTGTGATACTGTTGTAGCTATTTCCAACAGACGCACGTATTACCTTGTTGTGACACTCGATTCTGAACTATCCTAATTAAGCACAGTGTTTTTTGGTTACTGCTAGTTCCATTTTACTTTGCTTGCACCAATAACTTACAAACCCTGATTAGTTGCTAGCTCTACTACACTTGCCTGTGCTAGGCTGTGACACCAGTCACTGACGCTGTATCTACCCTCTACTTTATGCTGCATGATACAGTCACTTTGGCTTTTTACCACTCGCGTTACTTTAACTCCCATCACCACGACGCTCTTAGCATTCATCCAGATGCGTGTCATGACACAGTGAGGTGTTTTCTTCACTCACTCACGTGTTTTGGACCTTGTTCTATCTGGACCAATATGTTTATATATTTATATACATATACTTCTACCTTTTACAGGTGTACCCAACATCTAATCTACACTCCGCATTAAGTTGCCTGTACACACAACGCTGTACAGTTACGCAGCGAGTTGAATAAACCTACCCACATGGAGTGTTTGTGCTATACCATCTGTTTTATAGGCACCTTTACCGACTGCCAGCTTTTCGCATCTGTAGATGACAGACTACCTATATGCCCCCTTCTTTGTATCCACAGGGTTTGTGGTGACTGCCTTGTAGCATTTCTGCCCAGCCACCCCCGGACGCCTTTCCTACTCAATAATATCGTAAGCGCCCATGTTATACCACAACAAATTATTGCTGTGGTTAACGAGATAGGTGACCCTCATTAATTAGGTCCCTTTCTTGTGTTTTTTTGTACAGGTCTGGTCTAGACGCCCTTACTCTACTAAACAGAGAAGAGAATTGTGAACAAGTTATTTTACCACTGTTCTACTGGGGAATTACACTCTCCATGTCAACCCGCTCTTTAAACATCTGACACTCAGTTATTGACTACTGAACTGTCCTGTAACCACGAATTTAGTAGCAACCCCCCCTGGGTCCTTAAGTTTTGGAAACACTATACCCCTGAAGAAGTTCCCATAACAAAATTATCTTTCAGAGGAATGAAACATTTAGGGTTTTTGTCAACATTAATACTAAATGTTTTGAACGAGATTAATACTCTCAAAGGTTGCTTATTAGATCAGTACAAGACAAAAGTACCAACCATAGAGTAACCAGAATTGTTAAGTAGTCTACATCCTGGGTTTCCGTTTGTTTTTTCTATATGGGGTTTTCTAATATGGTTATTAGACCTTTGCTTTAAATTGACACCATTGTTGCATCCAAATATTTGTACCTTGAGTGTGTTGTTAAATAGGTGCGTTCCTATTTATTTTTGCTCTCTACATTTCTTGCACCTTACACCTTGTGTAGGTAGACCCCTTGGAGGCTTTCTACCATTATAAGGTTCCGCTTGCACATTGTCACTTTATGAGATTTTGTAGGCTTTTTATGATGTTTTATTATAACTGTTTTTTATAAATATGTATTAAATTTGCTATAATTTTTGATTAATTTTAGTGTGACTTGGTTGAATTCTCCATACACACAAATACCTGATGTCAAGAGTGTATACATGTGACCCATCCCCTATAAGTCTAGTGATCTGCTTCACTGTACTCTACCTGACCTTAAGAGGCAGGGCGTTTGTTTTTCCTGTGTTAGATATCTCAATATCTGGTTCACTCCCCCCTCCTTGATACTTATAGTCCCTCAAGTGTTGTATAAGTGACTTGGAAACCTAGTTATTGGGACCAAAATGTAACTTTCCCACAAATACATATTTATGTACCTATGCCCTCTAAGAAAATCAGACACATAAATTACATATTTCGTGGGTCACATTTCCATCCAACTCCCAAGTCAGTGGGACCTGGTCTTGTCTTTCTGTGGAATTTTGGCATTTTTAATCATAAAGGTTTCGCCTAACAATTCCTAATTTGGTACATATATGTGCAATCACCCCTAGAACATGGGTACACAATATTAGATTTTCAGCATTAATAGTTTCTGTGCAATTAGTCATTGTTCATAACTTCAGTTCCTTACGCAGTAAGAAATCCTACCAAGTCTTCAAATGGCTAGCATAAATTCAGATTTATATGTATGTATTTTTCACTCGTTTACTTTTTTTTGCTGCCAAGTTACATGTCTTGAAGTTCAGTGGCAAAAAAGCATTTTAAATCCCAAAATCACATGTCAGTTTTTTATTCCTTCCCAAGTGGGAGCAAATGGCCAGTCCTTTGATGTTCAATGAGAAGCCTCTTCCTGGAGAGTGGAACATCCTGCCCCTCCCCTGGAAGGATGAGTGTTCAAGCCTGCTATTGTCTTTGCTTGGGGCCCAGATGAAAGTCTAATGAAGCGCATTGTCATGAGTATGCAAGGCCTCCCAACAGCAATTAGCCTTTCCTGCCAGCAGTGAAGTGTCAACCTTTCCCATGCTAAGGACTTTCAGAGCAGAATTGTTTTTTTTTAAAAATAGTTAATTAACTCAAGACTGGATTTTAACTTTAAGTTTCACCTAAATCTTTCATTTAAACATATACAATGAACACAGTTTATAGGTGGATTTTTACATTAGCAATCCTTTGACATGTCTTAAAGAATTAAGCCTTTTAACAAAAACATGCTTTCACAACAGGCGATTTTGCACTTCATTCATAAAAAGCACATCAGACTGATCTCTTTAAATCCGATTTTCCTATGCAGCACATACACATTTTATTCAGCATATTTCTTCCCTTGAGTGCTGGGGTTGTTTGCAGTCTGGATACGTGTATCCAGCCTTTGTTTAGAGTTCCTCTGTGCACAGCTGATTCTGTTACTTGTTGCAATTTTAGCTGCGTTTTTCCTGTGGAAATGAAAACAAAGGTTCTGGGGTCGCTTTTTCATTAGATACATTTTATAGAGCTGTCAGTCAATGAGGCCCGGTTCCTCTGAGCCACACTGGATGATCCTGGGCATTGCAGTACCCTTTTAATATCAATGATTCAATGGAAATGAATGGATCTAGCGCCAAAAACAGCACTTTTTAAGGCTGCAAAGCTAACATTTTAAAAGCATTTCGGTTTTCAGCACAATTCTGCTGCTTTGCTCCATGTTGAATGTGGCAGAGCCCACT
Organism: Ambystoma mexicanum; assembly: GCF_040938575.1. NCBI lineage: Eukaryota > Metazoa > Chordata > Amphibia > Caudata > Ambystomatidae > Ambystoma > Ambystoma mexicanum. Next base: position 418,414,275 of record NC_090925.1, read on the forward strand.
GACATGCACCTGCAGTGAGAACTCTGTTTTCACCCCCCCACCCCCGACTGTGTGTTGCAGGGTGTGCAACCTTTTCTGGTTGTGACCCAAACGCAGTTTCAAGATTCTGGTGCACACAGGAGTCAGCGCATCCATTTTGGGCTGTTTCTTTCACAATTTTAAAGTGATGCAGAGGGGCACATTGGAATGGGTCAAAATATCCCACATTACGCTTGCCAAAAAGAAATCTGTCTCCCACTCTTGATGAAAATGATACGCCTTCTGCCTTTTGTTGGATGGTCCGCCTACTACTGCATCCATATTTTCAACAAGTGTCGTTTGTACGATTCTTTTGGGACTGCACGTGCAATGTAATCTGAGGAGGATTTCAATGTGTTATTATGGTTTTAAAAATAATTTAGCACACACAGTTCTTCTTAGTCAAACAATAAAAACCAGTGCCATTTTAGCACATTTGCAATTCCTGAAAATATTAACTTTGTGGCATGCACCTATTCCAGGTCACATAATCTAGCCAAGGATGATGAAGGTCAAAGCCTACTTTGTTGAATGCCCTTAAAAGTCCTAAAATAAAAATAATTGTTTAAAAAAAAAATCATAGCAGAAAAGTAATGTTGGCCCTGATACAGTCCACCCTCTATGCAAAATACTCTGGTATGAATGGATGGTGAGACTATCTGCCTGTCAAATCAAGTGATATGGGACTACATGAGGGCCAGTGCAACAATAAAGCAATTGTAGGTGACAGCATGGGGCCATGAACAGACACTTTTTTGGCCAATTTGGCCCAGTTTAATGAGTTAATGAACTCTGTGGCTCGTGGTTTTGACCAGTGTTGCTGAATAAACATTCTTTAAAATGCACAATTTGCATTACACTTTATCAAAACACTCCCGTTTGGTTTCTATTCAGTGTCACAAAAGGAATTAATAGCCATTTGCAACTGTGGGTCCCATTTTCATTGATGCTCTGAGACAATTGTATGGCCCAGTCCAACCCTGGTAGCAAGGCCTGCTCCCAGAGCCCTGCTGTTTCTAAATTTAGCTTCTGTAACTGAAAATTAGCTCAGAACGAAGCAGAGACATTAAGCATAATAGCCAAATGCCTCTGTTTCGCCATGGGCCTATTTTGAGAGGCTGGCTCAAAGGGTCAGGGGGGTGCGCCATTTGTTGGGCATGCCTATGTTTTATAGAGGCTGACGTGCTGAGCACGAAGTTCACTTGCTGAACATCACTTGGTGAAGGGGTTTAAAGACACTCTATGGAAGGGGGCTGCTTGCCTTGCTCTACTTTTCACTGTTCCTTCGAGTGGTGAAAGTCCAGGCAGAGGCGAGACATATTAAGGGTTATGGGCAACAGATCACTCAAGTAGGATCTTAACTTTGATGGACAGGATACGCTCAGTCATACAGCATGGCCTGGGCATACTGGCTATAGTAGCCTTCCCCATGAAACCATTTCTTGTGGTGCCTCCTCCAGAGGGGAAGTGTAGCTCGCCGACATCCTTTTCCCTGCTGCTTTATCTTTACATATTAAGAAATAGCCAGCAAATTCTTTTTAAAAAGTGACACTATCTGCCCCTCCCCTAGCAGCAAGAGAACTTTCAACCCATCCTCACCTCCCCAGCTCAATGACTCTGTGGACCCCCTGCTATCTGCCACTTCCTTTGTCGCTGACTCCCGCCCAATCCCCAGCATGCCCCCATGGGCATGGAAAGCGGGAAGACGCTGAAAGGCTGTGCTCCTTTGGCACGTTGGTGGCTGCGCGCGAGGGGCCACGTGCCCCACTGGGGTGGTGAGGCTGTGAACAGGTCAGCAGGGGGAGGCAGGGAACCAGCCACCTCGAAAGCTCAAGCGTACAGCCGCGTAGCGTGAGGATAGCTCCTGTGGCAGATAATAGCCCAGGGTGAAACCGAGGCATTTAGCTATCATGCGGAATGTCTCAGTTTCACCCTGGGCTCCTTTCTGCCGATCTGCCCACCCCTCCTCCGACAACACACACAGCTGTGTGCACATGAAAGGAGGAGAGGCCGAAGTGGCTCGGCAGACCAACAAAAAAAATGAACACAATCAAACTCCCCCAACCCACCCGACCCGACCTCACTTACCTTAGCAGCTTAGCTTGCATGCAGCTTGTCAGCCCCTGTCCTCCAATCCAAGCCACAGCCGCAAAATAAATCCAAAAACTGTGCGCGCCGCCATGGTGCTTTTTAAAGAAAAAAGCCTTGGCAAAATCACCTCAGCACAAAGGCCATCCACTGTGGCCAATGGGAGCACAACTTCCAGCAAGGAACTTGCTCTGGCCAATCACAGGGTGCAATCTATATCCTATAGAGATTTGTAGGCCTGTGATTGGTCAGAGCACTTCCTTGCATCATTTATTTTTGCTTTTTTTTTCTTCTTCTTTCTGAAAGTCGAGCGCAAACTACTTCAAATGCTCCTGTGAGCTACTGGTCGCTCGCAATCGACTGTTTGGCGACCTCTGGTATAGACCTAGTAGCCATTAGGACAAGCAGTAATTGAATGTCCCAACTGGGTCCAGAGTTTGCCACAAACTTCTTTAAGATGCTCACAATTGCCTTGTATCTCACCCCCTCCTGCGTGAGGCCTGACGGTAGGCAATGTGGAGTTTTCTTTTACCCCTAGAATCTCCCACAACTTTGCCATCACCTCACTGGTAAAATGGCTTCCTCGATCCAACTCAATCCTTTGCAGGAGGCCGAAACGAGAGAAAATGTGGTTGATCATTAGTGCATCAGCTGTCTCTGCCTTACAATTCAGGGCTGGAAGTCATTCTACCCACTTTGTGAACATGAATGTCACAGTCAACATGTACTTGTTTCCTCTAGAGAATCGATCACTGGCCTGAAGTCAACTTGCAAGTCTGACTAAGGCAGTGTCATTCCCCTTTATGTAGGGAAGCTCTGTGTGTGAGTGAACTGGGTTGAAACTGAGCACACACACAAGACACCCCTTTAGGTAAGTGTCGAGGTCCTGGCCCATGTGCGGCCAGTAAGCAACATCGTGCAAGATTTCTAATGTCGTGTGAAACCTCCTATGACTGACAGTGGCCGTGTCATGGGTGTGGTTCAACATCAGGCTGAGGAATGAGGTAGGCACCACCCACTGGTCACAGCTAGATAGGGCTCCCCTTACCAACAAACCCTCTTGGATCCGGAACATCGTGGAAAACTTCATCAACACCCGGAGATCCTCTTTAACAACATAATACGACTCTGTTAGTGGAAAACTCACAGGGTCTTCAACGTGTCAATAGAATTTTCCAATGATCGGGTCCTCTTTCTGTGCAGTGATCAAATCTGCATCTGGGGTATCTTTACTCTACTGGGCATTTGAGAATTCACTATTTGCACAAGTCTGTGACCTGGTGACAGCAGCAACTTGAATTTCCCCAAGCAGGAATTCCGTTCTTATGAAATCCTCCTTCAGGGCTCTGGTTTTAGCCAGCTGGTCAGCCAGGTCATTCCCAGTCTTATCTGACCCCTCTACCTTGGAATGACCCCGTATTTGCTTCCAATAGATTGTCAACTCATTGGACGTCACCAGATTATCAATTGACTGTATAAGTTTGGCATTCTTTAATGGTTTGTTGTTGGCACACAGCATGCCTCAATTCTTCCAGTTGATGAGGTACGCCACAAACCCATTCCTGACATAATCAGAGTCAGTGATTATAACCAGTTCTTTGAGGTGGTGGTACACTGCAGTGAGAATGGCTTGATGAACAGCCATCAACTCTGCAAACTGACTACTTTCGGTTCCTATTAGGTAACCAGCAGAGGCTTCCAGGGCATCATTCACCCATCCACATAAACTGTGGGTATCCCCTGACACGTGTCTTCTTCATAGACTTTGTGTGGCGAAGTAAGCACATGTCAGACTATTGTCCTCTAGACAGTTTTCTTGAGCACAATCATGCAATTCCGATAACCCTTGCACTAGGGAACTCTTCTTGTTTTGCACATATCTGACCTCCACAAGAAAGCCTTGCATGGACAGAATCCAGGAAGTAATTCTGGAATTACTAATATTCCCTGCCCAGATTCTGTCACTTTGGAGATATTGCAAGGATTGGTGAGGAGTCTCAACAATGATGTGCTCCCCCTGGATGAATGGGGAATAATTTTTCAATGCCCACCCCGTTGCCAGGAGTGTCTTCTCACAGTCATTGACTTTTTCTTCCACAGAGGACAAAGCCTTCCTCACGTACGTAATGACTTTGTTGACCTTGTAATACTTTTGATACAACACTGCTGTTTGGAAAGTATCTGAGAACCCGGTCACCAAGAAAAACTCCCTGTTCTTTATGGGGTAAGCCAAACAAGGAGCCTGGGAAAGGCTTATTTGCATTGTTTAACTGCATCAGCTTGTTCAGGACCCCACTCCCACTTGACTCCGGCCTTTAATAAATGGACCATGGGTCGAGTGGCCTCTGCGTAGTCTTCAATGAACTTCTGACTATAATTAGTGAGTCCAAGAAGGCTTCTTAATTCTTGCAGAGTAGTAGGGTCTTTTCATTTCAATAAGGCTTCCACCTTCTTCGCCTGGGAATTAAGACCCTCAGGGGTGATCTTATGCCCTAAGAAGTTCACTCGGGTCTTACCCCACTGTGCCTTTTGAAAGGACACTTTTGCTCCAGCTTTCTGCAAAAGTGTTAGTTCATGGTGGATATCCGCTATATGTCCCTTCACAGTTGTGTTCTTGATCAGAGCATCATCTACATAGGCCATGTTTCGCCTTTCACCCAAGTCAGGCATGGCCTTATGTAGAAAGATGTTGAACTCATTCCCAGAGTTTAAGTATCCAAAGGGGGTTCGGGTCCACAAATACTGCTCTCCACAGCCCCCGAAGGTGAAGGCAAGCTTGTACTGGTCTTCCCTACTCGCTGGTACTATCCATTAGCCATTGGTTGGGTCAATGGCGGTTTACACCTTTGACCCTTGGATCTGGGTCAGCCCTTGATCGATGTAGGGAAGTGGCCACCTTGACATGTGAGCCCATTTGTTCAACTCATTCAGGTCTGCACAGAGGTTCCATTGGCTGTTTGGTTTGAGTATCCCCACTACCAGATTGTTGAAGGTACTGTGAATCGGACTAATTATCCCACGGATTCTAAATTCTTAATCTCTGTGAGTGATTCCATGGACGCGAGAGGTAACCGGTATTGTTTCACAAATACAGGAGCCATCTCGGGGTCTGTGGGTATGGTGGTTGAAAGAATAGATGTGCGTCTACAGTCCACTGAAAAGATATCTTGGAATTCCAGGAAGACCTGTTTCAGCTTTTGTCTTTGATCCTCGGTCTCACAGGCATCAGCAAGATTGATCCTTTCCTCAACCATCTGCTTGAAACGTGGAAAGAACTAGGGGCTTGGCAATTTCAACGGTATCCTCAAGTTGGGTGGAAAGATCTCTTCATGGTGTTGACTGGACAGCAGGTCCCAGGAAGTAGAGGTAGTGGTCCTTGACTCTGAACACTACCTCCTGTTGGCCTGTTGTCACAGGTCACCCCTTCCACCTTGCAGGGGCATGAAAATTACACCATGAAATTCCCCTCATGTCTAGTCTTTTCAGGAGGATTACGGTCACTGAGGTCAAAACAGTAATTTGGGATTGGTCCAATGATTTCATTACCTGAATCAATAGAATAATGTTGGGCATCAACCGCCATTCCAATAAAGGTGCCTGCACCCAAAGTGATACTTCGAGGGTTGTTGTTATCCACCAATATTCAAATGGTGTTGTGTTCTAGGTCTACCAGAGGTGTCAGATTTAAATACAAACCTTGTTGTTGGAGATGGGAATTTAAATGTATGTAGGCATCCTGATGTTTGAGGTTCTATCCTCGCTTAATTTTGAGGGGAATAGTGAATTGTTGCATCAGTCCTGGGATCGTAACCTCTTCTCGCACCTGAACTTCAACCACATAAGGCAGCAATGGAGCTGAACGGAATGCTTATTCGGTGTTGTCAAAGCCCATTGGTTTATCCCCCCCTGTCGGGACCAGGCTTTATTATTAATTAGGTCCCAAATGATTGCGAATCAGTTGAGAATATCACTTGCCAGATAAAAGGTGGGAGGGACATCTCTCACGACCCAACCATTATGCTCTATGCTTTTGTTGCCAATGGAAATTTGTAGCATAAATCTGCTAGACAGGAGATGTTTTGAATTTGGAGTTTCCAGACCTACTTCTCATTTGTCAATCAATTTGAATGTGGGAATGATCTGATCTTTTGGGAGTTTCTTGAATAATCTTCACTGATGAAGTGAAGATCCTTCCATTATTCAGGCATACTTTGGTGAGCACCGGCTCCTCCACCTCATTTAATTGAATGGGGAAAACTAACTGTTCACCCTTTTTCTAAATGTCCATCAGACTTTGAGTAGGTTCTTCAATGTATGGTTCCACGGGAATCAAGATTTCTTCTGATTTTGTTCTGGTGTAAAATTATAGGGTGCTCCCTTACAGTGTGGATTGCCATTTAAAACTAGGAGGAGGATTGATTTTCAAGAATGGAGAAGGGTTCCCATCACCAGTTTGTTCTCTTACAGAAATGACAGAGATGTCGATCAATTAAATGACAGGTACCACTCATGCTTACATAATTGGTACTCATTTTTAATTTTATAGGCTGGTTACTCTAGGTCCAGAGGACCTTGTTTACACTGTCGATCAGAGGTGATATCCTCCTCAGGAGATCATTCCCAAGTAAACAAGGTGTACCCTCTGGAGTCACGACTATCACCAAATGTTTTAGTCGAAGCTGCCCAATTTTTATTTCCTATCCGCATCCGTAAATGTCATCCACGTCAAAAAAGTTGGAGTTGTCCGATAAGTGGTGTGGGGGGATTTTGGTGACCTTCCCCCGTCCTGAGGTTTAGTTGGTCAAAAGCCTTTTTGGACAGGAGATTGGCTTGGGATCCAGTATCCACCAGAGCTGATAATTCACACTGACCCTGCACGCTTACCGGTGCATAAAATCGGCCTTCTTTCTCCTCCAGGGTGCAAACAAAGTGTGAGTTATTTGCCAGCCCAGTGGTCATGATCTTAATATTGAAATCCGACAAAGGCTTGGAAATAAAATCAATACGGCTTCACCAAAAGAACTAGAGCTAAATCCTAAAGCAAGGAAGTGTTTAAAAAGCTGCAGAAGTTTAGGTGAAAGAAAATCAGAGAAGGAACAATGGAAGTCTATTGGGAGTCCTTCAGGACCCGGAGCTTCAACGATCTACAACAGCCTTTTGAATGTCCTGTACCGAAATAGGGGTATTTAAGAAGGAAAGATCTATTGGATGGTCAGACATTTTTGTTTGAACGTAGGAAGTAAATAATATCATTGAGAATGTTTTTAACAGCTGAGTAGAGCTGGCAGTAAAACTCAAAGAAAGCATTGCTAATTTGTCTGGATTGGTAACTCCAATACCATGTTGATTAACAATAGATGTCATAGTGGCTTTTTCTTTTCTCCTCCCAAGTTAAGCTGCTAACAATTTGCCAGATTTATTGGATGCACCATAAAACTGCTTTGGATCTTACTAAGGTGGAGCAGGCTTTGTTTGTATTATATTTATTGTATTATATGCACCTTGAAAGGAGGGATTTAAAAAGTATCATCCTTGGGATGACTAAGGTAACAGGATTCTAAAGATTTAATTGAGGAAAGTAAATCCAGTGAAAGTGTTTCTTTTGTTTCTTTTTATAGCAGTAAATTGTATAATGAAACCATGTAAAGTGGCCTTCAAAGCGTCCCAATTATTGTGGATTGAGGTATCTAAAGGATTGCTAAAGGTAAAAAACTCAGTAAGAAAATTACTTGTTTGTTTAATGAAATCAAGGTCGAGGAAAGGAAAGAGTTGAATCTCCATCTGGAAGCAAGAGAAGGTTGGGGTTCCCATACAAGAACTGGAGCGTGATCAGAAATAACAATAGGGACAATTTCCAAGTGCAGAATACTGGAAGCAAGTGTAAAATTGATGAATATATGATCTAGCCTAGAAAAGGACTTGTGGGGAGGAGCGAAGAAAGTACATTCTTTAACGTCGGGATGGCAAAAGCACCAAGTATCAACCAGGGAGAGGTCATCTATAAAATTAATAAAATGTTTGTGCGACTTGGAATTTCTGAATTCAGTGTCAGATTTCCAGTCAAGGGTAAAGTTGAACATTTGGTTACAATCACCACATATAATAAGTCAGACATAGGCCCTCATTACAAGTCAGGTGGTGGACCATGGTGCTATTAGCACCATGGTCCATGCCGGATTCCGCCATGGTGGATGGCGGAATTACCGCCCCATTCCAAGGTGAGTGGGGCGGTAATTCCCCATTCACCATTTGCTCTTCCCCATTTCCATTTTTGCCCCATAGGGCATAATGGGGATGGGGAAGGCGCTAATTACGGCACTGTAAATTACGGTGCCGTAATTAGCACCAAGGTCGCTTAGCGCCTTGGACTTTAACGCCTGCAAAAAGCAGGCGTTAAAGTGTGAATCAGGCGTTAAGGGTTAACGGCGCCGACGGTGCCGTTAAACCCTTAACGCCTGACTTGTAATGAGGGCCATAGTCTTTGTTAAAAAAGCATTTGCTTCAATTTACTCCAAAAAGACGGATCAGGGGCATTAGGACCATAGATATTGAGGATTGTGACCACAAGTTTAGATTAGCGTTAATAATGAACCAACGAAATGTGGTGTCATCATGCTCATCAATTAGTTGACAGGATGTTCTTTTATGAATGAGAAAACAAACTCCATCATTTTTCCAAATGCTGGTGCAAAGAATGCATGTTTGGCCCACAACCTAACCAATTTATTATTTTCATCAGTGTATTCTAAATCAGTCTCTTGAATACAAGCAATATCTGGATTACTTTTCCCAATGTGACTGAGAATTCTTTGTCTTTTAATAGGGTTCAGCCCTTTAACATTCCATGATATGATTTTAATACTCATTACAGTAAAAGAAAGTATAGATGGTAATGAAGAGGTATCTAAAATCAAGCGTACAAATATCTAATGCGTAAATTGGTGAGTATGACAGCACAGATTTAATAAACTAATATCAAAATCGTATAAAGTAGACAGGGATAGAGAATATAGTAAAGTAATTGCGGGTAAGGAGCATACATAAGGGTAGGGAACATAAAAAGATACAGAAAAAAACAGAGCAAATTGATAAAGCAACAATGCAAAAATGGATACGGAAACTGTAAAATTAATAGAGTAAAAGTGAGATAACCATTAGGAGCTGCCATGGAAAGTAACAATGCAGATCGCTATGAACCGGTTCACTCAAATGGAGTTAACCAGGTAACAATGAAGGCCATATTGATATAATCAGGGCAACATTGCAGTAGGAATGAGAAAGAATTAAAAATTGTACTGTAAAGGATGAAAGATACTTGGAGGAGGAACCTTCATCTGGATCAATTTGTTTTATTGGGGATCTGGACTTATCTCTATGTTTGTCTGGATGTTCAAATAGGTTTGAAGGAGGACAAAGTTTAGTTCTATTCCTAGAGTGGTGAGGTTTCCCCGACTTGAACATGTTGTGAGTGGAAAGACTAAAAAAATTAATTTAAAAAAAGTATCAGTGCTGCTCACCTCTAGTAAAGAGTAGGTTTCTGTCCTACTTGACACGTCAAGTCATATAGGCCAATTCATGGAATAATTAGCGCGGCGCAAGTGGGCAAAAACGTGCGAATCGCAGTAGAATAGCGAAAATCGCAGTGCAAGTGCGAAAATCGCACCAAAAGCAGCGCACATCGATTCATGGAAGGCCGTGCGCGAGAAAACCAGCGGATGTGTGATAAAACAGTGCGCGGCGCACGTTGGCGCACAGGCCATCTAACAGCGTGCGCCAGGTCACAGCGAAAATCGCACAGGCCACAGCAAAATTCGCACATAGCGCGGCGCACGCAACAAAAGTAGGCGGAACACGGGCGTAACACTCGGAATGGGGAACAACTTGCCAAAACGTGGGCGTCACGGGGGAAGTACAGGGCACAAGTGCGCGGAACGCCCACACGCTCGCCTACAACACGTATTCATGGAATAGAATAGGGGAAAAAAGCGCACGCTCAAACCAGCGCACAGGCACAAACACGACCGCCACAAGAAAGCAGGCGGTAGCGACTCTGCGGCTGTAAGAAATGTGCGTCAAAAGGTGCGCCAACAAATAGCACCTATATACTGCCATGATGAATGTCCTATACTGTGGCCCTCCAGGACAAATGACGTGCAAAGGGGTACCCACAAACACGGACACCCGCTGACAAAAAATACGTGTGCGTGTATACCGGGGTGCGCGGGAAGTCTCACACGCGATGTCAGCAGGGTACGTGTATTTCAGGGGTGCGCGGGAAGTCACACACGCGATTTCATCAGGGTACGTGTATTTCAGGGGTGCGCGGGAAGTTCCACACACGATTGGCCCAGTGCGAGCAGGGTACGTGTATTTCAGGGGTGCGCGGGAAGTTACACACGCGATTCCAGCAAGGTATGTGTATTTCAGGGGTGCGCGGGAAGTTACACACGCGATTTCAGCAGGGTACGTGTATTTCAGGGGTACGCGGGAAGTTACACACACACGATTGGCCCAGTGCGAGCAGGGTACGTGCATTTCAGGGGTGCGCGGGAAGTTCCACACACGATTGGCCCAGTGCGAGCAGGGTACGTGTATTTCAGGGTTGCGCGGGAAGTTCCACACACGATTGGCCCAGTGCGAGCAGGGTACGTGTATTTCAGGGGTGCGCGGGAAGTTCCACACACGATTGGCCCAGTGCGAGCAGGGTACGTGTATTTCAGGGGTGCGCGGGAAGTTACACACGCGATTTCAGCAGGGTACATGTATTTCAGGGGTGCGCGGGCAGTTCCACACACGATTGGCCCAGTGTGAGCAGGGTACGTGTATTTCAGGGGTGCACGGGAAGTTACACACGCGATTCCAGCAAGGTATGTGTATTTCAGGGTTGCGCGGGAAGTTACACACGCTATTTCAGCAGGGTACGTGTATTTCAGGGGTGCGCGGGAAGTTACACACGCGATTTCAGCAGGGTATGTGTATTTCAGGGGTTCTGGGGAGTACCACACGTGAATTGGCCGTGTGGGCCCTCCCAGGTGTACGCTCCACAACCTCCACGGACCCTGCAGCCAGCCCACACCACGGGGGACTACCCTGCACCCCTGCCCATGTCCCGCAGGCCGCCCATTCACCATGGGCATGCCCCCCAGCCAACCCACATGTCACCTTGCACTACTGATCAACAATGCATGTCTACCACCACCCCCACCCCCCAGCAGTGCAGGGGCAGCCTCCACCAGGCCCCCACTCATGTCCCCCTGCACCCCCACCCCCCAGCATCCAGGGTCACCCTACACCAGGCCCCCACTCATGTCTCCCACCACCCCCACCCCCCTGCCACCATTGGCAGCCTCCACCAGGCCCCCACTCATGTCCCCCTGCACCCCCACCCCCCAGCAGTGCAGGGGCAGCCTCCACCAGGCCCCCACTCATGTCCCCCTGCACCCCCACCCCCCAGCAGTGCAGGGGCAGCCTCCACCACGCCCCCACTCATGTCTCCCACCACCCCCACCCCCCTGCCACCATGGGCATCCTCCACCAGGCCCCCACTCATGTCTCCCACCACCCCCACCCCCCAGCATCCAGGGTCACCCTCCAACAGGCCCCCGCTCATGTCTCCCACCACCCCCACCCCCCTGCCACCATGGGCATCCTCCACCAGGCCCCCACTCATGTCTCCCACCACCCCCACCCCCCTGCCACCATGGGCATCCTCCACCAGGCCCCCACTCATGTCTCCCACCACCCCCACCCCCCAGCATCCAGGGTCACCCTCCACCAGGACCCCACTCATGTCTCCCACCACCCCCACCCCCCTGCCACCATGGGCATCCTCCACCAGGCCCCCACTCATGTCTCCCACCACCACCACCCCCCTGCCACCATGGGCATCCTCCACCAGGCCCCCACTCATGTCTCCCACCACCCCCACCCCCCAGCATCCAGGGTCACCCTCCACCAGGCCCCCACTCATGGCCCCCTGCACCCCCACCCCCCTGCCACCATGGGCATCCTCCACCAGGCCCCCACTCATGTCTCCCACCACCACCACCCCCCTGCCACCATGGGCATCCTCCACCAGGCCCCCACTCATGTCTCCCACCACCCCCACCCCCCAGCATCCAGGGTCACCCTCCACCAGGCCCCCACTCATGTCCCCCTGCACCCCCACCCCCCAGCAGTGCAGGGGCAGCCTCCACCAGGCCCCCACTCATGTCCCCCTGCACCCCCACCCCCCAGCAGTGCAGGGGCAGCCTACACCAGGCCCCCACTCATGTCTCCCACCACCCCCACCCCCCAGCCACCAGGGGCAGCCTCCAGCAGGCCCCCACTCATGTCCCCCTGCACCCCCACCCCCCAGCAGTGCAGGGGCAGCCTCCACCAGGCCCCCACTCATGTCCCCCTGCACCCCCACCCCCCAGCAGTGCAGGGGCAGCCTCCACCAGGCCCCCACTCATGTCTCCCACCACTACCACCCCCCAGCCACCAGGGGCAGCCTCCAGCAGGCCCCCACTCATGTCTCCCACCACCCCCACCCCCCTGCCACCATGGGCAGCCTCCACCAGGCCCCCACTCATGCCCCCCTGCACCCCCACCCCCCAGCAGTGCAGGGGCAGCCTCCACCAGGTGCTCACAATCCCCAATCATGTGCGTAATGGACAGCCTCCACAGCCAAAAAGCCCTACCAAGTAACCCATTCACCCACATGGAAATGGAAATCACATGTTACACCCCCAATGTTCATGAAGCTAATGAACCCATGTCCGTCACACACAATGGTTGCAATTGAATGGGAAAACACACAACATGACATGCATGAAACCAATGAGATGATACCACACAGTGAAGTATGCAAACAAAATTGTATTGAAAAAAATAAAGAATGCTAAAGAAAGAAAACAAACTACAATGTGAAAGAGAAAAAAAAAAGATGCATGTCCGTATAAAAAACTACAAAGGCTCCATGAGCCCAACTGAACAAAGGAAACCGACTAAAAAACCTACCTAAAAATCAACTATATACAAAAAGTGGAGCAGTGTCCGTCGACTCCAAATCATAATAATAAAGAAAGGAAACCTAAAACTAAACAACTATATACAAAGGCGGCGGGCTAGTCCAGCGGCTCACTCCGTGGTGTCCCGGGCCAGGGTATCATCGAACTCCTGTTCGATGTCCCGGAGGCGGTCCAGTTCCATGGCCCCGAGGGTCCGCAGGGACGACGCTGTGTCCTCCTCCAACCCCCTGCGGATTGCCTCGAGGCACTCGGCCCGCCTCAGGGCCCTCCGCATGGAGTTCTCCGCCCTGACCATTGTGAGCCGCGCCTCTTACGCCCGCCGCTGCTCCGGACCTATGGCGTGGCCCAACCGCTGCCACACGGAAGACACTCTCTGTCCTGGGTCCCCCTGCCCTCCGGCCGATGCCTGCCCCTCCGATGTCGAAAGCCCCGAGCCTGCATGTCTCCCACCATGTTGCTGCTGCTGCTGCTCTGCCTCTGCCCGTGCACTGCCTCCTGCTGCCTGCACATCCTCCGCCGGCTGGGGTGCACTTGTTGATGTGGCCACCCCTGCTGGACCTCCGACTCCCGACTGTGGCAGGGATGCCTCCTCCACCAGCCTGGCCGCACCGTCAGAGGCAGCTCCACACGGCACCCAGGTGACTGATGGGTGGGAAGATGGCACAGAGGACGACTGGCGCGTAGGGGGTCCAGTTGAGGAGGGGGTCGGAGCAAGCCCCATCAGACGGAGGAATCCGGCCTGGGTGACCTGTCCCAGCAGGCTGACGTGGTCAACGAGCCATTCGAGATGACGTGCAGTCTCTCCATGAAAAGACTGCAGGTCACCTCGCATGGCCCGTTGACGCAACGCCACACCAGCCAGGACAGGCTCAACCCGGACCTGGATGGCCACGTCCGCAGGCAGAGGAAGGCCAGTTGACGTCAGCTCATCCCCTGCCTGAAAACGGGTCTGGACGTAGGCATCCCTGCTGGTGCAAGATGATGCAGGGACAGGATCGGGGACAGGATTGCACACAGGCACCTCCGCGGCCGCCTGTGCTGCCTCCTGTCCCTGGTCCTGCACTGCACCACTAGCACCAGTGGGATCCCCACCTCCAGACCCCGTCTCTGGTGCTTGCGCGGCCCCCTCCTCCACCAAACCCCCCACCAACCTGGATGACTCCGTGCCATCTTCCCCCGTTGGGCCCTGTGGGGTCCCAGCTGCCCCTTCTGCTGCCGAGGAGTCCAACTGCAACCTCCGCCTCTTGGACCTCCCCCCGGCAGCTGCGGCCTGGGACGCGGCACCGGACTCCTCACTCCCCGACGAGATGACAACACGGGAGGGGAGCCGGGCCTTGCGTCTCCGGCTGGCGGTCGGATTCCCGCCGCTGTGCTCCACAGCACCTTCTCCGCCCTCTTCATCAGTTGACGCTGCAGACAGGGAGAAACAAAACACAGGCATCAGGGCACTGTACAATGGACACATACACGCATGACAGTTGCACAGGAGTGGCATTGGCAAACCTCAGACAAGTCATCACAATCCCCAACACACATGTCATTGCAACTGGCACACATGAGCCATACCACAGCCATATCGCAACTACCACCACCATCCCTACACATACAACAGCATCAGCAGCCAAAGGGGAGCCAGACATCACATGCAACACAGGAAGTGCACCACACATGTACACACACCACCACACTTGCATGCATGTCTACACCTCTGCCAAGTGTCGCACTGTTCAGACGGGCATCCATGTCACATCTGCCAATCAGGCTTCCACATACCGCTGTCACATGCATCCATGTTGCATCACTTTTGCACCCTTGTCAAATACACACACATGTACATGTACACAGTGCTCATACATGCAGCCGAAAACAACATACATGCCTGACATCACGGACATGTCTACTTACATACACATTCATCCAAACATGTGTGCACGCACAACTGCATTTGCCATGCAAGCCCACACACACAGGCACCATCCATGTCTCACACATTACAGCCCGCGCATGCGTCAGCCCCACGGCCCTGTACACCCCCACCCATACTCGACCCCATACAAACAGATGTGCAACCGGCACAATGGCGAATGATCACCACACGCACTGCTCACAATCAGGATGCATGTACACTCACCGCTCGACTCCAGACGGGTCTGCTTCTCTAGGACCTGGACGTGGAGCGCTGGGGATATGCGTTCCAGGACCCCCATCTGTTCTTCCGACAAGTGGCCCTGGCGCCCCTTGGCATCCGCTGCCTTCAAGAGGCGCCGGGCCTTGTTCAGGGTCCTGGACCTGAAGTCCTCCCAGCGCTTCCTGACATGTTGTAAGTCCCGGACTGCCACCCCCTCCGCGTTGATGGCAGTCACGATGTCAGTCCAGATCCGAGTCCGTCCTTCCTTGTCGGCGCGGGAACTTCCGAAGAGGGCATCATACTGCCCCAGGACTTGCTCCACCAGGACACCAACTTCGGTGGCACTGAAGCTGGTGCCCCTCTGCCTCTCTGGCCGGGGGTTGTCAGTGGTCACAGATGGTGTTTGCCCCGACATGACAACCCCAGAGGCAGGAGTGGGTGGGCAACTGGGTCCTGGGGCTGGGCTGTGGAGCGATGGAATTCCAGTCGGGAGTCTTCGGTTCCAGCAGGGGTGGTCACAGCAACAGCACCCCTGGCTGATGTGCAGGCAGCAAATGGCAGTGCACGTGGGCAGCAGGCAGTCAGGCAGCAGCAGATGGCAGGTGGGAGCGTGCTCGGGGCTCTGGGGGGCAGTAGTTCGGCCTTCTGGGCAGGAGTGTGGTCTTCCGTGTGCTTACGCGTGGCCAGCTTGGTACGGAGTGATTTGGCACGTGAAAATCCTGCACGTCAGCGTGAAAACCGAGGAAAGGCCCTTAGCGCGTAAGCGCGTCAGCACGCATACGCGATTCTATTGGACCAAAGGCCCTCAGCGCGTAAGCGCGTCTGTGACGTGAGCCGCACGGGTGTTTCCCACACAGCACGTGATGACAGAGCACACGTGGAAAGACTGCACGTCAGAGTCTCATCGCGTGTAATTGGACAGCACGTCAGAGTCTCATCGCGTGTAATTGGACAGCACATCAGAGTCTCATCGCGTGTAATTGGACAGCACGTCAGAGTCTCATCGCGTGTAATTGGACAGCACGTCAGAGTCTCATCGCATGTAATTGGACAGCACGTCAGAGTCTCATCGCGTGTAATTGGACAAAAGTGCGCGTACACGCGATTGGCCTATGTACGTGTATATCAGGTGTGCGCGGACACTTACACACGCAAGTACATCAGCGCACCTGTATCCCGGTGTGCGGGCAATTTCCACACGCTATTGGACTGTGCACTGGATTTCAGGGGTGCGCGGGTCACACGCTCGCCTACAACACGCGCAACGCATTAATTTGCGCGCTAACAAAATAACTAGCTCAGACCCAGGATGAACATACCGTTCCTAGCAGCAGTGGCTGTGGCCTACCAAAGGAGGAGGAGGAGGATAGTCAGGGCCAGAATATTCACACCCAGAACCAGCCTTTTCGGGATGCCTGATGACCAGGTGCATGGGAGGTACAGGTTTCCACCACACATCATACTGGACCTGGTGAGTGAGTGGGAGGACGACCTCACATCACCCACCCTGTGCTCCCAAGCACTCAGCCCCCTGGAGAAGGTCCTCAATGTACTGCACTTCTTAGCCACTGGATCATTTCAGCGGACAAGTGCCATTGTGGGTGGTGTATCACAGGCCACCCAGTCACGCTACCTACACCAGGTCTTGAACATCATCACTGCACGCCCATCAGTCCGCAGGCACATATACCTGCCCAGAACCCCTGCAGAAAGGCATGCTGCCGCCCTGGATTTTTACGCTGTGGCACGATTCCCCAAAGTGCTAGGTGCCATCGACTGCACCCATGTGGCTCTACGTCCCCCCAGGGCATCTGAGCACATCTATAGGAACCGCAAGCACTGGCATTCCATCAACGTGCAGGTAGTATGTAATGCCAAGGGAATCATCACCTCAGTATATGCCAACTATCCCGGGTCAACCCACGACAGCTTCATTTACCGAATGTCCACCCTAAGCCGGGACCTAGAAGCTGGCCGGCATGGCGATACATTGCTGCTTGGTGAGTATGAATGCCACTGCACATGCATGCATGTCAGATACTGAGCAAGGTCACAACCCCACCAATGATACCAATCACCACCTCCACAGGGACAGTGCCTACCCTCTCAGCCCCCACATGATGACGCCAATTCGGAACCCCACCACGCCACCCCAGGTAAGATATAACACAGCCCACATTACAACCCGGGGCATAGTGGAGCGCACATTCGGAGTGCTGAAGTCACGCTTTCGCTCCCTTGACCGTTCTGGCGGGCAGCTGTTGTACGCTCCCCCAGTAGTGTGCAGGATCATAGTGGCAGCATGTGTCCTGCACAACGTTGCAACACGCCGGGGCCTGGCCGTGGACATGGTGGTGCCCCCCCATCCCCAACCACATGCACAGCCGCTGCGCATGGGAGGTGAAAGGGCACGGGGGGAGGCAGCCCGTACACAGCTAGTGGCTAATTACTTCACATAGAAATCACACCCCTGTGGAGTGCACAATGCCCTGGCACATTCCATCTGACAATCAATGATGACTCAACCTGACACTGATCCTGAATGTCTGGAGAAAGAACCGTGAAAACCATATCAGCCTGAGATTGTTCACCTGGAAGTGTCACAATGTGTGCATCCCTACCCACACTGACACCACCAATGCAGTTTTGTGAAGTTACACATTAAAGCAGCTCAAATTAATACCCACTTGCAAAATGCAACAAGAGGACAGTGCCATGTCAGCCAACCCAACCCCAGCACCGCCACACGACACACCGTGCCATGTCATGCTATTTGCAGGTAAACAAAGTAATCCCCACAACATGACACTACTGTCACAATGTACAGTGTCCCTATTAGAAACTTGCAACACGTGAAATGCTCACAGTAATGGCGGACCAACAACAAACTTGAGCACGTACTACCATTAACTTGACATCACTAATGTTTAATATTAGTAGTCTCACCACCTGGAAATGCCTGCACTCCCACCACTACCAACTGTGCAGTGTTGGCGCCTGTAGAGTTGTAGGTGCACTGCTGCCAACATGGACCACATCTCCAGACTAGAGGTCCTTGTGTAGACATGAGGAAGGGACCTGCAAATTGGGAGGTAGACACAGAAGATGAGTTACACATCAATGCAACATGCAGTCTACAACACAACAGCAATATGCACTAGGAATGTATACACAGTATTGACTACAGACTGCCCACACAGCTCATGGGAGTCCAACGTCACTGTGTAATTCACTGTCACTTGGGCACACCCTTTGCAAGCCCATGGAAACGGGAAGCAGGAGGGGTTTGTGTGACTCAAACCCAAGCATCTGAACCAAATACATTACAAGCCTGCATGTGCCCAGCCACAATGCAGCGTATGCCCACAGGAACCACGGAAGCCAACAAATCGTCCCAAAAAAAGTGGGAATAAAAGAAATAAAAATAAAAACAAAAATAAAAATATAAATCCTGGGAAAAAAAACACCTCCATGGGCTCATGGCCCACACGGCTACCCTATTGTGGGAGTATCACTGCTGTCGCTATTATCACCCTGTGCAGCTGCATCGGGAGGTGGTTGCACTATGGGAGGCAGCCCATGCAAGGCCCTAGTCTGCTCCTCCATGGCTGCAAGCATGCGGGTGTGGTAGGTCTGGTTCTGGAGGATGAGTGTGCGGAGGTCCCCATGCAACAACTCACGGGATGCCCGGACCTCCGCCCTCGTTGCCTGCATCTCAGCTGAGAGCGTACGGGTGAGACGCTCCAGCTGCTGTTCTGTCCTTTGGTGTGTAGAAGCCTCAAGCTCAACAAGAGTCGTCCTGAGGTGAAGGAGCTCCTGCCTCAGGGCTTCCCTGTGGCCCTGGGACTCAATGGAGATGGCCTCCTGCAGAGTCGCCAGTGCCGCCCGCCTGTCCCTGTTGGACCCCAACATGTCCTCCCTGTGTGACTGGCAGATGGAGTCGGTTGCCTGCTCTAGTCGCTCCATCAGCCTTTCAGGGGGGACAATGGAAGTGGCCACCCTATCCATGGCCTGAGCCATCATCTCGGATGATGCTGCCTGTTGGGTTGCCATACCGTAAATGGATTGCTCCCATGCAGTATTGCCAGGTGGCGTACGGCCACCACGTCGGCGGGCACCACACCTGTCTGGGGCAAGGCGAACTGCACCTTGCTGTGCCGGCACTGCCTGAGGCTGCAGGACTGCATTCCCCCTCTGATCTGCTGGCCCAGGAACAGGATCAGATGTCACGGAGTGTGACCCTGCATCCGTAACTACCAAAGGCGTAGCTGCCAACACTGACATCCCCATTGAGGGTTCTGACCCTGGTGCAGGTGGGTGAGACAGAACAGAATCCCTCCCTGGAACACTGACCTGCGACGGCACGTAGGTCTCATCCGAATCAACACCTGAGTACAGCTCGGGGGAGGTGCAGCCAGAGACACCCCTTGAGAGCACGACCTGCAGCACTTATGGGTTCTCACCCACCACCACACCACGTCCCTCACTGGTGGTTGGTCGGCCCTCGGACCCCTCCTGGGTCTGCACCATCTCCACAACCCCAGCAGTATCAGGTGCGTCTTCCCCTGCAAAGACATAAAAACAAAGAAATGGAAACAGGCATTAGCACCATGGCACACAATGAGGGCTGAGAAGCAAGAGAACCAGTACTTGTTTGACACATGTCCCACATGACTAAAACCCTCCCATGCATGCACCCTCACTGCGTATGAAGGGCAGGCAAATGGCACACACTGATGACACCAAGATTGAAGATGAACAAATTTTCTGCATGCTGCCTGGCAGTGGCATCACACATTGCCCTGTGATTGGCAGGTGAAACACACATGCCATCACACAGATGGCATGTACCATTGCTATTGAGTGAAGATGGAGAGGAGGGCAGCACCTATTCATTCTGTCCAGTTCCCGCATGTAATAGCTTTTCTAATTCAAACAGGTCAGATTCTTCACCTGGAGCTGCCAGTCCGAAATGGTCCAATTGCACAGGGACATGTTTGAACAAATGATATCCAGGTAACAAAGTCACTCCACTTTACCATAGCCATGTCAGACATGTGACTAGAGGACTGCGACATGCCTAGTAAAAGTGGTGGAATGTAAAAAATCTGACTAAATGAACAGTGGAAAATTTTGCAACAATGTTGTGGCAAGGTGACACTTCAAGGGCAACTGGCGTGCAGTTGGGCTAGATGTCTACTGTTGGCAGAAGGGATACAGCTATGGGCAAATGCAGCTGCGCTGGATGTATTGCATGAAACACATGGCTGACCCATACGACTCAGGCGCACACACTCTCACCTGGCACACAAACAGAAGCCCTCACACACACCATGCACATGGATGACACACACATGCATGTGCACTCACCGGACAATGCCTCGTAATCAGCCAAATCTCCCACGCCTTGGATCTGTTCCTCCGTGACGTAGGTCCCAGCGACTGACTCATGTGGAGTGAGTTCCATGTCTACTACTGGAGACCCACCTCCAGTCACTAGAGTTGCGGCATGACTTGAGGCCAGCTTACTCTTTGCCCTGCGCTTTAGGTCATTCCAGCGCTTATAGCAATCATTGGCTGTGCGACTCACGATTCCAAAGGCACTTACGATGTCCGCAACGGTCTGCCAGTGTGCCTGGCGTTGTGCAGGTGTGGTCTTGGATCCTGCAACAATGACCATCTCGTTGTCATGTGCGGACACATACTCGACAAGTGCATTCAGTTCGTCATCCGTGAAGCTGGGCTTCCTGGACGGGCCGGACTGTGTAGCCGTGTCTGGGGCATCAGCCTGTGCCGGACGAGCACTCTTCCTCTTCCGCTTGGAAGGTGGTGGTGATCCTGAGTGTCCTGCGCCGCTCTGGACACTAGGGGCAGGAGCCCTGGTGGACTCTGTATCAGGAGTGTGGGATTGCACACTCAGCATGGGAGTTGGTGCAGGCATTGGCTCTAGTGTGATGGTGTCAGGGGGTATATCAGCAGCATGGACTAGGACCGACACTGTCCGGGCTGGGTGTGTGAGGGCTGGGGTGGATGGAGCCGCAGCTGCCCCTGCAGCCTCTCCGCCCTGCCTACTTGGTGCAGCAGATGACCTTGCTGCCCCAGATGCACGTGGCATGGTGACATCAACGTGCACCAGCGCACGTGTCATAGGCCTGCTGACCTGGAAGTCAGCCATGGAGTCAGCCAGGTCTGGTGCCACAATGGGCTGGTCCAACAAGGGCTGAGCATGGATGGTGTCAGCCACATCAACCTCAACGGGAGGGGGGGGGATTATGGGTGCCCTTGACTGGTCCTCCACACATGGGGGGACAGGCTCACCCTGCAAGTAACGACCACGTCCCCTACCGGATCCACCACGGCCACCACTTGTGGCTCTTCCACCTTTGCCACCCTTACGGAATCATCGCCTCCCAGCCATGGCACTGATGTTAATGTGCGTATGGGAGTGGCAGTAAAATATAGTCCTGGGCAATTGGGGGTCAAAGGGGTTGGGTACCAGATGGTAATTGTACCCTAGTGCTCTTGCAAGGCTGATTGTAACCCCTGGGGAAAGATGACGGGTCACCCTACGCACAGGAGCCCCAAAAAAGGGAGATGACGTGCACGCAACCCCTCCTAGACCACGTGTGCAGAAAGAAAAACCTGCACTACGCTGTGGCACCCAGTAACACAAGAATGAACGTATGCGTGTCACATGCAGCCTAGAATGACCTCTGAAGGGGTAGGCTACACACGGGGCAAGCACAGATGTTAGATACGTGCGTGACTCACCGTCTGCCAGGTGAAAGAGCGTGAAAAAGGAGCGCGTTTGGTTGGCAACACCCCCGCCAAAAGAAGATTTGTACGCTGTCTGAGGAGACAGGACAACAGTAGAAGGGAACACTGTTTGAGGGAACAGGCCCAGGTAAACCAGTAAAAGAGTAAAAGGAGAAAAATCTGTCAGAGGTAACATGGAATACGAACTTGAAACGCCGTGAAGTAAATCGCGTGTGAACCGACAAGAAGTACAGAATTCACCCACTCGCTCTCCACGAAAAGCACGTACAAGGAAATGGTGTTCTACGCGTACCTTTTATACAGGCCCACACGTCCAGCGTCACTTACGCGGCGTCTACGCGCTAGGGCCATTTCCACCAATTACACGCTTTGTGACTTATGCGTGTACGGCCATTTCCACCAATTACACGCTTTGTCACTTCTGCGTGTACGGCCATTTCCACCAATTACACGCTTTGTCACTTCTGCGTGTACGGCCATTTCCACCAATCACATGCGATGAGACTCTGACGTGCAGTCTTTCCACGTGTGCTCTGTCATCACGTGCTGTGTGGGAAACACCCGTGTGGCTCACGTCACAGACGCGCTTATGCGCTGAGGGCCTTTGGTCCAATAGAATCGCGTATGCGTGCTGACGCGCTTACGCGCTACGGGCCTTTCCTCGGTTTTCACGCTGACGTGCAGGATTTTCACATGCCAAATCACTCCGTACCAAGCTGGCCACGCGTAAGCACACGGAAGACCACGCTCCTGCCCAGAAGGCCGAACTACTGCCCCCCAGAGCCCCGAGCACGCTCCCACCTGCCATCTGCTGCTGCCTGACTGCCTGCTGCCCTCGTGCACTGCCATTTGCTGCCTGCACATCAGCCAGGGGTGCTGTTGCTGTGACCACCCCTGCTGGAACCGAAGACTCCCGACTGGAATTCCATCGCTCCACAGCCCAGCCCCAGGACCCAGTTGCACACCCACTCCTGCCTCTGGGGTTGCCATGTCGGGGCAAACACCATCTGTGACCACTGACAACCCCCGGCCAGAGAGGCAGAGGGGCACCAGCTTCAGTGCCACCGAAGTTGGTGTCCTGGTGGAGCAAGACCTGGGGCAGTATGATGCCCTCTTCGGAAGTTCCCGCGCCGACAAGGAAGGACGGACTCGGATCTGGACTGACATCGTGACTGCCATCAACGCGGAGGGGGTGGCAGTCCGGGACTTACAACATGTCAGGAAGCGCTGGGAGGACTTCAGGTCCAGGACCCTGAACAAGGCCCGGCGCCTCTTGAAGGCAGCGGATGCCAAGGGGCGCCGGTGCCACTTGTCGGAAGAACAGATGGGGGTCCTGGAACGCATATCCCCAGCGCTCCACGTCCAGGTCCTAGAGAAGCAGACCCGTCTGGAGTCGAGCGGTGAGTGTACATGCATCCTGATTGTGAGCAGTGCGTGTGGTGATCATTCGCCATTGTGCCGGTTGCACATCTGTTTGTATGGGGTCGAGTATGGGTGGGGGTGTACAGGGCCGTGGGGCTGACACATGCGAGGGCTGTAATGTGTGAGACATGGATGGTGCTTGTGTGTGTGGGCTTGCATGGCAAATGCAGTTGTGCGTGCACACATGTTTGGATGAATGTGTATGTAAGTAGACATGTCCGTGATGTCAGGCATGTATGTTGTTTTCGGCTGCATGTATGAGCACTGTGTACATGTGCATGTGTGTGTATTTGACAAGGGTGCAAAAGTGATGCAACATGGATGCATGTGACAGCGGTATGTGGAAGCCTGATTGGCAGATGTGACATGGATGCCCGTCTGAACAGTGCGACACTTGGCAGAGGTGTAGACATGCATGCAAGTGTGGTGGTGTGTGTACATGTGTGGTGCACTTCCTGTGTTGCATGTGATGTCTGGCTCCCCTTTGGCTGCTGATGCTGTTGTATGTGTAGGGATGGTGGTGGCAGTTGCGATATGGCTGTGGTATGGCTCATGTGTGCCAGTTGCAATGACATGTGTGTTGGGGATTGTGATGACATGTCTGAGGTTTGCCAATGCCACTCCTGTGCAACTGTTATGCGTGTATGTGTCCATTGTACAGTGCCCTGATGCCTGTGTTTTGTTTCTCCCTGTCTGCAGCGTCAACTGATGAAGAGGGCGGAGAAGGTGCTGTGGAGCACAGCGGCGGGGATCCGACCGCCAGCCGGAGACGCAAGGCCCGGCTCCCGTCCCGTGTTGTCATCTCGTCGGGGAGTGAGGAGTCCGGTGCCGCGTCCCAGGCCGCAGCTGCCGGGGGGAGGTCCAAGAGGCGGAGGTTGCAGTTGGACTCCTCGGCAGCAGAAGGGGCAGCTGGGACCCCACAGGGCCCAACGGGGGAAGATGGCACGGAGTCATCCAGGTTGGTGGGGGGTTTGGTGGAGGAGGGGGCCACGCAAGCACCAGAGACGGGGTCTGGAGGTGGGGATCCCACTGGTGCTAGTGGTGCAGTGCAGGACCAGGGACAGGAGGCAGCACAGGCGGCCGCGGAGGTGCCTGTGTGCAATCCTGTCCCCGATCCTGTCCCTGCATCATCTTGCACCAGCAGGGATGCCTACGTCCAGACCCGTTTTCAGGCAGGGGATGAGCTGACGTCAACTGGCCTTCCTCTGCCTGCGGACGTGGCCATCCAGGTCCGGGTTGAGCCTGTCCTGGCTGGTGTGGCGTTGCGTCAACGGGCCATGCGAGGTGACCTGCAGTCTTTTCATGGAGAGACTGCACGTCATCTCGAATGGCTCGTTGACCATGTCAGCCTGCTGGGACAGGTCACCCAGGCCGGATTCCGCTGTCTGATGGGGCTTGCTCCGACCCCCTCCTCAACTGGACCCCCTACGCGCCAGTCGTCCTCTGTGCCATCTTCCCACCCATCAGTCACCTGGGTGCCCTGTGGAGCTGCCTCTGATGGTGCGGCCAGGCTGGTGGAGGAGGCATCCCTGCCACAGTCGGGAGTCGGAGGTCCAGCAGGGGTGGCCACATCAACAAGTGCACCCCAGCCGGCGGAGGATGTGCAGGCAGCAGGAGGCAGTGCACGGGCAGAGGCAGAGCAGCAGCAGCAGCAACATGGTGGGAGACATGAAGGCTCGGGGCTTTCGACATCGGAGGGGCAGGCATCGGCCGGAGGGCAGGGGGACCCAGGACAGAGAGTGTCTTCCGTGTGGCAGCGGTTGGGCCACGCCATAGGTGCGGAGCAGCGGCGGGCGGAAGAGGCGCGGCTCACAATGGTCAGGGCGGAGAACTCCATGAGGCGGGCCGAGTGCCTCGAGGCAATCCGCAGGGGGTTGGAGGAGGACACAGCGTCGTCCCTGCGGACCCTCGGGGCCATGGAATTGGACCGCCTCCGGGACATCGAACAGGAGTTCGATGATGCCCTGGCCCGGGACACCACAGAGTGAGCCGCTGGACTTGCCCGCCGCCTTTGTATATAGTTCTTTAGTTTTAGGTTTCCTTTCTTTCGTAATATGATTTGTAGTCGACGGACACTGCTCCACTTTTTGTATATAGTTGATTTTTAGGTAGGTTTTTTAGTAGGTTTCCTTTGTTCAGTTGGGCTCATGGACCCTTGTTATTTTTGTACATAGTTCTTTATTGCATGGAGATTTTTTTACATTTGACTTTGGACAAATTTTTTTTCTATTTGGATTTCAAGTTTTTTTTTTTCATACGGACATGCAGCTTATTTTTTCTCATTCACATTGTAGTTTGTTTTCTTTCTTTAGCATTCTTTATTTTTTTCAATACAATTTTTTTTGCATACTTCACTGTGTGGTATCATCTCATTGGTTTCATGCATGTCATGTTGTGTGTTTTCCCATTCAATTGCAACAATTGTGTGTGACGGACATGGCTTCATTAGCTTCATGAACATTGGGGGTGTAACATGTGATTTCCGTTTCCATGTGGGTGAATGGGTTACTTGGTAGGGCTTTTTGGCTGTGGAGGCTGACCATTACGCACATGATTGGGGCTTGTGACGACCTGGTGGGGGCTGCCCATGGTGGCAGGGGGGTGGGGGTGGTGGGAGACATGAGTGGGGGCCTGGTGGAGGCTGCCCATGGTGGCAGGGGGGTGGGGGTGGTGGGAGACATGAGTGGGGGCCTGGTGGAGGATGCCCATGGTGGCAGGGGGGTGGGGGTGGTGGGAGACATGTGTGGGGGCCTGGTGGAGGATGCCCATGGTGGCAGGGGGGTGGGGGTGGTGGGAGACATGAGTGGGGGCCTGGTGGAGGAAGCCCATGGTGGCAGGGGGGTGGGGGTGGTGGGAGACATGAGTGGGGGCCTGGTGGAGGATGCCCATGGTGGCAGGGTGGTGGGGGTGGTGGGAGACATGAGTGGGGGCCTGGTGGAGGGTGACCCTGGATGCTGGGGGGTGGGGGTGCAGGGGGACATGAGTGGGGGCCTGGTGGAGGCTGCCCCTGGTGGCTGGGGGGTGGGGGTGGTGGGAGACATGAGTGGGGGCCTGGTGGAGGATGCCCCTGCACTGCTGGGGGTGGGGGTGCAGGGGGACATGGTGGGGGCCTGGTGGAGGCTGCCCCTGCACTGCTGGGGGGTGGGGGTGCAGGGGGACATGAGTGGGGGCCTGGTGGAGGATACCCCTGCACTGCTGGGGGGTGGGGGTGCAGGGGGACATGAGTGGAGGCCTGGTGGAGGGTGACCCTGGATGCTGGGGGGTGGGGGTGGTGGGAGACATGAGTGGGGGCCTGGTGGAGGCTGCCCCTGCACTGCTGGGGGGTGGGGGTGGTGGGAGACATGAGTGGGGGCCTGGTGGAGGATGCCCATGGTGGCAGGGGGGTGGGGGTGGTGGGAGACATGAGTGGGGGCCTGGTGGAGGCTGCCCCTGGTGGCTGGGGGGTGGGGGAGGTGGGAGACATGAGTGGGGGCCTGGTGGAGGATGCCCCTGCACTGCTGGGGGGTGGGGGTGCAGGGGGACATGAGTGGGGGCCAGGTGGAGGATGCCCCTGCACTGCTGGGGGGTGGGGGTGCAGGGGGACATGAGTGGGGGCCTGGTGGAGGCTGCCCATGGTGGCAGGGGGGTGGGGGTGGTGGGAGACATGAGTGGGGGCCTGGTGGAGGCTGCCCCTGCACTGCTGGGGGGTGGGGGTGCAGGGGGACATGAGTGGGGGCCTGGTGGAGGCTGCCCCTGCACTGCTGGGGGGTGGGGGTGCAGG
Source organism: Ambystoma mexicanum (assembly GCF_040938575.1). Taxonomy (NCBI): domain Eukaryota; kingdom Metazoa; phylum Chordata; class Amphibia; order Caudata; family Ambystomatidae; genus Ambystoma; species Ambystoma mexicanum. Next base: position 418,441,480 of record NC_090925.1, read on the forward strand.
GGGACATGAGTGGGGGCCTGGTGGAGGCTGCCCCTGCACTGCCGGGGGGTGGGGGTGGTGGGAGACATGAGTGGGGGCCTGGTGTAGGGTGACCCTGGATGCTGGGGGGGTGGGGGTGCAGGGGGACATGAGTGGGGGCCTGGTGGAGGCTGCCCCTGCACTGCTGGGGGGTGGGGGTGGTGGTAGACATGCATTGTTGATCAGTAGTGCAAGGTGACATGTGGGTTGGCTGGGGGGCATGCCCATGGTGAATGGGCTGCCTGCGGGACATGGGCAGGGGTGCAGGGTAGTCCCCCGTGGTGTGGGCTGCCTGCAGGGGCCGTGGAGGTTGTGGAGCGTACACCTGGGAGGACCCACGCGGCCAATTCACGTGTAGTACTCCCCAGAACCCCTGAAATACACATTCCCTGCTGGTATCGCGTGTGCAACTTCCCGCGCACCCCTGAAATACATGTACCCTGCTCGCACTGGCCCAATCGCGTGTGTAACTTCCCGCGCACCCCTGAAATACACGTACCCTGCTCGCACTGGGACAATCGCGTGTGCAACTTCCCGCGCACCCCTGAAATACACGTACCCTTCTCGCACTGGGACTATCGCGTGTGTAACTTCCCGCGCACCCCTGAAATACACGTACCCTACTCGCACTGGGCCAAACGCGTGTGGAACTTCCCGCGCACCCCTGAAATACACGTACCCTGCTCGCACTGGGCCAATCGCGTGTGGAACTTCCCGCGCACCCCTGAAATACACGTACCCTGCTCGCACTGGGACAATCGCGTGTGCAACTTCCCGCGCACCCCTGAAATACACGTACCCTGCTCACACTGGGACAATCGCGTGTGCAACTTCCCGCGCACCCCTCAAATACACGTACCCTGCTCGCACTGGGACTATCGCATGTGGAACTTCCCGCGCACCCCTGAAATACACGTACCCTGCTCGCACTGGGACATTCGCGTGTGGAACTTGCCGCGCACCCCTGAAATACACATACCTTGCTGAAATCGCGTGTGGAACTTGCCGCGCACCCCTGAAATACACATACGTTGCTGAAATCGCGTGTGGAACTTGCCTCGCACCCCTGAAATACACGTACCCTGCTGCAATCGCGTATGCAACTTCCCGCGCACCCCTGAAATACACGTACCCTGCTCGCACTGGGACAATCGCGTGTGCAACTTCCCGCGCACCCCTGAAATACACATACCTTGCTGAAATCACGTGTGGAACTTGCCGCGCACCCCTGAAATACACATACCTTGCTGAAATCGCGTGTGGAACTTGCCGCGCACCCCTGAAATACACATACCTTGCTGAAATCGCGTGTGGAACTTGCCGCGCACCCCTGAAATACACGTACCCTGCTGCTATCGCGTATGCAACTTCCCGCGCACCCCTGTAATACACGTTCCCCGCTTGGCGTTTGCTGTTTGGCAGCCCGGTGAACTGGTCCAGGGTTCGCGCAGCCCTTTGCGATGATTTAGCGATTTGGATGGCTTTTCACTTGCGCGAGGGCGTTCTTGGGGGAGTTACTGGCGCTGCTGCAGGGTCGCTGCGATTCTCTGCACCACGGCTGGTTTGGAAGCCTGAAATCCATGAATACGCTGTGCGCGGAAATCGGTTTTAGCGCACGTGCCTGGCGCAGTCAATGGCACGCGGACACTCTGCGCCAGCCGCTTGCGACACTTTTCTGCGAAATTCTATGAATTACCCTCTTAGTCTTTAAAGGGGAGTAGTAGATGTTTTTATCCGCGTTCATGCAGCACTCAGTTGAGTGATGGAGTTGGAGAAAGACAGGAAGGTAGCGTCCAGGGATATAACTATCTCTAAAGACTGAAAGGTCTTAAATGAATACATATAGATCATCAGGGTTTCAGTATTCTTTAGTGACGCCATTGGGAGGTGTAATTAATATTCTTGCTGGTTCTAGCAAGCCATACTTGATATCAAGTCTTTTTAGGGCAGGTATCATATCTAGAAATCACTTTGTCTTGGGTCACTTTGGAGAAATCTGGAGGAATAAAAATGTTATTGCTCTGAAAGGTCAATGGGGTAAGTTTTCTAGCTGAGAGCAAAATTTGTCAAGCTTGCTGGTAGAGCAATAAACAGGCAATAAGAGACGTAGGTGAGAATCTGTTGGCAGAGAAGTGTGGTCTGATCCTGTGCGCTCTTTGGAACTCAAGACGGAGAGTGAATGTGATATTTAAGATTTTGGGGATCCATCCTGTCAGGAACGTAATGGGGTTGCTTTGTTCAACATTTTCAGGAACCCCATGAATTTTTATGTTATCCTTCCTATTTCTAATCTTGTAGATTTGCGACTTCAGATTCCAAATGGAAGAGTTTGTGTTGCATATGTTGAAGGCTTTCCAATCTATTTTCAGAGAAAGAAACATGTTCTTCAACTTCAGATAACCTTGTGTTAATTGTCTGGATTTCATTTCTGAAAGATTTGAAGTAATCCTGGAGCATCAGGGATCTGGAGTACAGAACAGAAATAGATAACTGAATAGAAGAGAGTTCCAGTAAAATATATTTCATGCCTTTATTTAACAGAGAGTCCTCCTGATGGGTTAGGAGGATTTTCGTTCAGCCATATTAAGCGAATTCAGCTGTTCAGATAATTCTTAGAAGAAAAATACTTAAAAGGATGAAAACATGCTAAAAAATAAGCACAATAATGGTTACATTTGTCAGCAATACCATTAAAAGAAATAGGGTGTCACTAATGAGTAGGCCTCTGGGAGGGTAGAATGAAACCATGTCATTTCATCATGCATCATCCGTGTCTTTGCCGCAGGGTGTGCGGTGAGGCTCCAGGAGCAAACGCGGGTGTGTGAGGAGACCAAAGTGGGAGTATCAGTGCTGCTCACCTCCAGTAAAGAGTAGGAGGTTTCTGTCCTTATCCGACAGGCCAAGTCTTAGTCTTTAAAGGGGAATAGTAGACATTTATATCCGCGTTCATGCATCTCTCAATGCACCATGTAGGAAACGAGCAGCCTGTTTCGGAATTGTGCCCGACAGCGGGCATCCATACGTGAAGTCGGAAACAGGTGAAAAGCACACTGGAGAAGGTCTGATCCCAAAAACAAGGTAATGTTAAGTTGTGTGCAATTTTACATCCTTAGGAGTATTTAAAGGCCAATTTATAGTGCTCTGTGAGCCGAGCTCTCTGATTATGCGTCCCTCTTGCTCGAATGCTGGCCACGCCCCAATTTACATCCTTTTAAATTCCAAATGATATCATTTGTTTTTACAATTCTAGATGTTTCATCAAACTTAGCGTTTTTATGTATGGGGTCATGAAGCTCTTTATGGCCTTGATCTGTCTTATTGAGTCTTTGACAAAAACCCTTCTTTGTTTCCGTGTCTTCCTTTTTCTCTGCACCAGAGTCCATTCACCTTCTGACTCAGAAATTCTATTGGTACTCCATTCCCCATCTTCTAGGCACTCCCTCTCTCTATGAGACACGGAATACCTCCCAGAAACACAGGGTCTAGACTCCTCTTCCCTTTGCTGCCATGAATTCTCAGGGTCATTTCCCCTGTAGTCACCTTTTGGCCCAGGATAATACACAGTCTCTTACTCAGACCAACTCAACTGAGTAGTCTCCCCCCCTTCCAGATAGTCTGGGGAAATTCATCCCATCCTCTCAACGTAAGGAGGTTTTTAATATGCCCCTCCTGGCTGAAGCTTTGATTGTTTTTCTCCAGCGAAGCGAGCTAGGCGGTCTCTTTGCAATCTGGTTTTTTTAAGTCCATCTCCCTCATTTTCTAATCGAGGGAGTTTTCATAGTCTGAAGTACTCAGAGATAAGAACTGGTCTTCTGGATCAGTTTTGCGAGGCCTGGGTAACTCTAGGTGCCTTGTGTTTCCTTGGGCTTTCTTTGAAAGCAAACCGCTTTGAATATGCAGGCCGCACAAAACAAAAATGAGTCAAGTCGGAATGAAATCAGGGAATTGTAAGAACGATTAATGGCCCAGAGTAACATGCTCGAGGCCAATTAGGCCATGGTTTCAGAGTTAAAAAGGCAGCTCTCTGAACGGCTTGTTTTCAAAATACCAATCTCTTTCTCTTGCATGTTTCTACACTGCGCTGACTACAGGTCAGCTTCCACTTGCTTCACGCACTCTGTGCATTTTATATTTTCTTGCCCATTTGCAGTCAGTTCCTGAGAACCTGACTGACTCTTTTCTGTATCCATTTTCAACTGACGCACCTCCTGTGCAAGGACACTAATCTCCTGGTTCAAGAGGTCTTTTTTCCTTCACAAGTTGAATTTTTTTCTGCCGTTTTAAAGTATATAGCTTCTGATATATCTGATCAGTCATTTTGGGAATCAACCACTTTTATAATTAACTGACTTTTGATTTTTCAACTCCTTTATTTGTAATTGAAAGGCCATAAGGTCAACTAATGGCCCTCTATTATAACTATTGTGATCATTGACCTTGTGTTGCAGTGTTCTCAAAGGTTCTACCCACTCTTTATGTGCATCTTGCAGTGCAGAAAACTGTGTTTCACACTCTGCACCCTCTTGCTGCTGGGGCTAAACATTGAAAACTATGGGCAGGGGCATATAAGGAGTAGGGTTGGGTGGTCTATAGGGAATAAATAATAGCAGAGCCAGGGATTGGGGGGACCACCCAAATAAAAATAAATTATCATTTTTTTCGGGAAAAAATGTTCGTCAAAAAGTGCTGCATATAAAATGGGCATAGCACCCCTGGAACTCAGGGGTCAAGTTCTCATGGAACTTTAACAAGGCAAAGATGACTTTCCCTCACCTTAATGTAATTACATTAAAATGAATAGTCTGTCGCAATGCACTTGTCATGAGTCAAAAATAGCCAGCCAAATCCCATTTATAACAGTTTGAGAGGCCACCCACAGCACGGGGAGTTCCTTCCTTCCCCAAGCCAGATGTCACATAAACAGTATAATGTCAGTTCTTTATTCAGCCCTATTTCTGATTAATCCAATACCCATTGTATCCCTCACCATGCACTACCAATGAGCCAAGAACCAGGCCGGTGTACAGGAAATATATTTGTATTTATTTGAATGATAGATAATGAAGGTCACAATAATATAACACACGCCACCTTCATTGTGGCTCACAATTAAACTTCTTGTTACAAAAATAAATCACACAAGTTGGTTGGGAAAAACACAAATCACAATTCTTTACTTTTTACAGATTTCACTTCAAGAACTAATCAACACTGGTCAGTGAACAAAATCAGTTTACATATGCAGTGCTTTGCAATTTCGATTTTCCTACACGCTTAAAAGGTTAGCAGTTTGATTTACAGATTTGTATAAATTCATATGGCAATTATTATTTTTGCTTTAAAATAAAAACATGGCGATTAGCAGTTTGTTTTTCAGGCCCCCGCCCTACTTTGGTCTATGTTGGGGAAGTCGGACAGAAACATTTGAATGATTTGGGAATTTTGGATTTCAGAGCCCATCCCCCAATTAAAGGCTTGTGTTATGATGTGATAGACATTTATAACGCGCCTGTACACAAGTGTTTCTAGGAACAACAAGACAAGGGATCTTACTGGGCCTTGTGTCATTCAGATCGTACAAGTGCGAGAAATAGAAGTGCAAGGGGAAAGGGAAGTGGGAAGTGCAAGGGGGAGGGGAAAACAGGGCAGCAATGCTCTGAGTAAGGGCAGCCAGGGCAGCACAGCTCTGGGTAGTGCATGGAGAACAAGGGACTGTAGGGTTACAGTTACAGAATCAGGAAAGAGCCTAATACCTGGTGCTGGGAACAGCGGACAGAAAAATCGCGATTTGGGCATTTTGGATTTCAGACCCCCTCTACTTAAAGGCCTGAGTTGGGGAAGCTGAACAGAAAGATTGCCCAATTAAATTACAGGCTATAGTTTTCAGCACACACTGGGAATGAGCTTTGTTAATTTAAAATTTTAACAAAAATCCTCCTGTGGTGTTCTGCCAAATTGTGAATTAACTAAATTAATATTTTTTGTTAAATAGGCTATGGATCTAAACAGATTCCCCCCGCACTCCCCCCCCCCCACATACTTTCCCTCCCCCACTGTAAAGGGAAAGTATTTAAGGCAAGCAAACAACCCCATCTTTTGGTTTCAAATGGCACAATTCTACTTGCATTTAAAACCTGTTTAAAGGCCATGAAAGCCAGCTGCATTTCATGACCCTCTGGGAGGACAGGGCAGGGATCGGGTCACTCCACTCTCAAGGATGGACCCCAGCTCTTCACCCTAGGGCCCAGACAGCTGTTTTAGGCCTCCCCAACAATAGACAGCTCCACCCAGATACAATCTCCTTCAGTGCTTCCTTGCGGCTGTGAGGTGGTAATTTTCAGCAGCTCTCCCCTTCTCTCATAGTGCATCCATTTTATATTCCAGTGATGACACCATCAATATTTCAGTATGGGACAGTGCCCCTCAAGAATTCCCGCAACCAGGATTGGACAGTTGCCCTTCTCTCTACCCCCAAGTCCAGCCTTTCTCCAAGGATTGCTTTAGGAGTCTAGGGCAGAAATATGGCAACTCACATTTGTTTTCATGTCAACTTTTGGGAAAAATCTAATTATGTGTCAAAAACTTTGAGATTAACTAGTAACTGCCATAATGTATATATTTTCTGATTCATCTAATCATGGGGAATTTAATAAACTGACAGCCGGGTCTGCACCATGTTGCACAGCTGTGTGGCAATTTTCCACTGTTTCTATAAAAAGCATTATAGTTAGAAACATGCAATTTACTCCCCATATTCCTAATTTTACCCTCCACCATCCGCTGACTCTTAAATTCAAAACCTATTCAAAGCAGCCAAGAACACCTTTTAGCTGGCCATTACAATTCCCTAAGTTCATAACAAAACCACCTGGAAATTATCTAAAACAAATGACACAAAAATAAAGGTAGTACGAATTATGGCTCCTGAGAAAAATACCTAAGGTATAATAGTCCTTTTAAATTAATAGGAAATCTTCATGTTATGCAAATTGTAGCTCTCCTGTCTCCAGGCCATTTGCCACTCTTGGCCAACCTGTGAACATAGTTTTTTTTATTGGTCTCTTTGGTGTTTGAAGTGAAGGCTGCAGGTCGTAAATACTACGGATGCACTTGCCAACACAGAGATCCCCATAACAGACATCTGGTGTCTTGTCCTCTTATATGAAGGGGACCACCATTTCGATCTGGAAAGCTTATATTTTCCTATATTTTTCTTTTCACAGTTCAGCCTTGATCTCAGTCCCTGTTTTCACACCTCCCCACTACATTTCGGTCATGCACTGGTTAGGCCATCTGCCCTACACACCAAGTCTAGGGAAAGTTTGTTTTCAAAACCCTTATCGGCCTGACTTTATTGCTGTTGTAAACATCTGGGATGCAAGCCAGGCTTTCAGTGGGGGAGTTTTTTGTGAAGTTTGCCCAACAACAAGCAAAAGAGTATGCCTCGGGCCTAGAGGACATTTTAATGTGCCCATGTAAACAAAGTGGCTTTTTCTTTTCGATTTTTGCTGGTATTTTGCATGTGAAGCATAATATATATTACATCTTGTCAACACACACCATGGGCCTGATTTACAGAGCATTTTCCTTCTGCGAATAAGACCCTTTTTCTTTTCCCTGACATATGTATGTTAGCGGGGGAACATTTTTCTCATGTCTTGATCTAAACTGTAAATGCATATGCAAAGTAATGTTGGTTTCCGTATTTGAAAATCCTGCTTAGCACCTGAAAGGGGCTTTTGAATTTCTTCTGCCTTTGTGATTAAAATGCTGCTTTTCCTTTTGTAATGACAGCTAGGCCTTTTTCACATGACTCTTCCTTTTGTTAATTGCAGAAACCCCACCGTCTGCCTTAATAGGCCCATTTTAAGTGTGAAGGTTTTGTTTTTTTAATAAAGGCTGGCAGGTCCTTTTTCCAGTGGGCCGTTCAGTTTTATTGGCTTGGGGCCTTTGATTAAACCCCACACTATGGCAAGGGGAAACAAGGTGGAGGCCCAGTGAGAGAATTGCAGGTGGATTGGGGTATTTTGACCTCTTGCAAGTGGAACAGAGCACTTGAGTGTTAAGACCCTTCTTCTGGGGGAGTGTTTTATGTCTGAGAGGAAGCAGATGGGGAAGCCATGATGTCAAAAGAATTAATGACTATACCATGCCAGACAGACAATGAGAACTGGTCTTAGCCGTCCATCAAGCAACCGACACAAAAGTCAATTCTGAGTAATAGAGTTACAAGTAATTGAATAAAAAGTTGCAAATCTTAGTGAAAACAGCATATGCCTCTGTGTAGATACATCCATTTGAGTCCAGACCAATTGGCCTTCCGGATTACAACTGCTATTTGTTGCACTGCAGCGCTATATGCAGAACACGTTAGAGCACTGAGAAATGCCAGATCTAATGGAGAACAGGGGCAGTGCAGCAGCATAGTCCCCCTTAGGGCATGACAACAACCAGGTTGGGAGCAGAATTATGTACAAGGTGTAGGCTTACCCACAGATACAGAGTGGGTAAGCCTACACCTTACCCCACTCTTATATGCAGTTAGCCATATAATGCAGCTTCATGCTCCCTGGGTGAGAGTACAAGACTCCTCACAAATCCAGCGAGGGTTAAGATCCTCATTGTGCTGTCCAGGCTTCTATAAGTATATAGAGCCGGCTTGACATAGGAGGTAATCAATATGCACATACCGTGCAATTCCATTTTTGACCACTAATCCTCCTATGGCGCTCTTCCATCAAGTGGAAGCTGCATCCCCAGTTTCCATAGCAGCCTGGATACACTGCCAGGGGTTTCTCTATCCACTGGTCGTGTTTGTCTAACACACGGTAAACTCCTAGCTCGCGGCTTGCACACAGCAGGGCAGTCGGTTCTTGCCGAGCTCGCCAGGGCGTGGAACCTTTCTTTCTAACCCTCTCCCTTGTTCCATCTGCGTTTCTCTTGTAGCCATTCACTTTCGGGAGCATCCGCGGCTGTGACTCAGAGGCTCTGCCAGCTGACGGCCGTGATTCTAACACAGCTTTTCTAACTACAGCAGTGCAAGGTATAGTCATTCTACCTTCTTGTGTTTTGAACCCTTGATTTATGTTTTTTTTTCCTTTAATTAAAAGAAATTAACTTTGATACACTGCTGTGTATTGTCCCCCTGGTTATTCTGTTTAACAAGTGCAAATTTACACTGTTCCCTTTAGCCACCACCGGTTCTTGCTGCCTGCATCCCTTGTAGTTTACCTTCGCGCAGTCCTAACACGTTGGCAGCTCTGCGCAGATATTGATGAAATCCAGCTGTATAAATAGTCTCTCCCCCTATATTCAACGCCGGTTCAGGTAATGATGCCCTTTTTTGCCCTGGGCAACTGTTCAACGTGCATTATAAAAGCACAACACTGAGCATGTATTGTGTCACGCCGTGCCCTGCCCACCCCCTGCTCCTCACCTATTCCTTCAGGGTCGCTGTCCTTGGAGTAGGATGACGACTTCTTCTGGAGTCTTTGGGTTTCTCTTTGTGGCTTTTTCTTTGATCTCCTGTCGTGCAAATAGGGTCTGGCTCCCTCGGAGGCCACCTTGACAGGGATTGGGACCTGTCTTTGGGGGACCCCGAGGAGCCAAACCCCAATTCTCAGGGAAAAAGCCGGAAGGCATCAAAAACCCTGATATTGTGTCCTTCTATGATTAGGTCCAACTTAAGAAGAGGCTGCACACAACTGGAGGATAGTGTCCCAAGAAGAAATATATGACGAGTCTTGCAGTAGATTAGATGAATATTCACCAGGGTGTAGATCTTGCAAGGTGGCGAAGAAGAAGAGGAATGCTGCTGCAGAGGGATTACCAGGATCTGGGTTGGTAAACTGACAAGAAGCAAAGGAATGCTGCAGCCGAGTGGCCGGGGGAGCACAGTCTTGCAGGTAGAAGGAAAGTAAGGTTGAAACAAAGGTCTGTGAAACGTAGATAAAGTATGGAAAGACGAGGAAGCAATAACTAAAGTGTCCACTTACCAGAAATAGATAACACGAAGGAAGCAGGGCGGAGCACGGAAGACCGTGAAAGAGGCAGACCCGAAAGAACGGACCCGAAAGCTAGAATGGTGGAGGACGCCAACAGGGCAAGTAAAGTGAGGAGAAAGGAAGCGGCCGAGCACCGAAAAGAAAGAGAAACACAAGTATCAGGAAAGGAACGTGGCAAAGGGAGCCAGCCAAGACGGCGAGAGAGAGATTGGAAGAAAACTCACAAAGAAGACAAAGGAGGGTTGCTAAACGAAGTTAACTGTGGAGTGATGAGTAGTGAAGAACAGATACAATGTACCGGACAATGGGCGGGACTTGGTATTATACACACAGCGGCCATGATAGGTGAGGACTAGACCGTGTCACAGGAACTCTAGACTACATTACGCTTCCAGTAATGCCAGAGTTTCCAAGGTCGAGTCCTGACATATTGTGCCAGGATAGAGGGTGCCCCGAGTGTGCATGCTTACCAGCACGCCCTACACCACACCCAGGGATCACTCACCTAACTTTGGATTGCTATCAGGTCTTGCTTTGTCATTCCTGCCTGACCTCAATCAAGCAGCTCCTCGTGTGTGCTCGACATGATGCTCTTAAGTGGTTACAGTGTGGACATTCATATATTCTCTCTCCATATCCATGCATATTTTCTATGTTGCGCTCTGGGAAGAATTAGCTTACTTCACACTCTGTATCTTAATACAATTAAACTCTTTAATCTCAAGCTTTCTTCAATCCACTTCTAATGTTTAGTGGTGTTGGGAGATGATTGTATAGTCAGACATTTCTTTCGATCCTGTTTTAGTGATTTGCTCTTTCTATTTTTTCTTTCTTTTCTTCACTCATTTAGGGGCATTACTCTTACATATCTGACCTCAGGTCCTGAGGAAGGCGGTCTGTATTAGATCAACACGCCGAAACGTATTTCACCATGCCATTTTGGCCTTGCCAGCAGGTGAGTGATGTGCCTGTGCCTGTAAGGACAGGCCATATACGTAGACCTTTAGCAGAATTGTAAGGAAGAGTGGGTCAGTGTTCATATATGAACCAATCTCCACGGGTTATAAACCCCAAGATCTACAATAACTTTTTGACATTGTGGGGTTAATTTTCATTCTCAAAGTTGAAGTTTAGTTGAAATCCAGTTATTTAATAGCATTCTGACCTTCAGCAGAATTTTAAGAAAGGGTGGGTTAGTGTTCATATGTGAACCAATCTTCACCAGTTAAAAACCCCAAGTTCTACAACAAAAAACCACTGTATGATTTTTTGACATTGTAGGGCATTTGTGACTCTCAAAATTGAAGTTGATTTGAAATCGAGCTACTGTGGGATGTTTTACCCATGCAACCGAGCCCTACCACAACAAAACTGTGCATTACTGGCATTGAAAACATCATGACATCAGGGAAAACATGAAGAATAGGCTGCCACCCATTTTTGCCTATGTTGTGAGCACAGGAGGGCACTGCCTAAAACCACCATTGGGTTACACACACAGTAGCCTGAAACCACTGGGAATGGCAAGGATGATTGCCAATAGCAACCCAGAGCTGTTGGGAATTAATTTTCTTGATGTCAAAAAGTTGCTAAAATCATGGGGGTGCAGTACCAGCTTTGTCCACAAACCGGCGCTAGCGGTCTAAACTCTGACAGGAGAACTTCTACTTCAGAAGCTAATCAGCCTCCTGAGACAGCTGGAAACTTCAAAGGTCCGCTGGTTAATTAAAACTCTTAACCACCTGCTGTTCCCAGAGACAATCTGGTTGCATTAACAGGCCAAGAGGCTGGGAAACCTTCACACCTCAGAGACCCACACAACAGCCCAGGGAATCACAGGTTTCTGTTAATCAAATGCAGAGTGGCCCCCTGGTCTGTTGACCTCAGCCTGCTGGATCCAACACAGTAGACCCTTGCAATTGAATGGGGTATGTTGATTTTCAGTGTGGACTGTAAACAGAGCCCTGTCGGGAAGGAGAGACATGTGTTTCCTGACTCCCAAGTTTCTGGGGTGGACCCAGACACTTTTGTGGAATCATATTCCAGAAAATATATGTTTAAGTTAAATGCTTCTAAAATATTGTATTAAGCTCACAAAAATGTGCAATTTGGAGAACCTTAATCTAAGAAATGTACCCACAATTCAAGACTTGATTCAACTTTGTACCATGTTCTGAGGCAGAACCCCGCTATTTATTGATATTACAGACACTGGGTTTATGCAGAGACCTAGTAAATTACTGGAATGTGTGTAGAAGGAGGGTGTACATTTGTGTAATTTTTGATACAGATTTAACATTGGTAAACCAACTAACAACGAAAATAAGTTGTCATTTTTGAATGCAAGCCCCCAGGAAGATCAGAGTTGGTCCAGAATGTACCTTAAGTAATCTGTAATATGTACATGTAATGTCAAACAACTGTGTATCTGGGAAATATGTGTAGTTATGAAAAATGATTTCTAAAGCAAAAGTAAAGGGGCGTTCTTCAATAGATCATAAATGGCTGACATTACTCTGACACTCCATTTCCTTCCCCCAATCAAGGAAGAGAGGAGGAACTGGCCAATGATAAGTTGAGAGGGTTGGGCATGCAGAATTAGCCGACCCACCCACTTTCTAAACACATAAAAAGAGCCACTGGAAGCCAGATAGGGACTTTTTCTTTTTCACTTTCTGCAGAGCATTTTGACAGACAACGCCACATCCTGATTTCAGACTTCACATCCAGAAACTCCAAGAGCTCTAGAACCCAACAGCTGAACTCGTATCAGCAGGCCTTCAAAACCTAGCAACCAAACCAAACTATTCAGACAGCCGGCCTGAGCTGTCTGATTCTGGCTAAAACCCTGTGCCAGAAACGCCCAGAAAGCAGGGCTGTACCCGGAACCAGAGACCAGACCGTCGTGCAGTGCCAAGAACTTTTGTCAGAACCAGAGATCCAGACCGCTGTGCAGCGCTGCTAGCAGAGCTGACCCAGATCACTGTGAGCAGAACCAGGCAGAGATCGTCTGTGGCAAGACAACCGCCAGGAGTCCAGTCCAACCAGTTGACCCGATCCGTGACGAAGTCGCATTCCTGTCCAAAATCTTGTGTGAGTACCCAGCTAGCACTGTGCCAAAACCAATCTCTTAGTTTAAAATAATCTAATCCAAACTATTTTAACCTATTAGAACTGCCTCCTAGAATTGTGTCATTCTGTCATCTTTAAAAATGAAAACTGTCATCTGTCATTCTGAAACTGTGATTTAATTTCTGAAAAACTACCTTCACAAAATCGTCCGTATCTCCGGAACCGTTTGTGCTAGGAGCGAGTTTTAACTGTCATCTTAAAGCTAAGATTCTAAGCTTTCCAAGAAACCGACTTGCTACATTATAGTGCCTCCGTAATTGCGCTCGACGCACGTGACTAAATTGCAGCGATTTGACATTTTGCTTAATTTCAGCCACGGGTAAAAATGTTTGTCCTTGCTTTCCTTTGCTGAAATTCGTTTGCAACCTGACAATCATTCATAGAGCATTGCTAAAGTGATCCTGAATTAATTTAAAGTATCTCTCACTCACCCTGAACCTCCTATATGGAATTAAAAGCAATTTGAGTATATTTTTCACTTCATTGCCACCACATTTAAAAGGATTTTGCCTGTGTTTAAAACTCCTACCTGTTTTCCTCTAAGCTTGCTAGGGGGGAACTGAATTATATGTGATTGCATTCCTGAGAACTGTGTGCTTTCCTTCCATCTCTTTACATTGCATAAAGGGGGGTGGGGGTGAATTGCTACCAGGGGTATAAGTGATTACATTGTTTTGGTTGAAATCATATCAAGTTTATTTTCTGTACTGCATTTCATTCATCATTGCATTGTCTTTGAAGCCATATGAGCATTCTCAGCTACTTTATCCTCTCTATCTCAACTTCTAAGCCATTAAAAAGAGTGTACCACTATAACATTATCCATTGTTGATCAACTTCATATTCTCAAGTGTGATATCAAATATTAATTTATTATAAAAGTGCGATATATATTGTTTAATTTTCAAATAAACCTTTTAATTTGCAAAACAAACCTACTTCTTGGCTCAGTGGGGTCAGGGGGATTCTAAGAGAGGGGTGTTATATAAGGGTTGTCATCCAGAGTAAACGAACTGGACATAAAAATATATCAATACGGGTTTCCCTCAGCATCCCAGACTAGGCATTGACTTAGCTGTAGTGTTGAATTGAATCTGCTTACAGTACTTAACAGCATTCTGCATTATAGGATACAAATCTAAGTTTTGTGATATTCAGTGAAATGTTATGCTCATTGAAAAGCTTTTCCTTTTTCTTTCTTTTTCTGCATTGCTTGTTGATACTTTATCATTATTGTCATTTTTGGCTTTTGTGTTTCTTTCTCTTCTTTTGCTCTTTGTAATATGCTTCAAGTCAAAGCTTGTTTTGAAACAATATCGTTATATGTTTTGTAAAATGTTTATGAGTTTTTGTACAAAGAATTGATTCATGTTTTGTAAAAATTATGAAAAATATGATTGAGTTTATTGTTAGATTCTATGTGCAGTGAAGTGACAAAACTGACTGAAATGGCCCAGATAATTGTATAAACCCTGGGTCCCTATGTATATATGATGTTATCTTGAACATATAGAGAACATTAGGACACTATCTGGGACTATTGACTAGCACACCCAAAGAGGAGTGATCCTTGATTCCACATTTTTGTGCTTTTTCTGTTCAGATAAAAGATTGGGGTTGTATGTAATTCATACACTGCATCACCCATAGGTCAGTACTTGTGGGGACAAACTTTGTTGTTTTTTTGTAGTTCTTTCCCAGTCCTACACAGAGTAGGGAAGCAGCCCTCCAGTATATATGCAACAATGTAATGACAAGAATACATTGGGCCTCATTACAAGTTTTGTGGTATCCCACTGGCAGACCTGGCGGGATACCACCTAACAGAATTACTGTTACTGGCACTTGGTCTGTGGGAATTACCGGCAGATTACATGTGCGGGCAAAGGTGGTTAATCCCCATTCCATGGAGTTCCATAGGACTCCATGGGGGTGATTGCTGGTATTACCGGCACCAGTAATACTGGTGCAGGTAATAATGGCTGTTTTTTGCCAGTGGGGTGGCTGACTTAACTCCAGCTCTTAGCTGGATGTAAATCCGTCCCCCCACCGCCAAACTTGGTGTGCTGGTGCAGTAATGTCCCGGTATGCAGTAATACCGGCACATTATTACCACACAGACACACTCATGAGGCCCATTGATGGAAATCAAGATGCACAAAGAGAAAGACAGGTAAGAAATATCTTTTGAAATGGGAGACATATGGACATTGTAGTGGACATAAAACAAAAATAGAACGTAATGAAATAACGTTGGTCAGAGAATCTAATATAAAATGGCGGCAAAAGAGCTAATCGCAATCTCAGAGATATGTGACTTCTTGCTCCAGAGAAGAGTACTGGTAATAGCAAGTGGACTATAATCAATAGTTCTTTGCTTTGCAACGCAAAATGGCAGCAAATCACCCCTCTTTGACCAAATACAACAACCATTCATAGTACAAACAAAAAAAAACAAAAATAGACTGAACAGCTTTGGAGGCAAAGTGAAGACCAAGCCACTGGACGTATGAGGAGATGCTGTGGATGCAGATAGCGCAATCTGGGACATGGGGTGCCACTGTGAGGCTGTGAACACTTACATGAGATCCGCGGTTGACTTGAGGGCCCTGATCACTAGGCATGGTCACTTAAAGACAGTGGTGCTGGTGAGAAGCCGGGTCACTTGGACTCAAGACAATGTGGTGGGGAGAGAAGCCGGCTCCCTGAACCTGGGTTACATTTGAAGGCGCAGTGACCCTGTGAAAAATACAATGCAAGAGCTACCCAAATAATGCAATCATTCCAAATGGAAATCATACTCTTTGGTTTCTTCATCCCCGCTGATCTTCGATTTACCTAACCCCCATGGCCCCCCCTTTGCTGGGCTCCACTCCTCTTTCTAGCGCTTCTTAAACCCCAGCATGGTTTTCTATGGGCTCTATGATCCATGTGATCATTAAATAAATCTCGTTCATAGCTCTGCATTCTCAGTGTTCCTGTGTTGTTCATGTTCCAAAGAGGACGGGTCACCCGATCAATGAAGAACTGACAATTACACTATTACAACAGCTTATACCAGTGTCTCTTGAAACACTAAACCGACTGTGGAAAAATGACTACAGGAGTACAGGGATAAGTAGGGGTTTGTCCACTCCTACTCAGCCCCTGCACTACTCCTAAACCAACAGTGATCCCAATCATAAAGGTGAAACAGGCACAAGAATGGTATACCGCCTTCGCCTCTTAGGGTACCATAGCCCAAGTGCAGACTATGTTCTTCATGAAGTGTGTGATACCCAGCAAGGAAGCATCCAACACAACAATACTACTGTGGAAACAAAATAAAGGAATGGTTCTAAAAATACAATACTTAAACTAAAAAGACCGACCAACTAATAAAAACACTAATAACCCAACTCTGTAATAAAATCCACATAATATGCAGAATATTCATTGGGTATGAAGGCATGTTTGCAGGCAGTTGTCTTTGTTCAAGTTTAAGTATATATTTTCCAAAATAAGTTATGGAGTTAGGTCTTAATTGTCTCTAAGGCCCTTGAAACGAGCTTTGGCATGAAACTATTGTAGGATATCTTTAAATCTTCTGTGGGCTCGACAGCTTCAAACCGGTCTGATGTGCGTTTTCTGTGGGGTCGAGTCGGCTGAGCCGTTTCTGAGCAGAGTGGCAATCATCTAGAAGCTCGAAGGAAGCTTGGGAACAGGTGACGTCTAAATCCTCCCAGTTCAATGGATCGAATGGATCTTGATCTTGATGCAGTGATTCAACTGCTGCGGCAAGCAGTTTTCGAATGGGTCCAAGGATGCAATCCAATTCTGCAGCAGCAATCTGCTTGAAGGAGCTGGAGAACAGATGATTAAGTTGGTGTCTCGAAAGGTGTTTCGAAAATGGAGAATGTCCAGGGCAGCACTGTTGTGTCTTGCAGCAGCTCAGAACGGGTTGAGAGTGGCAGAGCCAGCTCAAAAGTGATTCAAAGCTGTAGACTGTGCCCGAGATCGCTACTTTTCATCCTGGGATGCTGTGGGACCCTGTCGAGTGTCTCAGAGGAAAAGGTAAAATGCTCCCTTGAAAGGGGTAGGGTGTGTCACCCTCCATGGAAATCTTTATCTTCATCCCAATGGCTGGGAACTTCATTCAGACTTTACCCCAGTAAAGTTTCAGTGAAATCCTTCTTCAGGTTAGGAAAACATTGTATTCAGAAACAAATCCATAAAAACATTAAATGAAACAAAACTACAATATATAATACACATCACATAATAACTAATCCTAAACGCTTCAGAATGCTCTTTGACTTCTTCTGAAAGCAGCTTTGACAAATTCCATCACAATATGCATAAAATCTAGATCGCTGTAACTTATAAACATCATAGCATTTGAGAGTGACCTAATATTTTTTACAAAACTGAGCCTAATCATCTCCTTTTTAAATCCATAACTAACATATCAGTAAAACATGTCCAGTGTCTTCATCTCTACCCAACCTGCATATACATTTCTTATTTGTGCTCAGCCAATTCATGCAGGCCTTTAGCGGAAAATCATTTATTCAATCCTTTGACACTCCAGGGACTCAATTGTACTTAGAATGCTTTTGGGGACCACTCCCGGCTGTGCAGCAACAAAAAACATCGATGAGGAGAGGTTTTGAATGCAGCGCAAAGTCTTTCGGTAATCCATTTCTACCGCCCTTCTTATGAGTAATACCTTTAGTTGCCCTTTGGACAAATTATTAGAGACTGACACCTCTTCAAAACCTGATCTCTTTAATAAATTGATTACATTAGAATATCAGCGAAATGTATTCTGAGTGGAGGAGATAGTCATCTATATGAGCATGTTGGCTTTATTATCATTTGTGGAAGGGTCTAAGTGAAGTTTTTGGAAAAATTCAAAAAACCTCTGCTGTAACTCAGTGCGGCTCCGGGGCTACTAGGCGACAAACCCAGTGCTTTCGCCAAAAATCTATTCCGGATAAACACCAAACTGACACAATGCAAATACCCCCAAATCTCACTTCTATTTAGCATTGACGCCTGAGTTTTTGTCACCAGCAGCTTAAAACACGGATCTAGTCTCCATCCCCCATATAGCCGAAAAAAGCATAACAGCCCACTAAATCCAGGGGAGCACGCTTAGCAATCATCATTATGTGCGCAGCCCAGCTGCCACTACTAGCTTAGATTAATCCTAAATATTTAAACTGTCCAACTATCTCGATTTTATTGTTATTAATATGCCAGCTCTGCTTTGCCCCCACTTTACCAATGACCATAATAGTTGTCTTTGCTGGATTTATTTTCAGGCTCTGTTCAATCAAAAATATGTTGGCATACAATAAACGCCTCAGTTATAATAGATCAATAACACATCAAAAGGCGTACATTTGTGTGCTGACTTGGGTGCTGTTTTACATTAGGGGCATAAATCTTGCTGGTGATCTATGAGGATTAAAGTCAGACAGAAAAAGAATAAATACTTACAGTTTATGTAACCTTCTCATTAAAATCAATACCCGCATCTGTGCCGAGGAGCTCTACTGGTTGCTCTGATGGATCAGTGGGACTCAGTCCTTCCCATCTTCTTGGAAGGATAGTATCATCGTTCCTGTGTATAAAAAAGGATGTTACTCTGATCCTTGGAACTGTCGGCTGTTGGCCATGTTAAACGTCCAGGCCAAAATATTTGCAAGGGTGCTAGCTGATGAGCTAAATTATTCGATAGAGGACAATAACATCATCCCACTCAATCAAACAGACTTTCTGAAAGGCTATAATATTACCATGAATGGCCTTGCCCTTGTCCCCACTGTGCAACAAGCCTGGATGATCTGCAAGGAATAAGTTACTTTCCTGTAACTGTTACTCTACAGCATGGATCTGGCATCGATTCACATGCTTATGAATATTCTCCGTCGTCAGACTGGTAATCCTTGTTAAAAAGAAAGCAGTCTTGCTTTAAGAAAACTCAAAACTGCCTTTCTAGCAATAACCAATCACTGTAGACTGAGTCATACTGCACCCATCCAATGGCGATTGTCTCCCTAAACCCCTCCCCTGGTGGCCATCTTCAGATTTGAAGCCCGCAAGGTGTCGGTATGATCCCAGAACCACCACAGCAGGGAAGGAGGTAGGGTTTGCATGTGAATCCATGCCAGACCCATGCTGGAGAACAGTTCCAGGTAAGTAATTTGTTCATTCTCCAGAATGGGTTCTGGCATGGATTCACATACTCATGAATATGATTACACAGCAGTACATACACCCAACCTCAGGAGGTGGCTAAGGCTCAACAGAAGCAATACACTTACCCCTGGAACAGACTCACCTCAAACAAATAGGTTGCGCAGCACTGCCTGGCCGACTCTGGAATCCTTGCCGACACAGTAGAATCTCGTGAAGGTGTGTGTCAACCTCCACATAGCAGACCTGCACATTTCCAGCAGGGGAACTCCAGAGAGAAACGATGGCTCTGGTGGAGTGGGCTCTCGGCCGGCCTGGAAGGGGCCTGTTGGCCAGACGGTGACAGTGCATGATGCAGCCAGAGAGCTAACTGGAAATGGAGGCTTTCGATAGAGCCTTCCCATGAAACACAGGACCAAAATTAACAGAGTTGAGACTTCTTCCGGAAAGCCTTTGTGCGTACCACATAGAACTTTAAGGCACGAGCAACATCCAGCGTATGCAGCAACCTATCAGCGGGCGAGGAAGGATTAGAAAAGAAGACTAAGTACAAAAGGTTTGTTAAGGTGGAATTCAGAAGGGACCTTTGGAATGAAGGATGGATGTGTTCTCAGCACCACCTTTGTAGCATGGAAGACTAAGTATGGATGTTTGCATGACAAGGCATGGATCTCCTTGACCTGCCTGTCTGACGTGATGGGCACCAGGAAAGCTGTCTTCCATGAGACAAACTTCAAGAAAGAGGCCCCAAGAGCGTTGTAAGCACCACCCTGAGCTCCCAAAATGTGGCAGGTGCCTTCACAGGCGGAAACGTTCTGAAGAGGCCCTTTAGGAACTCCTTGACTATCTTGTGTGACCATGACGACACTCTGTCTGCTGACGTGTGTATCAGGAAATGGCAGCCAAGTGTACCTTGAGGGATGCATAAACCAGACCCGAGTTGGCTAGTGACAGCAGGTATGGCAGAAGTTGTGGAGCTGTAATTTGGAGAGGGACTATCCTTCAGGCACTGCACCATATCGTGAATCACTTCCATTTGTGGCTGTAACACTGTAGTGTAGAAGATGTCCTAGCCCTTGCCAGGACTTCCAGTCCAGCGGACTGTCAAAGTGTCACGTCCGCTCCCTCTAGGGGGCGGCTCACGTGGACTTTCTGGCACAGGTGGAGGAGACGAATTTCATGCATCGCCTCTACCCCCTCCAACATGGCGGTAGCAAAAAAAAGCAGCGCTCCAGCCTTCCGAATCCGACAGTGTCGGTAGACTCCGCCCCCAACCTCGCAGAATGGATTTCCTTCGGTGGCGTCTTCGGTCCAGCGCGTTGCTACTGCTTTCAGAGGCCACGCTCCGTGAGTTCGTTATTCAAGGATTGCTCTCTTTACCCTTCGAATACTCAGCTTGTCTGTAATCTTTCAACCGTCTCTCCCTTTTCTCACTATTAGACTCCTCTACCCGTGGTCCTCTTCCCTACCAGCTCTCCATACACTTACACCGAAGGCATTGATTCTACACTCTGCAGTACGTATAGTTCTGTACCCTCCCCCAGCATACAACATACTTTCATTCATTCCAAAACTAATCTTTCTCCATTCTTCAGTCTCTTCTGCAAGGACAGGGAGTTACTTTTTACCACGCGCTGAACAGAATACAACCTTCGTGCAAGCCGTCTTACACCCCCTCAACAGACATTCAGATTTAAAGGTATATCGCTCACCAGAGTCCTACTGCAGCAACCTCTCCCTTTTCTAAACACCATCTGGTTTCTTTCTTCAGGATAGTTCGCGATCGCAAGTCCAACTCCCAAAGTCACTCCTGGGAATCAAGACTCGCCCATCGCTTCCTTTCAGTTCCTGAAACAACAGGGTTTTTTCCCCCACGAGGGTTTCCCTGACTTCCCCTCCTCGACCTGGGTTTCTCCGGCGCGGGGAGAGGGGGTTAGGTGAGCTTTCCATTCTTCTCTACGAAATTCTACTGGACCAGGTTAGTGTTGTCTTGTTGTTTATCTGATATCTGCAGTAGGGACTGTGAACACCAAACCTTTGGAATAGAAAGGTACATAGATTGTGACACAAAGTGTCCAAACTCTAGACCTGAAGAAGCCAAGCCGTGATGTTCAGTGACATTGGGTCGTGATTTGTAATTGTTATTTATAACGCACTTTATACCCAGTGGTTTCTAAGCGCGGAACTAGGGATCGAAACTGTGTTGCTCTGCGTCGTCTTTCTTCAAAGGTGGGCGCATTGCTCCTGAGCTATCCTCCCGGCCTCCATGATGCAAGATGGTTCCCTCTTCCCTGGATAGGAAGTCCGGAAGAGGAGGCAGCCTGGTGGCCGGTGCTATCGCCATGCAGAGCAGTTCCGTGTATTTGCCAGGGCAGGGAGGACCATCTTGCTGCGGCAGCATTTGAACGTGTTGATTACACGTTACAGCAGTGGTATTGGGGAAAACGCATAAAGGAAGAGGCCTTCCCAGATGACATAGAACGTGTCTTCCATGCTCCCTGGCTGGAGAAATCTGCTGGCTAACTTCTGGCATTTCGTATTTTCTGTTGTCGGGGAGAGGTCGATCTGGAGTTTGCCCACATTCTGAAAAGGTATAATGCCTGAGCCTGTTGCAGTTCCCATTTATGGCAGGATAACAGCTCTGTGCTGAGAGTGTCCGCGATCATGTTCTCGATGGCAGCCAGGTTGAAAGGTAAGAGAAACATTCCCTGAAGAATGGCCCAATGCCACAGGGCTTGTGCTTCCATGGAGAGAACCAGAGAGTGGGTTCAGCCCCACTGCTGGATGTAGAACATTGTGGTTGCCTTGTCTCTGAAAATCCTCAACACTTGTCCCTGCATAAGCGGCAGGAAAGAATTCAGAGCCAGAACATGGCCTGTAGCTCCCGGACGTAGATGTGCAGGCTCTTCTCCTCTGGACGCCAGAGTCCCCTAGCGTGAGACTGGCCAGTGTGGGCCCCTCATCCATCCAGAGACACGTCCGTGGTGTCTGTCGCATGAAACAGCAGGACTTGAAACTGGGCCCCAGGGGTGAGATGCCTGCGGACCCCCTCCAACAAATGGATTGTCTGAATTCCTTGTTGAGGGCTGTTAGGAAATATTTTCCTTATGTGCAATCTGCCCTCCATTTGTGAACCCCCAAACATTTTGCTTACCTCACCTGACTTTTTCCAGTGCAGCACAGCCTTCAGCTGCACTCCTCTGGGCTTTCGCTCATTTGTTATGGGAAAACTGACACGTCCTCCAGGCTGTCAGTACTGGGAAACTATGTTTCCCTTAGTCTTCGACTATATTGCCATTTCTTGGTAACTTTTTATCCAGCGCCACAATGCCTCCGGGCTGATGTACGCTCAACAAATGCGAATAAATAAATATGTGCCAAGTACCTTACAGTACTGTGCATAGGGGTCCTTTTCTTTTATTGCGCCGAGCCACCATCTAAGGATTTTCTGGTGTTTGTACAAGGGTGCCTAGTACAAACTGGTGGCAGCCATTTATTTTTGCTTCGTTTTTAAGGATCATACCACGTTTATAGCGGTTGGCCCAAGACACTGGCCAGAGCCAAAAATGGCTCTGCCACAAAGTCTTTTTTCAGTCCTTTGGCCATTTTGTCCCTTTGCCTTGCCCCAGGTCAAGAGACCTGGATATTCCTTATTTGGGCATGCAGCCTCCAGCGGAAACTGCATCTTTCATTGGCTCCTGAATATCATGTGCATATCATGCGTGCTAGTGCCCAGGAAGAGAGTTAGGTCTGTCTGGTCCCAATCCACACTACTGGTGCCAGTATGTCTGGTAGGCCTGAATGACTGGAACCACAGTGGGCCATGATTGGCCCACGTCTGGCGTGCATGCAAGAGAGCAGATCTTCCATTAGCTATCTGAGATTTGTCCTAGCTCCTCTGGGTCACAATTTACGAGAGTGTGCCACGCTGTGAGCATTTGCGGTTCTTGTGCGGCCCTGCTGTGGTGAACATCGCCGTAAGTGCCTGCAGTTCTTGCCTGTGTCCTGAGACGCGCTGCACCAGAACTATCCTTCTTTCTTCGTCCTGCAGCTGCTGTGAGCCGGAGCATCCTGAAACTGCAGGGTTAACGCCGTCGAGCGAAGTGGGCTAGACTGCCGAAATTTGGTCCGGACTGTGTCGAGGGTCAGCGAGTACATGCATCACTTACCGGTGGCCGCTGGCACAGCCATCCCTTTTTACGCACAACTGTCCCTCAAAAGACACTCTTGTTGTCTGGGATAGCCTGCGCTCCCCAGCTATTCCTGAACTCTGAAGGTCACGCTATCTGCAAGGGTAGACCCTCTTCTAGGAATAGGAACTTATTCTTCATTGCCTCAACCCCCTTCCTAAGCAACTACAGCCCCCTGAAGAGAACCAGCTTTTTCAGTTAACGCACAACTGTACTTTGAGCGCTAGGCTCCTCACTTCGTAGGGCTGGACTACATAAATTAGGGATTGTTGATGAAGGACTGCCTAAACTGATATATGTGCAGAACTAACCCCTTTCTACTGCAGGTTGTGGTTATTTTCTCTCCCATCATCAGCCTTAGGCTAATCGCATTATATATGTTAAATAGTGAATAAGCATTTGTGGTAATCGTTTTCTCGATAACTGTGGTTTAATTGTGTTTTTGTTATAAAGGCCTATAATAAATGTATTTTTGATATACATCTGTCTAAGGGTAACATGTGGAGGTTTACTAAGTGTGCTCATTGTGGGCTTCAAATCACTCTCACTCCTCCTGAGACTTTGGGGTCGATTCATGGAATTAATGTGCGCCGAAAATTCCCGCGCAGAGGTGCCAAAACGTGCGAATCGCAGGAAAAGTGCAAAAATCGCAGTGCAAGTGCGAAAATCGCAGGAAAACCAGCGCACAGCGATTCATGGAAGTCCGTGCGCGAGAAAAACATTGGATGTGCGCTAAAAATGTGCGCTGCGCACGCCGGCGCACAGGTCATCCAACAGCGTGCGCCACGGCCACTGCGAAATCGCACATAGCGCGGCGCACATCACAAAAGTAGGCGGAACATGGGGCGTAACACTCGGAATGGGGATCAACGTGTGAAAATATGGGCGTCACGGGGGAAGTACAGGAGGCAAGTGCGCGGAATGCCCACACGCTCGCCTACAACCCGTATTCATGGAATCGAATAGGGCAAACCAGTGCACGGTCAAAGACGCGCACAGGGCCAAACAAGTACACCACAAGAAAGCAGGCGGTAGCGCCCCTGCGACTGAAAAAAATGTGCGCCAAAATGTGCGCTAACAAAAAGCACCCATATACAGCCATGATGAATGGCCCATACAGTGGCCCTCTAGGACAAATGAGGTGCAAAGGGGCACCGACAAACACGGACACCCGCTGTGTGAAAAATAGTGTGTGCGCATGTTCCTGGGTGCGCGGGAAGTTCCACACGCGATTAGCCTGGGTACGTGTACTTCGG
Organism: Ambystoma mexicanum; assembly: GCF_040938575.1. Classification (NCBI taxonomy): domain Eukaryota; kingdom Metazoa; phylum Chordata; class Amphibia; order Caudata; family Ambystomatidae; genus Ambystoma; species Ambystoma mexicanum. The sequence continues at coordinate 418,466,263 of NC_090925.1, forward strand.
GGTGCGCGGGAAGTTCCACACGCGATTAGCCTGGGTACGTGTACTACGGGGTGCGCGGGAAGTTCCACACCCGATTGGCATGGGTAGGTGGGGGTGCGCGGGAAGTTCCACACGCGATTGGCCTGGGTACGTGTACTTCGGGGTGCGCGGGAAGTTCCACACGCGATTGGCCTGGGTAGGTGGGGGTGCGCGGGAAGTCCCACACGCGATTGGCCTGGGTACGTGTACTTCGGGTGCATGGGAAGTTCCACACGCGATTGGCCTGGGTACGTGTATTCTGAGGTGCGCGGAAGATTCACACGCGATTTCTGCAGGGTACGTGTATTTCGGTGGTGCCGGGGAATGCTACACGTGATCTGGCCATGTGGGTCCCCCCAGGTGTTCCCTCTACTCTAACGCTCACCTGGTTCCCTCGGAGGCGCAGGCCTTGATCTGGTGGGGATACCGTCTTCAGTGTTAGGCGCAGGGTTCGTTTTGCTCCCGGACAGGGCCCCCTTCTCACCGAAAGTTTAAGCTGAAGAGTGAGGTGTCTGCAAGGGTAAACCAAGGTATTAGTGATTGGAAGGTTGGGAAAGTTCCTAGCCCCTCTCGCCCTTTCTTTCCCCGTGGAACTGGGTTAATAATTGCGCTTACCCTAGATAGGTAAATGCCGGGCTCTCCATCCTGCGTCTTGTGCAGGGGCGCTGGGTCCAGTTGCTTCACTGGATGCGAGCTCTGCCTCTTGATAGCAGAGGGTTAGCTGAGAGCGAAGACGCCGTTATTGCACAAGCGTGCCTTGTAAGTATTTAAGTTCCTTTTAGATTGTTCTCTTCTCTTTCAAAAGTCTTAAGTCTTTAAAGTCTATGTCTTTTCCTTTTCAGATGCTGTGGCGGTGAAGATTATCCTTCTAATGGCACGTAAGTAGAAAGACTGCACTAGCGCTGTAGAATGCACCGTAATGTCTCTTTTGTCTTTGCAGGTGCCGAGGTGCAGCGCGAACAGATTGGAAGCGATCGTAACACAGGTAAGCAGTCTTGTAACTAAGCGTTACTAACCGATGTATCTTATCTTGCAGGTGCCGGAATGCAGCGCGAGCTGAGTTGGAACGGGCATAAGACAGGTAAGCAGACTTTGTAGTTAAATATTACTGACCGATGTTCTTTCTCTTTGCAGATGTCGGATGCCGGAAGAGAAAGGCTGAAAAAGGCGCCTTGGATGCTGCCGTTGGATTAGGTAAGTAGATGCGCTGCCTTTGCTTTAGCCTAACCTGTGCCTTTGTTTTGCAGGAGCTGCTGAAGACTGAAGAAGACTGAAGGTTGGATCCCAGCAGGTGATTTCGTGTTCACAGGATCTGGAGCTGGAGGTTTCCTGGAGCTGACACGGTGAGCGTCCTGCTGCAGATGCAGAATAACGCGAAGCACGTGAAACCAATCGGGTGTGGTTTAAATAGCCTTCTGTAGTGCTTAGGCGTCTTCTTCCACGGCCTCACCCAGGTAAGAAAAAGAGTTCCAGATTTCTAGAAGAGTTCCTGTGTTCTGCTTCCAGGGAGTGGCTCCTGCTCCACCCAGACAGAAAAAGTAGTCCCAGGCAGAGAAGGATCAGGAGACCAGCTAGCTGGTAAGTAAGCAGCATGGGCTGCTACAGGTAGGTCCACCAAGCACTCTTATCTAATATGAGCCCGGCGCTTCATGTGCCGGGACCAGTCACCTTCATGAGCCTGGCGCCACTGGCGCCAGGACAAGGTCCAAAAGGTCCCAATAGGGACTGGCTGGTTCCTGGGATCAGAGTTATGGGCCTGCTTCCAAGGTCGTGGGGCAAGTCCTGACCCCTTGGAAGCAGGGATCATGACAGCACCCCCCCTCAAGGCCCCTCCCAAGGTTGACTTCTCCGGAGGTCTTGGTTTGTTAGGAAATGTCCGATGAAATTTCTTGATTAGTCGAGGTGCGTGTACATGTTCTGCAGGTTCCCAAGATCTTTCTTGGGGGCTGTAGCCTTTCCAGTCAATCAGGTAGTGTAGTTTTGATTTGGAGATCTTGGAATCCAGGATATTTTTGATTTCAAACTCGAGTTCTCCGTCAACTAGGATAGGTTCAGGAGATTTAGTCAATCGGGTTTCTGGTTGAACAGGTTTTAGTAGTGAAACATGAAAGACTGGGTGCATTTTCATACGAGGGGGTAAATCCAACTTGACCGCTACTGGATTTATTATGGCAGTGATTGAGTAGGGTCCCAGGTATCTTGGGTTAAAGGTGCGTGGTCCCTTTAGGGGTAAATGTTTGGTGGATAACCAGACTTGATCTCCTATTTGGTATTGAGGGGCTTCCTTCCGATGTTGATCTGCTCCTTTCTTGTATTGTTCCTTGGCCCTTTGAAGGTGGGTAGTAGCTTCCTTGAAGGCTTGGGTGATGGTTGAATGTAGGTGGTCAACTGCTGGTGTTCCAAGATCCTGAGGTGGATCCAGGTTAGAGGTCCGAGGATGGTTACCATACGAAAGAAAAACCAGAGTCTTTCCGGTTCCAGAGTGGACTGAGTTATTGTAAGCGTACTCGGCTATCCAAAGGATGTCCTTCCAAGTTCCTTCTGTCTGTTGCAGCATGCAGCGTAGGTACTGTTCCAAAGTCTGATTGGTCCTTTCGGTCTGACCGTCGGTTTGTGGGTGGTGACTGGTTGAAAGTCTCACATCAATTTGAGCCAACCGACAGCAACTCCGCCAGAAGTGGGAGATGAATTGACTTCCTCTGTCCGAGATTAAAACTGGAGGAAAGCCGTGCAACCGAACGATGTTTTCAAGAAATTCTCGAGCCAGGATTGCTGCTGACGGTAAACCCTTTAGTGGGATGAAATGTGCCATTTTTGAGAATAAGTCTACGATTACCAGGATTGTATTGTATCCGGAACAGGGAGGTAAGTCGGTGATAAAGTCCATGGAGAGGGTATGCCAGGGACGAGGTGGGATGTCAATTGGTTGTAAGAGGCCTGCTGGTTTCTCTTTAGGACTCTTGTTTTGGGCGCACACTCCACAGGACATGACAAAGTTTCTGATGTCCTTTCTCCAAGATGGCCACCAGAAGTGACGCTTGACCTTTTCCGAGGTCTTGGCCATACCCGGGTGTCCTTCCATTAAGGAGTCGTGATAACAAGAGATGACTTGATTTTGTAAGCTAGTACAGGGTAGATAAAGTCGTTCCTTGAAGTACAATAAGTCGTTCTTTACTGTGAAGTCTTCCCCCTGAAGATGCCATTTTTGTATGTCTGCTGGAGTTACAAGTTGTTTAACCTGGGCTTCAATTTCTTCATTGGATTGCATGCCGATCAGACCCAGGATTCTTTGTTCAGGAATAATAGGTACGGGCTCAGGGTTAACCATGTGTTCATCTACTCCAATTCAAGAGAGGGCATCCGCTTTACCATTCTTATTGCCTGGTCGGTAGGTGATTATAAAATCAAATTCGGCAAAAAATAATGCCCAGCGAAGTTGTCTGGAGGATTGGGCTTTGGCTGATTTAAGATACTGTAGGTTACGATGGTCAGTAATGATGGTGACAATGTGTCGGGCTCCTAGGAGATAATGCCGCCAGGCCTTAAAGGCGGACTTAATAGCCAAAAGTTCCTTATCAGTAATGGTGTAGTTGATTTCTGGGGCCGAGAATTTGCGAGACCAAAACGCCACGGGGTGTAACTGGTTGGTTTCTGGATCTCTTTGTGAAAGCACTGCTCCCATAGCGAGGCTGGAGGCATCGGTCTCGACGATGTAAGGTAGTTCCGGGAGGGGATGTTTTAAAATCGGGGCTGAGGTAAATTTAGTCTTTAGCTCCTGAAAGGCTTGTTCTGCCTCGGTAGACCATTCAAAACGTTTGTTTTTTCTGAGGAGAGCTGTAATGGGTTGGACTACCCGAGAGAAGTCTGGAATAAACCTACGATAGAAGTTGGCGAAGCCCAACATACTTTGAACCCCTTTTACAGATGTTGGTGAGGGCCACTTGATGATTGCGTCTACTTTCCTCGAGTCCATGTGAACTCCGTCAGGCGACAAAATAAATCCCAAAAATTCGACCTCAGTGACATGAAAGACGCACTTCTCTAATTTTGCAAAAAGTTTGTGTTTTCGGAGCCTCTCCAGTACCGCGGCGACGTGTTTTCGGTGTTCTGCCTCAGAGGACGAATAAACCAGAATATCGTCAATATAAACAACTACAAACATCAATGAGTTCACGGAGCACGTCATTCATAAAGAACTGGAATGTGGCTGGTGCGTTACACAACCCGAAGGGCATCACTTGATACTCGAACAGTCCATACTTGGTACGAAAGGCCGTCTTCCATTCATCGCCCTCCTTTATTCGCACCAAATGGTAGGCTCCTCTGAGGTCCAACTTAGTGTATATACAGGCGTTTTTGACTTGGTCAAGTAGTTCTGGGATCAATGGCAATGGATACCTGTTCTTAATTGTAATCTGGTTCAGGGCACAGTAGTCTATACACGTTCTTAAGTCTCCCTCCTTTTTTGGCACGAAGAACAGAGCTGAGGAGGCCGGGGACTTCGAAGGACGGATGAATCCATTAGCCAGGTACTGGTTCAAATATTGCCTTAGGTGGAGATTTTCAGGTTCAGTGAGGGCATAAATCCGACTGCACGGAGGAGTGGATCCGGGAATCAGGTCTATCTGACAGTCGTATGATCTGTGGGGAGGCAAAGAATTAGCTTGGTCTTTCCGAAAGACATCTTGGAATTCCTGGTATTCAGGAGGCAGTTGTGGACTCTCAGAAACAGTTGCAGCTAGTTTGGTGGAGGGCTGAGGGTAACAGGTAGAAGCGCATTCTGGAAACCGGATTGTCTTTGCTCGCCAATCAATTTGAGGATTGTGTTTCTCCAACCAAGGAACTCCCAAGATGACTTGAAACTGCGGGGCCTTGATCACATCAAACATGATCTTCTCTTGATGCCCATCTTGGCTTACTAACGTTACTTCCATGGTGGTGTGAGTTACGGGTCCGGAAGCTATTTCCGTCCCATCCACGGTGGTGATGACGTCTTTCACCGTCTTTGGACAAAGAGATAGATTCATCCTGGCGGCCAGTTCACAGTCCAAGTAATTCCCGATTGCGCCACTATCAATGTATGCTTTAATGGCATGCATACAATTAGGTTGCTCTGGACTCACGAGGACCATGGGCATGATGAAATGCGAGGTCAAAGAACTGGTTTTAACGCTCGGCAAGCGGACCTCTACACTTGCCGGGCGAGGTTGTTTCCCGGCTCAGAATTCTCGGTACCTTTATCAGACGCCCCTACTATCTTCTTCTTGGGCTTCACTGGACAATCTCGAAGAAAGTGCCCTGAGTTTCCGCAATAGAGGCATAATTGCAGTTGTCTCCTCCTTTCCCTCTCCTTTTGGGTTAAAGGTCCTTTAACAACCCCTATTTGCATGGGTTCCACAGAATCAGTTCCTTTCGTGGAACTTTGTGGCCTTGGAAAAAGTCGGGTTTCAAATCTGGATCGATCGGCTTTCCGATCCTGTAGTCGATGATCCAATTGCACTACCAGATCAATATATTTGGAACAGTCTTGTGGAGGATTTACCACTTGAGCCAGAACGTCTTTTAATTCCCCACGCAGACCTCTGTAAAACAGTGTGATCCTCTTATCCTCCGGCCATCCGGTTTCCACCACTAGTCTGTTAAATGATGCAATATAAGTCAGAAGATCTTGATTGCCCTGTCGTAGTGAAAGAAGTTTATTGTCCAAGGCCTGTCCCTGATAGTGCCTTGCGAACAGTTTCTCCATACTGGCTTGGAAGTCCTGGAAGTTATGGAGAATGGGGTCATCTTGAGAAACTAAAGGAACAGACCAATCTGCGGCACTGCCACTGAGATAAGAGAGCACGAAGGCCACTTTAGCCTGGTCCGTTGGAAAAGCGGCGGGTCTGCACAAAAAGTGCAAGTGACATTGATTGATGAACACAGCAAACCTTTTCGGATCACCTGAAAAGCGTTCGGGCGGACCCAAAGGTATATTTCCTGGTAGATTGATTTGCACCGGATTTGAGGAAGCTGTAGGAGCGTGCCCCCCACTAGGGGTGGATAGAGGAGTTTGTCCAGCTTGGGCTTGCAGCAATTGCCTAGCCAAATCGTCTGTTCGCTCCTTGGAGACCACTAACTCCCTCCTTAGGGCATTTGTTTCCTGACGTGCGGCGTGTACTTCCGCCCTCAACTCCCCGAGTAAATGGGCCAATTGGTCTGTGTCTGAGGTTTCCATTGCGCCTGGGCGGGAATTATGTGGTAAGGCTTCTCGTTCTGTAACGCTCACCTGGTTCCCTCGGAGGCGCAGGCCTTGATCTGGTGGGGATACCGTCTTCAGTGTTAGGCGCAGGGTTCGTTTTGCTCCCGGACAGGGCCCCCTTCTCACCGAAAGTTTAAGCTGAAGAGTGAGGTGTCTGCAAGGGTAAACCAAGGTATTAGTGATTGGAAGGTTGGGAAAGTTCCTAGCCCCTCTCGCCCTTTCTTTCCCTGTGGAACTGGGTTGATAATTGCGCTTACCCTAGATAGGTAAATGCCGGGCTCTCCATCCTGCGTCTTGTGCAGGGGCGCTGGGTCCAGTTGCTTCACTGGATGCGAGCTCTGCCTCTTGATAGCAGAGGGTTAGCTGAGAGCGAAGACGCCGTTATTGCACAAGCGTGCCTTGTAAGTATTTAAGTTCCTTTTAGATTGTTCTCTTCTCTTTCAAAAGTCTTAAGTCTTTAAAGTCTATGTCTTTTCCTTTTCAGATGCTGTGGCGGTGAAGATTATCCTTCTAATGGCACGTAAGTAGAAAGACTGCTCTAGCGCTGTAGAATGCATCGTAATGTCTCTTTTGTCTTTGCAGGTGCCGAGGTGCAGCGCAAACAGATTGGAAGCGAACGTAACACAGGTAAGCAGTCTTGTAACTAAGCGTTACTAACCGATGTATCTTATCTTGCAGGTGCCGGAATGCAGCGCGAGCTGAGTTGGAACGGGCGTAACACAGGTAAGCAGACTTTGTAGTTAAATATTACTGACCAATGTTCTTTCTCTTTGCAGATGTCGGATGCCGGAAGAGAAAGGCTGAAAAAGGCGCCTTGGATGCTGCCGTTGGATTAGGTAAGTAGATGCGCTGCCTTTGCTTTAGCCTAACCTGTGCCTTTGTTTTGCAGGAGCTGCTGAAGACTGAAGAAGACTGAAGGTTGGATCCCAGCAGGTGATTTCGTGTTCACAGGATCTGGAGCTGGAGGTTTCCTGGAGCTGACACGGTGAGCGTCCTGCTGCAGATGCAGAATAACGCGAAGCACGTGAAACCAATCGGGTGTGGTTTAAATAGCCTTCTGTAGTGCTTAGGCGTCTTCTTTCAAGGCCTCACCCAGGTAAGAAAAAGAGTTCCAGATTTCTAGAAGAGTTCCTGTGTTCTGCTTCCAGGGAGTGGCTCCTGCTCCACCCAGACAGAAAAAGTAGTCCCAGGCAGAGAAGGAATGAGGAGACCAGCTAGCTGGTAAGTAAGCAGCATGGTCTGCTACAGGTAGGTCCACCAAGCACTCTTATCTAATATGAGCCCGGCGCTTCCTGTGCCGGGACCAGTCACCTTCATGAGCCTGGCGCCACTGGCGCCAGGACAAGGTCCAAAAGGTCCCAATAGGGACTGGCTGGTTCGTGGGATCAGAGTTATGGGCCTGCTTCCAAGGTCGTGGGGCAAGTCCTGACCCCTTGGAAGCAGGGATCATGACATCTACACCCTCCACGGCCTCTGCAGGCAGCCCACACCACAGGGTACTACCCTGCACCCCTGCTCATGTCCCACAGGCAACCCATCCAAAATGGCCATGCCCACCAGCCAACCCACATGTCACCTTGCACTACTGATCAACACATGTCTCCCACCACCCCCACACCCCAGCAGTGCAGGGGCAGCCTCCACCAGGCCCCCACCCATGTCTACCACCACCCCCACCCCCCAGGGGCAGCCTCCACCAGGCCCCCACTCATGTCTCCCACCACCCCCACCCCCCAGCCACCAGGAGCAGCCTCCACCAGGCCCCCACTCATGTCTCCCCCCACCCCCACCCCCACCCAGTGCAGGGGCAGCCTTCACCAGGCCCCCACTCATGTCCCCATGCACCCACACCCCCCAGCAGTGCAGGGTCAGCCTCCACCAGGCCCCCACTCATGTCTCCCACCACCCCCACTCCCCAGCCACCAGGGGCAGCCTCCACCAGGCCCCCACTTATGTCCCCATGCACCCCTACCCCCCAGAAGTGCAGGGGCAGCCTCCACCAGGCCCCCACTCATGTCTCCCACCACCGCCACCCCCCCAGCAGTGCAGGGGCAGCCTCCACCAGGCCCCCACCCATGTCTACCAGCACCCCCACCCCCCAGCCACCAGGGGCAGCCTCCACCAGGCCCCCACTCATGTCTCCCACCACCCCCACACCCCAGCCACCAGGGGCAGCCTCCACCAGGCCCCCACTCATGTCTCCCACCACCCCCAACCCCCAGCCACCTGGGGCAGCCTCCACCAGGCCCCCACCCATGTCTACCACCACCCCCACCCCCCAGCCACCAGGGGCAGCCTCCACCAGGCCCCAATCATGTCTCCCTGCACCCCCACCCCCCAGCCACCAGGGGCAGCCTCCACCAGGCCCCCACTCATGTCCAACTCATGTCTCCCACCACCCTCACCCCCCAGCCACCAGGGGCAGCCTCCACCAGGCCCCCACTCATGTCCAACTCATGTCTCCCACCACCCTCACCCCCCAGCCACCAGGGGCAGCCTCCACCAGGCCCCCACTCATGTCTCCCACCACCCCCGCCCCCCAGCCACCAGGGGCAGCCTCCACCAGGCCCCCACACATGTCTCCCACCACCCCACCCCCTAGCAGTGCAGGGGCAGCCTCCACCAGGCCCCCACCCATGTCCACCACCCCCACCCCCCAGCAGTGCAGGGGCAGCCTCCACCAGGCCCCCACTCATGTCCCCTATTACCCCCACCGCCCAGCAGTGCAGGGGCAGCCTCCACCAGGCCCCCACTCATGTCCCCTATTACCCCCAGCCCCCAGCAGTGCAGGGGCAGCCTCCACCAGACCCCCACTCATGTCTACCACCACCCCCACCCCCCAGCCGTGCGATTTGCCTGGGTACGTATACTTCGGGGTGCGCGGGAAGTTCCACACGCGATTGTCCTGGGTACGTGTACCTCGGGTGCGCGGGAAGTTCCACACACGATTAGCCTGGGTACATGTACTTCGGGGTGCGCGGGAAGTCCCACACACGATTTGCCTGGGTACATGTACTTCGGGGTGTGCGGGAAGTCCCACACGCGATTGGCCTGGGTACATGTACTTTGGGGTGCGCGGGAAGTCCCACACGCGATTGGCCTGGGTACGTGTACTTCGGGGTGCGCGTGAACTTCCACACGCGATTTGCCTGGGTACGTGTACTTCGGGGTGCGTGGGAAGTCCCACACGCCAGGTGCGCGTGATCTTCCACACGCGATTGGGCCTGTGAGAGTGGGGTACATGTATTCCAGGGGTGGGCGGGAAGATTCACACGTTCGCCTACGACGTGCCAAAAAATAAATGGTCCAATCCTGAGACACGTACGCCAGCATGAAGCAGGCGTACGTCGACCCGTGCAGCATAAAAGTGCGCGCAAAAAACAAACAAGCTCATACGCCAGGATGAATATACCATTCCTAGCAGCAGTGGCCGTGGGTTACCAAAGGAGGAGGAGGAGGATAGTGAGGGCCCGAATTTTCACTCCCAGAACCAGCCTTTTTGGGATGCCTGATGACCAGGTGTATGGGAGGTACAGGTTTCCCCCACACATAATACTGGACCTGGTCAGTGAGTGGGAGGATGACCTCACATCACCCACCCTGTGCTCCCAAGCACTCAGCCCCCTGGAGAAGGTCCTCAATGTACTTCACTTCTTGGCCACAGGATCATTTCAGCGGACAAGTGCCATAGTGGGTGGGGTGTCACAGGCCACGCAGTCACGCTGCCTACACCAGGTCTTGAACATCATCACTGCACGCCCATCAGTCCGTAGGCACATATACCTGCCCAGGACACCTGCAGAAAGGCAGGCTGCCACCCTCGATGTCTACGGTGTGGCACAATTCCCAAAAGTGCTAGGTGCCTTTGACTGCACCCATGTGGCACTACGTCCCCCTAGGGCATCTGAGCACATCTATAGGAACCGCAAGCACTGGCATTCCATCAACGTGCAGGTAGTATGTAATGCTAAGGGAATCATCACCTCAGTATATGCCAACTATCCAGGGTCCACCCACGACAGCTTCATTTACCGAATATCTACCCTAAGCCGGGACCTAGAAGCTGGGCGGCATGGCGATACATGGCTGCTTGGTGAGTATGAATGCCACTGCACATGCATGCATGTCAGATGCAGAGTTATGTCACTACCCCACTAATGATACCCATCACCTCCTCACCAGGGGACAGTGCCTACCCTCTGAGCACCCACATGATGACGCCAATTCGGAACCCCATCACGCCTCCAGAGGTAAGATACAACACAGCCCATATTGCAACCCGGGGCATAGTGGAGCGCACATTCGGAGTGCTCAAGTCACGCTTTCACTCCCTTGACCGTTCTGGCAGGCAGCTGTTATATGCGCCCCCAGTAGTGTGCAGGATCATAGTGGCAGCATGTGTCCTGTACAATGTTGCAAAACGCTGGGGCCTGGCCGTGGATATGGTGGTGCCCCCACACCCCCAACCACATGCACGTCCGCTGCGCATGGGAGGGGAGAGGGCACGGGGTGAGGCAGCCCGTACGCAGCTGGTGGCTAATTACTCCACATAGAAATCACACCCCAGTGGAGTGCACACAGGCCTGGCACATACCATCTGATAAGCAATGATGACTCGACCTGACAATTAAGACGAACAAAGGGACTGTCAACTGCCAGAACCATAGCCTGAGATTGTTCATGTGGAAGTGTCACAATGTGTGCATCCCTAATTACACAAACACCACCAATGCAGTGTCATGAAAAGACACTTCCATGCTGCAGAAATGAATACCCACTTGCAAAATACTACATGAAAACAGTGCCATGTCACCCACCCCCTCCCCGGCACGGGCACACAACACACCATGGCATGTCATGCAATGTGAGAGGAAATAAATTAATCCCCACAACATGCCCCAAGTGTCACCAGCTACAGTGTCCCTAATGGAAACATGTCCACACATGAAATGCTCACAGTAATGCAGGACCTACAACCCACATTACCAAATACTTACCAAGAATACCAATCACCTACACAACCTCCAACCTACCTTAAACATGACATTACAGACTTAAAAATTAGCTAGCCTCACCACCTGATAATGACAGCCCTCCGAACACTTCCAAGTATACAGTGTTAGCGTCACGCAAGAGTGTAGGTGCACTGCTTACAACATGGACTCCAGTTCCAAAGTGGACCGCATTGTGAAGACATGAGGAATGGACCTGCAAATATGGAGGATGAGATGGATGCAGAGGCACATATCAATACACCACACAGTGTACAATACAATAACAATATGCACTATGAATGTATACACAGTATTGACTACAGACTGCCCACGCAGCTCATGGGAGTCCAATGTCACCATGTACGTCAATGTCACTTGGGCACACCCTTTGCAAGCCCATGGAAACGGGAAGCAGGAGGGGTGTGTGTGACAAAAACCCAAGCATCTGAACCAAATCCATGACAAGCCTGCATGTGCCCAGCCACAATGCAGTGTATGCCCACGGGAGCCACACAAGGCAACACACTGTCCCAAAATAAATAAATAAATAAAAAATAAAAAAAACAAAAATGGCCATTAATGGGCCCGGGGGGGTTGGGGAGGCCACCCAGGAGGTCCGAGGACAGGGTGCACACCAAAACCCACATGTGTGGATCTTGCGAAAAAAAAACACCTCCATGGGCTCATGGCCTACACGGCTACCCTATTGTGGGAGTATCACTGCTGTCACTATCCTCACCCTCTGCAGCTGCATCAGGAGGTGGTGGCACTATGGGAGGCAGCCCACGCAAAGCCCTAGTCTGTTCCTCCATGGCTGCAAGCATGCGGGTGTGGTAGGTCTCGTTCTGGAGGATAAGTGTGCGGAGGTCCCCATGCAACAACTCACGGGATGCCCGGACCTCCGCCCTAGTTGCCTGCATCTCAGCTGAGAGCGTACGGGTGAGACGCTCCAGCTGCTGTTCTGTCCTTCGGTTTGTTGAAGCCTCAAGCTCAACAAGAGTCGTCCTGAGGTGAAGGAGTTCCAGCCTCAAGGCTTCCCTGTGGCCCTGGGACTCTATGGAGATGGCTTCCTGCAGAGTCGCCAGTGCCGCCCGCCTGTCCCTGTCGGACGCCAACATGTCCTCCCTGTGTGACTGGCAGATGGAGTCGGTTGCCTGCTGTAGTCGCTCCATCAGCCTTTCGGGGGGGACAATGGAAGTGGCCACCCTATCCATGGTCTGAGCCATCATCTCTGATGATGCTGCCTGTTGGGTTGCCATACCGTAAATGGATTGCTCCCATGCGGTATTGCCAGGTGGCGTACAGCCACCACGTCAGCGGGCACCACACCTGTCTGGAGCAAGGCGAACTGCGCCTTGCTGTGCCGTCTCTGCCTGAGGCTGCAGGACTGCATTCCCCTTCTGATCTGCTGGCCCAGGAACAGGATCAGATGTCGCGGAATGTGACCCTGCATCCGTAACCACCAAAGGCGTACCTGCCAACACTGACATCCCCATTGAGGGTTCTAACCCTGGTGCAAGTGGGTCGGACAGAACAGAATCCCTCCCAGGAACACTCACCTGCGACGGCACGTAGGTCTCATCATCCGAATCAACACCTGAGTACAGCTCGGGGGAGGTGCAGCCAGAGACACCCCTTGAGAGCACGACCTGCAGCAGTTGTGGGTTCTCACCCACCATCACACCACGTCCCTCACTGGTGGTCGGTCGGCCCTCAGACCCCTCCTGGGTCTGCACCATCTCCACAACCCCAGCAGTATCAAGTGCGTCTTCCCCTGCAAAGACATAAAAGAAAACAAATGGAAACAGGCATTAGCACTATGGCACACAATTAGGGCTGAGAGGCTACAGAAACAGTACTTGATTGACACATGTCCCACATGACTAAAACACCCCCATGCATGCACCTTCACTGCGTGTGATGGGGAGGCAGATGGCACACATTGATGACACCAAGATGGAAGATGAACACATTTGCTGCATGCCGCCTAGCAGTGGCATCACACATTGGCCAGTGATTGGCAGGTCAAATACACATGCCATCACACAGATGGCATGTACCCTAGCCATGAAGTGAAGAGGGAGAGGAGGTCACCAATTGTTCATTCAGTCCAGTTTGTTCATATAATTGATTATTTTCATTGTAATGGTTCAAATGTTTAACCTGCAGCTGCCAGTCAAAAATGGTCCTATAGCACAGGGACATGTCCAAACTAATCATGTCCACGAAACTGGGCCAGTCCACTGTAACATAGCCATGTCAGACATGTGACAATAGGACTGAGAAATCCAGAGTAAAAGTGGTGGTATGCAAACAATCTGCCTGAATAAACCGAGGTAAATAAGCAACATTGTTGTGGCAAGATGACACTCCAAGGGCAACTGGTGTGGTGTTGGGCTGGATGTCTAATGTTGGCCGAAGGGATGCTGCTATACCCAAATGCTGTTGCCAAGAATGTATAGGAAGAGGCACATGGGTGAGCCGAACCACTCAGGCACACACACCCTCCCCTGGCACCCAAACAGAAGCCCTCCCACACACACCATGCACATGGATGACACACACATGCATGTGCACTCACCGGACAATGGGCCTCATTACACGGACGGCAGTAAGGGTTAACGGTCACCGTTAATGGCAACGGTGACTGTTAACCCTTACCGCCGTACTACGAGGTCCCTTTGCGGGTTGGAGGATTTAACGCCTGCTTCTTGCAGGCGTTAAAATCCAACCCGCTAAGGGACCTCGGAGCTAATTACGGCACCGAAAAATTGCGGTGGCGTAATTAGCGCCTTCCCCATTTCCATAGAGCCCTATGGGGCAGAAATGGGAATGGGGAAGGGCAATGGCGGAAAGGGGATTTACCGCCCCTCCAACCTTGGAATGGGGCGGTAAATCCCCTTTCTGCCAAGGCGGTGCTGGTATTTTACCGGCATGAGCCATGGCGCTAAAAGCGCCATGGCTCACCGCCTTCCGTGTAATGAGGCCCACTGCCTCGTAATCTGCCACTTCTCCCACGCCTTGGATCTGTTCCTCCGTGACGTAGGTCCCAGCAACCTGCTCATGTGGAGTAAGTTCTATGTCGTCTGCTGGAGACCCACCTCCAGTCACTAGAGTTGCGGCATGACTTGAGGCCAGCGTATTCTTTGCCCTGCGCTTCAGGTCATTCCAGCGCTTGTAGCATTCATTAGCTGTGCGCCTCACGATTCCAAGGGCACTTATGATGTCCGCAATGGTCTGCCAGAGTGCCTGACGTTGTGCAGGTGTGGTCTTGGATCCTGCAACAATCACCATTTCGCGGTCATGTGCGGACACATACTCTAGTAAGTGCATTCAGTTCGGCCTCATTGAAGCTGGGCTTCCTTGACGGGCCGGACTGTGTAGCCGTGTCTGGGGCATCAGCCTCTACTGGACAAGCACTCTTCCTCTTCCGCTTGGAAGGTGGTGGGGATCCGGAGTGTCCTGCGCCGCTCTGGACACTAGGGGCAGGAGCGTGGGATTGCACACTCAGCATGGGAGTTGGTGCAGGCATTATCTCGAGTGTGATGGTGTCAGGGGGAATGTCAGCATGATGGACTTAGACCGACACTGTCCTGGATGGGTGTGTGAGAGGTGGGGTGGTCGGAGCCGCAGCTGCCCCTGCAGCCTCCCCAGCCTGCCTACGCAGGGCAACAGATGACCTAGCTGCCCCTGAACCACGTGGCTTGATGACACCAACGTTCACCGGCGCACGTGGCCTAGACCTGCTGACCTGGAAGTCAGCCATGGAGCCACCCTGTGCCAGGTCTGGTTCCACAGTGGGCTGGTCCAACAAGGGCTGAGCATGGATGGTGTCAGCCACGGTAACCTCAACCGGGGGGCATGGGTGTCCCTGACTGCTCCTCCACACATGGGGGGGCTAGGGGCACCCTGCAAGTCATGGCCACTTCCCCTACCGGATCCACCACGGCCACCACTTGGGGCTCGGCCACCTTTGCCACCCTTACGGCTTGTTCGCCTCCCAGCCATGGCACTGATGTTATTGTGCGTATGGGAGTCGATGTGAACTATTGTCCTGGGCAATTGGGGGTCAAAGGGGTTGGGTACCAGATGGTAATCGTACCCTAGTGCTCTAGCAAGGCTGTATGTCACCCCTGGGGAAAGATGACGGGTCATGCAACGCACAGGCCCCCCATAAAAGCAAAGTAAGGTGCACGCAACCCCTCCTAGACCACGTGCGTGGAAAAATAAACCTGCACTACGCTGTGGCACCCAGGAACACAAGAATGAACGTATGCGTGTCACACGCAGCCTAGAATGACCTCTGAAGGGGTATGCGACACACGGGGCAAGCACAGATGTTAAATACGTGCGCGACTCACCGTCCGCCAGGAACAAAAGCGTGAAAAATATGCGTGTGTGCGCGTTGGCAACACCCCCGCCAAAAGAAGGATTGTACGCTGTCTGAGGAGACAGGACAACAGTAGTGGGGAACGCTGTTTGAGGAAACAGGCCCAGGAAAAAGAGGAAAAGAGAAAAAGCTGTCAGAGGTAACAGGGAGTACGAACTGGAAACGCTGTGAAGTAAATCGCGTGTGAACCGACAAGAAGTACAGATTTCACCCACTCGCTCTCCACGAAAAGCACGTACAAGGAAATGGCGTTCTACACGTACCTTTTATACACACGTCACAGACGCGCATACGCGATGAGGCCATTTCCACCAATTACGCGCTTTGACACTCGGACGTGTATCTCTTCATTTTTACACGCGCCATTCTCTACGGCCATGCACGTGATGTCACAGCTGCGCATGGTGGCCTTTGGGCCAATGAAATCGCATATGCGAGCACACGTGGTAAAACTGCACGTCCGAGTGTCATCGCGTGTAATCGGAGGCAAGTGAGCGTACATGCGATTGGCCTGGGTATGTGTATTTCTGGGGTGCGCAGGAAGTTCCACACACAATTGGTGGAAATCCACGTGTGCTCTGTCATCACGTGTAATGAGGGAAACACCCGCGCACCTCACGTCACAGACGCGCTCACGCGCTAAGGGCCTTTGGTCCAATGAAATCACATATGCGTGCTGACGTGCATACGCGCTAAGGGCCTTTCCTCGATTTACACGCAGACGTGCAGGATTTTCACGTGCCAAATCACTTCGTATCAAGCTGGCCACGCGTAAGCACACGGAAGATCACGCTCTGCCCAAAAGGCCGAATTACTGCCCCCCAGAACCCTGAGCAGCCTCCCACGAGCCATCTGCTGCTTCCTGCCTGCCTGCCTGCTGCCACCATGCCCTGCCATTTGGTGCCTGCACATCAGCCATCTGCAGGGGTCCATTTGCTGTGTCCACCGCTGCTGGAACAGAAGACTCCCGACTGGGATACCATCGCTCCACAGCCCAGCCCCAGGACCCAGTTGCCCACCCACTCCTGCCTCTGGGGTTGCCATGTCGGGCACTGCAACATCTAGCACCACTGGCAACCCCCGGCCAGAGAGGCAGAGGGGCACCAGCTTTACTGCCACCGAAGTTGGTGTTCTGGTGGAGCAAGTCCTGGGGCAGTATGATGCCCTCTTCAGAAGTAAGCGCGCCAACAAGAAAGGACGGACTCGGATCTGGACGGACATCGTGACTGCCATCAACGCGGAGGGGGTGGCAGTCCGTGACTACCAACATGTCAAGAAGCGCTGGGATGACTGCAGGTCCAGGACCCTCTTGAAGGTCCGGCGCCTCGTGGAGGGGGGCCGGGGCCGCATGAGTACCATCCAGATGAGGGTCCTGGAACGCGTAGGCCCAGCGTTCCACGCCCAGATCCTTGAGAGGCAGACCCATCTGGAGTTGAGCGGTAAGTGGCCAAGCATTGCTGTGTGAGACAGGGCATGTTGCAGTGTGCTGGTTGTCTGATACTTGCCTGTATGTGTGACATAGGCCATGTATGCATGTGTGTGTGCAGGGACGTCATGCATGTGAGACCAGTAATGTGTGAACCACACGGTTGGTGCATGTGTTCAAATGCAACATGGGTTTCCCTATGCGGAATGGCCACATGAAAGCATGCCAGTCTCTGTTCCTGGACATGGGTGAGGGATGGGTGTTGATGCCATGTACATGTATGCTGGCCATGTCTGTGTGTCTGACCTGCGTGTCTGTGACTTGTGAATGCCAGGGATGCATGAGGGATGGATGAAACTAGGGTGAAGTGTGTGCATGTGATAGGCATGGCACATGATACATGTGAGTTCCAAAACAACAGTGTATGTTTCAAGAATCACTTGGACATGTATGCTAATGTCCATAGCATGCACCATGCCTGTTACCGCATGTGTTTTACCTGCACTGAGCCATGTGTTGTGGAGGGACATGATGGAAGTGATCTTTGACAGTGCCACTCATCCGCTATTGCTTCCTGTCTAGGGGACCATTGTACAGTACCCTGATGCTTGTGTTCTATGTCTCCCTCTACACAGCGCCACATGAAGAAGAGGGCGCAGATGGCTCTGTGGAGCAAAGCGGCGGGGATGCCCCCACGGCTGCAGCGGAAGGGGTGGGTGAGCCCCCACAAGGGGCTTGCTACGGCGGAAGACGGGGTGGAGCCATCCAGGTTGGTGGTTTCCACAGAGGAGGAGGAGGCCGCTACTGAGGCGCACATGGGGCCTGGTGGGGGCATCCCTGCTGGTGCAAGTGTTGCAGTCCTGGGGCAGGGGCAGGAGGCAGCACAGGTCGCCGTGGAGGGGCCTGTGCATGTCACTGTCCCTGACACTGTAACTGCACCACCATGCACCAGCAGGGATGCCCCATCCCAGGCCCGTCCGCAGGTAGGGGGGATGTCCATGTCAACTGACTCCCCTCCACCTGTGGACGAGGGGACCCCTGGCCGTATGGAGAAGGTCCTGATTGGTGTTGCATTGCGCACAGGTGCAATTCGTGATGAGGTGCGTGCTTCCCGGGAGGAGCATGCACGTCATCACGGAGAGCACCGTGCCGACGTTGCCCAGTTGGGAACAGCCATGGTCGGGGGTTTCCTCCTCTGTGGAGACTATGCACCAGTCGTTCTCCATGCCGTCTTCCGGCCCAGATGCCACCAGGGCCTCCTGTGGACCTGCCCCGACCAATGCAGCCGGCTCGGTGGGGATCCCATCCCTGCCACAGTCGGGAGTCGGAGGTCCATCAGGGGTGGACACACCAGCAACTGGACCCCAGCAGATGGAGGATGTGACGGCATCATCGGGCAGGGCACGTGCACGACGGCGTCTGTGGATACCATCAGCCTGGATGCCGTTGTGCTGGCACAGGCAGTTGCGTCGGAGGCAGTGGCAGGCTCGACGTGGGAGGCATCATGGCTCGGGGCCATCAACATCAGCGGTGCAGGCATCGGCTAGAGGGCAGGAGAACCCTGAAATGGGAGTGGCTTCCGTGTGGGAGCGGTTGGGCCAGCAGATAGGTGCGGAGCGGCAGCGGGCAGAGGAGGAACGGCTCACAATGGTCAGGGCGGAGAACTCCATGCGGAGGGCGCTGAGGCGGGTTGAGTGCCTCGAGGGTCTTCGCAGGGAGTTGGAGCTGGACACTGCTTTATCCCTGCAAGACCTCGGGGCCAGGGAACATGCCCGCCTCCAAGCCATTGAACAGGAGTTCGATGATGCCCTGGCCCATGACAACATCCAGTGAGCCGGTGGACTTGCCCGCTGCCCATGTAAATAGTTATGTAGTTAGTGTTAGGTTTCCTTTGTTTTTGCATTTTCTTTGGACCTTTTGGACAATGGGCCACATTTTTGTATATAGTTATTTTTATTAGGTAGTGTTGTTAGATAGGTTTCATTTCTTTTGTTGGGATCATGGACCCTGGCTTGTTCACCTGTACATAGTTCACTGTTGGATTTTCTTTTCTTTTTACAATTTACCCATGGAGCAATGGCTTTCAATTATAATTTCCCATTGGATTTTCTTTTCTGGACTGTGACTTTGGACACCATTCCTTTGGATTCTGATTTTTGGTTTTGCATTTTTTCATGGACATGCTTCTTTTTGCTTTTTTTACATTCCCATTTCTGTTAGTTTATTTTTGATTCAATTCATGTTTTCTTTAATACATATTTTTTGATCAAACTTCAATGTGTAGTATCATCTCATTGGTTTCATGCATATCATGATATGGGTTTTGAGATTCACTGACACCCATTGGGTGTATGTGAGGGACACGTGTTCGTTTCCAAACTTGCAATTGCTGTTCTATCATGTTATTGCCATTTCTGAGTGGGTGGATGCAATACTCGGGTGGGTGTTTGGCATTTGGAGGCTGACCATAGGGACCGGGGATCTAGATTGTGATGACATGTTGGCTGGGGAACATGAGTTGGACATGAGTGGGGGCCTGCTGGCAGGTGCCCCACAGTGCTGGGGGGTGGGGGTGCAGGGGAACATGAGTTGGACATGAGCGGGGGCCTGCTGGCAGGTGCCCCACAGTGCTGGGGGGTGGGGGTGCAGGGGAACATGAGTTGGACATGAGTGGGGGCCTGCTGGCAGGTGCCCCACAGTGCTGGGGGGTGGGGGTGCAGGGGAACATGAGTTGGACATGAGTGGGGGCCTGCTGGCAGGTGCCCCACAGTGCTGGGGGGTAGGGGGTGGTGGGAGACATGAGTAGGGGCCTGGTGGAGGCTGCCCCTGGTGGCTGGGGTGTGGGGGTGGGGGGAGACATGACTGGGGGCCTGGTGAAGGCTGCCCCTGGTGGCTGGGGGTGTTGGGAGACATGAGTGGGGGCCTGGTGGAGGCTGCCCCTGCACTGCAGGGGGTGGGGGTAATAGGGGACATGTGTGGGGGCCTGGTAGAGGCTGCCCCTGGTGGCTGGGGGTTGGGGGTGTTGGGAGACAGGAGTGGGAGCCTGGTGGAGGGTGCCCCTGACTGCTGGGGGTAGGGGGTGCAGGGAGACAGGAGTGGGGGCCTGGTGGAGGGTGCCCCTGACTGCTGGGGGGTGGGGGTGGTGGGAGACATGAGTGGGGGCCTGATGGAGGCTGCCCCTGCACTGCTGGGGGGTGGGGGTAATAGGGGACATGAGTGGGGGCCTGGTGGAGGCTGCCCCTGGTGGCTGGGGGTGCAGGGAGACAGGAGTGGGGGCCTGGTGGAGGCTGCCCGTGCACTGCTGGGGGGTGGGGGTAATAGGGGACATGAGTGGGGGCCTGGTGGAGGCTGCCCCTGGTGGCTGGGGGTGGGGGTGGTGGGAGACATGAGTGGGGGCCTGGTGGAGGCTGCCCCTGGTGGCTGGTGGCTGGGGGGTGGGGGTGCTGGGAGACAGGAGTGGGAGCATGGTGGAGGGTGCCCCTGATTGCTGGGGGGTATGGGGTGCAGGGAGACAGGAGTGGGGGCCTGGTGGAGGGTGCCCCTGACTGCTGGGGGGTGGGGGTGGTGGGAGACATGAGTGGGGGCATGGTGGAGGCTGCCCCTGCACTGCTGGGGGGTGGGGGTAATAGGGGACATGAGTGGGGGCCTGGTGGAGGCTGCCCCTGGTGGCTGGGGGGTGGGGGTGCAGGGAGACAGGAGTGGGGGCCTGGTGGAGGCTGCCCGTGCACTGCTGGGGGGTGGGGGTGGTGAGAGACATGAATGGGGAACTGGTGGAGGCTGCCCCTGCACTGCTGGGGGGTGGGGGTAATAGGGGACATGAGTGGGGGCCTGGTGGAGGCTGCCCCTGGTGGCTGGGGGTGGGGGTGGTGGGAGACATGAGTGGGGGCCTGGTGGAGGCTGCCCCTGGTGGCTGGGGGGTGGGGGTGGTGGGAGACATGATGGGGGCCTGGTGGAGGCTGCCCCTGCACTGCAGGGGGTGGGGGTAATAGGGGACATGAGTGGGGGCCTGGTAGAGGCTGCCCCTGGTGGCTGGGGGGTGGGGGTGCTGGGAGACAGGAGTGGGAGCCTGGTGGAGGGTGCCCCTGACTGCTGGGGGTAGGGGGTGCAGGGAGACAGGAGTGGGGGCCTGGTGGAGGGTGCCCCTGACTGCTGGGGGGTGGGGGTGGTGCGAGCCATGAGTGGGGGCCTGATGGAGGCTGCCCCTGCACTGCTGGGGGGGTGGGGGTAGTAGGGGACATGAGTGGGGGCCTGGTGGAGGCTGCCCCTGGTGGCTGGGGGGTGGGGGTGCAGGGAGACAGGAGTGGGGGCCTGGTGGAGGCTGCCCGTGCACTGCTGGGGGGTGGGGGTAATAGGGGACATGAGTGGGGGCCTGGTGGAGGCTGCCCCTGGTGGCTGGGGGTGGGGGTGGTGGGAGACATGAGTGGGGGGCCTGGTGGAGGCTGCCCCTGGTGGCTGGGGGGTGGGGGTGCTGGGAGACAGGAGTGGGAGCATGGTGGAGGGTGCCCCTGACTGCTGGGGGGTAGGGGGTGCAGGGAGACAGGAGTGGGGGCCTGGTGGAGGGTTCCCCTGACTGCTGGGGGGTGGGGGTGGTGGGAGACATGAGTGGGGGCCTGGTGGAGGCTGCCCCTGCACTGCTGGGGGGTTGGGGTATAGGGGACATGAGTGGGGGCCTGGTGGAGGCTGCCCCTGGTGGCTGGGGGGTGGGGGTGCAGGGAGACAGGAGTGGGGGCCTGGTGGAGGCTGCCCGTGCACTGCTGGGGGGGGGGTGGTGAGAGACATGAATGGGGGCCTGGTGGAGGCTGCCCCTGCACTGCTGGGGGGTGGGGGTGATAGGGGACATGAGTGGGGGCCTGGTGGAGGCTGCCCCTGGTGGCTGGGGGTGGGGGTGGTGGGAGACATGAGTGGGGGCCTGGTGGAGGCTGCCCCTGGTGGCTGGGGGGTGGGGGTGCTGGGAGACAGGAGTGGGAGCATGGTGGAGGGTGCCCCTGACTCCTGGGGGGTAGGGGGTGCAGGGAGACAGGAGTGGGGGCCTGGTGGAGGGTGCCCCTGACTGCTGGGGGGTGGGGGTGGTGGGAGACATGAGTGGGGGCCTGGTGGAGGCTGTCCCTGCAGTGCTGGGGGGTGGGGGTAATAGGGGACATGAGTGGGGGCCTGGTGGAGGCTGCCCCTGGTGGCTGGGGGGTGGGGTGGTGGGAGACATGAGTGGGGGCCTGGTGGAGGCTGCCCCTGGTGGCTGGGGGGTGGGGGTGCTGGGAGACAGGAGTGGGAGCCTGGTGGAGGGTGCCCCTGACTGCTGGGGGTAGGGGTGCAGGGAGACATGAGTGGGGGCCTGATGGAGGCTGCCCCTGCACTGCTGGGGGGTGGGGGTAATAGGGGACATGAGTGGGGGCCTGGAGGAGGCTGCCCCTGGTGGCTGGGGGGTGGGGGTGGTGGGAGACATGAGTGGGGGCCTGGTGGAGGCTGCCCCTGGTGGCTGGGGACGGGGGTGGTGGGAGACATGAGTGGGGGCCTGGTGGAGGCTGCCCCTGGTGGATGGGGGGTGGGGGTGGTGGGAGACATGAGTGGGGGCCTGGTGGAGGCTGCCCCTTGTGGCTGGGGGTGAGGGTGGTGGGAGACATGAGTTGGACATGAGTGGGGGCCTGGTGGAGGCTGCCCCTGCACTGCTGGGGGGTGGGGGTGCAGGGAGACATGAGTGGGGGCCTGGTGGAGGCTGCCCCTGCACTGCTGGGGGGTGGGGGTGATGGGAGACATGAGTTGGACATGAGTGGGGGCCTGGTGGAGGCTGTCCCTGGTGGCTGGGGGGTGGGGGTGGTGGTAGACATGAGTGGGGGCCTGGTGCTGGCTGCCCCTGCACTGCTGGGGGGTGTCGGGTAATAGGGGACATGAGTGGGGGCCTGATGGAGGCTGCCCCTGGTGGCTGGGGGTGCTGGGAGACAGGAGTGGGAGCCTGGTGGAGGGTGCCCCAGCACTGCTGGGGGGTGGGGGTGGTGGTAGACATGGGTGGGGGCCTGGTGGAGGCTGGCCCTGGTGGCTGGGGGGTGGGGGTGCTGGGAGACAGGAGTGGGAGCCTGGTGGAGAGTGCCCCTGACTGCTGGGGTGTGGGGGTAATAGGGGACATGAGTGGGGGCCTGGTGGAGGCTGCCCCTGGTGGCTGGGGGTGGGGGTGGTGGTAGACTTGAGTGGGGGCCTGGTGGAGGCTGCCCCTGGTGGCTGGGGGGGGGGTGGTGGGAGACATGAGTGGGGGCCTGGTGGAGGCTGCCCCTGGTGGCTGGGGGGTGAGGGTGGTGGGAGACATGAGTTGGACATGAGTCGGGGCCTGGTGGAGGCTGCCCCTGCACTGCTGGGGGGTGGGGGTACAGGGAGACAGGTGTGGGGGCCTGGTGGAGGCTGCCCCTGCACTGCTGGTGGGTGGGGGTGATGGGAGACATGAGTGGGAGCCTGGTGGAGGGTGCCCCTGCACTGCTGGGGGGTGGGGGTGGTGGAAAACATGAGTGGGAGCCTGGTGGAGGGTGCCCCTGCACTGCTGGGGGGTGGGGGTGGTGGGAGACATGAGTGGGGGCCTGGTGGAGGCTGCCCCTGGTGGCTGGGGGGTGGGGGTGGTGGTAGATATGAGTGGTGGCCTGGTGGAGGCTGCCCCTGCACTGCTGGGGGGTGGGGGTAATAGGGGACATGAGTGGGGGTCTGGTGGAGGCTGCCCCTGGTGGCTGGGGGGTGGGGGTGCTGGGAGACAGGAGTGGGAGCCTGGTGGAGGGTGCCCCTGCACTGCTGGGGGGTGGGGGTGGTGGAAAACATGAGTGGGAGCCTGGTGGAGGGTGCCCCTGCACTGCTGGGGGGTGGGGGTGGTGGGAAACATGAGTGGGGGCCTGGTGGAGGCTGCCCCTGGTGGGTGGGGGGTGGGGGTGGTGGGAGACATGAGTGGGGGCCTGGTGGAGGCTGCCCCTGGTGGCTTGGGGGTGAGGGTGATGGGAGACAGGAGTGGGAGCCTGGTGGAGGGTGCCCCTGCACTGCTGGGGGTTGGGGGTGGTGGGAGACATGAGTGGGGGCCTGGTGGAGGCTGCCCCTGGTGGCTGGGGGCTGGGGGGTGGGGGTGGTGGGAGACATGAGTGGTGGCCTGGTGGAGGCTGCCCCTGGTGGCTGGGGGGTGAGGGTGGTGGGAGACATGAGTTGGACATGAGTCGGGGCCTGGTGGAGGCTGCCCCTGCACTGCTTGGGGGTGCAGGGAGACAGGAGTGGGGGCCTGGTGGAGGCTGCCCCTGCACTGCTGGGGGGTGGGGGTGATGGGAGACATGAGTTGGACATGAGTGGGGGCCTGGTGGAGGCTGCCCCTGGTGGCTGGGGGGTGGGGGTGGTGGTAGATATGAGTGGCGGCCTGGTGGAGGCTGCCCCTGCACTGCTGGGGGGTGGGGGTAATAGGGGACATGAGTGGGGGTCTGGTGGAGGCTGCCCCTGGTGACTGGGGGGTGGGGGTGCTGGGAGTCAGGAGTGGGAGCCTGGTGGAGGGTGCCCCTGCACTGCTGGGGGGTGGGGTGGTGGGAAACATGAGTGGGGGCCTGGTGGAGGCTGCCCCTGGTGGCTGGGGGGTGGGGGTGGTGGGAGACATGAGTGGGGGCCTGGTGGAGGCTGCCCCTGGTGGCTTGGGGGTGAGGGTGGTGGGAGACAGGAGTGGGAGCCTGGTGGAGGGTGCCCCTGCACTGCTGGGGTTTGGGGGTGGTGGGAGACATGAGTGGGGGCCTGGTGGAGGCTGCCCCTGGTGGCTGGGGGGGTGGGGGGAGACATGAGTTGGACATGAGTGGGGGCCTGGTGGAGGGTGCCCCTGACTGCTGGGGGGTGGGGGGTGCAGGGAGACAGGAGTGGGGGCCTGGTGGAGGCTGCCCCTAGTGGCTGGGGGGTGGGGGTGCTGGGAGACATGCATTGTTGATCAGTAGTGCAAGGTGACATGTGTATTGGCTGGGGGGCATGCCCATGGTGGATGGGCTGCCTGCGGGACATGAGCAGGGGTGCAGGGTAGTCCCCCGTGGTGTGGACTGCCTGCAGGGGCCGTGGAGGTTGTAGAGCGACCACCTGGGAGGACCCACACGGCCAATTCACGTGTAGTACTCCCCAGAACCCCTGAAATACACGTACCCTGCTGAAATCGCATGTGGGACTTCCCGCGCACCCCTGAAATACACGTACCCTGCTGAAATCGCGTGTGGAACTTCCCGCGTACCCCTGGAATACACGTACCCTGCTCGCACGGGGCCAATCGTGTGTGGAACTTCCCGCGCACCCCTGAAATACACGTACCCTGCTCGCACGGGGCCAATCGCGTGTGGAACTTCCTGCGCACCCCTGAAATACACGTACCCTGCTGAAATCGCGTGTGGAACTTCCCGCGCACCCCTGAAATACATGTACCCTGCTGAAATCGCGTCTGGAACTTCCCGTGCACCCCTGAAATACACGTACCCTGCTGAAATCGTGTGTGGAACTTCCCGCGCACCCCTGAAATATACGTACCCTGCTGAAATCGCGTGTGGAACTTCCCGCGCACCACTGAAATACACGTACCCTGCTGAAATCGCGTGTGGAACTTCCCGCGCACCCCTGGAATACACGTACCTTACTTGCACGGGGCCAATCGCGTGTGGAACTTCTCACGCACCCCTGGAATACACGTACCCTGATGGAATCGCGTGTGGAACTTCCCGCGCACCCCTGAAATACACGTACCCTGCTGAAATCTCGTGTGGAACTTCCCGCGCACCCCTGAAATACACGTACCCTGCTGAAATCGCATGTGGAACTTCCCGCGCACCCCTGAAATACACGTACCATGCTGAAATCGCGTGTGATACTTCCCGCGCACCCCTGAAATACACATACCCTGCTGGAATCGCGTGTGATACTTCCCGCGCACCCCTGAAATACACATACCCTGCTGATTTTGCATGTGGAACTTCCCGCGAACCACTGAAATACACGTTCCCCGCTTGGCGTTTGCTCTTTGCCAGCCCTGTGAACTGGTCCAGGGTTAGCGCAGCCCTTTGCGATTATTTGGGGATTTTGAAGGCTTTTCCTTGCGCGAGGGCGTTCTTGGGGGCGTAACTGGCGCTGCTGCAGGGTCGCTGCGCCATGCTGCGCCACGGCTGGTTTTGGATGCGAAAATCCATGAATACGCTGTGCACGGAAATCGATTTTAGCACACGCGGCTGGCGCAGACATTCGCACGGGCACGCTGTGCGCCAGTCGCGTGCGCCACTTTTGTGCGAATTTCTATGAATTACCCTGTTAGTCTTGACTGCCTGCCAATCTACCATAGATTGGTCTGGTTTATCCAGAAGGTTCCCCTGTTCCACTATACTAGGGTGGCCTCCTAAACCTCTGTCCACCAGGTCTGAGTTTAGAAATCCATCTTAAAAAGGGCAATCCGGTCTCTCCACTGGTCTGTCCACTTGGAGACCCCTGGCATCCAGGAACCTTTGTAGCGGCCTCATCTGTAGCCTGCAGAACGGAATTAGGGGAATGCAGGACATCTTCCCTAAAAGCAATTTGATGTTGCAGACCGCTGCGGCCTTCGCCACCGTCAGCTGACATACCTTGCCCAGTATGGACGCCACTCTCTCTTCCGAGGAGAACGCCAGGGATGCCATTGTGTTGAGGTGAGCACCCAGAAACAGTGCGTCTTGTGATGGCACCACACAGGATTTTGGATAGTCAATGGAAAACCCCATAACGGTTAGGAGGTGAATGACCTCCCTGGTGTGCTGCACTGCCAGATTCTGAGTAGGGGATCCGACGAGCCAGTCGTCTAGGTATGGGTAGACATTAATGCCGCTGAGGCCTTCGAAGCGCAGGTGGGCTGCAACCGGCGCTAGGCACTTTGTGAACACTCTTGCTGCTGATTCTAGGCCGAAGGGAAGCGCCTTGAATTGGTAATGACGTCCCAAGACCACAAAGCGTAGATACTTCCTGTGCTTTGGATGTATGGGAATGTGAAAATAGGCATCCTCCAGGTCTGAAGGGGCCCCTGAAGGACCCTTGCATATGGAAACAAGGCACAATCACCACACACGAACTGACACGCCAGACACAAGGTTGTAGTCCCAAAAGCTATGGTTTATTGCAAAGCAAATAGTCTCTGTTGGCCAACTGGGTCCCACGCCCCTCGACGTGCATTTCCAGACCCCGGGGGACGCAAGAGAGTGAGTATAGTACAACAGTTATATATATATACAAAGCAGGCTTCTTACAATCAGCAGTGACACATTCAATACCGCCCATAATGTATTTCCTTTGAATTGGGTACGATGATTGACAATTGTGACGAGTATGACACCTTCAGATATTTATTTAGCAACAGTTGCAATTTCATGAGCCTGCAGACACAATTCTTTGTTATAAGAACACACTGCTTCTGTTCTCTGCAAGCAAGCTGCATGCAGGGGAGAGACACATTGCAGGCCTCGCTATCTCCTAGTTTCTATTCGTGTACTGGGGGTCAACTTGCTCTCCAGGGCTCTACAGGACTCAGGAAAGGGGGGCCGCAAAGAATAGCATAATTCAAGCCATTTAATGTTCGCTTCTAACATTTCTACTGTATTAACAAGACTAGCTGGCACCTGTGTACTGATTAAAATGCCTCGCTGCTTACTTCCAAGGACTTGTAAGGGAGGAGACCGGGCATTTCTGTATGGGTTGCTGCGTTATGTTTCAACAAGTCTCTCGCGGCCTTGCGTTATGCATGAACAATAATGTACTAGTGGAGCAGAATACGTTTTCAGCAAAGCAGTTTTAACAGAAAGCAAAAGGCAAACGCTAGAAAACAAAATGGCGATTTCAGTCACCTCTAAATGGCTGCACTTTAGTCAAGTTTATGGCTATATATTTCTAATACTAAACACATGAGGCGGTTGGTCTTCGGCCAACAAAGTACATTGCCTCACGATTGAGGGGTGTCTACTTTTTCTGGACTGACAAACCCTCCTTTTGGCCGTATGCCAAACGCTTCATCCGTACATTGCATCCTCTTCCGACCAAGTATCTGATTCTGAATCTTGCACACTACTGGTCTCCTCCTCATTGTCATCAATATTGATTGACATGAATTCTTTTACTGTCTTTAATTCATCATTACCTTGAGTACTTGATTTAGTAGTGCTCTTTTTTTCTACCATCTGTACACACTCCTCGCTTATTTCAGTACATATTATGGGTAAGCAGTGTATGCAACAACAACATGTCATGAATATTCCTAGCACTGCTACTAGGAGCGCAAATAATTTCCATCCCCATGAGCATAATTCCTCCCAGAACCAGGAGCTTCTGTTTAATTCCCAACTCCCTTCAGGGGGGGGGGGGGGGGTGAAGGTCAGAGCTTAAAACGTGCAACTTTCTTATCGCTTCGAAAATCGTAATGGAGGAGTCGCTTACAAATACGCAACATGCTGATCCCACGATTTTGCGAACTCCCCCACGATCAACCAGGATTATATCAAGAGCCATTCTATTTTGGAGTGTCATCAATCTAATTCCTTTTTCCTCTAATGTCATATTGTATAATATATCTGTTGTTCCATTTATTGTTTTCTCTAGTATTCTGGACAGTTGTCTTATATTATAGGAGTTTATTGCTCGGCCCCAAAATGGTTGAATGAATGAATGATTTTGCTATGTCCTCTGCGATCAAATCTCCTTCCTCATTTCGCCGTGGTCTTGACCTAGCCAATTTTGCTATGTCTGCTGTTCTTGAAAGGAATACCCCCGGGAACAAAAATCCCAAGTAACAAGTACCTCCCCTGTTTCTAGGTAACCAGGGATACGCTTTTTCTCCGCATATAAAATAAACAGGATTACCTACATAAACTGGCTCTACCTCCTTATCAAGGAATGCTATATTCATACATCTAGTGAATGTCCCCACCGAATAGGAACCCTTTTTTCTCAGGCAAAAGGGGACAGAGCGTGGACTGTAATTTACTGTATAGGAGGGGGGCACTGTATCTTTATTTCCTTCTGGGTTCATATGAAACGTGATTACAGATGATTTATAAGGCACAAATGATCTGTATTGTGGCATCACTACTGGTGTGATCAGTTGTGTTTTGTGAAATATAGAACAACCTACAGGTTTCATAATAATTTCTTCGAATTAATTCTTTTTTGTTCTATCTAATTGACCAGTTTCACTTTCGTTCCATTTCCCATAATATAATGCACGCAAGGAGGCGTAACCTGCAGTACTCAATGGCAACGGCTGCACATACCAACCAATTCCCTTACCACCATGCTGCGGCAAGTGGGCACATACCGAACAATTATTCTTTCTCAATATTGAGTGAGTCATGTTCATTATTAGCAGTAATGTGTTATTCCCATAACCTTCTCTGTGTCTTTCTTCCATTGGGGACAGAGTGTAAGTAATTACATGAACCAGGCTTTCACTGGTGGAAATGTTTCCAACAGGCAAGAGTACTTCTAAGGGGTGTATTTCTTCCAAGTACCATAATAACAATACGGTCATTATTGGGTCTAATATACTCATTACGCACATCACTATCGTTAAGATCAGCATACAATTTTTTTGACAACGTTTTTTCTGTAAACTTCCAGTCTCTATAGCTAACTCATTATCAGCAGTGGTGCAGGAAGGGGCAAAAGCTGGTTCTGGCATTTTTGTCTCGCTTTTCATCTTCTCCACCAATGTTCGTCGTGAATGTCTCTTCTCGCTGCACTCATTCGAATGTCAATAAGTTCAGTAAATGTCAACAGTTTGTTCTGCCAGTTCTTAGCAGCCTGGATTTGCTATACGTTGGGCAAGATTTCTCTGCATCTGCATATTGCTCAAAGTACTCCAGAGCAGTTATCAATTGCCTTCGTACCATGTGAGCCCCTCTTGTCCATAAGGGGTGATCTGCACATGGATTTTTTAGCACTGAGGAGCCTCGCTCTTGGGCTGTCCGATTTGCACAACCCTCACACAGCTCTCTTCTAGGGCTCCGGTTCCTACTTCATCCGCAATAGGAAACAGAGGCAACAAAGCAAGAAATTAAGATTTGATCACTCCTTCTTCCGGTTCTGCAAATTATACCGCCTTGCTCCTGGTATCATGTGATCAATGATTAGTGCGGGTGCACTTCCAGACTCAAGCTCGGAGTCAGCCTGTGGCGCAATGACAGATGATGGTGGGCGCCAAAGTGATGATGCAGATTTCGTTTCAGGCTGCGGCGCAATGACAGATAATGGTGGGCGCCAAAGTGTTACACGTTTTATGTCAGCCAGCAATGATGCAGGTTCTGCTGGACAACGTTGGGGCACTCTTTGTCCTTCCTCCTTTATAGCAATCTTTTCAGGCTTCGTTCCAGGCTTTATTTCAGGATCAGACAGATTTTGTGGCAAAGAACTGGCAACAGTTTCTTTCGTTTCTGGGACCGTTGTCTTTCTGGTCGTCCCGATCAGGCAGTTTTTCGGACGGTGATGGGACCTTTTTAGCGTGCGTTGCATGTATGCACGCTTTCCATCCGTCCACACGGATGGCGGTCTGCGTTGTTAAAAGTATCTGGTCGGGTCCACGCCATCTGGGTGCAAGTGATGTTTTTCTCTCAAAATTCTTGATCAGAACCCATTCTCTGGGTTCCAGTGCATGCCCCAGACCAGTGTATCTGATTGGTAATGCCTCCTGCACCTGCTGATGAATCAAACGCAATTTTTGAATTAACAGATTACATTAAATGCTCCCAGGATATTCATGCTCCCTCAGCCGCTTTGGCTGCGGTGCACACCAAACATTCGCTGGCCTCCCCATCACTATCTCATATGGGGAGAGCCCAGTTCTTGCCTGCACAGATGTGCGCATGCACAGTAACGCTAGCGGTAATGCATCTACCCAGCTCAACTTGTTTCCTGCACATATTTTGCTTATTTTGGCCTTTAAAATGCCATTGTGGCGTTCAATAAGACCGGCACTCATAGGATGTCTAGAAGAATAGAATCTCTTGTCAATCTGGAGACCTGCGCAAATCTGTAATATCACTGCGCCCACAAAATGTGGGCCATTATCTGACCATATGACACGGGGCAGACCAAATCGGGAGAAGTACTCTTTTAACATTACTTTTGCAGTGCTCATCGCGGTGCAGTCTTTTAATGGATATGCTCCCACCCACTTACTGAATGCACATATAACCACTAGGACATACTTCAAGTTTTGGCATCCCTCTATCTCTATGAAATCAAAATGGATTACCTCAAATGGCATAGAGGGAGGGCCGAAACTGCCTGTTGGAGTCACCGTTCCCTTACCCACCTTGTGTTGTAGGCAGGTGATACAATTCTGGACCAGCCTCACAGCATTTTTCTTTATGTGTGTGTTCTCCCATACTGTAGCTAGATGCTGAACTATCTTTTTGGCACAAATGTGTGTAGGGCTGTGGGCCATCGTGACCATTGCAGTTACATAGGAGTTGGGCAGCATCCAATTTTTACTCTTCTTGTCTACCCAGCAACCTTCCAGATCTAATTCTGCAGAGCCCTCAGCCCACCCTTGTATTTCGTCAGCAGTGGCTTCTGCCTGCATCTCTTTGACAGTAGCAATTCCATTCTCTATCATGCAGGGCACTTCCTCAGATTGTTCTGTCAACATTTTGGTATTCGAATCAGTGGCAGTTTGCTTCGCAATCCTGTCTGCAAATGCGTTTCCCTCTCCCACTTTACATGTTACTTTTTTATGCGCTTCGCATTTCACTATTGCTAGGTGCTTTGGACACGTAAGTGCAGACAGTAACCGTACAATCAATGGGCCATGTTGAATTCTGGCCCCATGTGATGTCATGAAACCCCTTTCAGCCCAATGTTGGCCAAAGTTATGAACCACGCCAAAGGCGTATTGGCTGTCAGTATATACGTTTACACTCAGATTTTCAGAAATCTCACAGGCTCTAGTCAACGCTATTATCTCCGTGGCTTGTGCAGAGTGGTAGGGGATTATTTTGTTTTCTACAATACTCTTCAACGTAGTGATAGCAGAGGCAGCAGTTGATGTGCCATCAGGTAATTTAAAACAGGAGCCGTCACAAAACAGTACCTCCATCTGGCTCTTTTTCTGGGGTATCTGTTAAATCAATTCTTCCTTTCGTTTCTTCCTCAGTAACCATTAAACAATCATGAGGAGGTGATTCATTCTCACCTGGTTCTTCTGTGGGCACTGGCGTTAATTCTGCAGGATTCAAAGCGCTACACCTCATAATTTGGATGCGTGGCACAAAGAGGACAATTTCGTATCTAGTCAATCTAGCAGAGGTGAGGTGTTGCGTCTGTGTTCTATTTAATAGAACGTCTATGGCATGCGGCACCATCAAAATTAAGGTGTGCCCCAATACCATTCCTTCGGTTTGTTTCACTGACGCAGCAGCCGCTGCAACAGCTCGCAAACAACATGGTAGTGCGCGCTACAGGGTCCAGCGTGGAAGAAAAATAGCCACATGGCCTATTTCTTCCACCTTGTTCCTGTGTCAAAACAGCCAACGTGCAGCCCTCACTTTCATGTACAAACAATCTGAAATGTTCTCATAATTTGGTGTGCCCAAAACTGGAGCAGAACATAATGCAGTTTTGAGCAGATCAAATGCTCTCTGACATTCTTCATTCCACTGCAAAGGCATCACAGCATCCTTTTTCGCCAATGCCACCATTGGCTTCACAATCAATGCAAAGTTTACAATCCACTGCCGCCAATAGGAATCCATGCGTATTATAGCTCTGACTCCTTTCTGTGTTTTTGGAATAGGCATACCAGAAATACTCTCTATTCTCTCTGGCATCAGTCTTCTCCCCTCTCTCGAAAGTAGGTAGCCCAAATAAGTCACCTCCTTTCGACAATATTTGAATTTCTTTAAGCTTGCTTTATGGCCAAGCGCTGCTAAGTGCGTTAACAGTAAAACAGTGCTCTTTTTACAAATCTCCTCTGTATCAGCAGTGATCAATAGGTCATCTATATACTGTAACAATACACAACCTGCTGGTAATTCTAGCATATCTACCTATTCTTTCAATGCTCTACTGTAAATACTCTGACACTCTGTGTAGCCCTGTGGAATGCGCATGAATGTAAATGATCGTCCTCCTAATGTGAAGGAAAACAGATACCTACTTTCCTTGTGTACTGGAATACTGAAGAAGGCATTTTAAGTCAATAACACTAAAGTATTCTGCCGAGGCAGGAATCATTGTCAAAATTGTGTTGGCGTCTGGAACCAATAGGAATTGAGGATCTACTACCTTGTTTAGTGTGCGCAGATCAATTATGAAATGATATGGTACCTCATTACCTCCTTTCTTATACACCGGGAGGACTGTTACATATACTGCCTGTAATCTCTTCAATCACCCCCAATTTTACCAAATCAGAAACAATACTTTTCAATCCTTTCTCTCCTTCTGCTGAAATGATGTACTGTGAAATACGCAGTAACGTTACTCCTTCTTTCAGAGCAATTTTTACTGGCTCTATTTTCAAGCATCCCACATCATTGTCATTCATCGCCCATATACAAGTTGGCACTTCACTCAATTCTCCTGGCAAAGGTTTGGACAGAAATTCAGACACTGGTGCATTCTGTGGCGAAATTGTCAAGAACACTCCATCTGGAGTGCAATGGATAACTGTACTCCGTTTTTTCAATAGATTTAACCCCAAAAGGTTTTCCCCACAATTTTCTGTTAAGAGAAATGGACAATATTCAGTGAATGGACCTAATGTTACTGGTACTGCTTGGACACTGGATTGATTACTGGGGTACCTGCGAACCCTGCTGAAATATTCCTTTGCCCCGACAGTGGTATTTCTGGAACCAAGTGATGGTCTATCGAGCATTTTTGTGCCCCCGTATCTACGAGAAAGCTATGCTCTCTATTCCCGACTTTCATTTCTACGTAGGGTCTTTTTGATTCACATGAATAGGCACTGGTTTCGACCCCTGTCTTGGGCTGTCCTATTGAGGAAATAACACATCATCCGATGGGTAATCGCTACTATTACTATAGTATGTATTTGATTGGGTATCAAAAATGTTCCCGCCCCATCCTCTATTTCCATTTTGCGTGTTCTGTTGGCTCTGATTCTGGGTAAAAGCAGTCTGATTCTGAGCTTGGTTCTGATTCTGGGTACCATTTCCTTGGCTATTTTGGTGCTGCTGCATGTGGCTTCTATTCTGCCCATTTGTTCCTGGGTGCCCCCTATGCTGTGCTGTCTTCTTTGGCCACACCCATTTCTATTTTGTAAATGTGGACATTGTGCTCCCCAGTGACCTTCCTCTCTGCAGTACGCACACTGATTTAGTCCCAGAGGCCCTCCATGCATGTTCAAATTACTCCTGCCTTGTGCGTTTCCTCTCCCTCTATTGTGTCCCGCCACTTGCTGAAGTAGCACCTCAACCATTGTTCGTAGTGCTTCTCTTTTCATTGGCAAGGGGTATTTATCAAATATCTCATGTATTTCCATAGTGGGAATACTAGGATCTGAAATCCATTTTAACGCCTCTCGTATACATACTTTTAGTTTATCCCCCGTTTGTCCTTGGCGACGATAGAAATCGGGGCTTTACATATGGTCTCACCACCTCCCTCCTTTCTCTCCTAATATCTTTACTCCTCTTCCCCGGTGTGGCAAACATTTCAGCATATTCATCATCAAGTTCATTCTTTAATTCAAACAGTCTGTCTCCATGCTCCCTTATTTCTTCATCTCTCTCTCCACAACGTGCTAATGCATTCAAATCCAACAACTGTTGCGGCGGTAGCCTTCCAATTAACTGTTTCCATCTCGCCGTTAAATATTCCCCCATGCATTCCAACAATACCTGTCTTTCATTGCTCCTCCTGAAATCATACATCGAAGCCTGCTTTGTCGTTTCATCATTCCCGTTTATATAGATCTCTGCCTGTTCTTGCAACTTTCGTTTTCTCTCCTTGCTGATTGCACTACGGGTCACTCTCGTGCATCCACTTTGTCTGGTGCCCTCTCTCGTTTCAATGAATTCAAGTTCAATTATTGGGGGGGCAGATGGGACAGAAACAATCTCTTGGGAGGGAGGTGCAGATGGGACAACAGGAACGGGAAGCAACTGTTGCAGCGCTGGCTGGCTAATGGGAGGCACTTGTATGATTTCTGGCTGTGCTGGGGTCTGAACAAAAGGGAGGGGCTGAGCAGCTGGAGGGGGCTAATCAAGTCACTGGCGCGGTCTTTTTAGTCTCTCCCCTTGGGCCTCGCTTCGTATCAGTCAATAATTGATATTTTATTTATCAATTCATCTGATGAATGCAACTCTTGTTGTGGGTATATTTTATCTATACTCAACTGACCACGTCTATTTGATTTTCTCAAACTATCATTCAACTCCTCCTCCTCTTTTCCTTTCACTCTTTCTGCTTTCGACTTATGCCTGCGCACGCTCTTCTCTCTACTTCTCCAACGAAGCATAGCTTCCCTTCTCCAGTCCCTAAGGATATCAAATGCTGCAGGACGTGTTTTCTTTTTCATCAACACCTTCTCCAAGTAATCTATCCTCATAATATCAAAACTCCCGTGATTCGGCCACTGCAGATCTTCCTCTTTTCTGGTTTGCCTATGCCAATTCTCACAAAACATTATCGCCCCTACACCATACTTCACATACATCTCATACGCCGGCGACCTCTCGGGTGGCGCGACCTGGCCAGTTTTCAAAGATTCTCTACCGCAGCGGAAAAATACTGCTAAAGTGTACAATACCCCAGGCATTTTTTAACCTTACCCCCGGCTAATCAACCTTACACTGGGTGTTTGATTTTGCAAAATCAACTCTCAACCAATATCAGGGTTACTTTGAATCGGGGCACGACTCACCTGATCAGTCAAATCGTCTTTCAAAACACGATTCGTCCGTATACTGACACAACCAATGACGTCGTGTCTGGATATCTTGGCTCACTCTGCCTCGTTTCGGACCCCCGCCCCCTTGTTCTCTGGCCAGGCACGTCGATCAGGGATCAGTTGTGTGCAGATCTGCAAAGGAGTCTCTCATCACTTTCCCAGATGCACCCCGAACACCTCTTGATCCCGGCTTGATCGTCCCATCCTCGCCATTCACTCCGCCTTCCTTATTTTACAACGTTCACGATGGAACAAGTTGGGGAGGGTCCCTGTTCGGGTGCCATCTTGAAGGGGCCCTTGAGGGACCCTCGCGTATGGAAACAAGGCACAATCACCACACACGAACTGATACACCAGACACGAGGTTGTATTCCCAAAAGGTAGGGTTTATTGCAAAGCAAATAGTCTCAGTTGGCCAACTGGGTCCCACGCCCCGCGACGTGTGTTTCCAGACCCCGGGGGGGCACAAGAGAATGAGTATCGTACAACAGTTACATATATACAAAGCAGGCTTCTTACAATCAGTGGTGACACACTCAATACTGCCCATAATGTATTTCCTTTGAATTGGGTACAATGATTGACAATTGTGACGAGTATGACACCTTCATTTATTTATTTAGCAACAGTTTGCAATTTCATGAGCCTGCAGACACAATTCTTTGTTATAAGAACACACTGCTTCTGTTCTCTGCAAGCATGCTGCGTGCAGGGGAGAGACACATTCCAGGCCTCGCTATCTCCCAGTTTCTATTCGTGTACTGAGAGTCATCTTGCTCTCCAGGGCTCTACAGGGCTCAGGAAAGGGGGGCCGCAAAGAAGAGCATAATTCAAGCCATTTATGTTCGCTTCTAACATTTCTACTGTATTAACGAGACTAGCTGGCACCTGTGTACTGATTAAAATGCCTCGTTGCTTACTTCCAAGGACTTGTGAGGGAGGAGACCGGGTATTTCTGTCTGGGTTGCTGCGTTATGTTTCAACAAGTCTCTCGCGGCCTTGCGTTATGCATGAACAATAATGTACTAGTGGAGCAGAATAAGTTTTCGGCAAAGCAGTTTTAACAGAAAGCAAAAGGCAAACGTTGGAAAACAAAATGGCGATTTCAGTCACCTCAAAATGGCCGCACTTTAGTCAAGCTTATGGCTATATATTTCTAATACTAAACACATGAGGCGGTTGGTCTTCGGCCAACAAAGTACATTGCCTCATGATTGAGGGGTGTCTACTTTTTCAGGATTGACAGGTCTAGTGTCGCCATCAAGTCCCCTCTTTTCAGCTGGTCAAGTACCTTTTGTAATGTGACCATCCTGAAATTCAGTGACTTTAGGTACTCGAGGCGCCGCAGGTTGAGGATTGGATGCCATCCTCCCGACTTCTTGCAGGCTAGAGTATATTCCGGCACATCAGCAGTGTTGGGGAACGGGTTTTATCGCCCCTTTATTTAACATTGCCTGCACCTCCTGCAGCAGCTGTTCGATGTGCTGCTCCTTCTTTGCCACTTGAGGAATGTGTGGACATCTCTGTTGGAATTCCAGGGTGTGCCCATGGCACTGTATAGCACCCACTCGTCAGTAGTGATGTTTTCCGACTCCTTGACGAATTGTGTTAAACGTCCCCCCACCGGGGTGCACAAGTGTACGTCCGGGTTCTGTGCCTGGTGAGGCTTGCTTGGGTGTTTGCGCCTTAGTTTACGGAAGACGCCAGCATTGCGCTCCTCGGCCAAAAGCCTGCGACTGGCCTCTGTATGACTTCTGCGATGAAGAGCGGGAGGGCTGGTGGTAGGAAGTTGTTGGGTAGGCCTTAGATGGTCTGAACCTTCCTCTGGAAGAATGAAAGGAGGATGTTGACCGTTGCTGTAGGGTCCCTAGGGACCTAGCCATTTCTGTATCTGTCTTTATTGCCTGCAATGTATTGTCCACCGCCTTGCCGAACAGGCTCTCCCCGTCGAAGGAAAGATTGATGACCTTCAACTTCTCCGGCCTGAAGTTTGTGGCTTTGAGCCATCCTTGTCTTCTCTGAGCCACTCCATTACCCATGTACCAGAAGCCCAAGTCTGTCATGTCTAGGGCCACTGTGAGGGTGTGAATGGACGCTACCTCCCCTTCTTGAAATGGAGCTAGGGCCTCAGTCTTCTCATCATTGTGGAGAAAATCAAGGATTGGGCCCAGTTTATACCATAGTTCTCTATTGTAACGGGCCAGTATTGCCAGGGCGTTTGCAGCTTTATATGTGGATGGGCTGAATATATAATGATCTTGCCCATGGCATCAAGCTTCTTGCCCTCTTGGTCTGGGGGAACCAGAGTCTTAATGGACGGGTTTGCCGACCTCTTGCTTGCTGCAGCTGAGACCACAGAGTCTAGGGACAGCTGGGATATTAGACACTTGGGTGCCAACTCTGTACTTCTTCTCCAGCCTATCCTGTCTAGGTGGAGCCGGGTTCGGGGCCTTCATAAGGGCTAAGCCCTCCTCCCACACGTCATCCAGGAGTGGAATTGATGTTACCATCTTTCTGGATGAGGCTCTTCTCTCATACAAGAATCCCTCCTTCTCCTCGGGTAACAAATTAAAAAGGTGGATACCCTTGCTAACATGTAGTGGAAGGAACCCACTCTGCCTGGAGGGGACGCCCTCAGGGTGTTGTCTGTGTTTAGCGGTGTGTCATCGGCTGTTATGACGTCATCAAATTCCTCTGTATCCTCGGCTGTATACTCCGCCGCCGTGTCCGTCAGGCGCGGGTCTTCCACTATGGGTGGTGTTGCCTGTCTAGGCACAGGTGGGTGTGTGAGGAACATGCCTTTGTCTTGGCGGGCTGTCCTCCGGAGTGGGCTCCACTGGAGCCAGCTGTGGAGGAATGCACTGTTGTATTTCTGCCACAAGAGTGTTTAGGGTAGTTAAGATGTCCAGGGAAAAATCTCTAAAGCCTGATGGTGTGTCACTCGACGGGCCAGTACCCTTCAATGATTCCACTGTACGAAAACACTCCCTCATGGGTTGAACCCTGGGGTCCTCCTCCTCTGGGTCTGATACACAGCCATCCTGCAATTCTTCTTCACAACTGTAAATCACCCTGGCTGGGTCCTCCCTTCTCTTATCCTGCTCCCATTGTCGAGGAAGATACGAGATGGGGGACTTTATTGACTGCGTAGTCGAGGTTACGGGACGTGTAGTATTTTGTTGGAGCGGCAGTCGTTGGTCGAGGAGGAGGAATGAAGGATCTCAGACTATTTCATTGTCACAGATGCTGTCAACAAAGGCGCAGATGTTGTGATATTCGTCTGTGTAGTCATCAAAGTAGCCGTCACCGGGGCCATCGACGACGGAGTGGTCGTCGACAGGCCAGCCATTGATGGGGGTCTCACCATTGACATAGTGCTAACTGGAGGTCTCGCTGTTGAGGACTCTTGTCTGTGGATCGCCAATGGTCTTGCCGATGACGAGGGTTTAGAAGAAGACCTTGCCACTTCACTGCAAGGTTCTCTGCTTGTCTTATGCTTGGAAGAAACGTCATGCTTCGATGAAGACAATGATTTTCCAGATGAAACTCCACTCACAGGCAAGCTTGCAGTCGACAGCGAAGGTGAGAGTGAGCGGGCAAACTTCGAACTGGGACACGCAGCAGCGGCAACCCTTGTCAGATGCGCAGTGTGGGTCTTTGACTTTATACAGGTCTCCTGTGAGGGAGCCTCCTCTACGGATATCAACCTTTTACCAGAGGGAGGATGTCTGGATCTCGAAGAAGCCTGCAAACTCCCAGGAGCCGTGCCCTTCTCCTTCAGCCAAGCCACCAATCTGCGGTAACAGTCCCTCTTCGTTGTGCCAGGGAACCCCCCACAGATTTCGCAGCCATCCTCATTGTGATCGGGGTGTAGACAATAAAGGCACCTTGAGTGCTTGTCTTCCACATACACGTTGCGCAAGCCACACCTGGCGCAGAGCTGAAACAGGCTCCTCCTACCCTCTTCCGACATGGCGAGGTGGGAAGTAGGCCTCGACTAGGCCTTGAAACTTGACACGATGATCCGACGGTGTAGCGGTCGATTCTTCACCGGCATTGCCGGACTGGATATCAGATAGCAAACCATAAAGTTT
The DNA here is from genome assembly GCF_040938575.1 of Ambystoma mexicanum. NCBI lineage: Eukaryota > Metazoa > Chordata > Amphibia > Caudata > Ambystomatidae > Ambystoma > Ambystoma mexicanum. Next base: position 418,506,312 of record NC_090925.1, read on the forward strand.
TGCTCTTAGAATAGCCATGGAGGACTCTCAGCACGGAAGTGTGTGGTAAAAATCTGAAGATGGCTGCCAGACGAGGGGTTTAGGGAGACGATCAAAGTCTGCCACTGAGTGATTGATTTCTGTGATAATTGCTGTTAGTGCGTGGCTCTGAGCCATTAGCCTTTGCGATAGTCTGCAATCGTGGGCGTGGCAGAGAACTTCTGGAATTAATTGCACCATGGGAGTGGCAGGGTGTGGTTGGCTATATAAGCCCCACCCAAGCCGTAAGGCGTGCTTCGTGTTACTCTGCAGTTAGCAGCGTAACGCTCTCCGAGGAACTTCTACCAGCAACCTTCCACAGACCTGCAAAAAAAAGCCAGAGACCATCTGGCCTCGCATACTCACCTGCTCTGACTTACCTGTACCTCCAGCAGCATTGTGGTTGCTCTTCGAGAACTCCATCTTTCATCGGTCACCGGCACCTGCACAAGCAAAAGAAGGAGAACAAGGTTAATCACTGCCGCGCATCACTCACCGCTTCCATCGCCGTCAATCGGATTCATCCATCACGCCAGCTCACAGGTACCTAGAAAAGAGACAGAAAGAAGGGAGTAGTTTCTTACCTGTAACTCATTTCTCCAGCGTTGGCATCTTCCATGGATTCACATGCTGCGAATATTCCCCGTCGTCAGGCTGGGAACCTCGGTCATTTTAACGTAGCGTTTCCTATGGAAAACTTTGACACTTCAGTGTCTTATCAACATCCTTTTTGGGTGCTTTAGTCCCCACCAATAGGACGTAGGGTATAAATAGCCCCGCCCACGCGGATTCCCTTCAGATTTTAACCTCCAAACTAGAGGAACCCGAACCAGGTTTGCCTGCAGGGGTGGCCGGGGGGCGCATGTGAATCCATGAAAGATACCAACGCTGGAGAAATGGAGTTACAGGTAAGAAACTACTCTCTTCTCCAGCATTGAATCTTTCATGGATTCACATGCTGTGAATAGATTACATAGCAGTAGCAATCATGCATGGTGGAGTGTAAAGGCAAACCAATATAGAAACAGAATCACATACATGAGACAACGAAACCCATCCAGTGATCAAGTTCAAAACAAAAACCCTGAAGCTGCGGGGCTTACCTTATTGAAACAGGCGTTGCAGGACCGCCCGTTCCACCTGCACATCCTCAGCATGCTGCTGCTCCAAACAATAATGCCGGGTAAAGGTATGCAGCACCGCCAACGAGGCCGCCTGGCAAATGTACACCAGCGGAATCCCTGACCATAATGCCACTGACGAAGCCTTAGACCTCGTAGAGTGTGCCCTCGCAGACCTTCCCAAAGGCTTTCCAGCTTTAGTGTGGCAGAACGAAATAGCAGAGGACACCCAACGAGAAAGTCCTTGTTTGGAGATTGCCCATCCTTTAACGGACAGCCCATATGCCACAAACAACTGTTTAGATTGTCTGAAATCTTGAGTACGATTCAAATAAAACTTTAACGCCCTCTTCACATCCAGCGAATGCAAAGCCCGTTCTGCAGGTGTGGAGGCTGAAGCAAAAAACAAGGGCAACACAATAGAGGAGAGTTTGTGAAATGTTGTTGACACTTTTGGGATAAAGTGCGGATTGGTAGCCAACACAACCTTGTCCTTCAAGAACCTCAAGTATGGAGGGTCCACAACCAATGCTTGCAACTCTAATATCCTTCTGGCCGAAGTAACGCCCACAAGAAAAGCCACTATGCAAATCTGCAAAGGAGTCGTCGACATCGGTTCAAACGGCGGTCTCATCAGACCCGAAAGAACCACATTAAAGCTCCACACCGGCAAAAACTTCTTGACTGGAGGAAAAGTACGAAACAACCCCTTCAAGAAATGCTTGATTAGACGATCACTAAACAGGGGCGCTGCATGTCGCCTACGAGTAAATCTAGAAATCGGTGCCAAGTGTACCTTTATGAAGGATAGCGCCAGGCCCCTTTTCGCCAATTGCAACAGGTAGGGAAGAACTTGCTCCGGTGAAATGTTCAAAGGGTCCACTCCCGGCTGGCCCTTACACCACACACAAAACCTTTTCCATTTACACGCATAGGAGACATTCGTGGACGGTGCTCTTGCCGCCTCCAGAATTCGCCGACAGTTCCTGGAAAGCCTTAGCAGGCCAAACTCGGAGTAGTCAGGAGCCAAGCCGTCAGGCTGATAGATCCCAGATTGTGGTGCCATACCGCGCCCTTGTCCTGAGACAGAAGGTCCGGCGTTACTTCCAACCGAATTAGCTCCGCCACGGACAGATGAAGGAAATCCGAGAACCACGACTGCCTGGCCTAGAACAGAGCCACCAGAATCACATGGCATGGGTATCTCGGAATCCACTGGAGGGTCTGTCAAATAAGCGGAAATGGTGGAAATGCATAAACGAACCACCCTGTCCATGGGAACTTGAACGCATCCCCCAGAGACTCGGGGTGAGCCCACCTGCTGGCAAACTCCCTGCACTGTTTGTTCTCCCTCTTTGCAGAGAGATCCAACGGAGAATGGCCCCATTTCTGGAAGATCATAGACACCTGTTGCTCCTTCAGCTGCCATTCGTGGAGCTGGCCTACATCCCTGCTGAGCGCATCTGCCTGCACATTCAACACTCCCGGCAGATGAAACGCCACAATGCCAATGTTGTGCAACAGAGCCCAATGCCAAAGTTCCTGTGCTTCTTTTGACAGCACCCTGGAATGCTTGCCCCCCTGTTTCCTGAGGTAAAACATTGTGGTGGTATTGTCAACACACTCACCACCGAACCGCGTATGCGCGGCAGAAGCGATTTTAGGGCCCAATGTACCGCTCTCAACTCAAGCACATTGATGTGGAACCGAGGCTCCACCCGAGACCGCAGGCCTTGAACCTGTGAGCCGCTAAAATTCTCCCCGCATCCTGTCTGAGAGGCATCTGCCACAATTGTAAATTGGAACTCCGGTTCCAGCAACGGCATGCCCCGAAACAGATTGTCTGAGCACTGCCACCAGCAAAGAACTTCCACCAGACTGCCGTCGATCACCACCTTGTTGGACCACGAGCCGCGACTCTGAACCCACCGGTCCGCGAGGAACTCCTGCACCGGCCTCATGAAGAGACAACAGTTTGGCAACAGCAGAATGCATGACGCCATGGCCCCCAGCAGTGACATGTAGGTGCGGACCAACACCCTTGGACCAATCGTCCACTCTGCCGCCCTTTGCCAGAGCTTCATTACCCTCTCGCCAGAGGGCTTCACAATTCCCAGATAAGTCAAACTCTGCCCCCAGAAACACCAAGTCTTTGGAAGGCGACAGAAAGGACTTCTCGAAGTTTATAGCAAAGCCTAGCCGTTGCAACAGTTGCATGGTAGCGCCAAGACTTTCCTCCGCCTCCCATGGCGATGAACCCCGCACCAGCCAGTCGTCCAGGTACAGGTATACGTGATGACCCTCCCGTCGGAGCCAAGCCGCCACCGGCGCCAAACATTTTGTAAACGCCCTGGGGCACGACTGTAAACCAAACGGGAGTACCCGAAACTGGTAATGATCTTCTCCTACGACAAACCGCAGAAACTTGCGGTGCCGACGACGCATGGGAATGTGGAAGTATGCGTCCTGTAAATCCAACGACGCCAGAAACTCGTTCGGCTACACCGACCGAATGACTTCCTGAAGAGTGAGCATCTTGAACTTCAGGCATTGCAGAGTCTTGTTCAACGCCCGAAGATCCATAATGGGCCGCCACTTGCCGTTTGGTTTCTTCACCACAAAGTAGCAGGAATAAAACCATAGGCCTTTCTCGGCCACCGGAACCAATTCTATAGCCCCTTTCTGTAGCATAAGCACAACCTCCTGCCGCAGGATGTGAAGGTGTGGTTGCACAGCATACACTGGAGGAATGGAAACCGGGGAACACGAACTCCAGCTAGTGGCCCAGATGCACCGTGTCCAACACCTAACGTTCTGACGTAATTTTGGACCACTTGTCCACGTGCATCGCCACTCTGCCCCCCAGACTGTCCTGAAGGCAGTCATTGCCATGGTTTAGCCTGCCTCCCCTTAGAGGTGGAGGGCTGCGCACCCCTTTTCTGCCTGGGCCTGAAAGTCCTGGCTCTTCTGCGCCGATTGCGCTGATCTCCGATACCCCTGGGAGGACTGGACCAACCGTAACCCGTCTCTGGTCGAAGCAAACCGGGCATTACCCAAAGCCCCCCGGAATGGTCGAAAGGAGCGAAAACTCTGCAAAGTCCCCAATGACTTAGCAGTCTCTGTGTCTTCTTTCATCCCTTTGAGGGCCTCATCAATTTTTTCACCAAACAACTGCTCCCCCTCACAGGGCATGTCCAGAACCTTATAATGCACCTCCGGGCGCAAGTCTGTGCACTTAAGCCAGGCTTGGCGATGCAGCACTACGCTGTTGTAAATCTGCTTAAAGCCGGACTCCGCTAGGTCAACGGCAATATTAATACTGTGATTGGAAGCTTCCTCCCCTTCACGCACCAAAAGCATGGCGGTCTTGCGGTGCTCCTCTGGCAGATGTTCCAAAATAGGTGCTAGCTGATGCCACATTTCACGATCATAGCGTGCCATGATCGCTAGGGAATTGGCCGCTTTCACCGTCGTCACCCCAACAGTCAAAACCTTCTTCCCGAAAGCATCCTGTCTCCTGGCCTTCCTGTCCGGCGGAGTAACACACTTGTGCTGACTCCGGGCTTTACAGCTGGCCGCCGCCGCCGCCGACTCCACATACTCAGGAGTGGGCTGCGACACTAAGCACTTCGGGGTAGAGTCCGGGGCCTTAAAACTTTTTCTCCAGCCTCCCTTTGACAGCCGGTTCCGAAAAGGGATGCTGCATCGTTCGCAGGCCCTCCTGCCACACGTGGTCCAGAAAAGGCACAGAGAATACTTCTTTCTGTCTATTGCCCATGTGATTGAACAGGAAACACTCCTTCCGTTCTTCCTCAGGTGTCAGCCCAAATTCCACACACGCCTTCGCCATCATGGCGTGGAACGCCCGAACATCATCGGGAGAGGAATGCTGCGCCGGACTCCGAGGCTGTTCCACCTCCCCGCCCGTATCCCACGCATCGTCCCTCGTCGCCGACGACAAACCAGTAGACATGGTGTCCCGAAGCATACAATCCGACTCCGATTCCGGCAGTTCACCCTCCTCAGGGTATGAACGTGGACGATCTTCACTCACAGGCCGCGGCACCGGCAACACAGCCGTGGCTGACGAACGCGGCTGAACACCAGCAGCGTCCATGAGAGGCCCCACCGGGACCCCACAAAGTGGAGGCAACCTCGCATCCAGCTGGCCTAGCAATGATTGTAGCGTGGATAGAACCTGGAGCGACAGCATAGAGTGCGGGTTCAGCAGTGGGTAACTAGCAGGACCAGCACCCACACCCACTGACGTTGACGCTCCAACACTCTGCAGTCCCAAGGCTGATGGGCCCAACAACAGCTTCCGGTCGTCGTCCACCGGTCGTCGACACCAAAAAAGAGGATGTTTCTTGATGTAGAATGGTGTCAGGCAGAAGCGAGTCAAAAGCAGAAGACTGCCAAGCCCCACTCGTCAGCAACAAACCGTCCGTGTCCATCCTCGACGACCTGAAAAGCATCAGGCCTTGATCCAACGTTGTTGTCGCCGTAGCCGATGACAACTGTCGACGGACCCGTAGATGGAAGAGCAACCGTCGATGACGGAACCCCCGTTGACGTGGATGTGGTGTAGATTTTGCAGGCGACCCGGCCGGCCTGGCAGCGCTGGACCGGTGCTTAGAGGACTCCCTGCTAGAGGACGACCTACGGCGTCCCCCAAAGAGGCGTGATTCGACGAGTCCTTCTTGGCCTTCTCCTGCGACGCCGACTTCTCGGGCCTACCACCAGACCCTCGGGAATGGTCCGACCGACCATGCTTGGATGAAGAAGCCCCCTTCGACAGCTGCTTACTCGAACAGGATCTACCGCTCTTCCCCACCTACGACACAGGAGCAGGACGAGGTTTCTTAGCCAGAGGCTCAGCTGACGCTGCCCGGCGATGCTCCGCCGACTTTACGGGCCGCTCTGAGGACAGGCTCCGGACCGACCCCATCTCCAAGACCGGGTAGGTGCCCTGCCAACAAACCAACCGCTGATTGTGGTCCTTAAGAGCCTTTTGCGAAAACCCACTACAGATCTCACAAGAGTCAGCAGAGTGATGAGGGTAAAGGCAGTAGAGGCAATCCATATGCCCGTCACCCTCATACACCTTCTTCAACCCACAAGTCGCACAGGGCCAGAACAGAGACTTGTTCAGAGCCCAAGAAGCCATCTTAATATCCAATAGTACACACACATGTGCAAAAAACACAGCAAACACGAGGTGATCCCAACAGTTAGAGACGGTTGAAACAGGAGACGGTTGAAATCTGAAAGGAAGCCGCGGGGGCAGGGCTATTTATACCCTACGTCCTATTGGTGGGGACTAAAGCACCCAAAAAGGACATTGATGGGACACTGAAGTGTCGAAGTTTTCCATAGAAAAACACTAGGTTGAAATGACTGAGGTTCCCAGCCTGACGACGCGGAATATTCACAGCATGTGAATCCATGAAAGATCCAATGCTGGAGAACAGTAAGAATTAAGACTCCAAAAAAGAAAGCTCCAAGCCACTTGACGTCACTCTCCCACTCATGAGAACAAAGTCAAGCTAACTGACCACTCCAAACTCTACAAAAAAGAAATAATTAGTACAAAAAAGAACGCATTTAACAATAGAATTTCAAAGGCTAATTGTGACACCATGGAACTATTCACTATCCTTCGGGAAATGGAATCACCGATCCCTCCGGCTGACAATGTCCCTAAAGCTAAGCAATGGTGTACTGACTTACAAAATGCTTTGTCGAATACAATTGCATCCCTCCAACTAAAAATAGCTAATAAGAAGGCCTCACTGCTCTCATCCGAGCAGCAACCCACAATCCACACTGGACAGAACTACCATACCCTTCAGTTTCAAGAAAATGTATATCCTTGAGACAGAGAAAATCATACTCTCCCTTAAACCTTCAAATGCAAGGGAGACAGTTGCCCAGCCCAAATTATAAAGGATGCAGCTAGAGACCTAGTCCCTTTCATCTCTAAGCTTATTAATGCCTCCTTCAAGACTAACACAGGGCCCAATAACCTCAAAGTAGCTTGGGTCCTCCCACTGCTTAAAAAACAAACACTAGACCCCACCATCCCGACTAACTATAGACCAATCACCACAGTCCCCTTCTTACTTAAAATAATCGATAGAGTAGCTTACCTTCAAATTCAGGACTACCTGGAAGCTAATCACATATTAGGATCACAGCAATCTGGCTTCCGCCCTCTTCATGGCACAGAAAGAGCCTTAATAGACCTTACGACCCAAATTGACGAGTTGAAGGATAATGGGAAAACAGCTATGCTACTCCTCTTTGACCTATCTGCAGCCTTCGACCTGGTGGAACACGCAGTTTTATGCAACCACCTTAGGTCGGCTGCCCATTTCTCCAGTGATGCCATAACCTGGGTCCTTTCTAGCTAACCAGACAATGAGAGTCTTTTCCTCCTCAGCCTCTGCTGACCCCATACAAACGTCCTGCGGTGTACCTCAGGGATCCTATGTCTCACCTACTATGTACAACATTTTTACTAAGTCTTTGTTTGACAAGTTGGACAGATTGGGTGTCACCTACACAAATTATGCAGACGACACCCAGATCCTCATTCCCCTTTCAGGCAACTTTCTCAAGGACACGGCCTTAGTGAATAAGATATACCTCCTCATTCAGGCATGGATGGCATTCCCATGTCCTCTGCCTGAATGGCGACAAAACTGAGATACTGAGCCTAGGCTCAGAGACGAACCTCAAAAAACATAGACCTAGTTATGCCTCCTTCAATATTGACAATAACTCCATCAAGGTGATGCCCGTAGATAAAACATTAGCCTTCTACCTTAAATCCATACTTACCCTTAAGAAATAAGTTAACTCACTAGCATCCACAACAGCCTACACCTGCAAACTCATCCGAGCCTGCAGACCATTTCTCTCCGAAACTAGTTGCATTACCTAGGCCAATGCACTTATAATGTCCAGATTGGATTATTGTAATGCCTTGTTCTCGGGCACTAATAAATACATCACTGACAAAATTCAAAGACAGCAAAATAATGCCCTAAGAGCAGCCCTGAATATTCCCAACAGAGAACACATCTCCAAATTTAGAAGAGAAGTCCACTGGTTAAAAATAAGCGACAGGATCCTCCTTAAAACAGTCTCACTCACGTCTAAGTGCCTGAACAACTGAGCACCACCATATCTCTCAGAAAGAATAAAGAGAAGCGCTACACGCCCTATGAGATCTGCCAATGCTCACACTCTAGAGATCCCTAGATCCAAACAAACCACAGCTGGTGGCTCCAGTTTCCCGGTCAAAGCAACGCAATCCTGGAACGACCCTACCCTAAATTTAGGTGCAATGTACTAAACTGGGTACGAACAAATGACTTCTAACTCACTCCGTCCAGTACCAAGTCTGCACCTGCTACCTAATACCTGTTATGCTCTTCCACATTCACTGTATTTACTACCCACTGCACTACTCGACTGTAATATGTAATATGTGACCCCCAGCTTCCACCACTTTATTGTAACCTGGAAGTGGCAGTAAATGTAAACGCAAACCGCACCTGAGCTCGCGCTGGCCCATGGACACAAGGCTGGCCACCCTGACCCACTGGCTCATCCGCCCACACGCGTTGCACCAAACCAACGCACAACAAGGTGGGCTTAGTGCGACAACAGCGACACGAGCCGCAACAGTGAAAGGAGCACGGACTGCGGCACGCAGCAAAGGATAACACATATAACTGGACACAGACAACATACAATATAACGGATTACACAGACAATAACTAGCAGAGCAACACAAGCAACATGAATAGCGACCACAGCAGTACTGAGTTGCTACCCGACTCAAGGGTCAGTCAAGTAACTGGATCCTACAGGACATTGCGCTCCTGCTGAGACTAAGCAGGAAGGGGAGCCCACCAACCAAATACACATGGTGAGAGCATTCCGGAGTGGGGAAACATGTGGAAGGAACATGGTGGGGGTCATAGGTGGCAGGCACAGACAGTCTCACTCACCACCTTTTCCCCTGTCGTAGGAGCTGACGCAAGGCCAGTCCAGGGAACATAGGACGTGCAGCGCCTCAACCCAGGGAAGCAGACACTCTACGCACCAGCGCCCGACGCCCCCGTGGAGACAAGGTGAGCATAACGGCTCCAGTCGGACGCTTGTGACAGGTGCAAAAATGTCAAGAGTGTTTGAGATGGAACGGTGAAAGTTAGAGAGGGCTGTATCAGGGTGGTAGTCGGCTGCAGTAGTAGAAGGAGAAGGTTATTGCTAGAAATGCAGTTTTGAGTTTTCTTAAAGCAAGACTGCTTTCTTTTTACTGAGGATTCCCAGTCTGACGACGGGGAATATTCATGAGCATGTGAATCCATGCCAGACCCCATGCTGGAGAACCTATCTGTATATGTTGCCTTCATAGACTTCAGTGCAGCCTTTAACACAGCCGATAGGACTAGGCTGTGGGCAAAGCTCAGCAGTTGGAACATGATGACCATTTGGATTAGCACACATAAGGGCTTTAAAGCAAGGGTACATCCTTGCACCCACGTTGTTTAATGTTTAATGTATACCCGTCAGATCTTGGAGGGGCCATTGTAAATTCTAGCTCCATTCAGCCAAAATAGGGTGACCATTACAGTGGTTGGCTTACGCTGATCTGGCTTTGCTAGATCGCAATCCCAGTGGACTAAAGGCCTCCTTAGATCAACTGAATGCCTATTGTACCCTTAATTCACTTAAAATCAACATCTCTAAGACCAAAATAATGGTATTTTCTTCAAAATATAAAAAGACAAAACACTTTAAAAGGATGTTGGAAGATATTGAAGTTGTACCTTCATATAATTATCTGGGGATCTATCGAGGTGCCAAATTAAATGGTGTTGTACAACTGGAACAGGTACAAGTAAAAACTGCTCAGGTAGCGGGTGCAATTCACTCACTCGCATTTAAGGGAGGTGGTTACTCTTTTGGTGTTCTGGTTAGGCTGTAGTTGGTTAAGATCTTGCAGAGTATGCTTTGTGGGACAGATATTTGGGCATTCAGGAGATTCTCGCCTTTAGTTCAGCTGGAACACATTATTTTGAGGAGATTCCCGAGATTGACTCATTACTCTACTGTTGAGGCAATCTACTAGTATCATTACATACTGGAAACTGATTAATGCCCCTGCTCGCTCATTGACCAGGCTACGGTATGATAATTTAATTACCAGGAAGAGCTATATGCCAAATAGCTATCTTTCTCAGATTCAGTCCATTGCAGAATCTTGGATTTTGCTTTCCTCCGATAGTCTCTGCGGAGCATCACTGAGTGTTGTGTTAGACCGCTATACACTATTTCCTGCATCATACCAGAGTCTGTTGTTGCTTGCAGTTTCAAGAGGTGGATCCTATAAGACATCACTGCCTGGCAGAGCGTTGCTGAGTGTTTTGTGTTTGGTGTGGGTGAGAATGGGAGATACTGTTTGTCTTTGCTGCCTGCCTGCTAGCCACTCTAAAAAAAACTAAATCCTTTTCTACCCAGGGCAGGCACAGAGCGCCTGCACGGAGTCGGACTGTCTCCAGTGGCTGGACTGCCGGAACCAAACTTCAACAGTACGAGGAACCGGGGAAGTGGATCTGCAAGGCTACAGTGGAGGGAAAGACCATTTGTCATTAATGCGGGCCTTGCACGCTGCTTGAAGGTGCCGAAGTAGGGGTTGATCTCTACTCTTGTTACAGCACAGAGCAAGATGCTAGGTGAGCCACTTGCAACAGAGTGACTCCCCGATCCTACACAGCACAAACAGCACATTTTGGGATCAATATCTAGTCCCTCCCTGGTCCCGGCTCAGACTCCCGATAGTCTCATGAACTCTCATGAACTCTGCTGATCGGCTATGTGCCACTTTGGTTAATGAACTCGTAAACAATCTGGCGGACAATTGTACCATTGGAACATTCTATCTCTGTTTGGATGAACCAATCAGTCATTCTACAAGGGGGAGAAGGGTTGCCATTAGAAAACCAAGACTATCCTCGGACCTCCCTCCTCGAATCCAGAGCCTCCTCTAACACACCGCTCCTGGAGTCGGAATCTTATTAAAATTCAGGAGAGGGGTTGGATTCTCAGGCTTACCCCACAAACCTACCCTTAAAACTGACGCCTATGCGCCCACCATTAATCACTCTCTCTGGCAATCCTAGGGAAAACAGAGATAATGAAACCGTATCACAGATAAGCAGAACTTCCAAAAAACGAAACAGAAAGTTATTACAGCTACTTCCTGCCCAACCGGGATAGTAACTGACCTTAACTCAGCAAATCCAGAAGTTGATCCTGAGGAGGAACAATTGATCTGCCGCCCAAAAGAAGCAGCCTCATTTTCCTCAGACTCTAAACACCCCAAAGAGCATTTTACTTCACTGGACGGCTTTTTACCGATTGTGGATGAGCGGCAACCAGCCTCTCCTCGGCCGTAAGGGAAATGGCAGAAACTGCGAGAAATGAGAACATTCTCTATTCCGCCTTGAAACATAATAGACCCGCAGTGCAATTTCAGAATCAGAAATAGACTCAGTACTTCTACCTAACAATAGTCTCACACTAAAAGGTCCACCAAGCAACTTCAGACCGATCTCCATTCGTCTGACCTTGCAGATGCAGAGTTGTTGGAAGGTACAGGGGTCGAGGAAACTGCTGCGTCAAGTGCTAGGTCTATAACGGGCTTCCTGTACTACCACAGAGGAATACTCGCATTGACCTTGCCAAGCGAACAAACGACCAAGACTGACATCTAACCCCTTTCTATCAGACAGTCAAGAAGAGGTGGTGGTTTCCTCCATTACAACCCCACATCACGCGGGCCCCATTGTCAATCCCACCACTACATCGGGGCTAGAAATGCATACTAACAGCCAGCAGGAATCTGCGACGAGCTTGATGGCTGTGTTGCAGAGCGATATCCAGCTCCTGAGAGCAAAAATGTGATCCCTAGACAATATAAGAAGGGAAAAGGTGCCAGGAAGGTCGATAAATGAAAGGTCTTCGCTACCTACTCATGTGTCAATTAACACAGCAGAAGAACACGATTAAAGGACCAGTCCCATTCCTGAACAGCAGACTCGCCTTTAAGCGAGAACAAAGATCAGCATATCAGGAAGTGACCCAACATATATAATCCCGTCTTCCCTACAAGATTTAAATTTGACTGCCTTTACCGATAATGGTCCGGCTAAAGAGGATTCAAATAAGATCCGCTTATCCACGTTAACACATCCAGAAGCCCAACACTTCAGGCAATCTCACCAAGATTCTTTGGCACACATTTCCATGATCACAATTGCAATGTCCTCTTTTATGAAACTTTATGAAGAAATTCATGAAACCTTGGCCAACCATACCACCCTTTTAGCCATGCTACATTCTAAAATCATATTTGTAGAAGGCTATATCATGGCCCAGAGACAGCACAAGGCCACAAATAGATTAATTTTGGAGCCAAGCCCTAAGCATCAAAACGAGTGTTATAGGAACATACCAGAATTTAATACCACTGATCCTCTCTGAGCCACTATCGCAACCAATGAAGACTGTATCCAAGGTCTCACCATCACCATGGATAGTCCCATCAGAGAGAATGGCCCTGAAGATGGCCCCACAGTTTCCAACTCAGCCAAAGATACATTGGTGATGACTGCTCTCACCTCTAATATGATAACCGACACCGGATATCAACAGGAACCAGAAGGCAACCAACCGACCGAATAAACCTTCTCACAGAATCCGCCTCAATCGGCGCAGCAATGAGAAAACAGAAGGAAGTAAAACCTATCCTCTGTTTTTTACCAAACCGAAATCTTCAACATCCGTCTCACAGAAAACCTTACTCTGCTCTGGAGGTAACTAAGCACACAGCTTCTTTAAAAAACTATCCTTACCTCCAAAAGGTAGTGAATGACAGGAGAAGATTGATATAACTAAACCAAAGAAACCATCTCAAAACCGAAAATACAAGTCCAATTAAAAGAAGAGGTTGAGGAGTTGGTGCAGGTGGACCTCAACTCCCTCCTTGATCTCTCAGTATATTCAATTGAATCAAGTGAGAACGACATCCCTCCACGGTCCAGAAATAAAGCAGAAAAGGAACATGGGCAAGCCATCGCACCTGCCCAACTCCATAGACACGAATTAGAACCTGACAGTATAGCTGTCCCCACCAAGGAATCAGTAGAGGACTTGCACTTCTTAACTTTGGCTGACAAAAGAGAACACCTTATTGCTAGAGCCAGGATCAAGGACCTATAAACGCCAGTAAAAAGGATAAGGATGAGGATAAAACAAGTAATTTGGATATGTGTCTTGGGGCGGATTCCCAGTTTAAAACCAAGATTGGCAGTGGATACTGGGGCAAAGAGTCCCTTCCTTCTGGCCGTAGTCTACAGAGGGCACTCAGCAATTCCATGCGACGAACAAAAGAACCTAGATCTGATAACCCACGACATAAAACATCCTATGATAGTAGGAAATCAAAATCATACACCACTGATTCCCATCCTACAAAAGACTACTCTTGTTGTCCAAGATTAGAACGAGCGGTTAAGGAGCCAGATAATCTCATTCTCAACAGGCACAACGTAGTCAAACTATAGATGTTTGATAGTCGGACAGCGAAATCAAACATCTTAAGTCTGACTATAGATCATGGTGCATCAGTCACAGAATCATTTTACTGCAAAATGATGCAGAAACCATGCGGTATGATGCCTGGCCAATAATTAATCATCCGAGACCTGGTTTCTGATCAGCTCATTATCTAAAACACAACTCAGGTGAACTGTGTAACAGAGGAGAGCTGGATGGCCTTTTTTGTATCTCTATTTGCAAACCTACCCAGGCAAAGTGATCTACCCTTTATTCCAATGTCTGCCTGGATCCTGCCTTACGATCAAGTTGATTTCGTTAACATAATCAAAGGATTGAGTTCTTCCTGAGCACCCGGAACAGATGGCCTTTCTAATGGCACACTGAAGGAAAACCCTGAACAGTGGGCCACTATATTAGACCTGGGGCTGCAAATGTTCTTGCCTCCAAATCCATCCCTCCATATTGGAAAACTGTGCACACAATTCCTATATTCAAATCTAGCAGTCGCTCTGACCCTAGCAATTATAGGCCTATAGCGCTTTTGGACGTGTTGGGAAAAATGTACGCAACTCTACTCCTAAAAAGACTGTCTTGCCTCGACTGAGACCAACGGCCTGAATGACATCTTTCAGGCAGGATTTGTCAAGAGCCTAGGAACCGCCCCGCCGGTGTTTCTGTTCAACCTACTGAAAGCAAAGACCATTGAAACCAATAACAAACTATATCTGGCATTTCTGGACTTTTCCAAATCCTTTGATAGCGTGAACAGAAAACTCCTTTGGGAAAAACTGTCAGAGAAACACTCCTCGGACGGCCTGCTGGAACAAATGCATGGATTATATACAGATACGCCCACAAGAATCCGCCTCACCACCAAGGAGGTGTTCAGTGACAAGATTCCAAGGCAAAGAAGGGTTAAGCAGGATTGCTCTCTGGCACCCACCCTCTATTATTTCTATATCGCAGACTTGGGGGAGTTTTCAGCCAAAACTTGAAACCATGAGGATAGTAGGTAGTAGGTCTCCAAAGACAGCTTAAGTGATTAAAAGAATACGCAGATAAATAATTTAGAGATCAACATGAAAAAAAACAAGATCGTCACCCTAGAAAAAAAGTCTGGAAGCAAGAAAAATATCTTTTAGGTGGCTCCTGAAGCGTTCAGAGATTGAAAAAACTCCATGCTTTAAATATTTAGGGAGTTGGATCTCAAAGAGCATAGTGGAGATTAAATCCTCTGAACATCAAAAAAAGAAGGCAGATATGCTTGATAGTCTAGCACTGATTCTAAAGCGGAAATACTGCAAATGTACACTTAAACCTATCATAGATGTCGCAAAAGTCCTTCTGGTTTTAACCTATGGCAGTGAGGCCCTGTTAGAGCTAACGGCTAAAACCTGTGTTTCGGCCGAAGAAATCTTTTGGAAAAAAGCTCTTGGGATCCCCCGCTCAATCCCCATCCAGGTGGTGAGGAAAGAGCTGGGATTATGTTGCCTAAAACTATCAGCAGAATGGAAAACTTTACGCCTATTTAGGAAGTGTAATTGTCTAAACCCCCCCGCACCTGATCAAAGGGATCAAAAAGGAACTATTGGAAGGAACCAACAAATCCCTAAACGCATGGGGAATCAAATGTATTCAGTTACTTAAAGAATCAAATTGTTCCATGGAAGACATCTAGACTAATCTAGGTAGGGTACATAAAAGGCTACAAGATCTGGATTGGATACAGACAATGGAAGAAGTTACCAAATTGAAGCTGCACAAACATTTAGCAACCGAGCTAAGGAAACAAGGGGAGATTCGAGCCATATCTGCGGAAATGTCCAAATCCAAAAATAAGTTCAACTTTCATGAGGATTCGATTCAACCATGGGCGTAGGACATGGGGGGGATGGGGGAGACAAATCCCCCCCACAATTTTAAGTGGGGGGATATAATAGCTTTTATCCCCCCCAGAATTTGTACCTTAAAATAAACACATTCTAGTGTGTTTTGTGGCTAGTTTCCATGTTCGGGATCAAACCCTGGTTGTCCCAACTGTGGGCGGGAAGCTTGGCTGCAGTGCCATGTGGAGCTGCTTGTAAATATGCTGACAGATGTCAGTATCAGTTCTGCTGCAGGCCGCCTGTAGTACCAAAGTTGGCCTTGTGCGCCCCCACGAGACTGTCTTGTCTGTCAAGCTGCTCTTGTTTGCCAGAGATGTCGGCAGGGCTGGGGCAGGATCAGGATAATTGTGACCACGCAATGAAAATATCACAGCAGCACTGCCGCTCGCCTGGAAATGTTCAAAATAATATTTACAAAATGGTGCAATTTCTTTCATGTGGCTTCTTTCCAAACTCCACACTGTACATTTCCACTTTAAATCCCTTCCATGACCAGGTACACCCACTTTTAGTACATTAAGCGATCCGTAGACACGCTGTACAGTAGAAGCCTGCCAGGGTAGCTCAGCAGGTTGACAGACCGATGCTGAGATGTTATATATTCAAAACTACAGGTTGTTAATCGTATGACTTTTTACAATGCCTCATAAAAAAAGTGTTAATGTGTTTGGCCAGGGTATGGGTTGGGCTGGTTGCCTGCTTATATTCAGTGCGAAGGTGGGGATATTTCTGCCCCTGTAGTGAAAATTAAAAGTTGCCACCCATGAACCCACTGTTTAATTTCCTAAAAACTGCTGTCAGCACAACAGAAGCATTTATTTGTGATTAACCAGTTTGACAAGCATATACCATCTTTATAAATATACCCTGTGCTAAAACACAGAGGGGCACACAAAATAACAGTATATGTGTTGTGTCTGACAAAAAAACATTTCAAAGAAAACTAGTGAACACAAGCAGCATTTATTAATTTGGAAATTACTTTTGTTTTTTTTATGGAAGTGTGAAATGCACATTTTGGGAAACAATAGTGTACCTAGCATGTAGAAAGCCTGCACAAAACGCAAAGGAAGGAGCACACAAATTACAGGACATTTGTGTGGTAGTCCAACAAATATCTGTCTTTTTGAGACAGCTACTAATAAATAATAATGCAACAAAGAAGTTTTTGAAGTTTTTAATATAATCGTGAAGGCATATGTTATTCCATCTTTTTATAGAGGGGAAATAACCGGGCCAAGAAAATATGGGTAAAAATTCAGAGGTTTATAAATATCTCCACCCCGATATCACCCATTAGTAGCTCTCCACTGTGGGCCTCCACTACAAGTAGCTCTAGCTAACGTAAAGGTTGAAGACGCCTGCTCTAGCGCCTTCACCTCAATGTCACGTTTGTGTGTCTCATTCCTGTGGTGCCATAAAACACCTCACTGGGTCCAGGACCAGAACGCCCCCGCCCTTTGCCCACAGTAACAGAGCACGCCGGGTGTTCTCCCTTCTGCCCAGTACACACAGTGCCAGAACACACACACCTTTTCACCGGTGTCTTTGTCGCTGTAGTCCTGGGTCAAGGGCTGTGGCGAGGAAGGGGGCGCATTGCTGACTCTATCTTCCTTGCTCGCATGCAGTGGCAGACAACACCATATTTTTACCACCGCATTCAGTGCCCCAGCAAAACCCATCTTTCTTTCCACAATGCATACAGTGCCAGCACACATACCATATAACGTTCTTCCCCCAACGCATACAGTGTTAGATCACCCACACTCCCCAACATAATGCATGCAACGCCTAAAGAAAGCACCCCCAGAACCCACGCACCCTAGCTCACTTTAACACTTGCATGCAGTGACGAAACACAGCCCATCTATTTCACTGCACCCCACTACACGCACTGTATGAAGACACACCCTTTCTCTCCCCCCATCAAGCGCATGTAATGCCAGAACACACACCCCTCTGACTCCTTTCACCCGAATGCCCCATTTCGGGCCCTGCCTCCTCCCTTCACCTCTTGGCCCGAATGTATGCACTGCCACACAAGGTGACTCGCCCACTGCTTCCGCTGCATGCAGTGCCACAGGGGCACTCGTGGGCCCTCCACCCCCCTTCCACTGCAGTGGTGCCACCCTTGCCCCTCCCTGGCACTCCATGGCCTCTGCATGGAAAGCTGCATGTGCCATTGCCACAGATGCCCCCACTCCCTCGGCCGGTCAGTGCCAGGGTACGCTCTTTGTTGCCAGTCCGCTGTGTCAGTGTTGCTGTCCCTTCTTGGCCACATCAGTCGCCATGCCGACACTCTGTGTCGCCTCCTGTGAGATATTTTTGGAAGCTTTTTGATAACAAATTATTCACCTTGAAAGAAGAGCCTAGTCCCAAAAGAAAAAATCTTCCCCTCGTGGCGATATTTTAGCGCTTTTGTATATTCCTGGCACTATACGATACTCAGTCCAATATTTGGAGTACCAGCATACGCTGCCTCGTACAAACTGGGGGCAATACATGGCCGGGAGAGAGAAGGGGGGAGGGGATAATGGAACTACAGCACGGCGCTGGTAGGTGGAGGGGTTGTCGCATAAAATTGAAATGCGTGCATTTCTTATGCTGTCGTTGAAAGGCATAGCTGGGGGAGTAGAGGCAGTCACATGTCAGGTGGGTCGGGTGCGTCCATGTATCTTTCTGCGGGCAGTAAAAGAAAAACTGATTTATAATATTCCAGAAGTATTATAGATGCTGGCATCAGAGACTGTGCTAGGGCTGGGGCAGTTACATGTTGGGTGTGCCTACATAACCTTCTGTTCCTCTGACAGTGTTCAAATGTCTGCCACGGAATTGTGTAATGTATGAATGCGTGGGTTTTAGAAAGCGTAAACCTATGTGGAAAGAAGCCCCTGTAGATAGGTGATGCACCCAGGTGGCCATTATTAAGCACTGGTCCCTCTTAAAGACCAGTAGAGAGGAGGAGTCAATCACATGTCACATGTGCCCAACAGAGCCCTTTATCTTGCTTAGAACAGTAAAATGAGAGACATTGAAATGGGGAAGATTAACATCTGCAGGCTTCCTACAAGGTAGTACTTAAGGCCATTCTCAAATGGTGCCGGCTAGAATGGCTTCATTGAGCCCCTGACAAACTGGTCAAAATATAATAAAGATTTCTCCAAAATGTGTTTACGCAAAGTGCCAAAAGTAAGCTCCACACCTTTCACATCAACCTCGTTTGAGGGTTGCCACCCTCCTATGGATCAGCTTCACCCTCACGAAAAACCAAAGGTTTTTCATAATCTAGAATAGGGCGGGCGGACTAGTAATCCCTCATTACCGCCAGAATATATGTGATCTAATTTGCTTTTAATGGGATCACCACTACCAACATCTGAATTCGGACATCTTGAAGGGTCAGGTGGTTTAGCTGTCCCTGGAACACCAGGCAAGTATCTGCAGCGTGTAAAATACGATGTCAGCTTGCAAAAGTTAAAGTAGACTGTCTGCACACTTCTGCTGCGGTGCCCCGTGCTTGCGCATAATGAACGTGCCCAGGCGGGGGACAAACTGCACATGCCCTGCCTGCGCAGTGCACTGCTGCGCAGCCTCAGCCTTTGTTTTTCCTGAATGAAGGAGAAGCCAGGCAGAGACACGTGCTCCAGTGACTCTGTGAGAGCGTGTGTTATTGAAGGAGACAGAGTGAGACAGACTCCTATTCCGACTGCGACTCGACCTCCACCTGAGTCCTCAGCTACCATAAGGTAAGTCAAGTGGCGTGGCCCCCCTCTCCCAGGTGCAGGGTGGCATGGGGAGGATTTATTAGAGGGTATGTGCCATTGCCAATGTCAGGTATACAGTTTCTAAGCACGTGTGGTGCATTGCAAAACTGATCAGGAATCCTGGCCTCTTAATGTTTCATTATGAAACATTAAGAGGCCCGGATGCACTGATCAGTTTGCAACGCGCCGCGCTTGTTTAGAAACTGTACATCTGACGTTGGCACACTTTCATGAATTGAAAAACCGGAGGCCATGCCGCCCTCAGGTTTTTCAATTCATGAAAGTGTGCCCCTGCCAAAGAGGAACATCACATTGGAATGGCTCTTCCCTACTGATGGGCAGCCAGGGCTCACATTTAAGCTCCAAGCATTGGCCAACACGGGCTTGCAAGGCTGCACAAACAAAACACGGAGGCCATTCACTGACACAGCGAAGGATCAAGGGTTCACAATGGGAGCCGGTATTGACATGTACATGCAGTTTCTATACAAATGCCAGGCACAACACTGTTTAATATATTATGTATTGCCTTTTTTAAGGAGAAGGGCATGATGATTATTTTTGCTGCTTACACTAGTGCCCCTAAACCGTTAGGTTACTTTGGGATTGTTTCTAGTTTATTTCCTTAGAGTTGGATCAAGCTGATCGTACCTGACACGTTTCTCTGAAAAAGAAATTACTAATTCTATAAATGTATCTATAACTGCTTCCCAAAATGAGACCAGGCCCCCCAGCTGGAGGTGACATGTATTGCTGTGACACTTTGTCCCTCTTCGCACTCACTCAACATGCTTAGCATACATGGAGCAACAAGAAACTCTGTTAGAACATTTACAATTGAGGCATTCCGTTCTAGTGTACACTGCCAACTCAGTCACTTCTAGGTGATCCCAAGTAAACATATAGAGAAACGAAATGCACAGTGGGGAGGTCACACGATTCGCCCAGGATCACACAATCTGGGAAAGATTGGATGTTCTCCAAGATGTCCTTGTACCCCAGGCCTGGCTTGCAAAGTGCAGATACTGCCTGAGATATCAGCCTGACATAGCATACGAAATCCTCATGAAACCATATAAAGTAAAGTGAGGATGAGCCAATCTCAAGAAGGGCCGCTACATGGGATGTGTCCTCTTTTCCATAGTAATGTCTAGGGTAGGCAAGGGAAAAGTCTTGATGTATGCTCTAATATCAGTAGGCCTCACTTAAGGCACACCCCTCCACCTCTTTCCACCAACTCACACCTGCTTGAAGTATGGATGGTACCACACCTAAAGCTTGGTCTCTGACATGAGGGCTACCTGCATTTCTCTAGTCCAAACCCAGCAGCAGCTGGGTCCACTTAACCTTTCATAAATTCAGTAACGCTCAAATGACGGTAATAATACCTGCTATTGCATTGCCTAGAAGCTGAAAGCATCTAGCATGAAGCACTATGACCAAAGTGTTATTATATTCCATAATACAAACTATTACCAGGACAGACCTGAACGCTGTCCCTGCCCAAAATAAACCATTTGTTGGTGCCCATCATGCGCATCTCTCAAAAGAAATCCAGCACAACTCTTCTGTAGGTCTTGGCTAAGCTTCACTGTTTTATTTAGCCTGGCTGTATCTGTCAGCGTACTTGAGTGGTCGCAGTGCAATCAGATTTTGGGGGTAGAGCCTCGGCAGTACGGGGATTTAGTGACTTCTATGTCTGTCCCCCCTTCCAAATATCCATGCTCCTGACTATTTCTTAAGAGTTAATGCTTGCAGGTATCAATGGGCCCTTTAAAGGTCATGGATCTGGCATGCCTGTTCCAGCTTATTCGGAGAAGCTATATGGAGTGGTTGGTCATGCAAGGCATGCAAGACAAAACCTGTGAAATGTAAGCCAGGATATTGAAGGTGCTCTGAAGTCTGAGGAAAAAGTGCTGAGTAAGTGTACAGATGAGAGTTGTGGGGTGCTGGCCATGGGGGAATGGGAAGGGAGGGACTGGGCTGCAGTAGAGTGTGGGACTGCAAAGTGAAAAAGGTTAGAAAGGGTGCAGAGGACAGAAAAAGAGAGGAGCAAGGGAGGGGAGAGATGGGAACAAGAATGGAGCGCAGATGAAAGATAGGGATGGAGTACAAGAAGGGAAAACTCCAAGACTCAGCACCATTAAGTATATGTATGCTTGATTTTAATGGTCAATCAAACAAAAAAGTTTATTAGCCCTCTTTAGGTTGATTACACGTGTTTCGGCTTGCCTGAGCCTTTTTCAAATCAGGGCCGTGTATAACGTCAAAGATCCATATGACTGTTGTCAGGTAAGTAATAGCGGGGTCAAATGCCCAAGTCCAAAAATCCTTTTATTCTAAAATTGCACGTGTCGGCTGGTGTCCATGCTCACGAGGCCTGCACGAGGACGATTACAAGTCGTTTGCTGAAATAATTGAAGATATATGCACTACACCATATCTGTCTGTGCATTGATTTGGCCTGATAATATACATGGTGACCCCCCCTCTCCCAGGTGCAGGCCGGCATGGGGAGGATTTATTAGAAGGAACGTGGGAGCACAGGCTCGACGCTCTCCCACTGCCCCAGTGTCATCTGTGCTTCTGTCTTGTTCCTCTCCAGGAAGAGACAGTCACAGCAGTCTGTTCCTCCATCAACTCCCTTTTCACTCAATCCTACCTGCAGCCTAGGTATGAAGTCAGGGCTAAACTTAAATGAGGTATATATTCACCTCTGACCTGTCCTGTAGTGGGAGCTGGTGCTAGGGTGCGTGGCATCTTGCCTTGCGAAACAGCATCATGTTATTTGGGCTATTTTAGCAACACCAGTTCTGGTTTAGATAAAGCCACTGACTTAGGGATGTTTACTACAAAGCCCTGTGTAGTTAATAACTTAATTGGAGCTGGGAACATACTACTAGTGTAATACAAATGTCTTAGCCAGGGATGCCTTCATCCACTCTATTAGCACAATGCATTTCCTTCACTGAAGTCCTACTAAAAACCAGCAATGGCAGGTGTTTGCTTGTGTATACATATTGGGCATTTGCCAGGCACTGCTATTAAATGTCCAGGTACTTGCACCATTTTTCAGCTGCTACCATCAGTGGGTACCTAATACCACGATGGCAGTGCTTGGCAAGTGCCTTTTCCATGCCTACATTAAAGCCCAAATGGTTGGCGTTGCCAATGCTTGTTTTAAAACTGTGTGTTTCTTACCCACTACCAGCTGACTAATGCATTGTAGACAAGTTTTAATAGCGGTAACCATAAGCCACCTTGGTGACCCAGAAAAAAATAAAGCAGAGCCTCGAGATTCAAACAGCACTTGTTCCGCTATCCATGTAAATCCAGTAAATACCCTGGTGCCGAGGTATGATTGCAGCCCATACACTGCTGTAAAGGGGCTCAAGTGGAATAGGATAGGATGGGTTGGCGAAACTCCATCAAGCATATGCATTTAAAGCGCAGATGAGAGTATTAGAAAAGATCTCTCTAAATGTCCATCGCTGGGAGGATTTTATACTCTGAACTGCTTTTCTTTTTCTTAATTTTCTTCAGTGTTGTTTTCTTCTTTTCTCTTGTTTTATACAGTGATGATATATGTAATTTAATACATACTGCTATTTTAATTTTGTGAAAAGTCGAGTTCTTTAAAAAAGTAAAGTCCCCAAGGTCCCCCCTGTCCCCCCCAGATTTTATGGGTCTCCTACGCCCCTGGATTCAACTTATGCAGGTCTAATGCAATTATTGCAGCAAGATCAAAAGAGGAAACACAGGACTCTTCTTGCAGGTTCTGTAAAATGGCAGAATCTCAAGAAACTCTTTTCCATCTATTTACCACCTGCCGGCGTTCAGTTTGAAACCAGGGGCCAAGTCCTAAAAATTAAAGTGGTGGGACTAATCAACAAACACAATGGGATGTGATGTCGCCAGAAAGTAGCATATTAAGGTGAAATATGCACATTTCATTAAATTGGCTTTGCATAACCACCCAAATTGAACAGACGAATGGTATTTGCCTTTCATAAAATCACCACACACACAAAACCAAGAGAGGATATTTTCTTCTAATAGTGTTTTTGAAAACGTTAAAAGATGTGTGTGTTTTAAACTCCAAAAACCAATACAAATTTTTTCCCTGGGACTTGCAGTACCAAAATGGGATATTTCACAGTTGTTTGTTATTTTTCATCAGGTTACATAGTGCAGTGGTGAAGTGTCCGGCCTACAAACCGGACGACTGTGCTTTGATCCCCAAGGCTGGTTTTAATTCATAAATTCAAATACATCCAATGTTTCTCTTTTAGCTGTGGGGGGGGGGGGAGGCTGAGTCCACCCTCTGAATGAAGTGGGTGGACTCTGTGTACCCTTGACTTGAGCCCTGTTTGAAACGTATCCACTATTTTGGACTGCAGAGGATTGGTGGAGATTTTTAATTGGGGGGACCCATATCACAGTGATAATTGCGATAGTCCAATTTTATTGGAATGTATTAAAGCCCCTGACACAAATGATGAAGGGCTACCCAATACTGACCAGCACTGACAAAATAAGGAAGAACGGAATACAGTAGATGGACATAACCGTAAAGTTTTGGACATAGTCTGTCTTTATCTGTCTAAAAGATTTTTTTCTCTTTTAAAAACAAAGTGAAAATACAAATGTACAAAAGTAATCTTGTGTCCATGCCCTTCCCTCGATTTAGAACGGTTATAAAAATTCTTCTTTACTCTCAAGGCAAGGAACAACTGATTGTAGATCTCAACTCTAAATCATTCTCTGCATCGTTCCTTGAATAGTTTAACAAACGTGAGGGAGTCCCAAGGTCCATTACTAACTGTTTGGGTAACATTTGTGTTTGGGACTATTTGAAAGTGAAATGTAATTCCCTTCAGACTCTTGAAGTCATGGGGTCCTGGTACAGGATTCTGAGAAATAAAATACTGTGCCGCCTGTGCAGATGAATGCAGAGACTGCAAACCATCTTTTGACGCGATGCTCCTCTGTACACAGGTTAAGACACCATGCTCTGAAGTCAGCTGACATGGTAGGGACATACACTTATGAGGGCCTTTGGTCTGTTTTTACGAGAGGCAATAATAATGCCTCTATACTTTATTAGACAGAACTGTGGAAGCAGATTTTACCTATACTGAACATCATTGTATGACTTTTTATTCTTTGTGTCTTTATTTTGGTTGTCGTGAGATGTTACGGTATTATTGCATATGTGCTTGCAAAATAGACAAGTGTGGTCATTTGTTTGTTGTATTGTTCTCATCTTCTTTTCTTCAACTAGTAGATCACTGTGATTCGTGTTTTCTTTACTTGCTCATGCATTGTATTAAAAGTTGACTTTGTTAACTGTAATAAATTAATAATAAAACATTTGAAAAATACCGAAGGTGCTAGTGGGCAGCCTTGAATAAACTCCCTATTTGTGGGAAAGTCCTCAGAGTATTCTTTTCGCCCCAGAGCAACGCACTGACACTGACATGACACCTACCCCGCCCAATGTTTGCCAAAATGTAGTGCAGTCGACAGAATCAAAAGCCTTGGCTAGGTGTAAAAAGGCCACATATACCCGAACGCTCCTGCCTGACTTTTGTATGTTTCTCTACAATGGTATTCAGCAAAAACACTGATCCAAGCCAGCCTGGTTGTCTGCTCAAATCCTATTGGATGTTGCCCAATCCTCCAGCCTTGTTGCTAAACAACTGGCAAAGATTGCCTGCACGGAGTCAGACTGTTGCCAGTGGCTGGACTGCCGGAACAAAACTTCAACGGTACGAGGACCCGGGGAAGTGGACCTGCAAGGCTACAGAGGAGGGAAAGACCATTTGTCATTAATGCGGACCTTGAAGGTGCCGAAGTGGGGGTCGATATCTACTCTTGTTACAGCGCTGAGCAAGATGCCAGGTGAGCCACTTGCAACATAGTGACTCCCCGATCCTACACAGCACAAACAGCATATTTCGGGATCAATATCGAGTCCCTCCCTGGTCCCGTCTCAGACTCCCGATAGTCTCATGAACTCTGCTGATTGGGTATTTGCCACTTTGGTTAATGAACCCGTAAACACTCTGGCAGTCCATTTTAATAATACCCCATGGCCTACACCAGTGGAACTTTCTATCTCTGTTCTGATGAACCAATCGGTCACTATACAAAGGGGGGGAGGGTTGCCATTAGAAAACCAAGACTCTTGGGACCTCCCTCCTCGAATCCAGAGCCTCTTCTAACACACCGTTCCTGGAGTCGGAATCTTATTACAACTCAGGTGAGGTGTTGGATTCTCGGGCTTACTCCACAAGCCTACCCTCAAAACTGACGCCTATGCTCACACCATTAATCACTCTTTCTGGCAATCCTAGGGAAAACAGAGATAATGAAACCGTATCAGAGGTTAAGCATAACTTCCAAAAAAAGAAACTGAAAGTTATTACGGCAACTTCCTGTCCAACTGGGATAGTAACTGACCTTAACTTTGCAAATCCAGAAGTTGATCCTGAGGAGGAACAATTAATCTGCCACACAATGGAAGCAGCCTCATTTTCCTCAGACTCTAAACCCTCTAAAGAGCATTCTACTTCACTGGACCGCTTTTTACCGCCTCTCCTCGGTCGAAATGGAAATGGGCATGCACTGCGAGAAATTAGAACATTCGCTATTCTGCCGTAAAACATAATAGGCCCGGCAGTGCCATTTCAAAATCAGCAATAGACTCAGTACTTCTACCCAACAATAGTCTCACACTAAAAGGTCCACTGAGCAACTTCAAATCAATCTCCATTCGTCAGACCTGACAGATGCAGAGTTGTTGGAAGGTACAGGGATCGAGTAAACTGCTGAGCCAAGTGCTAGGTCTATAACGGGCTTCCTGTACTACCACAGAGGAATACTCGCATTGACCTTGCCAAGCGAACAAACGACCAAGACTGGCATCTAACCCCTTTCTATCGGACAGTCAAGAAGAGGTGGTGGTGGTTTCCTCCATTACAAACCCACGTCACGCGGGCCCCACTGTCAATCACACCACTACATCAGGGCTAGAAATGCCTGCTAACAGCTAGCACGAATCCGTGACGAGTGTGATGGCTGAGCTGCAGCGCGATTTACAGCTCCTGAGAGCAAAAATTGGATCCCTAGACAATATAAGAAGGGAAATGGTGCCAGGAAGGTCGATAAATGAAAGGTCTTCGCTACCTACTCATGTGTCAATTAACACGGCAGAAGAACAAGATCAAAGGACCAGCCCCATTCCTGAACAGCAGACTCGCCCTGAAGCGAGAACGAAGATCAGCATATCAGGAAGTGACCCAATGGATATAGTCCCGTCTTCCCTACGAGATTTTAATTTGACTGCCTTTACCGATAATGGCCCGGCTAAAGAGGATTCAAATAAGATCTGCTTATCCACGTTAACACATCCAGAAGCCCAACACTCCAGGCAATCTTAACAAGATTCTTTGGCACACATGTCCATGATCACAATTGCAATGGCCCCTTTTATGAAACTTTATGAAGAAATTCATGAAACCTTAGCCAACCATACCACCCTTTTAGCAATGCTACATTCTAAAATAATTTTTGTAGAAGGCTACATCATGGCCCAGAGACAGCACAAGGCCACCAATAGATTCACTTCGGAGCCAAGCCCTAAGCATCATAACGAGTGCTATAGGAACGTAACCATAATTTAATACCACTGATCCTCTCCGAGCCACTATTGCAACCACTGAAGATTGTATCCAAGTTCTCACCATCACCCTGGATAGTCCCATCAGGGACAATGGCCCTGAAGATGGCCCCACAGGTTCCAACTCGGCCAAAGATGCATTGGTGATGACTGCCCTCGCCTCTAATATGGTCTGTCTGGAACTGACACCGGATATCAACAGGAGCCAGAAGGCCACCAACCGACCGAATAAACCTTTTCACAGAATCCGCCTCAATCGGCGCAGCAATGAGAAAATGGAAGGAAATAAAACCTATCCTCTGTTTGAAACCAAACCGTAATCTTCAACATCCATCTCACAGAAAATCTTACTCTGCTCTGGAGGTAATGAAGCACACAGCTTCTTTAAAAAACTATCCTTACCTCCAAAAGGCAGTGAACGACAGGAGAAGATTAATATAACTAAACCGAAAAAACTACCTCAAAAAAAGAAAATACAAGTCCAAGAAAGGGAAGAGGTTGAGGAGTTGGTTCAGGAGGACTCCCAACTCCCTCCTTGATCTCTCAGTATATTCAATTGAATCAAGTGAGAACGACATCCCTCCACGGGAACGTGACAGTATAGCTGTCCCCACCAAGGAATCAGTAGAGGACATTGGCTGACAAAAGAGAACACCTTATTGCCAGAGCCAAGGATGAAGGACCTAAAAACGCCAGAAGAAGGAAAAGGATGAGGATAAAAGACTTGGGCAAAGAGTCCCTTCCCTCTGCCCGTAGTCTGCAGAGGGCACTCAGCAATTCCATGCGACGAACAAAAGTTCCTAGATCTGATAACCCACAACATAAAACATCCTATGATAGTAGGAAATCAAAATCATACGTCACTGATTCCAACCCTACAAAAGACTACTCTCGTTGTCTAAGATTAGAACGAGTGGTTAAGGAGTGAAATAATCTCATTCTCAACAGGCACAACGTAGTCAAACTATGCCATTATATCCCTCAACTGAGGCAAATCACTAGTGAAGACTTTACTATAGTAGAATTCAGAAGAGAGGACAGGTCGAACTTGGTTTATCTACATCTGAACTCATAGTGAAAAATCTACTTTTGACTGCCACATCTAGCTTTCTATGGGATTTGACCTGACTGACCTCTCTGAGAGGGCTGAAAAATATAATAAATCCCAAAGACTGAGCTAATCCAGAAGAGAGTAAGAACCCCTGATTACTTGCAACAAGAATCTAGCTGGAAATCCAGAAGAGGAGGTTTTGCCCCAAAGTCCTAGGTAACAATAACATGCAAAGACCCATGGATGGCCCCTCATTAAAACCCTTGAAATCAGATATAACTGACTACAGTTAGTGTTACTGGGGCAACTCAGACAAAGATGACCCGACAACAAATCTATTTCTCTAAAACATATGAGGAATCATCATGGGCTTGGCTGCCCTCAACACTGGCAGCGAAAACAAAATCAATAGCAGCCATCCGACAGATACTATCCACATAATAGGATAACACTCTTATTTTGGAACACAAGCGGTTTCACGCATTTGTTGGAGGAGGGAGCAGTCCATTGGTATGATATGGATTTTATTTGTTTCCAGGAGACGTGGCTTTTCATAGAGCCTACCCTAGATGGTTTTACCCCTCTTCTCAATCCCGCCATCAAGGGTGGACTGCTCACCCAGACTAACAAAATAAACGATGAGATAATTAAACAAACCACGATAGGAGCCTTTCTCCAATATACAATCTTGAGAAAGACAAAAGGCGCCTCCAGAAGGACGACAAACGCGCCATTTCGCCCATCTCTTATTAACATCTACTGGAGCGTGAAAGACATTAGCCCTAAATACGGGACCATTTGTCAGAAGCTATTGACAAAGCCTACACCTAGAGTAACTTCTCTATTATTGTATGTGGCGATTTTAATGCCACCTACCCTTCTTTGAGTCAAACATGCGAAATTGACAATAAAGACCTCACCTCTGGGTCTACAAACAAGATAAACCTATGGCTTGAATTGATGGCAAGCCGTGATCTACACGTGACAAATGGGCGCTATGAAAAAAATCTTACTAGACACTCAATGTGGAAAAGAGGTGCATCCTCGTCGGTTATCGACTATATTTTCATCTCTCAAAATCTAACTACAGATGTGGAATCTCTTGAAGTCATTACCTCGACTGGAAGTGATCATAACTGGCTAAAGCTCACGTGGTATGAAGTTTTAAAAAATACAGTTACAACTAACACTCATGTGGAAGCGATTAACAACGGATATTGTTTAAGAATAAATTCCAGAGCAGTAACTCAAACCGTAATGACCCTTTCAGACCAGATAAATGCAGCAACTATAGCAAGACCAGGGTTAGTGGACTATACTGCCACGTTGATGATCCATTGTGTTAAAGGCAAATCATATGACAAAGAAAGTATACACCATCACTAAATATGATGCTGTACTTGTCACAAAGAGAAAGGAGTTCAGAAAATCTCTGCGAATGCTCAAGTAACAGGCCACCACTACATCGGACACCAAAATCAATCATCTAAAGTCCGACTATAGATCATGGTGTATCAGTCACAGAATCATTACTGCAAAATGATGCAGAAATCATGCTGTATGATGCCTGGCCAATAAATAATCATCCAAGACCTGGTCTCTGATCAGCTCAATATCTAAAACACAACTCAGGCAAACTGTGTAACATAGGAGAGCTGGATGGCCTTTTTTGTTTCTCTATTTGCAAACCTATCCAGGCAAAGTGACCTACCTTTAATTCCAACGTATGCCTGGATCCTGCCTTATGATTAGGTTGATCTCGTTAACATAATCAAAGGATTGTGTTCTTCCCGAGCATCCGGGACGGACAGATGCCCTTTCTAATGGCACACTGAAGGAAAACCCCAAACAGTGGGCCACTATATTAGACCTGGTGCTGCAAATGTTTTTGCGTCCAAATCCATCCCTCCATCTTGGAAAACTGTGCACATAATTCCTATATTCAAATCTGGCAGTCGCTCGGACCCTAGCAATTATAGGCCTATTTCGCTTTTGGGCGTGTTGGGAAAAACCGACGCAACTCTACTCCTAAAATGACTGTCTGCCTGGACCGAGACCAATGGCCTGAATGATATCTTTCAGGCAGGATTTGTCAAGGGCCTAGGAACCGCTGCTCCGGTATTTCTGATCAATCTACTGAAAGCAAAGACCATTGAGACCAATAAACTACATCTGGCATTTGTGGACTTTTCCAAAGCCTTTGATAGCAAACTGGCAGAGAAGTACTCCTCGGACGACGTGCTGGAACAAATGCATACATTATATACAGATACATCCACAAGAATCCACCTCACCACCAAGGAGGCGTTAAGCGACGAGATTCCAACGCAGAGAGGGGTTAAGCAGGGTTGCTCTCTGGCACCCACCCTCTATTATTTCTATATCGCACACTTGGGGGAGTTTATGAAACAATGTAGAAGTTTTCAGCCAAAACTCAGAACCATGAGGATAACACACATTATATGCTGACGATCTAGTTCTATTAGACCACACTGCAGTAGGTCTTCAAAGACAGCTTAATCAATAAAAGAAAAACAAGATCGTCACCCTAAAAAAAAGGCCAGGAAGCAAGAAATAGATCTTTTAGATGGTTCCTGAAGCGTTCAGAGATTTAAAAAACTCAGTGCTTTAAATATTTAGGGATTTGGATCTCAAAGAGCACATCTGAGATTAACTTCTCCGAACATCAAAAAAAGAAGGCAGATATGCTTGCTAGTCGAGCACCGATTCTAAATAGGAAATACTGCAAATTACACTTAAACCTATCATACACGTTGCAAAAGTCCTGCCGGCTTTAACCTATGGCAGTGAGGCCTTCTTAGATCTACCCGCTAAAACTTGTGTTTCGGCCGAAGGAATCTTTTGGAAAAAAGCTCTTGGGATCCCCCGCTCAATCCCCATCCAGGTGGTGAGGAAAGAGCTGGGATTATGTTGCCTAAAACTATCAGCAGAATGGAAAACGTTACGCCTATTTAGGAAGTGTAATTGTCTTAACCCCCGCACCTGATCAAAGGGATCAAAAAGGAACTATTGGAAGGAACCAACAAAACCCTAAACGCATGGGGAATCAAATGTATTCAGTTACTTAAAGAATCGGATTGCTCCATGGAAGACGTCTTGACTAAACGTAGGGTAAATAAAAAGCTACGAGATTGGATTGGATACAGACAATGGAAGAAGTTACCAAATTGTGGAAATGCCCTTCGATTCAATTTATGCAGTTCTAATGCAATTATTGCAGCAAGATCAAAAGAGGAAACAAAGGACTCTTCTTGCAGGTTCTGTAAAATGGCGGAATCTCAAGAAACTCTTTTCCATCTATTTACCACCTGCCTGGCGTTTAGTTTGAAACATATCCACTATTTTGGACTGCAGAGGATTGATGGAGATTTTTAATTGGGGACACCCAAATCACAGTGGTAATTGCGATAGTCCAATTTTATCGGAATGTATTACAGCCCCTAACACAAATAATGAAGGGCTACCCAATACTGACAATATAAGGAAGAACGGGATACAGTAGATGGACATAACCGTAATGAGTTGGAGATAGTTTGTCTATATCCGTCTAAAAGATTTTTACTCTTAAAAATATAAAATGAAAATAAAAATGTAAAAAAAAAAAGAATCTTTTGTCCATGCCTTTCCCTCAATTTAGGATGGTTAAAAAAATCCTTCTTTAATCTCAGGGCAAGGAACAACTGATTGTAGATCTCAACTCTAAATCGTTCTCTGCATCGTTCCTTGAATATTTTAACAAACGTGAGGGAGTCCCAAGGTACATTAGTAACTGTTTGGGTAACATTTGTTTTTGGGACTATTTGAAAGTGAAATGTAATTCCCTTCAGACTCTTGAAGTCATGTTAACGTTAAAGGACATTTGTACCACGCAATATCACCACCGGAGTGGTCCCCTGGCACTCTGGCGGCTCTGAAAGAGGAAGGGAGAGGGGTTAGTGGGAGGAAGCTGGAAAAGTGCAAGAAAGCATTGATGTGCTGTTGGCGGCCTCAGCCCGGTGGGTCCGTTGGCTGGGCCTGGTGTGTTTGTGGCCGGTAGTCGTTGTCTGCTGTTGTGCGAGTCTATGTGTGTTTTTGTTTTGTTGTTGCGATGTAGTGTAGTTTGTGCGGTTTGTTGTGCTGTAGGTTTGTGGTTGTGTCTGGTTTGGAATTTGAGAGGAGTATGCAGAGGGGGAAATTGTTAGTGCAATCAGTTAGTTGGCATCTTTATCCTGAAATGAGGCACTGGGCTTCTGTAATCTCCCCAGGTGGGATTTGGGGGCACCCCTGCACCTCTGTCTTGATCTGGGTCGGTCCAGCCTAAAGGTCTCTTTCGTATCTGGCCCCCTCGTCCCCTAGCCTCCCTCGCAGCCCTAGCGGTCTTCCCTTTTCACCCATACGGCTAGTGCATCTGCCAATGTCCACAGCTCAGCTAGTGTGGTGATTGCCGGTATCCCGACAATTCCATAACACTGTGGTACCTGGTGGCAGCTAAGGGGGGAGTGTGCGTGTTGGGTGGGATTAGGTTGGGGTTGTTGACTCTGTCCCCATGGGTGTCGCCTGTGTTCCGCTTTTCCCGGTGTCCCTCGTCTAGGTGCTGTGGGAGCTTCTCCCCATAGGGAGTTGCCCACAGTCGTTCTGGGAGTTGTCCGTGTCCACTCCAGTTTAGTCATCCCTTTTCCTTTCTGTTTTCAGATTGAGTCTGTGGTGTTGAAGAGCCAGGTTTTCAGTAGTTTCCTAAATGTTAGGTGATTTTTGGCATTTCTTTGGGATGTTGTTCCAGGTTTTTGCGGCAAAGTGGTAAAAGGAGGTGCCTCCAAGTTTTTTCTTGAGGTATGGTTTTGGTTCCAGGCGGATTTCGTTGCTTGGCCTGAGGAGTCTTGTTGGTTTGGGCTCATGATACAGGATTCTGAGAAATGAAATACTGTGCCACCTGTGCAGATGAATGCAGATTCTGCAAACCATCTTTTGACGCAATGCTCCTCTGTAGACATTTAAAACACCATGCTCGGAGGTCAGCTGACATGGTAGGGAAATACACTTCTGAGGGCCTTTGGTCTGTTTTTACGAGAGGCAATAATTATGCCTCTATACTTTATTAGACAGAAGTGTGGAAGCAGATTTTACCTATACTGAACATCATTGTATGACTTTATTCTTTGTGTCCGAATTTTGGTTGTGGTGAGATGTTACTGAATTATTGCATCTGTTTGTTGTATTGTTCTCATCTTCTTTTCTTCAACTAGTAGATCACTGTGATTCGTTTGTTCTTTACTTGGTCATGCATTGTATTAAAAGTTCACTATGTTAACTGTGTAATACATTAATAATAAAAACATTTGAAAAATACCGAAGGTGCTAGTGGGCAGCCTTGAAAACACTCCTTATTTGTGGGAAAGTCCTCAGAGTATTCTTTTCGCCCCAGAGCAACGCACTGACACTGACATGACACCTATCCCGCCCAATGTTTGCCAAAATGTAGTGCAGTCGACAGAATCAAAAGCCTTGGCTAGGTGTAAAAAGGCCACATATACCCGAACGCTCCTGCCTGACTTTCGTATGTTTCTCTACAATGCTATTCAGCAAAAACACTGATCCAAGCCAGCCTGGTTGTCTGCTCAAATCCTATTGGATGTTGCCCAATCCTCCAGCCTTGTTGCTAAACAACTGGCAAAGATTTTGCTTGAAGCATTCCAGAAGAGAAATAGGTCGGGTTCAGTGTGGATCCACTGCCACCCTTTTTTTTTTTTAAATCTTCCCTATCAGACTTCTTTTTCAGGAACATGGCCAGATAAGGGCAATAAAAGCTCATTCTAGTGTTGGTGCCCACCAATCTGGGAACCACATAAATAGCTATGGCCTTAGCCTGTCCGGGCATTCCACGTTACCTTTTTTCATTGCCAGGATGAAACTTGTCATGTCTTCTCGGTTGAAAGGAATGCTTTCACACTCAATTTTCCTGTTCTTATTATTCACTTGGGTGCCATCTCTTACTTTAAAAAAAAACATCCTGAAATTGAGCTATCTGTATTGGTGGGGGAATGGAACTGATCTCACCCTCCTCATTCCCAGCAACAGCACTTGAAACCATCCTCCAAAACTTTTGGAATTTATTTCACATGTTGCTTTATCTAGCAAATCCCATTGTAATTCTATATATTGGTTTTTTTAAACTTTCAGCAGGTCTCGGTCTACTTGTTTCTTGGCTTACAATTGCCCTTTGTCCCAAACAACCCGTTTCCCTTCCATTTGAAAACTCAATTTTGCATGTATGCATTCCGGATTGAACCAAGGTGCATCCTTTTTGCCACTTACCTTTGGATCCCCAACTTTCCTGGGGTAGGATTGGGCTTTCTGGTGGATAAAACTTAATACGTTTTTAAACAGGGAAACGGTTATTCCTGGCACATGCCCACTATGTATATTCGGCTGGGATCTTAGGGTTTCACCATTCCAGAGCAACCAGGCAACTTTCTCCTCATCACTTCTTGCCATTTGGGGAATAAACACCACCTAATCTTTGTAGTTTAGGAGATCATGTGGCCAGTAACTACGTGGTTGTTGTAACGCTATGTGTTGTTCTTGTACCTTATAAAAATAAATACAGTCAACCAAACAATCGTCAGTGACTGATGTCCTCGTTTCTAATTCAAAGGTTGGTTTAGGGGATTGTCTCCAGTACACCTCCGGTTTAGTTCAACCCTCAGATGATTAAACATGAAATTGTCAATAATTAGCCCCTTTATGTCCTGTTTAGCATTCAGAGTACTTCCCATAAGCATCCCACATGTTTTTCAACTATTTTTATTTTTTCAGGCCTAATGGGTCCATTCCCCAGTTTTCCCCAGTTTGGCAATAAAGTCTTCTACAATTATTATATTGTGATCTATCTTGCCTGACAAGACTTCAGAGGAAAGGCTAGCATTTTAAAAAGTTTGGCTAACATTTATTTTGGTGCAATATACATATTAGCTACCAAAATATTTTGCGATAGCCGATCCGCAACATTTATCATTGAGATTACCACTTAATTACTAGACAGATTGCACCTGTCGGCCTGGACAGGTAGTAATTTTCCCCAGAAGTGTTGCTACACCTTTCCTCCGATTACCGTTTGGAGATTTTTCTGCAATCACTGAAAAAAGAGCAAAGTCTTAAAGTTCTGCCATAAGGCAGCAAGGAGACAGCCTTTCTGAGAGATGGGCTGGGCTTTGGCCATAGAAACATGTATGCATCAGAGAGAACACGGAAAGTGATCCTTGCCTTCATTGGCAGCCAATCGAGCACTCACCTGGCCTCAGAGATGTGTTCACTCTTACCCATGCTGCTTTCTACTGATCGCACCATGCTAATTTGAATAACCTGGAGTTTAGCTATTTCTCCTTTTTCTATTCCCCGAAGTAAGCTACCACAGTAGTTTAATTTAACCCCAATAATGGCTCTAGCAATGTTAGCACAATTTTTGTGCATCAGAAACGGTCTTATCTGACTTAACAGCTTAATGTAATCGGAGGATGCGGATACAAAGCTATTCACATGGCCCTTCATGTTCATCTTATGATCAATGACAACGCCAAGGGTTTTGACTTTAGGCAAAGTAGCGATGGTGCATCTCTGAATTAATACATTTCCTCTGGTTCATAGGAAGCTTCCTTAGCCGTGCCGCTATCCCTGTTATCAGCTCAGTTGTTGCATCATTAACAGCCAAGCCGTTGTCAGCTATCCATTGGTGAATGAGGGTTTAGGTTTCATTATTGGTCTCAGTGTCTTGATTGTAATTGCCAGAGAGTGGAATTAAACACGCAGTATTGTCAGCGTTGTTGGTATACATACCATACCTGCTGTCAAGAAGTTCGAACAGCGATTTTGTTTAGATATTATACAACGTGGGAGACAAACACGATTCTTGTGGAACCCCATGGATCACTTTAAACACATCAGCAGTGGCCTCGCAGCTAAATACTCTGGCTGATCGATTAGTCAAAAATGATTTGACCCAGTTGGCTGCTACACTCGAGAACTAGGCAGAATGGACTAACCTGCGAGTAGATCGTGGCCAACCAGGTCAAAGGCCACGGATAAGTCCAAAAGCATGAGCAGTGCAGTACTGCTGGTCTCCATTATCTGTAAAATGTTCACTTTTAGGTCAAGTAATGCGGTTTCTGTACCGTGGGCAGATCTAAACCTAGATTGTCACTGAGCTAAAATGTTATTCCAAATTAGAAAGTCGTGAACTTGAAGGTAGGGAGCACGATCAAGGATCTTTAAAAGGAAAGGAACATTCGTAATTGGCCTGTAATTTGCCAAAACATTGGGATCCAGGGTTGGCTTTTTTAACAGTGGAGAAATCCAGGCCTGCTTAATGCTATATGGCACGGAGCATTCCATGAAAGATTTATTAATACATTTGGTAGCAGGAATCAAAGACGGCGCACATGCCTTTACCACCGTCACAGGACAAACATCCCCTTTACAAAAGGTGGGCTTAAGGTGGTCTAGAATACCAATCACTTCCAGTTCTGTAAGTGGCCTAAATTCGAAGTATGCCCTGATGGTGTCAGTCTTGGGAATAACAGCCCCAGACTGTATTCTCTCAAGGTTAGTGCATTTGCGAGAGACGTTATCTCCAATTGTCTATCTTTTTCACCATAGCTTCTTGAATTGCCATGCACCACGCTTTGTTCTTTGTGTGTTTTATTGCGGAAGGACAGGGATTTTCAAGTTCTTTCGGAATTTTGAAAAGCTCTCTAGTGTCAGAGCTGGCATTCAGGATCCTTTCATCATTTACTGACACTTTAGCCTGTATCCACTCTTCATCAAATAATGTATTCTTGACGCCTGCAGCATTCCAGCTAATCAATTATTTTAGAGTGTTACACGATTGGATCGTTCTGTCCTACACTTTCAGCAGCATGTCTAGAAAAACTCTACACGGTTGCCTGGCAATTCCTCTTAGTGATTGCATAAGCTCTGGACCAGACAAATCCACTATTGTAGGTGGGCTCTTATTTAGGGACAAAATAGAACAACAGGGTAAATTCAAAGACAGAATAAAGCTAATGACTGCATTCCCTTACTGTTAAATGAACAGTATCGTATCACATCAAAGGACGGTTCTCTAGGAGAGGCAATGTGAAGACCAAATCGGAGGTAAACCAATGGCTAAAAACCTAATGGGAACCCAGTGTGCTATCTAGCCCTATCGGAAGGACACCCTGTCCCTAACGGGGGTGCCTGGCCCTAGATGGCGGGTGGTGTATCGCCTATCTAAAAGGGATAGATGAAGGAGGGAAACTCTCTCTAGTCTGACCAATTGTATGGGGAAAACTAAACCTGGTGGATATCTTGGATCATAAACGAGCAACCAGTAATAATAAAAAAACTCCTAAACTTCTGTAGATGACAGAGCTAACTATTAAATCATTGTCAAAACAGCTGATCAGCTTGTATGGACTTTCCACAAGCCGTGGGATTTCAATTAATGCTTTATTCACACCCTTGCACACTGGTTATGTATGCTTTACCAAAAATACATAAGGGCATCTCCCCTCCTCCTGGAAGTCCCATTGTTTCTGGAATTAACGCCATTCTTGAACCACTATCTCAATATGGGGTTTTGTTTATCAAGAATGAAATTCCAAAAATGCGGGTCCTATCTTAAAGACTCAACAGCGATGTTTGTCCTTTTGAATACCTTGGTGTTTGAGCCTGAAAAAGATTGGTTACAATAGACATTGAGTCATTGTATACCAAAATACCACAACATGAAACATTGATCATGTTGCGCCGCCTGCTCGATTCTGGCATAGACCTGTATGGAGTGCCATTTGGTTTCGTAACCCATCTTGCCGAGATAGCCCTCAGAAAATATTTTTCTCTTTGACCATACCTATTACCAGCAGGTTTCGGGCATGGCTATGGGTGCGACATTCGCACCCAGCTTGGCCAACCATTATGTTGACTATTTTGAACATACTCATATCTATCCTGACACCAATCCGTTTTGCAGGAATCTACTAACCTGCGTCATTCTATTGACAACATTTTTGTGATCTTCAGAGGCTCGAGAGATGACCGGACTTCTTTCCATGTGTGGCTGAACGATCAGACCCCCCATCTGAAATTTACACTAGAGATGAATAGGCACAACACACACTTCCTAGATCGAGCCATTTCGGTAGCCAATGGAGGCTTAATATCCAAGGTCTTCAAGAAGACAACCGACAGAAATTCCCTCCTATGTTACTCCAGCTATCATCTGCAGGCACTGAAGGACAACCTTCCCTTCAGGCAGTTCCTCCGATATCGGAGGTTATGCACCGAAACCACAGACTACACATCCCAGGCTAAGACACTCAAGCAGCAGCTCAGTGAAAGAGGGTAGCTGTCTAGGATCATAAAACAAACATATAGAAGAGCTAAGAACCTACCACGTGCTGTAACCCTTGAACAGCACAAAATTCCAGAGGACAGCAAGGGGTTCACTGCCGTTTTCAGCTACTCACCACTACTGAATAAAATCAAAAAGAAATAAAAACTCTCTGGCCTATTCTAAATACCAGGAAATGCCCTTCACCAGTGCCCAGTTTTGCTTTGAAGAGGCAGCAAAATGTCACAGAGAAACTAGTCAAATCCCTACATCCAGGCAACCATCCCCCAGAACAGATTCCGTCCACACTATGCAATATGAATCCACCTACATGCCACTCACCCTGTGGCCAATGCTCAATGTGTTGCCAGACCAGTAGAACCAACACCATCGACATCGGCTGGCACACCCCTTGGGTACAAAGACACTTTACAAACTGTAACAGCAAAGGGGTAATTTACTCAATTACCTGCCCATGTGGCTTGAGATATATAGGGATGATGGCACGCACAGTTAAAACACAGATTGAACACTGCTCTTGTATTCAAACAGGGAAATTGTCTGCACCTATTGTCCCACATTTTCTGGCTGAGGAACACTCAGCCGAAACCTTCAATTGGACCATATTGGAAAAAATTAAGTCACCAACACGTGGTGGGAATTTCCACAACATCTTGTTTAGACAAGAACAAAAGTGGATTTTTTCGGTTGGACACATGCCAGAACGGACTCAATGAATGCATGCAGTGGCAAGAATTGGCAGTTATGACATATTGAATCATCCTCTATTGTTGATGCCTTACTTTCCTCCGACTAAGATCTCACCTATATATTGCTTGCTCCACTCGGCAAGTCAACCCAATCAGGTCCCTTCAGAGCCCATACGATATTGAGCTCTGCTCTGTGGGCCTATCTACCCATGGCAGTTCTAACCACCCTGCTGCTTATGAACACACGTTTGGAGAATTTTGTATCGCACCCGAGCAATTCTCATGGGCCCCCTGCCACTTGCTAATACTATGTGGCTCACGCAAACACCTGTGGAGATGATCCATCGCACATGTGCTTTCTTTGTGTCGAGCATTCATTTATCATATAACAGTTCCCTACCACCTGCAATGGCACAATCTTACATTTTGCATAAGATTAGCCATCGAGCACTATTCAGCAGCATATATTGTTCCATGACATGCCTTCTGTGGTCACTTTCGGTAGTTTCTATCACTCTGCCACAAACGAACAGCCACGCAGAGATATACCATTGCACACATGCTCTTTTCATTAATGGCACTCCATAT
The DNA here is from genome assembly GCF_040938575.1 of Ambystoma mexicanum. Classification (NCBI taxonomy): domain Eukaryota; kingdom Metazoa; phylum Chordata; class Amphibia; order Caudata; family Ambystomatidae; genus Ambystoma; species Ambystoma mexicanum. The sequence continues at coordinate 418,546,136 of NC_090925.1, forward strand.
AAACTACACATTTAATTAAAGAAAACTGTTTCCCCAACCTATTTCTGCACGCTGTCATGATAATGCGTTCAGCACTTTTCAAAATTAACACATGCATTTCTCCTATAAGTGTTTATACACAAGTCTACATCATATTGGATTGATCTAATATGACGTTCATTGGTCTTGTAGCCCACTCAGGCTGGCCGGCGTTTCTTTGTGCATTCAGCCCCACACAGCGTTCACTCCTGTCACCCCGCCCTGCTGTGTGACGTAAACAGGAAGTTTCCTTCCATGACACGCCAAGCCGAACACTGTCCCTTCCAGCAGACGGACGCTCTACTCGGTTGTCCTGATAGGATTAGTATCATTCCTCACAAGGTAAGCTTACCTCAGTGCTCTATCTGCTGATACATGGGCACGCTGTTGCAAGATTGCAATCATGTCCCCGCTTCCTCTGTTCTTGCTATGAGTTTGTCTTTATGGCTACGGCCACTTAATTGCTGCACATTGCATCTTGCAGCCAAGAACCTCTAGCAGCTAGAAGCTGCTCTACGACCAGCGTTGGCGCATTTTTCCTGTATGCCACACATTCTGTGTATACAGGTGGGTATCCCTTTGCTGCATGGCTAACACGCCGCACATTCCTGTGTGTTTTGCATGTGAGCATCGCCAAATGCACCCTTCTCCAGTTATGTTTATAGTCACGCACTAGTTCTTTTCGTTTCCGCACGTCCCGGGGTGTTTAAACAAATGCACTGCCACACAACCAGTGGCCATGTATATCTCTATGCCACGTCCTTATAATTCCACAGCTACTAACAGTGTGTGAGTTACTTACAAATGGGCTTTTTGTCCCTGCATTGTTTTTGGTTGAGAAACGGTTTTACATCCCGCTCTCTCCCATATGTGTGTCTCCATTGCAGGAGGCGGAGCAGTCTGTCCCTGTGTTTTGCCCCTGGAAGATTGATACATCTCAGAAGATTACTCATGGTCCTGATGACGATGGTCTGTACCACTCTGCCCATCAAAGCCGGTCGACCTATGTGGTCATGGGGGCTCCCATGTCCACTTAGATATCCCCATCAATCAGGAGGGATATATTAGGAAGACATCAACATATCACTCACATTACATGAGCATTTTAGATATCCCAGTTAGATGGGAATGTTTTTAGACATCACAACCACAACTCCTGTATGAGGCCGACCAGATGCCCGAGGGTGAATAAAGCTTTAATTGAAATCCCACGGCTAGTGGAAAGTCCATACAAGCTGATCAGCTGTTCTGGCAATGATTTAATAGTTAGCTCGGTCATCTGCAGCAATTTAGGAGTTTGGTTTTGTTTTGCTGGTTGTTCCTTTATGACCAAAGATATTCACCAGGTGTAGTTTTCCCCATACAATTGGTGAGACTAGGAGAGTTTCCAACTTCATCTATCCTTTTTAGATAGGAGATACACCACACATCATCTAGGGCCAGGCACCCCAGTTAGTGACAGGGTGTCCTTCCGATAGTGCTAGATAGCATACTGGGTTCCCATTAGTTTACCTTTAATTTGGTCTTCACATTCCCTCTCCTAGAGAACGGTCCTTTGTTATTTAGGGACACCATTAATACTTCCAGAGAAATGATGCGATGGGAGATCAGCACCCCCTTTATGGGCTCCAGACCGTTATCGTGCATATGGCAAATTTTCAATTTGAAGAAGGGAACATCTCTGTACCCTTTAGGTCTATGGAGTCCTTACAAATATATATATATATATATATATATATATATATATATATTCTGTAAAAAAAACATTAAGGGGACATTATGGTTCTAGGTAAAATTGAAAAACCCCTTAAATTCCCCAGTTATGGTAAGCTTAGCATCCATAACTTGCGCCACCACCGTGCACTGCTAACACTAACAACCAGAACATGAAAGATGGCATCACAAATGTCATTGATGACATGACTGATGATATCACATGTTTAGCCCCTTTGTTTTTGTTCACTGCTATATATATATATATATATATATATATATATATATATATATATATATATATATTCAGCAAAAAAACGTTGTGGTGTAAAATAAAACCGGTAAACACTTGGAATTCGCTAGTTATGGTAAGCTAAGCAACCATAACTCGCGCCATCTACGTGCATTGCTCAGATTAACACCCAGGACATCAAAGATGACATCACAAATGTCATTGCTGCAGCTGGCTAACATAAATGGGCCGGACGTCAATAAAGCATATGAGCCACCTTTGACCCTCACATAACCAACCCTAGTGATATGCAGTACCTTTCTCATTGACATTCCTCTCCAACATAGCCAAATGCGCTCATAAGCACCTACGTGCCGTGCCGCAGCACCTGAAAGTTAACACACAGGAACGTACAACGTAGCACGTGACATTTTGAAGTAATAAACTAGTTTTTAAAAGGAACAGTAACATTTTTGAATTTGTAAAGTACTTTTATTTCACAATAAACTGTGCAAGAGCATTGGGGTAATCCCATTTTAAATAACATAATAAATTTGTTTCTTCAGTCGTCATCGAAAATGTTAATGGTGAAGCACACGTTCTTTTCCCAAAACACAAAGTATGCGTTTTCGATAAAACAACCCCTTTGTTTGTGCAATGATTGTGAAAACGTCGCCATGACCTTTCGGCTACACCACCGTAAAAAGAAGGTCTGTTACTCCTAATGGACACTTCAGCGTATGGACAAAGTGGGCCGGCGCGATCATCCCACACAATTATTACAGACAGGCAGCTGGTCACAAGCAGCTCCATTTGGCGGCTGAAGAAGCCATCACTCGGCCTCTGGAAACCATGACATGCACAGTATGGAAGTATGTAGCTGGACAGGAAAGTAAGAAAACATATCAATAACCAACCTTACGAAACAATTTAAAAAAAGACAAAAAGAACGTGGGAACTAAGACACAAATCGAAGTTGTCATACATAAAAATTTTAAGTAAATAGTAGGTTTCAACATGGGTAAAGCTAGTGACAGCCTACAAATGCCAACAATTTGCACTCTCTATAAGTTTAAAAAAATTACAACTACACACAAAGATACTACTGCAGGTACCAAGGCAAAAGTAATGTGCAAGCATTTGAAAATGCCACCTCGCGATTTCAGAGAAGACCAACAGAACGTGCAAAGTGATACAGCAAACGATGTGGCGAAACAGGACATTTTAAAGGGAAAATATTAGCGTTCAACAAGGGTGAATAAACGCATAGCCTGAGAACACAGAGATTCTGCACTCTCGGTAAGGGGGAGAAAAATAACAACTGCATAGAAAGGTAATACTTCAGTAATATTGGCAAAAATAATGTTCTGGTAATATAAAAATTCAAACTGTGCGGTGTGCAGTCGTCAAAATTAAATTTACATGATATGTACCGCCTCCACTGATTTAGGTAAAGTCAGACAGCAATGTTTTTGCCCCAAAGAATCTTCGTGAAGTGATATTTCATGTGCCTTACAAAGGTTTTTGAAACATAACCTTACCAAATGGTATGTGTTGCAAACTTACACTCCCTGCATTCTTACTGATTTTTTCCCTGTAGCTCAAGGTAAAAAAACAATGGACCCTTAGGGTTCAGTTGGATGCGCGGCCTTACTGAGCTCGAAACCAAAAAAGCAAAGCAAGTGACCTTCACTCAGAATGCAGATAAAATCTCACCTTGCAACAACATATCAGAATCCATTCATGAGAACCGCTATTCCCATACACGTGCTGAACCACTGTTGGCAGCAAATAGTGCAGGTGGCTGTCTCAGATTTTAAACTGTAGCACGCCAGTCTCACAGCAATAGTATTGTTAAAGCATTGCAAGACAGACAGTGATTCTTCGCCATATATTGAGCATCTACTGCCACTTTGCCGACAGTGTTTCATAAGTGTAACAAGTGCAATGGTGGCTGCGTTTGTATGTGTTAGGGGCGATGTCCGCGTACACCAAAACACGAACGAAAGATGGCAGGCACAGCAAAAGAATCTCACGCACTTCACGCTGTTCCACAGCCAATCAGTAAGGGGGCCACATGTCTGCGGACATGGCGCTATGGATTAGCCAATCAATTTCTTGTCCATGGAGCGAACAGGGAAGTGTGTTCGCGGAGCCGACATAGATGTGACTAATTTTTGAAGACATACCTTTCGGTCGTTTTAAAGGAAAGTACTGGACGGATTGTCACCACATTTACAAAAGCACGCTTTCGGGACCAAGCTCCTGCCCCTGCCGCAAATGTGGTGAAAATCCGTCTAGCGACTTGGGCTGCAGGCGTGCGCAAAGTTTTTCCCCCATTCAGTCTATGGGAAAAAAGGAGGTTTTGGGATCCCCCCCTACAACTTTTCCCCCACTGGACCAAACATCACCAAACTGTGCAAAAAAATTCAGAGTTGCCCATATAATTTTTTTTGCAAATTTTGTTAACGATTCATCTAAGGGGAGCGGAGTTCTAAGCCGCCCAAAAAGTGCTCTTCCTATGGAAGCAGCAACTTAACCGTAACTACACAGCCACTAATGTGGCTGTGTAAGATGCTGCAGTGGTTGTGGCCAGAACCTAGAGTCTTGGGTGTAAGGCCATAGATATTACAATGTATTGGTGTGCAGTATGAAAAACCCATAGTGGCCTATACCTGCAGTGCTTATGACTTTGTTTTTGGGTGGATGGTCTTGGGCCATGCACCCAAGACTCTAGGTCCTAGCCGCAACCACCACAGCATATCACACTAATTGTGGCTTGTAACTGCACTACGTACAAATTTGGTCCTGGGTGCATGGCCTTGGGCCATGCATCCAAGACTGTACGTCCTTCCCACAACCACCTCCTGGATGGTTGATAATACGGGTGTATGTACAGCTGTGATATGCTGCAGTGGTTGTTGCCAGGGCCTAGAGTCTTGGGTGTATGTCCATAGATATTTCAATGTATGGGTGTGCAGTGGCAAATAATTGCAGTGCTTATAACTTTCTTGTTTGCTGCATGGCCTGGTGTATCTATAGCTGTGATATGCTGCAATGGTTGTGCCCAGAGGCTAGAGGCTTGGGTATAAGGGCATAAATAGTTGAAGGTGTGGGTGTGTAGTGTAAGAAAACCGTAGTGGCTGATAACTCTACTGCTTTCAACTTAGTTCTTGGGCCTTCGGCCATGCACCCAAGACTCTAGGTGCTGGCCACAACTACCACAGCATATTGCACCCATAGTGGCTTATAGTTTCTCTACCTAACAATCAACCAAGACTGTAGGCTCTGGCCACAACCACCGCAGCATATCACCCCCCTGGTGGCGTATAAATGAGGAGCACACTCATACTAATAAAAATGTTAAGTATGGGATGTACCCAATTTTAATGTTCGCCGACACCACACATGTCCTTAGAATACTTTCAAGTTGCCTGCGCACAGCACGGACTGAAGTACTATCCTTATGAGACCGTGTCCGCGGTCATGACGCCAGCCCATTAGCCAATCGGTATCATGTCCATGGAACGAACAGGGAAGTGTGACCGCAGAGCGGACATAGATATCACTAATTTTTAGAGACATACTTTTCGATCGTTTTAAAGGAAAGTACTGGACGGATGGTCACCAATTTTACAAAAGCACGCTTTTGGGACCAAGCTCATGCCCCTACTGCAAATTTGGTGAAAATCCATCCAGCGGTTTGGCCTGTAGGCGCGCGCAAAGCTTTTCCCCCATTCAGTCTATGGGGGAAAAAAGAAGTTTCAGAGTGGCCCATATACTTTTTTTTTTGCAATGTTTCTCTTCCTATGGAAACAGCAACTTAACCATAACTACACAGCCACTACCGTGGCCGTGTAATTAATATATATATATCTCCTTAAACAAGGGATTAGCAATCCAAATCGCATGTTACAGCCCACACAAAACATGCAGTCAGATAAAATCGTGACTGAAGTCAAAATCTTATAAGAGATGTTGTTAACCCCCAATGTCTCAGATAAAGCATTCACTAGGGCACGTTTGTACAAATGTGTACTTCTATGCGTGCGCTCCTTGAATGTGCAAATCAAGTTTGAATTCATCAAGCCTTTCAGGGGGTCGATTTGAACTAACTCCCCTTGCTTTCCGGTATCCTTCGTTGTAGGTTCACAGCTTGCATAGTTCCCCTTTTTACCATCCATAATCGTGGACGAGCATCCTATTTCAAGGTCCAATAGAAGGCTGGCACACTCGGAGGCTTGGTGGAATATTTTCTATGTAGATTTTCGAGCCAGGATAATCAGCTGAGGCTAAATCGCTGGAACCATAATTCAACCACTGATCAGGCAATTGTAATCCTACTTGCACAGCAGGCATCACAACAGACTTCCTCCTGGTCACTTTCGGCGGATTTAGCTATCACCCTGTTATATTCTGGGGTATGTCTTGCTACTGTTATTTCCATCAGTGTCGTCTGGGAGGTTGCATCCACCTGCCACCCAGACCTTCCTCTTCGGGATCTACTACTATTTCCACCACAATTGCCTAGGTCATACAGCTAATTTATCAATATACAAATTATTTCAATACACCTGTCCAACCTTCTGTAATCTGCATTTGTAATCTAAGTTTGTGTGGAGAGCTCCCTTTTGAAATCCCTAAGAGATGAATATGCCTATCAAGAGAAAAAAGATAAATCGCCCCCAGAATGCCACTGGGTGGTGCTGGAGTCCATTAGTCCAGAGCCCTGGGAATGCAGCGCTCCATTGCTAGGGGCTGGCTGTGTCTACTCACTTAGACATAGTCTATCTGCTGGAATGCTATATCAGGTATTGATAGCAAAACATTTTCACTGGTAATGTCCAACCACTCTGTGTCCAAGCCCAGCCCTAAAATGCAATTCTGTACTATCTGTAATTACTGCATCAATGGCGAATATGGCATCAAACATCAGCTGCTGGCACTCAGCAGAGCCACGGCTAATAGTTGTGCCAGATACTATCCTGCATTCAATATTTTTCTACATTGCTGCTGTGCTATGTGCTGTCCAGATCATTTTAATGATTCTCAGCGTATAGTCAGTCTAGAACATTCCAGAGCCTCAAGTAGAGATGTGAGAGGGGGCACTAGGAAGCACAGCTGCTGTTTCTGGCCTGTAGGGGGCAGAGGATTTGTGAAGCTGAGATGTTTCTGAATCTGTAACCGCAGCAGCATTAAGGAGTCCAGCAACCCCATCACTCCTCGTAGTTTCCTTTAAATTAAAGGACTGCTGTTCATCAAAGGCTGCACTGGTCCAACACATGCCTGTACTCCTCCAAGATCAATCCAAAGACAATTTAATTAAGGGGAATCAAATCGCAACCCCTTATGCAATAATTTTACCACCGCGGATTTGGCCACTTCAAGCCTTCTGTAAGGGGCCAATCCTTGCTGTTCTAACAAGAGGTTTGCCTTCTCATGTCAGCTCCCAGAGTGACTAATCCTCAGGATGTTTATAGGAGGAATAGGAAAGAGCAGGACCTAAACATTTTCAAGATGGTTTGACCATTCCTATGGGACAGTCCCTTTCATAAGCTCTACTACACGTGCCCTTCATTTCTGCTTGATCAAAGAGATTCAAGTGATTATCCCACTAGTGTGACTTCTTCATTGTGCTGGCAGGACTTCATTTAAAGGACCGACTCCCACACTACCCCTTGGCGTACATCCTGTTCCTCTATGAAGGTGTCACGCTTTGTCAGCAGAGAACAAAGGAGGCCTCCAAAACTGGGACCAACATTCTTTTGTGGGTGAAACCGCAGCCAAGACAGCAATACACAAAGGATCTGACAGTTGCAGGAATCACTGGAAACCAGTTGATAATACAAATGACAGTAAATAGACTTTGGCAATTATACACCTATCTCCCCACAGGCCACTATATCGAACCAGGTACAGCTTTACATGTATATCTTATCAATGTACTTCAATCATGCTAACCGTTGAAATCGGGTAGTTTAATTTTAAAGAGATTCCCATTTGTATTCTAAAAATAGGCAAATTTGAAATTCAGATTATATCTGGTTCTAGACACGCTAGCAGGAAACCGTTTGGAGGCCACCTTTCTGATTTGGTTAGGAATGTCTACCAAAGTGTAGACTTCTACTAATTATGTGACAGCTTAACCAAAAACAGGTTTACAATTTGCAAGTGATTCAATCGGCTGCGACACTTTATGAAGGGTGACCCCATTGCTATTAACATGCATTTAATTTCAGCAGATTGTTTCAGGAATGTTCATTTTACTCTTTAAATGCAATGTTGACAAATCACAGGGCAGCTGCTGGTATGTCAGTAGATTGGCCCATTAGGAACACACATATATATTATGCTTTTCTATCATGTATAATTGGAAAGGGAGGCCCGGTTAATAGGGCTCACTTTCCCAGAGAGAGAACCAGCATTATTTGACATAACAAAAATCAAATAAGCTCGGGACTGCATAGCTGAGGAGATGGATTTCTGTTACACCCACCAACTACAAATGACGCAAGATAGGGCTTCTAGACTTCTCTGTGGCTCGAAACCCTGTGACCAAATGACACAGGACCTAATCTTCGCAATTAATTTATAACACTGTGCATTCTACACCAAGCCTTCTGGGAACCAGGCCACATCTACCTTGTGCAGAAGACTAACTAATGCGCCTCCTACCGAATGAAACACGGTGGGGAAAACTAAGTACTCAGTGGGTGCTCTCTCGTGGAACACTGCCACACAAGACCTAAAATCAGAGGTTTTTGTTACAGGAAAAAACTCAAAACCTTTAACTTTAAAAGAATGTTTCTTCCTTGTTACCTGATATTATTTTCCCTTCCCATGCTGCTCTCCCTCTCCACCTACCAGACTTTCCTATGCTCATCTAATGACATCATCCTCTACCATATTGTGGTTGTTCGGAACTTGTCTATTATTGTTAAGCACTGAATTTTGTGTTTTATTGCATTTACCACTTTGTTTTCTGCACTTGCCTGATCTGAATCACTTATCTTGTGAACGATCAGTGGGTCATTTCCACTTGCAATCTCCTACAGGAGGGTGGTTGGTGATGCACCATCAAGTCACCTTCCTGTGGTGGCAAACTTGTAAATCACCCATAAATAGATCCCAGGGAATGACTTGTTTGTCGTATTGGGCCAAAACAATTAATCCTGCGAGATGCAGTGAACATTTGCAACACTGAACCAAAACAATGTACCCAGTTAAATGAAGAACCATTTTCCAAAATGTGCCAAAGACCCCAATTGAGAAGAATACATTGAAGAGGAAGAAACATTACATGATGGAAAAAGTACTAAAATATTTCCTAACCCATTGACCTCGTGAAGATGCAGAGTTTGTGGAAATGAACACTGCCAGGAGTTGTGAGAAAACCAAAATGGCTGCCCCGGCATTTAACATTGGTTAGTAGAACAACATGACGGCAATATAGCCCGTCAAAACACCAGTAAACAGATGGAAATATTTTACAAGGGAAGAAAAGAAAGAGGGCTATAAAAAGATGGACATTGGCCTACAAAAGGAGATACTGGCCAGGGCCAAAAGGTCTGGGTTGTCCCTGAAGCCTCTGGGCCCCTGGAGCCTTTTGGACCCTGAAGAAGGTGGATTCCTGAAGGTGCTGGGATCACAAAGACCACAGAACATCTAAAGGAGCCTGGGACCTGTGAAGGGGTGAAACCAACTGTGATGTGAACCACAAAGATAACTGAGGTAAACAATGAAAAATGGTGGGAACCCAGAAAATGAAGTGAATCCAAAAAGTGATACAGAGAGTGGCTAAATCGGAAGCTGAGATTAGAGTGAGAAGAGTGATGAGGACTGAAGCTCTGAGAAATGTGAGAAAGTGGCCTTAAACTAGCGATGAGCGAACCGGCTACAATCAGCTTCAAGACGATCTAAACAATGGGGGGTTCAAATTAGTTCAAAAGATTTAAACCATGTGGTGCTGATGGTGTGAATGGTTTGATTACTTTGAACCGGAATTCGGGCCACTCATATAGATATGATGAGCCCAACAAGGCTAAAACACGTGTCTGGAGTTGCTGATCGTACTCTTGTTCAGAGGAGATCTGCCTAGCACTTCAGTGCTTAACTGCCCTTGCGGGTGGGACCAAACGGACATGCAAATGGATATTTCACCTCTGTGAAGGGTGCAGTGCGCTAAAACGTGGTTATAGACCCCTTCTGTGTGAAATAAATTCCATAGTATATACTATTTGAGCCATGTTCATTGTCAGCAGAGGGGCTCCCACAACTGTTATAAATGAGTATTTGACTAGGCTTGATTAAAACTATTGCATTCTAGGAAAATGATGGCTACGGAAATGATGCATTAGGGCCATCATTTCCTGCTGGTAACCTAATGGAGCAGGTGCTTCAAACAAATGAGGAGTACTGTTTAAACATACAAAATTAACTTATTAGGCCTCATTAGAGGCAGTGGTGGGGTCAGGTAGGTAGGATGGGGGAAAGGGCAGGGGGAGCTCCTCTTTAGCAGGTCAGTGAAGCTTAAGCCGAGTTTTGAAGATATCCACAGTTTGGCTGGCTTTGATTGTTATGGGCAATAAGCTCCAGTGGAGTGGGATGAGTAGGGAGAAAGAGCGGAAATGAGTAGGCACAGGGAGGGTATGGGACAGTGAGGTTGAGTGCTGAGGAGGATTGGAGGTAACGAGATGGTGAGTAAACGGTCATACAACCAGGTATGTACTGAGGAACAAAACCAGGTAGTGTGGCGGGTCAAAAGAAGGACAAAGACTTTGGGTCTTCCATTTTGGAACATTCTTTATTAAAAGAAAAGTAAAAACTCCTAATCTTTCCCTAAGCTATGGGTTTTCACTACCCAAAACAAACCAACTAGAGTGCTCATCAGTCAGTGAGTCCAAAAGGAAGATCTGTCCTCTGTCCAAACTAATCTAACCTGTCCCTGCCACTGTCCAAAACAACTAGGGCACAGGAGAATAACTAACTTCTCCTGTGGTCTGCATTTCAGCAATTTAACTTTTGTAACGCTTTCAAAGGTAGTTCTTGGTAATTACTTTGATCAAGTAGTATAGTTCAGATATAGGGCTCTTCAAGTTCTGAACTGTGTCCTTTACACTTTGTTTCCCCCTTTCAATACAGTTCTTCATTCATATCTTGTTCCTTAAACATGCACATTTTTCTCTTCTCAATATCCACTCTTGGTCTTGGCTGAGACTGTTCCCATAGTGATTTGCACTCTCCTCCACCACTTGGTAGTTGCTGGGATGAGTATGAGGGTTCAAGTAATGATTCTCAGTTTCTCGAACAATTTTGTTTTAATGGGACGAGTATGAGTGTTCCAGTAATGATTCTCTGTCTTCTCCACCTCGTTGGTCTTACTGGGATGAGTATGAATGTTTCAGTACTAATTCTCACTCTTCTCCACCACTTTGTAGCTATTGGGACGAATATGAGTGTTCCAGTAATGATTCTCACTCTTTTCGACCGCTTTAGGCTTAATGGGACTGGTATGAGTGTTCCAGTAATGATTCTTAACTTTCTCTGTTATTCTGTCGTTATTGGGACGACTGTGATTGTTCTCAGAAAGATTCCCACTAGTCTACGGTAACTAACATTCGGTCCCCACTGGGACAAATAAGATTCTTCCCTCTGTTACTCTCGGGTCTCCTGCCTTCCCTCAGCTCTTAGGGTTAGTGTCACTCGGCTTGCATTCAGGACTGGATCCTCTCCTCCATTTGTCAGGTTGGCTCCTCGACTCTTGTTGTACACACTTTGTGCTGTAGTCAGGTATGTGATTTCGGCATGGTTATTGAACTTCCCAGTCCACTGAATCTCCGTCACGCCACCACTGTGGACTCGATTGCTCGTCTGAGACTACCATCCTTCAATCTCTCTTGCTTCAGGTTTCCCCAGGGCAGGATTCACACACCAGCTTCCCTCCTTGTTTGGAAACTGCACGTCTGTCTCCTTCAGCTTTCCTCGCACAGTTGACCTGAAACTCCCAGGCTTCTCTCTTTTTCAGGTCTCCTCCCCTCTGGTTTATGACGCTGCCATGGGACATCCCTGGTGGGGCGTCAAAGTCCTTCTTCGCTGTTAGATGAGTACTCTATTACTCACATGGTCTTCATTTCAGTGTTAGTTAAGTATTTCTTTTCGTCTACTTAAGGTTTCTACATGACAATAACAAACGTCAGCTTGTTCTTCATGTTTTCTTCAGGTAGGTGTCCCTAGTGTGGCACGACAGAGTAAGGAAGTAGACATGGTGTTCTAATTTTGGCTACTTACTTTAATAATAATTCAATGAAAGTAAACCTTTCTTTCCTCATCTCTAGAGTGGTTGTCCCTGCCTCAGAATATACTTGGGTGTTCATCAGAATGGCTGTCAAAACCAAAAAGGTACCGTCCTCTGTCCAAGCCAACTACTCTATCCCTGCCACTAAGAACTAAACCACTCAATGTTCCAGATTCTTCTTAACACCACTAGGAGAATGATTCCCTCCTCCTGGTGAAACCATCCAGTCTTGGTTGATTCAGTAGCAGTCGCTTGAAAAAGGGTCTGTTTTACCAAAAGCACTACGGCCAGGGGAATGACTCCCTTCTACTGGTCTACTTGGGGAAATATTCAAGACTGATCCTTGATGTTCTCTTGAACAGGTTTTTCAAATTCCTTTTACTTCCTCCCAAGGAACAACTTGGTTAATCTTTTCTCAATTCTTCTTCTTACAGTTGATACCCTCTTAAGGTTACTTGTGTCTTGACTACAAGGGAGACTTCGCCTGAATAACTCTTGGTCCTTTTTTATCTCTTTCCTGCAAGTTGGATTTCCTCTCCTGACAAGGGAGTTCACTCCCAAAGCACTCTTGATGTTTAGGACTCTTGCCACCACTGTGACAGAGAAGTTTACTCTTGACTTTGAAATTAGGTTTTATATTTAGGTAGACTATCCCGGTGAGTCTATTGCCCTTTTCCTCCTTGATTATCAGCATCAGTGTGCCGGCATCTGTATTCAAGGAATAAGGGACTCTTGGTTTTTTGGTATCACTGTGACAAGGAAGATCACTCCAAAGTAACACTTGACTCTTTATCTGACTTGTACGTTCGCCCAGACCCTATCCAGGTCTCCCACAAGTTACCTTGACTGTGGTCGGAGTGTCTCTCCGGTTCTTCCCGGGCGGCTTCTCTGTCACACACGTCTTCTGCATGTCTCTCTTCTATGGTTTGTGTTTCGATGCAGTTCTGCTGCACCATTCAACTTGCAGTGGTCTGGGCGCAGTTTCTGGACCACTCTGTCCACCTCTCGGAGGTCGCGCAACCACCAACTTCTTTACCGTCGATGTTGGCGTCGGATCCGTTCTGACTCACAGACAGCATCTTCGCCAACTGCTCGAGATTCCCTCTCTCAAGGGCCGACTTCCTCTCGGTGGGTCCTCTTCACCAGATTCGAAGCACCTGGGTCAATGTCTCGGAATGCCAGCTTCCCTTGCTACGGCTGCAGACCAGCTGCCTGTTCCCAGAGTCATCTTCTTCAATCTCTACTTTATACAGCGGCAGTCCATCCCCGGCTAACGTCAAAATCTTTTCCCAGTTGTTTGAAGGTCCTCTTCATGTTTCCTTGAAGCCACCATGTCGCAGTCTTTTGGCTATTCATCCCAAGGTTATTCTTTAGGTGTCCCTGCATCTTCTTGATTACAACTATGTTGGCTCTTGCAGGTGATACAGAAGAAACCTTACAACAGCACACAGTAGTACTCTAAGGATGGTTATTAGATGGATTAACCAGGGACATGGGTTGTAAAGGAAAGGGTTTAGGGAGGTTATTCATGGTATGGGAGTCTCTTGCTAGGAGTTCCTCCTGCATTCTACTACCATGAATGTTGAGAAGGTTAATGTGAGCAGCAGTGATAGTGATAGTGATGAATTGTTGCAGTCATAGGTCACTATATCAAAAAGGACCCCAAGAGTGTGGGCCTTGGGAATGAAATAAGGTCAGGAAGGAGAGGGTAGTGGAGGAAATGCATTGGAAGCTGGGGGGAAAGAGGACCATTTCTGAAGAATTCTGTATGAGGCAGCGGAGAGCCATCCAGTGACTAATTTCAGTGAGACAGTTCATAATCTGTTCTGAGATGGCTGTGGTGAAGGAGGGAAATTAGAAAAATATTTGATTGTCATCAGCAAAACAGTGATTGTGAAAGCCAAAGGATGAGATAAGTCGTCCTAAGGTAAAGGTATAGAGTGTGAATAGCAGAGGTCCAAGGACTGATCCTTGGGGTATGCCGACAGGCAGAGGGGTCGGGGTCAGAGGCTTGGGATTTCCAAGAAACTTTAAAGGGTCAACTTTACAGGTAGAAGTTGATCCAGGCAAGAGCAGATTCGAGAAACCCAAGCACATGGAGAGTGAGAAAAACAGAGGGTGGTTGACAGTGTTAAAAGCTGCAGAAAGGTCGAAAAGGATGAGCATAGAAGAGAGTTTGAACTAGTGCGCATTAAAGAGAAGGTTGGAGATATGCACGAGCATAAGGAAGCCGGATTGAAGTGGATCTCCAAAGTCTTTATCCTGAAGGTTCTTAGTGATCTGGTTGAAGACCACCCACTAAAGTACTTTTGAATAATGGTGATGGGAAAAAACTGGGCGATAGTTTGATCAGATTTTGGGTCAACAGAGGGTTTCTTTTTTAGGGGTAAAACAGTTGCAGATTTGAAGGAGGCAGGGAAGAGTCCAGCGGGGACAGGAAGGTTAAAGAGCTAAGAGAGATTAGGGCAACTGATGGAGACTAAGGGCCTCATCACGAGGTTGACGGTATCCCGGCAGTAATTGCACCGGGTTACCGATACTAGGTCCGACGCTATTAGCGCCGGATCACGAGTAGTGGTAAGGCGGTAAATCCCCATTGGGTCCAATGGACCCAATAGGTCTGGGGGGCACCATTTGCACTGAAAATGCACTCTACGCTGACGTAGTCACCCCCAGCTAAGAACTGGAGGTGAATGTGTCCAGGCAGGGCTAAACTCGTGATCGGGCCAACCCTTAAATGTGGCTGTAATAGCGTTACCGCCGCATTTAAGGGCTACCGCTCAACTCGTGATGAGGCCCTAAGTCTTTCACCATTTGGGGAGCAACTCAATAGGAGCTCAAGGTGTGTTGGTGCTGCAAAGGAGGAATGCTGACTCAATAGGATAGGCAGGGGAGAAGCAGTCGAGGGTAGAAGAGGTAAGGGGAGAGGTGGTGAACAGAAGGAGTGTTGGGGGAGGGAAGAGGCTTTGATTTATTGATGCCTAATACACAATGATTGTTTTATTGGACCATGTGATCACTGACATTTTCGTGTCGTATTGTCTCTTTTTAACCATGCTATTTGTCATATCGAATATGTACTTGTAGTGGCAGGCTGTAACCACTAAATGCATTTTGCGACGTTTCCACACAGTACACTATTGATGTAGCCATCTGTTATCGGCATATGGTTGCCTTTGCTTCACTAATTGTTTGGATTCCTAATGGCCTGCACAGCTTTTCTGCCCTGTTGATGGACCGCTGGTCCGAATTGCATAGGATTTGTAGCTTTTTGGCGACAGTATAGTAGTCAACAGATAGAATACAACATTGTTTTGCCTCAACAGAAATCTGTTATTTACTTTTTTTAACCTACAAATACAACAAGATCACTGATACCATTAACATACATTGCTCTGGCTCTATAGCTAGACTAAGGGTGTGCAACCCACACTGCTGGCTTTCACTAGCCAAGGTCCACAGTTCTGCCAAGGGCTGTGAGGGTGTTACAAAATTAAGCGATTGTAGAGGAAATGTGAGCAATGTCATTAGCAGAAATGGAGGCGCGATGGATATTGGCTCCGGATGTGTGAGCAAAGATTGTAGGGTAGATGTTAGTTTGCGGGGGTGGTTGCAAAGGGAGGAGATTAGGTTTGTGAAGTAGGAGGATTTGGCAGAGTCCAGTGCAGAGTGTAGGGCATCAAGGTCATTTGGTGGGCTAGGAGTAAGGTGGGTGACAGAAATATGCAACTGGGTTACTCGTCATGGCATGCATATGTTTATTTTTTTTAACAATTATTTTTATTAACATTTTCTTTAAACAATACACACACCCCCATCCCGTCCCCTTCCCCGATCAAAGTCTCTGTAAACCCAACTTCGTGCAAGTACACGACCAGTCTGGCTGGGTCTTTGACCTTTTTCTGCCTTTCAAAGTTCACATAATCTCCAGGATTCAAATATTTTGCGGCTCCCATTGCAGCATAAAATCACTAAGTAGTCCAGCATTTCCCCCCAATCACCCCACAATTTCTCTGCATCTCCTTGAATCTTATATGATATCCATTCCATAGACAGAAATTCACACAACTTATGTAACCATTGTACAATCATCGGAGGGTCCGAGCTTTTCCAATATTTAGCAATCACCAACCATGCCGCCATCAAGTACATCATGTATGCTTTTTGCAGAGGCTTCAGGGTTTGACGCGATTCTGGGCCCAACAAACCACATAAACTTCCACCCATTGAACTTGTACGTACACCTGGATACTTATACTCCGTATGCACTTTAACCTCCTCCCAAAACCCCTTAATCTTTGGACAATACTACCCGATAGGTCTCCAATTTCCTTCCTCATTACATACCCTCCAACAGTTTTGAAAAACCGCAGAATACATTCTGTGCCACCTTTGAGGTGTGAAATGCCACTGTATCATCATTCTGTACCACATCTATCTCCGCTGTATAGACCTCAATTTTGGGATATTTCTCCACAGATCTACCCAAGTCTCTTGTGTAATAACTTCCTGTCGTTTTCTTCCAGGCTGCCTGATACGGCCAAGCGTTTTGAGATCTACAAGATTGTAATATCTGGTACAACTGAGACATACATTTTTTGTCTCCTGTATGAGTAATTATATATGTCTCGAATTGAGTTAAAGGTCTCCTTGCTGCTTGCCTGATCTCGAGTTGCATCAGCCAGTGTCTCATCTGACCCTGTTAGAACCTCTCAATCTCTTCTAGGCCTATATGCTCCTAACACTCTTCAAATGTCGCTATGTCTCCAACCCCATGGGCATATGATTTTTTGAGGGTCTGAATTTCAGAGGTGATTTAAGGCTGGGGACGGGAAGATGTGAATGTGCGAGCAGGACAACGTTGGACAAGTGGAGTCAGAAGTGAATAGTGAAAGTCACAGAAAGCATGGTCAATGATAAAGGCACTAATAGGGGGAATAGACCAGAGAGAGGTCCTCACTTAATCAAGGTAAGTGGCAGAAAGTCGTTCTTGGCTTTCCTCTTTGTCATTGAACATGGGAGATGAGGAGCAGAACGTGGAGGGACCAAGTTGTTAAAGTGAGCAATGGAGTGTTCAGGGGGTCAATGGAGGAGGATAGTGAATTAGAGCGAGAGGGACGGTTAAAAGAGTGCCCAATGGAATGGGTAGGCTGGTCGTGGAGGGAGTAGAGGCAGTGGGAAGATAGAAGGGATTGTCTGCAGACAGCTTGGGGAGATTAAAGTCCCCACGCATGACAAAGGGTATGTCGGTAGGAAGTGACTCAAGGAGAAGGGTCAGATCAGGGAAGGAGTTGAGAGGGCCAGGGGGTCTATAGAGTCAGAACAGTGAGAGCAGCAGGAGGGAGGAGTCAAATAATAATTTCAAAATCCAGTCAAGATGCACAATGAAGGGTAAAAGAAATAGGCAAGTGAAGACAATGAAGAAAGGCGGCAACCGAAAAGAGGGAGATCCTAGGTGGGTGAGCGGGAAGGGGGCTATAGATAAAAGACACTTAATAGGCCCAAAGAAATGATGCTTCATTCCAAAGAACAAGTTACTTAGCAACTGGTAACGTTCTCTCGACTGGATGTTCCTCCAACGTATTCCACATCTTTGACATGTAATGTCCACAGCTGTGTACTTTGGAAACATTTTCGGCAGAGGGCGTCCTGCGTCAATGGCGTTGGGTCGATGTCCCTCGAAGGCCTCTGACGAGGGCAACGTCACTGGATGTTATAAATAGGACGTAGGGCGCCTGTAGCCTCAGTTTATGTTTTTTCCTCCATAATGTGTGACATGCACATATCCAATGCCTGCTTGACTGCACATAGCCTTGAGGGAACATAAGCTGCAATAGCCTAGGAAATTCTCCAGAGGGGCAGGCTGGGAGGGCGATGTGGAATACGTTGGAGGAACATCCAGTCGAAAGAACGTTACCAGTGGTTAGTAACCTGTTCTTCGAATGGATTGTGTCCTCCAACATATTCCACATCTTTGACAGACTCCCAAAGCAGTATCAGAAAATGGAAGTGGGAAAATAATTTAGAATACCCTATTAGATGGCACAATAAAGAACCACCTTACCAAAGGCCATATCTTGACCATGGAGCATATCCAGGGTGTAATGTTTAATAAAGGTGTGGATAGAAGCCCATGTGGCTATGTCACAAATATTCCTAATAGGAACTCCCCGCTGTAGAGCTGTGGAAGTAGCCATGCCCCTAGTGGAATGAGCCCGCCAATCGGTACCATTCTGTAATGGTGAGTATAATCCACCTGGACAAGGTCTGTTTGGTAACAGCCTGGCCCAATATGCCCCACAAAGAGTTGATTGTCCACTCTGACCCTGGACATCCTAGAAATATAAAAGCTCAGAGCTCTCCTACGGTCTAACCTATGGAGCGGCTCCTCTTCCTTACCAGGATAAGGAGGAGGACAGAAAGAGAGAAGAACCACTTTCTGGCTTAAATGAAATTCAGATACTACCTTAGGTAGAAAGGAAGGACATACACTCAGTACAACACTATCCTTGTGGAACACAGTAAAGGGCGGCTTAGATGAAAGTGCCTGCAATTCACTCAATCTGCGAGCGGAAGTAGCCGCAACCAAGAACACTGTCTTGAAAGACAACAGTCTCAAAGGACAAGAGTGCAAAGGTTCAAATGGAGCACCCATCAGGAATTTCAAGACCAAATTCAGATCTCAAACCAGCACCTGGAACGGGGACAGCGGGAACACATTAGAGAGTCCTTTAAGAAATTGGGAAATCAAAGGACTCTTAAAATAAGAACATTCTTCAGACGAGCGCCGCCAGGTAATCTTTAATTGTACCTACTTATTCCAACAGCAACGGTACAGGGATTTTGTTGCTGGCCGCCTGGCCGAAAGCAACACCTTCATCACGTCATCCGGAAGGTCCCAATCCTTATATCTCAACCTTTCAGATATCAAGCGTAGATTCCTGACCTCTGGATGGAGAACCCGACCACCCTCGCGCGAGAGCATATCCTCTCGGTAGGGAAGACGGCGTGGAGGGCAGATGGACATTTCTAGAAGGTCCGGGTACCACGCTCTTCTGGCCCAATCCGGAGCAATGAGGATCATGTAGGATCTGAACCTTCGCAACCTCCTTAACACTTGAGGAATGACAGGGACCGGAGGAAACGCATACAGAAGTGGGAACGACCAACTCACGAGGAAGGCGTCTCCTACGGCTCCTCTCAGGGGAAATTCCCTTGAGCATAATCTCTCGCACTTCCGGTTGGCATTGGTTGCAAAGAGATCCACTTGTGGGATTCCCCAAAGGGCAAAGATCTCCAAAGGGACTTCCTGAGCCAACTCTCACTCATGAGAGACTGTGCTCTGCCTGCTCAAAGCATCTGCCACCGCATTCTCCTCTCCAGCAAGATGAACTGCCAAGAGTGATATTCCCTGCTGGATTTCCCAGAACCAGAGCTCTATTGCCTCTCTGCACAATGGAAGTGACCCCTAACCCCCCACACCCTTTTCTGTCGAGGTAATGCATGGCCACTGTATTGTCCATCATGAACAGGACCTGATGGCTCTCAGCTCCAACAGGTTGATGTGGAGTTTGGACTCTGACGGAGAACAACGACCGCTGTTGGTCAAATCTTCGGCATGAGCTCCCCATCCTGTGAGGGAAGCGTCCGTCACTACAGTCACCTCCGGCCACGGTTGCCAAAACAGCTCCCCCTTCATCAGGTTCCCCTCGTTGGCCCACCACAGTAGATCCTCTGGGACCGATAGTGGAATCTGAACGGGATCTCACATCTTGCCAGAGAATTGTGACCATTGCATCTTGAGGACCCATTGCAGGGATCTCCTCCTCAGCCTGGCCTCTGGCAGCAGAAAAATGCAGTATGCCATGAGGCCGAGCAACCTTAAGAATTCGAAAGCCGGGAGACTCTGGGCATGTTGAAACTTGTCCACCAGCTGCACAATGTGATGAGCGCTTACCTTGGGAGGCGAGCACTTCCCCAAGGACATGTCTAACACAGCCCCGATGTACTGGAGCTGTTGAGAAGATGTCAGATGTGACTTCTTGAAATTGAGGGAGAAGCCCAGCTTGCGGAGGGAGCAGCAGGTGAGACCAAGATGATCCATCGCTTGCTCAGAAGAACGCGCACGGATCAGCCAGTCGTCCAGGTAGAGGTAGATGTGAATCCCCCCTCGCTTGAGATACTCTGCCACCACCGCTTGGTAAAGACCCTCGGGGCAGAGGTCAACTCGAATGGCAGGACCCGAAACTGAAAGTGCGAGTCACCAGCCGGAAACCTGTGGTACTTTCTGTGCTTTGGATGAATCGGCACATGAAAGTAAGCATCCTGTAGGTCCAGAGACACAAACCAATCCTGAAGTTGAAGGGCCTGGAGGACCTGAGAAAGAGTGACCATTTTGAACTTGGCCTCCCTGCGAAGTATCTTCAACCAATGCAAGTCCAAGATGGGTCTCAATCCCCCCATCTTTCTTTGGAATCAAAAAATATGGGGAATACCATCCCTTGTTCCTCTCCGCTACAGGCACCAGTTCTATAGCGCCTTTCTCCAGCAGGATCAAGATTTACTGCACAAGGAGCGGATCTGGAAGCTTGAAAGAGAGATTCCCTGGTGGATTGTGGTGAGGTTGCTTGAGGAAGCCAAGGCAGTAGCCGTGGGCTATTGTATCCAGAACCCACACATCTGAAGTAATAGCTTGCCATTCTTCGAGATGCTGAGACAGTCTGCCCCCAACCGGCAAACAATGGGATATGGCCTCATAATTGTTTTGGAGCGGCTGCGGCAGTGCCTGAAGGCAAAGAGGCAGCTGCCTGAGCGGCTTTGGCACCCCTATTTCTCCGACCACCATGGGTACTTTTACACTGACTCCTTTGACTGGCGGCTCCTCTCGTTCTACCAAAGGAGGAATAGTAACGAAAATAACCTACCCTCCACTGCTGTCCCATAGGACGAAAAGGCAGAGGTTGGCGCTGCAGCTTTTGAGGTCTGCAACCTCTCAAGGCTCTTGTCAGCCTTGCTGCCAAACAAATGCGCGCCATCAAAGGGCATGTTCAAAAGACGGGCTTGCATATCAGGAGCAAAACCAGACTTCTGCAACCACGCAAATCTGCGTATAACGGTGCTCGCAGCCATGGATCGGCTTACACTGTCGGCCATGTCCAAACCCGACTGAAGGGTTTCACACATGGGATCCTTGCCATCCTGCACGAGAGCAAGGAACCCATCCGTTTCTTCCCCTTCGGTAATATGCTAAGCCGCTAGAGAAACAATTCCACACAGTGTGTTTGAAAATCTTGCTAAGGCACAAGTGGAGTTGGCGGACTTCAGCGCCATACTCCCCGCAGAAAACACCTTGCGTGCCCAACAGTCGAAGCGTTTGTCGTCCTTATCAGAAGGGGTGGTAAGCTACGCCGCCTGCCTCAAGGTGGCCTTAGCCGCCCTGAACCACCAAACTCTAAGGAGTGGGGTGAGATGAAAGGTAGCTGGGGTCGCTACTGTAAGAGCAGTATTTCTTAGTTAACGATTTGTTAACTGTCGGAAGAGATTCCTGTCCCTGCCAAGCAGCCGCCACCCTTTTCTAGAACGCCAAATGAAAAGGTCACACTGGGTCAGAGGACGGATCTTGATCCAAAATATCCGTTAAGTCATCCGGAACAAAAGTTTCTGGAGGACTAGACCAACCCAGATACTCAGTGATCCTGGCCATCAGTCTCCTGTAGGATGACACCGCATGAGCCCCAGGCTCAGGCCTGCCAAACTCCACCTCAGGAGAAGTGTCCAAGCCACTGGCATCATGAAGAGATTGTCATAACTCTTCCAACTGACTGTCCCCAGAAAAGACAGGAGCCACATCAGGCTCAACTCCTGCCTCGAGACAGAAGAGGGTCTGGAGTCCCTAACAGATCTCACAGACTTGGAAGTAGCCTTCCTCGGAGGATCCAAAGTACCAGGGACCACCATCAGCAAATTCCGGCAAAAAGGCCCCAAAGGCTTTGGCTTCGACAGCTTTGAGGTCGACAACGGCACTGAGGGCTGTTGCGAAGGCACAGCTTCGACATCCGAATCCAATGGACTCGGCGCAGACTGACAGGAGTCAACGCCAACCTCGAGCCCTTACCAGACTTCTGCGGTCTCGCCAGGGATGAGGACCGAGATCTAGAAGCGCGTCTCTGGCGATCACCCTGAACCTTGTCCAAACGGGAGCTCGAAGGTTCCCGATGACAATCGCGCTGAGGACCCGAGTCAGAAAGGCGC
The DNA here is from genome assembly GCF_040938575.1 of Ambystoma mexicanum. NCBI lineage: Eukaryota > Metazoa > Chordata > Amphibia > Caudata > Ambystomatidae > Ambystoma > Ambystoma mexicanum. The sequence continues at coordinate 418,568,644 of NC_090925.1, forward strand.
ACGAGCCACGGATCGAGACCGTTCCTTGCTGGCTTCTTGCGAAGGCACAGACGGAACTGTGCCCTGGGATTGGAAAATCGCCAGCATCTGCTCCCTGAAGGCTGCCCAGTCCTCCGGAGTCGAGGACTTTGTAGGACAAGCCACTTTCCTTGCGGCACCATCCTCCGATGAGGCCGGGGAAGGCGACGGGTGACGGCGCTTCCTGGAATGCCGAGTCAAGGACGACGATTGGCGGGAACCACTCTGGGGCCGAGATCCCTGGGACGCCTTCCGACGCGGAGAGTCGCCCCTCGAATCGTCGGTATACATCCCCTTAGAAGGTTTCCAAGATTTACTGGGTTTAGAATCCCTACCTACCTGAAGCTTCCCCTTACGCTCCTGCAAGGCCTTAGCAGTCAGCGACTAGCATTTTAGAACAGTCGTCGGTGTCATGACTCTCGCCCAAACACCACAAACAAATGCAATGCAGGTCCGTAATCGACATCTTAGACTTGCAGTCCCGGCAAGTCTTAAAGCCAGAAAGCAGAGTCGGAGGGATCGAAGAAGACGACATATTCACGCAGAATACACGAGGCACGCTTAGTCTCCGAAGCAAACATGTTTGTGGAAAAAACAGAACTAAGGCTATGGGCGCCATGCGTCCCTATTTATAACATCTGGTGACGTCGCCCTCGGCCATCGAGGGACATCGACCCGACGCAGGACGCCCCTCTGCCGAAAAATGTTCCGACGTACACAGCTGTGGACATTACATGTCAAAGATGTGGAATACGTTGGAGGACACAAACCATTCGAAACCAGCTTTCTCAAAATCCCCATCTAGTTAATAAAAACATACATTTTGTATCTGCATTCTTTTATTTTAAGAAAAACGGTTTATTTTGGTTTACTTTATTTTAAATGAAAAATAAGAAATCATGGCCTGGTTCACAGAGCTAGTGTTGAGTCAACAAGCGGCTGACTCACTCAATGACTTTTTTCCGAGATAAAATGCTTAATTTCAGAACATTTTTATAGTAGGCATTTTTTGCAGCTTTCAGGTAATTTATTTTTGATCTTGTTAAAAATGAAGTAGCATTTAGTCTATTCTTCCCTTTCAAGCTGTATAACTGTTTTCTGCACATACATTATTCTTTTTCTATCTGTTTCCTTAATCTTTTATGTTTATTTTGAGTTTTTTCTGAAAAAGCTAAGTGTGTGAATAAAGCCATTGTTGTGTGATTGAATACCTCACAGTTATCCAAGTACAGATTTCCAATGTCTTTCAATTTTTTGGATTACATTTTATTTTCTTCTGAAATTAGGTGTTTTTTTAAGTTTTTTATACAACAGTACAGCCTTTTTTAATTTAAATTGCAATTATATTTTTTAACGGGCAGCTGGTTTCTTTGCTCCATTTATTTTCTTATATTTCAAGCCCCAGTCCCTCGATCCTAGAAAAAAGTATAATTTCACATATAATATATTCTCCAAAGGTTGGCATTTACAACACAAGTGTAAAAGAAATGAGTGGGAGAGCAAACATTTACGAGAGAGCAGCATGGGTGTGTAGGAGAACCATTATGATTGGGAGCAGCTTTTTTGTAAGGGGTAGCTATTTAAATTTTTCAGGGAGGTGCTTGTCTGTGAATGAGAGTCATTTACATTTTTCAGTGAGCAGATGTTCTGTGAGAGCAAGAACAAATTGTGTGCAAGAGAGTGGCTGTTCTGTGCGTCTGAGGGTGAGACAAAAGTATTTCAAAATGTTGTTCGTAAAAACTGTTATTCTGAAAAATGCCATTTAGTTACAAAATCTAAAACATTGAATATCCAATAAAACAAAAATATGAGTATGTGTTTCATACAGTATCAAATATAATAAAGTGATACATTTGTTCTCCTCTTGATTGCTCTCAAAGAACAGCATAATGCCTGTGCAACAGATATAGAAATAGCTAGAGGTAAATAGAGATTTACAGCTTTAAATGATACAAGTCCAGAATTCTTTGTTATAGGAAAAATAGTCTGGTGCCAAATGTCTTTATAAACCGGACAAAAAAAATATAAAATGAAAACAAGTTACCAAAGAGCTAATCAACATGGACAGAAATAATGCCCCTTCCTGCGATTGACTCTTATGAGATTTACAATTGATAAGGAAGCTGTTTTTATTTGAGAGCGGTTTAACAAAATATATTTATAGAATGCCTGGCCTGCCAAATTAATCATCTACTGGCAAGCGAAAGGGCAAACAAAAATTGCAGAAGATAGAAGGAACAAGTTACTTATCTGTAACTGTTGTTCTCCAGCATGGGTCTGGCATGGATTCACATGCTCATGAATATTCCCCGTCGTCAGGGAGGGAATCCTCGGTATAGAAAAAATCAGTATCAGTTTCGTTTCTGATCCGTCTTTCTTCGTAGTAACCAATCACTGGTCTCTGGGTCATACTGCCCCCAGCCAATGACTGCCCTCTCCCTAAGCCCGCCTCTGGCAGCCATCCTCAGATTTGGTAGCACGTAAAGTGGCAGTATGACCAAGTGAAGAGCCGCAGAGGGGTAGGCGGGAGGGTTCGCATGTGAATCCATGCCAGACCCATGCTGGAGAACAACAGTTACAGGTAAGTAACTTGTTCCTTCTCCAGCATGGGGTCTGGCATGGATTCACATGCTCATGAATATAAGAATACATAGCAGTATACACATGCACAACCATGGGAGGTCGCAACAAGCTCAACATTAAGAAATACAAAAAACTCAACATTAAGCATCTCTTACCTCCTCACCAGGCTCACCTTAAGCGAACACGTTGCGCAGCACTTCTTGGCCGATCCTGGACTCCTCCCTGGAGTCCCGATCGATGCAGTAGAATCTCGTGAAGGTGTGCGTTGACCTCCACGTCGCAGCCCTGCAGATGTCGAGCAGGGGCACACCAGATAGGAACGCCGTGGTAGCAGCGATCGCTCTGGTCGAGTGGGCTCTCGGATGGCCGGGCAGCTGTCGGTTTGCCAACCGGTGACAGTGCGTGATGCAGCAGGAGAGCCATCTGGAAATGGAAGCCTTCAAGAGAGCTTTCCCTTGATTCACAGGTCCAAAGTTTACAAACAGCTGTGATGTCTTCCGAAAACTCTTTTCGTGCGGCCCACGTAGAACTTCAGCGCTCTTGCTACATCCAGCGAGTGCAGAGTCCTCTCAGCCGGCGACGAAGGCGACGGGAAGAAAACTGGCAACACCAAGGGTTCATTGAGGTGGAAGTCCGAAGGCACCTTGGGCATGAAGGAGGGGTGCGTCCTCAGCACCACCCTCGTGTCTTGAAAAGTCAAGTATGGTGGCTTGCAAGATAGGGCCTGGATCTCTCCCACTCGTCGTGCGGAGGTGATGGCCACGAGAAATGCTGTCTTCCACGACAGAAACTTCAACGGTGCCAAATGCATAGGCTCAAATGGGGGCCCCCATGAGCCTGGTCAGCACCACGTTGAGCTCCCACGCCGGGGCAGGGGCCTTCACCGGCGGGAATGATCGGAACAATCCTTTCATAAATTCCTTCACCAGCGGATGAGACCACAAGGACGCCATCCTAAAGTTCTGGTGTATCGTGAGATGGCGGCCAGATGTATCTTGATGGAAGCGTGAGCTAGTCCAGCCTTGGCCAATGACAGTAGGTACGGCAATACTTGAGGGGCCGTAATCCGCAGAGGGTTAATGTTCTGTGCACGGCACCAGACAGAGAACCTCTTCCATTTATGTCCGTAGCACTTGAGAGTTGAGGACGCCATGACCTTTGCAAGAACCTCACTGCAGTCGGCTGGGATGTCGTACCCTCCAAACTCTAGTGCTGCAGGAGCCAGGCCTGCAAGTTCAGCGACTCTGGGTTGTGATGAAGAATGGCGCCTCCTTCTCTGGAGAAGATCTGCGGCAGCTTGACTGGTGTGGACGCTGACAAGTCCAGAAGGTCCGGGAACCAGATCTGTATCGGCCACGTCAGTGCGACGAGGATCATCTTGCACCGGGACCTCTTGAGCTGGTTGATGAGCCAGAGCAAGGGCAACTGAGGGAACGCATAAAGAAATAGGCCTTCCCAGGGGAACGAGAAAGCATCGCCCATGCTCCTCGGCTGGGGGAACCTGCTGGCGAACCTCCGGCACTTGGAGTTCGTCGCAAAAAGATCGATCTGGGGCTCGCCCCATCATCGGAAAAGTCGATCCACTTGATCCTGGCGTAGTTCCAACTCATGGCACGAGCGCAGCTCTCTGCTGAGTGAGTCGGCGATGGTGTTTTTTATTACTGCCAGATGAAAAGGCACCAGAAACATCCCTTGGGCGACGGCCCAATGCCACAGATCCTGGGCTTCCTTGGATAGGCCAGGGGATCTGGTTCTGCCCTGCTTCCGGATGTAGAACATCGTGGTGGTGTTGTCGGTGAAGATCCTCACCACCTTGCCCTTGAGGGACGGAAGAAAAGACCCGAGGGCCCAGAACCCTGCGCGGCGCTCCAAGATGTTGATGTGGAGTGACTTCTCCTCCGGGAGCCAAAGGCCTCTCGCGTGAAGATCTCCGGAGTGCGCTCCCCAACCTTCCAGGGAGGCATCCGTCGTCACCGTCACCTAGTAAGCTGGGGTCTGAAAGTCTGTGCCCGCCGACAGATGGGAGCGGGTACCCCACCACCGGATCACCTGGCAGAACGTCTCGTTGAGTGGGATCCTGTCCTCGAAGCTGCCCGCCGACTGGACCCAGCAGGCGTCGAAGAACTCTTGTAAGGGGCGCATCCGAAGTCTGCAAAGGCGCACCAGATAAATGCAGGAGGACATCATCCTGAGGAGGGACTTGATAGATCTTACCCTGGCCATGTCCGTGGCCAGCAGACGCTGCACCTTGCCCAGGATGGTCCTGGTCCTTTCCTCTGACGGCGAGGCCAGCCGCGCCACTGTGTCGAGCTTGGCTCCCAGAAACAGGGCGACTTGCGACGGGACCAGGTGGGATTTTGGAAAGTTGATGGAGAACCCCAGGTCCGTGAGCAGCTGGACGGTCTTCGCAGTGTGCTCCACGGTGAGCTCCCTTGTCTTTGCCCGGATGAGCCAGTCGTCCAGGTAGGGGTAGATGTGGATCCCCTGCAGGCGCAGCCGCGCCGCCACCGGTGCGAGGCACTTGGTGAACACCCTGGGTGCCGACTTCAATCCGAACGGGAGGGCCTTGAACTGGTAGTGCCGCTCTTGGACCACGAACCTGAGGAACTTTAGGTTTCTTTTTAGAATGGGGATGTGGAAGTACGCATCCTCCAAGTCCAACGACGACAGGAAATCGCCCTCCTCCAGCTGTCCCAGCACGTGCTGGAGGGTGACCATCAGGAACTTCTGTGCCTTGTTGTACTTGTTCAGTCGTCGCAGGACCAGGATGGGATGCCACCCTCCTGTCTTCTTCTTTACGAGGAAGTACCTTGAGTAAACTCCGGAGCCCCGAAGCCTCTTTGGGACAAGCTTGATGGCACCTTTCTTGAGCATCGCCCTTACTTCCAACAGTATTTGAGGGATGGGATTTTCCTTTCTGGCCACGGATGGAACGCGAGGGCACTTCGTCTGGAACTCGAGGGCGTGCCTTTGGGCCAGGGCGTCCAGCACCCAACGGTCGGTGGAGATGGACTCCCACACGCTGACGAACTTCGTCAGCCGGCCTCCCACCAGGGTGCTTCGGTGGGGGCCCGACCCCACGGTCTGTTCAATCTTGTTTGGAGGCCGCCTTGCCTCCCTGTCGATGACGACAGGCACCACCTGACTTGCCGCGTCCCCTGTAGGCCTCCTGAGACGAAGATTTTGCCGCTTGGCGGTATGTCGAGGAGCCACTGCCGGGTCCCTTGGAGGCATCTTGTCTGCCTCCAGCGCTCCGAAAGGACGGGCAGTCTCCGTATCTGTCTTGATAGCCTGAAGGGACTCATCAACCGCCTTTCCAAACAGGTTGTTCCCGTCGAAGGGCATGTCCAAAACTTTGGTTTGTACGTCCTGGAGGATATCCATCGCCTTGAGCCATCCTCGTCGTCTCAGGCAAACGCTGTTGCCCAACTGACGGAAACCGGTGTCGGCGATGTCCGTTGCCACCATGATGGCGTGGTCCGAAGCAATCTCACCTTCCTGTAAGATTTCAAGGGCCTCAGCCCTTTTGGCATCCAAAGGAAGTCCAATAGAGGGGCGATTTTGAACCACAACACCCTGTCGTAGCAGGCTACGTTTGCCAGATCGTTGGCTGCCTTGATAGTCGTCGCTGCGGATGAGATGACCCGTCGTCCCATCGTGTTCAGCTTCCTGCCCTCGCTGTCCAGCGGGGAAGTTGATGTCGAGGCCGATGCCCCCCCATTTTTCTTCTTTGCCGCTGCCAAGACGACCGAATCCGGGGTAGGTTGCGCCTGAAGGCACAAGGGGGCAGCGTCGGGGACCCGGTACTACTTCTCGTACCGGTCCCTCTTTGCAGGTGCCGTGGTAGGGTTCTTGAGGAGGGAGAGCCCCTCATCCCAGATGTCATCCAGAAGTGGTACGGTGAGGACCGTCTTCCTTTTAGCCTTGCGCTGTTGGTAAAGGAACCCTTCCTTTTTCTTCTCTTCGGGGCAGAGCTGGAAGAGCTCGGATGCCCTGGAAATCATGGGATGGAAGGATCCAATCTCGTTGGGCGAGGGCGCCTGAGCAGGGGGCGACGGGGGACACGTCCCGTCGTTGCCTCCGTCATCTGTACCTGTCATAGCCGTGTCCGTGCCTGTATCATCCCCGTGGGTAGTTGACCGGGGGGGGAAGGCAGAGCGGGCCGCAGAGGTGGGAGAGGTGGCGGAGGATGCGTCCTCTTCTTATGCGGTGGACTTTCCGAAGGTCCCGGCTCCGGTTCCCCCGTCGGGTCTGGCTCAGGTACCTCCGTCGGGGGGAGGGGCAACCTTGTCCTTATCCCCGAGCATAAGGACTGAACTCGCTGACAAAATGGCCGCCAAAGTGTCCTGCGGCATCGAAAACGACGGGCGCGAGGGCTCTTGAGGAACCTCATCGGCGACACCGTCGCTCTCGTCGTCGCCCTCGTCGGGATCCCTTCCGATGGGCTGGGCCTCCTCGACTTCGATGAGCTCTTCTTCACAGGTTGTGTCCGTATCCACGATGGCCAGCTGCCCCTCCCCCTCCTTTTCCAACAGGGACTTCGTGGGGGTCTTATCGATGGGCCTGAAAGACTACTCCCTCCGCGATGGCAGGGAGACTCTGGATCCTGAGGTCGCCTCCACTGGCGTATCCTCCACAGGCTGAGCCAGGGCCGCTGTGACATCCTCAATCGAGGTCCTAGCAGGGTGAATTAAGGCCATCGTCACCTTCTGCACGCCTGGGGCCTTCACCTTGGGGGGAGGGTCCGAGCCTCGCTCCCCCTGTGCCGGAATCTTCAAGATCGACCGGGGCCTCTCCAGAAGCTTCGCCAGGTTCTCGGACTTCCTCTTACCCGAGCCAGAGCGTTGGCTCGTGGTTGATGGCGCCAGGGAGGATGCGTCCTGCCTGGCAGCCAAGGAGCCCGACCGTTCGGCGCTCCTGGTGCCCCCGGACTCGCGGTGCTTGGCCTTTTGTTGGGCCCCCGTCGCCGGGGCACCCTCACAGGACTTAAGACCACTCGGACTACTTCTTCTTCTTCTTCTTCTCGCTTGACGGGCTCTTACCTTCCAGCCAGTTGGTGAGAAGGAGGTGGCGATCCTTCATGGTCCACTCCGACATGTTCCCACAAAACGCACAGTCCTTCTCCACGTGCGTCTTGTCCTCATGGAGACAGTAGAGGCATAACAAATGCTCGTCCTCCTTGAACACATTCTGAAGCTGGCATCCAGGGCAGGCCCTGAACAGCTTCCCGGGCGTCGAGCTTCCTTTCTCCTGGGCCATGTCCAGGGTAGGCCTCAGAACTTCTGGAATCCTCCAAAAGCGTAACTCGACGAATACTTCACCCTTGAGGGGTGTAGAAAACTCCGAAACGGGTCCCCGTTGATCGGATGTAGAAACGGTGGAGCTTTGGGCTCTTTTTAACCAAAAAATGAGAAAAATCTCCTGAAAAAGCACGAAAACGCAGCAAAAGCTCGAGAGCTACAGCACAAGGACTCCCAACACTTGAACGTGTGGTAAAAATCTGAGGATGGCTGCCAGAGGCGGGGCTTAGGGAGAGGGCAGTCATTGGTTGGGGGCAGTATGACCCATAGACCAGTGATTGGTTACTACTAAGAAAGACATATCAGAAACGAAACTGATACTGATTTTTTCTATACCGAGGATTCCCGGCCTGACGACGGGGAATATTCATGAGCATGTGAATCCATGCCAGAACCCATGCTGGAGAAGAGGTGCCTACAAAAGTTGGTTAAGGGCCACCAAAAAACAATGTTTTACAAACACTTGTGAAAACCTGTGGAGAAAGTGCTTCCACTGGAAGTGTAGTAGGCGACCAGGGCTTCACTGCAAGAATTGAGCCATCTGTAAATTAAGGTCTTTGCCTAGTAGGGCTGCAAGACAATTTGCAATGAAAGGAGGCTGTCCGAGTACTGATAAAACAAAAATGTAACGTGGCAATGTCTGAGGCTATGGCATAGATGATGGAAGTATCTGAATCTGATCAGTCCTCAAATGAGCTGCACTCACTTGAAGGTTTAAGTTTCTTACATGTAACTATTGCTCTCCAACATGTGTATGGCATGGATTCACATGCTCATGAATAACGATTACACACAGCAGTACGTATACACAACCACAGGAGGTGGCAAGGCTCAACAAAAGCAAAAACACTCACCCCTGGAACAGACTCACCTCAAGTGAACAGGTTGCGTAACACCGCTTGGCTGACCCGGGACTCCTCCCTGGAATCCCTGGCCATGCAGTAGGACCTCATGAAGGTGTGTTTGTGGACCTCCACATCGCAGACCTGCAGGTGTGGAGCAGGGACACACCAGAGAGAAATGCTGACGTTGCTGCAATGGCTCTGGTGGAGTGGGCTCTCAGCTGGCCCGCAGTGGCCTGCTACCAGTCAATGACAGTGCATGGTGCAACCGGAGAGCCACCTGGCGATGAAAGCCTTCAACAAGGCCTTTCCGCGGTTCACAGGACGAAAAATGACAAACAGCTGAAAAGTCTTCTGAAAGCTCTGTGTGCGTGCCACGCAAAACATCAAGACACAAGGCTGAAACATGTCTGGGGATGCTTGTGGTCTCGTGCAAAAGGGATGTGACCTAGCAGTTCGGGCTGGACTACCCCTTTGGGGGTGGGGCCAAGCCTGATTTGCATATGGTTTTTCCCCTTTTGTAATGGCTTGGCAGGCGAAGAACGATGGTCTGGAGGGTTGCCCAGAGCAATGCCAGAGGTCAAGATTTATTCTAAACCTTCCAGCCATCAACTCTTTTGTTTTGGGCAGTAGAGGCAGCCAAACCCCTGGTAAAATGGGCCCGCAAGCCGACCGGTGGGTCCTTACCCGCCAAGCGGTAACACTCAGAGATAGCCAAAATAATCCAGCGAGACAAAGTCTGTTTCGTCAGTTTGTCCCAAACGCTTTCCAGCGTAACCAATGAAGAGTTGATCGTCCACTCTGACCCGGGACATGAGTGAAATATAAAAGCTTAACGCTCTCCTAGGATCAAGCCTATGGAGCCTCTCTCCTCTTCCTTGACAGGATGTGGAGGAGGAAAAAATGCTGGAAGAACAACCTTCTGGCCTAAATGAAATTCCGACACCACCTTCGGAAGAAAGGAAGGACGAACTCCAAGGACAACCCTGTCCTTATGAAACACAGTGAATGGTGGATTAACTGAAAGTGCCTGTAACTCACTCACTCTGCGAGCGGAAGTGACCGCAACCAAAAATAGTTTTAAGAGTTAACAGTCTCAAAGGGCATGAATGCAAAGGCTCAAACGGAGCACCCATCAGAAACTTGAGAACAAGGTGACAGAGGGAACACATTAGTGAACCCTTTCAGAAACTGAGAAATTAAAGGAATTTTAAAATAGGAACACTCTTCAGACGAGCGCTTAAATATGGACAGCGCCGCCAGGTAACCTTTAATGGTACCCACTTGAAGGCCCCTGTGGGCCAAAGAAAGCAAAAGACAGAACCATGGGAATGTCACATGCAAAAGGATCCACATTCCTAACCCTGCACCAGTCGCAGAACTTACGCCAACGGCAAAGGGACTTTTTTTTGCGGGCCATCTGGCCGAGAGCAACACCTCCATCACGTCTTCAGGGAGGTCCCAATCCTTATACCCCAACCTTTCAGAAACCAAGCGTGAAGGTTGAGGGATCCGACCTCTGGATGGAGAACCTGCCCCCCCCCCTCCTGTGAGAGCAGATCGTCTCGGTAGGGAAGACGACGTGGAGGACAGACGGACAAGTCGAGAAGGTCCGGGTACCACGTCCTCCGGGGCCCACGCCGGAGCAATGAGGATCATCCGGGAACCGAGCCTCCGTAACCTCCCCAGTACTTGCGGGATGACGGGGACTGGAGGAAACGCATACAGCAGTGGGAATGCCCACTCCACCACGAACGGGTCTCCTAAGGCTCCTTTTGGAGGAAATTCCCCCAAGCAGAACATCTCGCACTTCCGGTTGAGACTGGAGGCGAAGAGATCCACTTGAGGGGTCCCCCAAAGGGCGAAGATCTCCAGGAGAATCTCCTGAGCCAGCTCCCACTCGTGAGAGACCGTGCTCTGCCTGCTTAGAGCGTTCGCCGTCTCGTTTTCGTCTCCAGCCAGATGAACTGCCGAGATCGAAACCTCCTGCTGGATTGCCCAGAACCAGAGCTGCATCGCCTCCCTGCACAGAGGAAGTGACCTTGCACCCCCCTTTTTGTTGAGGTAGTGCATGGCCACCGTGTTGTCCGTCAGGATCAGGACATTCTTCCCTCGCACAGTCGGCAGAAAAGCCTTCAGGGATAGCCTGACGGCCCTCAGCTCCAACAGATTGATATGGAGTCTAGACTCCGACGGAGACCAACGACCGCTGACTGTCAATTCGTTGGCATGAGCTCGCAATCCCGTGAGGTATGCGTTCGTCACGATCGTCACCTCCGGCCAGGGTAGCCAAAATGGAGCCCCCTTCATCAGATTGTCTCCGATGGCCCACCACAGAAGGTCCTGGGCGACCGAGGACGGCACCTGAACAGGGTCCGACATCCTGCCAGAGGACTGAGACCACTGGAGCTTGAGCGCCCATTGCAAAGATCTCATCCGCAACCTGGCCTCTGGCACCAAATAAATGCAGGATGCCATGAGGCCGAGCAATCCCAAGAACTCGAACGCAGGGAGACTCTGGGCAAGCTGAAACTTGTGCACCATCTGCTGAATGTGATGAGCCCTCACCTGGTGAGGAAAACACTGCCCCAGGGACGTGTCGAGCACTGCTCCGATGTACTGGAGCCTCTGAGTTGGTGTCAAATGGGACTTCTTTAAGTTGAGGGAGAAGCCCAGCTTGTGGAGGGAGTGGCAGGTGACCGACAGATGATCCAGGACTTGCTCGGGAGAGCGCGCCCTGATCAACCAATCGTCCAGATAGGGGTAGACGTGAATCCCACCTTTCCTGAGGTGCGCTGCCACCACTACCATGAGCTTGGTAAAGACCCTCGGGGCGGAGGTCAATCCGAACGGCATGACCCGAAACTGAAAGTGTGAGTCGCCAACCGCGAACCTCAGGTACTTCTTGTGCTTTGGATGTATCGGCACATGAAAATAAGCATCCTTGAGATCGAGAGACGCCAACCAGTCCTGAAGTTGAAGGGCCTGGAGGACTTGAGAGGGATTAACCATCTTGAACTTGTCCTTCCTGAGGCGTTTGTTCAAACCGCGCAAGTCCATGATGGGTCTCAAAACCCTGTCTTTCTTGGAAATCAAAAAATAAGGGGAATACCATCCCTTGTTCCTCTCCGCTACAGGCACCAGTTCTATGGCGACTTTCTCCAGCAGGGATTGAATTTCCTGCGCAAGGAGCGGATCCGGACTCTTCAAATAGATTCCCCGGTGGATTGTCTCGAGGCCTCTGCCGGAAAGGAAGACAGTAGCAGTGGGTTATGATCTCCAGAACCCACACATCTGAAGTAATGGCACGCCACTCTGCAAGATGCTGCGCCAGCCTTCCCCCAACCGGCGAACCATGGGATATGGCCTCATGACTGAGCTGAAGAGGCTGCGGCGTTGCCTGAGGGCAAAGAGGCAACAGCCCGAGCGGCCTTGGCACCTCGAGTACCTTGCTTTCCACCTCTGGCACTCCTACGGTGGCCCCTTTGACTGGCAGCTCCTCTCGCCTTACCAAAGGACGAGTAATAACGAAAGGAACCTCCCATCCATTTCTGTCCCCTAGGACAAAAAGGCAGACGTTGACGAACCGCAGCACCCCAACAACTTTGCTGCAGCTTTTGAGGTCTGCAACCTCTCAAGGCTCTCGTCAGCCTTGCTGCCAAAAAGATGTTCGTCGTCAAAGGGCATGTTGAGGAGCCGGGCCTGCACATCAGGAGCAAACCCCGACTTCCGCAACCACGCAAACCTGCAAATCACGGGGGTCGCCACCAAGGACCGGTTGACGCAATCTGCCATGTCCAAACCCGACTGAACAGTCTCACACATGGCGCCCTTACCATCCTGAACCATGGCAAGGAAACCATCCCGTTCATCCTCTTCGGGAATATGTTCAGCCGCTAAGGAAACACAGTTCCACAGACTGTGCGTGAAACGTGACAAGGCACATACGGAGTTGGCCGCCTGAAGCGCCATACCCCCTGTAGAAAACACTTTCTTTGCCCAGCCGTCAAAACGCTCGTCGTCCCTATCAGGAGGGATGGTAGGATACGACGCCTGCTTTGCCGGGGCCGTAGCCGCCTGCACCACCAAACTCTCCGGAATGGGGTGCTTGGACAGGTAGCAGGGGTCGCTACTGGCTGGGCGGTATTTTCGCGGCAACGACTTGCCCACTGCCGGGAGACTCTCTGGAGCAGTCGAACCCTCCGCCAACCTCCTTTGTAGAGCCATATGAAACAGCAGTACCGGGTCAGTTGGTGGACCAAGGTCGAGGATATCCGTAAGGTCACCCTGAAGAAACTCCCCTGGGGGAGCAGACCATCCCAAGTACTCGGTGACCCTAGACATAAGGCGCCGGTACGAGGAGTCGGCGTGAGTGCCAGGCTCAGGCCTACAAAACTCCATCTCCGGAGAGGTGTCCAACCCACTAGCATCGTGCAGGGACTGCCTCAGGTCCTCAAATTGGCTATGGCCCGAGAGAATCTCGTCTGGCACCGCATCAGGCACCATGCCATCATCAGAGCCCTCATCCACCTCTGAAATAAACTCAAGATGGCTGTAAGAAGGCACAGAATGTGAACCAAAGCCATGCTTCACCTTGGCCAGAGCCTTTCTAGGGGGTTCCACCGAGCCCCGGGGTACCCCTGTCAACACAGCCTCGAAAGGCGTCGAGGGAATCGAGGGAATCTGCGTTGACGCCGAACGCGGCGCTGACAGTATTGATGGCGTTGACACAGGCCTCGAGGCTGGAGCCCCGAGCGTGTCCCTCGAGAGCTTGGGCGCCGACGACTTCTTTGGAGGCGGGGCCTCGAAAGAGTCCGTCGACAACCTCGGCGCCACCGGCGTCAACGTCTTCCTCGAAGACACCACAGGTTCACATGGTCTCAAGCGCGTCGAGAACCGGGACCTTGACCGGGCATGACGAGAACGATTCCCTTTGTCCGAGCGGGACCTCCCGCGAATCGTGCCAACCACCCGAGCCAGAGGGCGTGCGAGCGGTGTCTCACGACCGATCATGACCGACCCCACTCGGAGGCGCGAACGGACCGGTGCCCTGCGATTCGAGAATCGCTAACATTTTCTTACCAAAGGAAGCCCATTCCTCCGGCGTTGCATGCTTGGTGGGATAAGTGACCCGCCGACGGGTGGAGTCCTCAGAGGAGGACGGGGAAGGTGACTGATGACGGCGCTTCCGGGAGTGCCTCGAAGAGGCAGAGGAGTGGCGGGACCGAGACCCACTGGACTTCCGAAGACGATGTGGAGAGTCGCCCCTCGAATCGTCCGACGAAAGCCCTGCAGACCTCAACTTCCGTGGCACGGACACCTTACCTACCGACAACAACTTCTTGCGCTCCTGCAAGGCTTTGGACGTGAGCGACTGGCAGTCGACACAGTCATCCGTGTCATGGGCCTCCCCGAGGCACCAGAGACAGGCGTCGTGCGAGTCCATCACCGACATCTTGGAACCACAGTCCCCGCACTTCTTAAAGCCCAGACGCGGGGTGGAAGACGAGGTAGACATCCTTCACAAAGAAGAAACTTCACAAGACGAACAGGTTCGAAGAACCGAGAAACAACAGAAACTCCAAAGAGTCGAGGTGCGCCGAGATTCTCGAAGCGAACACGTTCGCGGAAAAAACGGAACTGAGGCTACGGGCATCGTGCATCCTACTTATAACATCTGGTGACGTCGGACGAGGTCCTCGAGGACGGCATATCGACGTCATCGACGCAGGACGCAGAAAGATTTTCCGAAGCAGCATAGCTGTGGTGATTACTGTCATAGATATGGAATACGTCGGAGGACCCAATCCCCTCGAATAGTCCTACACCAGTGCCCTGGTGTAATGGTATAAGAGGGCCCAGAAGACAGCCGAGAGCTCTAGGACAATGGAAGTGTCTTCTCTTCCAGCAGCCAGAGGCCTATGGCGTGCAACTGTCTGGTGTGAGCTCCCCAACATTCTAGAGAAGCGTCCGTGGTGACTGTCTCCTGGTCAGGAGGGACTTGGAATGGAGCCTGTTTGCTCATCGGAACTCCTTGTTGAGGGTGATCTTGTCCATTCAGGTTCCTGAGACTTGCAACTACCTCACATCCAGAAACTCCTCGAGAGGCCTCATCTGTAGTCTGCAAATGAGGACGAGGTTCATGCAGGCGGACATCATGCCCAACAGCGACGTGACGGCTCGCACAGTAGCCAACCGTGCCGACGATAGGAGCTGCGTGCACCTTCCCCACGGTGGCTACCACCCTCTCTTCCGAGGGAGATGCCAGGCAAGTCACTGTGTTGAGTTGGGCTCCCAGAAACAGAGCGTTCTGAGACGGCTCCAAGCAGGACTTTGGATAATGTATGGAGAATCCCAGATCAGTCAGCAAACGCTCGGTGCTTGCTGTGTGCTGGCTCACCAGATCATGGGAGCGGGAAAGTACTGGCCAATTGTCCATGTAAGGGTAGACATGTATGCCCTCGAGACGAAGATGCACCGCCACAGGAGCCAAACACTTTGTGAAGACCCTCAAAACCGATTTCAGGCCGAAGAGAAGTGCCTTGAACTGATAGTGTCACCCTTGACCACAAACCGCAGAAACTTGCAGTGATTCCGATGAAAGGGGACGTGGAAGTAGGTGTCCTATTTTTCTTTTATTTTTTTATTATTGATTTAGTTGAAACATATCAACCTTTCAATATAAAATAACATGTTAAAGTTCATATTTCATATACATCTCTATAAAACAGGAGAAAATATATATATAAAAGAAAGCTTGTTCAAAAATGATCCAAAATTAATATGAGTTATACAATCAAATACAACTCCTCACTAAAAATGAACAATTAAAATAAATCACATTTTTTCATTTCTAAGTATTTCACATCCAACCATTGTTTGGATCTTATACCTTTAAGTTTGCGTTCAATGCATATATCGATCATACAATTGATAATTCTATACTTCAGTCCAAATATACAATTGTACCGCATCTAATCTAATCCAACCCTTTTCCGAAAATTAGCAATAGCCAAACTCGTAGATATTAGACAGCCATTGTATAGATTATTCCATAAGATTTCTGAATTAACAATTTGATAATTAGCAAAGAAGTGATTTCCTAACCTCTGCAAGTGCAGGACAAACAACCAACAAATGCTTCCTAGTCTCAGGTTGTGCAGCTATCATGCAACATCTACAGATGTTCATGTCTTCAGTGATTATCCTGCGGCGATTCATAATCATAAGTTTAAACCAGGACTTTTTTGTTTGGGAGGAAAGTGTTTTGAAAAAAAGTCAGTTATCGATATAGCCAAGCTGCGATTTTCAGCAAAGGGAAGCCTGTCCTTGGTCACTCTGAATGTTTCGGCATGTCTCTCTGGACAGATGTGTCAAACCCTTTCGCAGTGTACATTTAAAAGGGATGCAAAATACTTTTTGTCCAACAGAATACACGTTTGCATCCGAGGTGAGCAAACCCGCTCTGTGCCCCTTCCTTGTTTGGACGAAGTGAGTTCCGTTGAGCTGATACATAAGAACCACCAAGGAGATCCGTTTAAGTGAAATAGTCAAATTGTACATTGACTCATTGGGACAACAGATGGGGACAAAGTGATCTGTTGGCAACCTTTCCCTGGGTCATCCTGGGTTCAAAGTGTGGTTTCCTGGGAAAGTCAAGAGATACATTGATTTCTCATGGCTTTGGCACTTTCTTGTCCGGAGCCTGCTGGAACGGTGAGGGCCTGCTGCCTCTCTCTCGTGCAAATTAGGGGAGAAAGATTGCGCTCGTGACTTTATGAATGTGAGGTGAGAGGGCAGCGGCAATCGCTCTGAATTAGGTGGGACAGCGCTCGCCTGTGACCTGGGGGCCAGCCTGCACTTGGCAAGGTGTAATCACAGAACTGGAAAATAATCCTTGTTTTGCTGCTTTTGTGATTCTTACCCTGCTTACACAGAATTCAATGGAGTCCCACTTGTTTCCCATTCAAGCCCCCCCGGTCCTTTACCATATGTGGATGGAACGGGTGAAGTATGTGGTTGGAACAGATGAACTGATGTAGAATGGGTGAAGTGGGTCGAACAGGTGAAATGGTAAAACAGATGAAGTAGGTGGATGAACGGGTGATGTGTTTGGAACCGGTGAAGTGGGTGGAACGGGTGAAGTGGGGGGAACCAGTTAAGTGGATGGAACGTGTGAAGATGACGTATGTGGATGGATGACGTATGGAGAAAGGATAACGTGGGTAGAACGAATGAAAGGAGCAGTCCATAAAATGGTTGGAGTGCATAAAATGGTTGAAGTACATGGAATGGATTGGAAAGCTTGGAACAAAATGGAGTGCATGGAACGAAATGGAGTGCATGGAACGGATTGGAGTGCATCGAATGGCGTGACTTACATGGAATGGTTTGGACGGCATGGAACGTCTGAAAGAGCATTGAAAGGAACGGTCTGAGTGCTTGAAACGGTCGTAATGCACGGAACAGTCAGAGTACATGGAACGAATGGAGTACATGGATCTATTGGAGTGGGCTCGATCTCAAGCACCTAATGTAAACCACCATATTCACATCGCCACGCTTACTCGGTTTACACCACCACTCAAATAGAACACAGCAATACTATGACACTATTCGGTATAGCTGTTCTCATACCACCATCTGCCTCATTCTCCCCATCACCCTAACTAAACACTGCTGATTACACACCCTCCAGGCTAGGCGTTCTCCTCAGGCCTAACGCAGCCAGAATCGGTCTGGATTACAACCTGCCAGAACAAGAACATACTCTTGATCTCTCAACCACCACACCTACCGCTAAGAAGCAGCTATCACACGAATGCCACACCAGCTGCACACATATCCGGTGCTCACACGCACCTTTTGACACTCTCTGACTTGAACTTGGGTTCCCGAGGGCGTTCAACCTACCAGCGCCTTGAGACCATACCAATAATACATAAGGCGCTATATAAATGCAAAGTAACATAACATCCTTAGTATACCACAGATTAAGACGAAATCGCAAGACCAATGCTCTATACTTTGGGTCCGGGGATTTTATTACATACATTTCCGGAGTTTGGAGTATTTTTAATAAGAGAATTATGATCTTGAAAATGCTGCCGTTTCCGACACTCATCCCTGGTGGTAATCCAATCAGATTGCCCCATTTTAAATTTGGCTCTTGCAGGATTCAATTTTAGCAATTCATCAGAATCATCCAAAGACAGATACTCCTGTGTCTTTGCTTTCCACACCCTCATTGTTTTATGTATTGTGGCCTTTCTTATATAATGATACAATATTCCGCAAGGATCCCGGATGGCTTGGCAGTATGCACTTCCTATTTAACAGACACATCTTCCACATGCTATTCAGGACAGTAAAGCAAGTTCATACCTCAGAAGGCACATGGATACACATTTCGGCAGCCTCAAAAACCTTTCTCCAGAAGAAACCTATTTGTGGCCAACATTTTTCTCAGTGCCATGTTCGCGATTCTGCACCGTATATTATTATAGGGACCACTTTTTTCTTATAAAATGTAAGAAAGGGCAATAAAGAATATTTACCATATTTGGCATGCACAATATTTGCTTGTGCAGCTGCTGCCTTTATTTTCTTTTGTATCTCCAAAAGATATGGTTGGTCAGATGGATGATTATTCGTGTTAAGTCCCAGATACTTGTACTAGTCTACAATTTCCAAAGGTTTCTCCTGGAGTAGCTATTTAAAGCGATTGTTTTTAATCACATATCTAATAGCTAATATTATTTTAGACTATGAGAGATTTGCAGTCCGTAACTTTTCCTCAATGTAGATGGTTAGCTGAAGCAATAAAGCCTGCAATCCCCTAGGAGTTTATGCCAACAAAACCAGGTCGTCTGCATAAAACAACCAGTGGATTGCGTATGGGCCAAACTTGGGTGAATCCGAGATGGTAGCACGGAAGAGATGTTGTATATCAGATATATAAAAATTCAACAACGTTGATGCCAACAGGCATCCCTGCTTGAGCCCTCTATAAGTTGGTATTGGGGCTGATAATCTACCATCTAAAAAGAAGCGTATCTGAATAGTTTTTGAACAAAACTGTAAAATCCAATATCTTCGGAGGACTGGGCAAGCTTGATCATGATCCTTTCCCTTGATATCGAATCGAACGGTGCTCGAAATTCGATAAATGCTAGGTGAAGTGGTTGTTTCATCGCATGTTCACGAGCGTTAATTGCGTGCAATGCATGAAGGTTTACAGACGTTCCTAAACCTGCTACAAATCCCATCTGATTGGGATCACAGAGATTAGTAGCTTTTATCCAATGATTGAATTCTTTTAAAATTAAACGTGCAAAGATTTTGGTGCATCCAATTGGGCAACTGGTCTATAATTTTTCAGCCTCTGACGATGTCCCTTTTTATAGATGGGTACGATAATAGAGTTTTGCCAAGATGGTGGAATTTGGCCTGTATGAATCACCTGCAAAAGCATGGCGAGTAAAATTTTTGCCCATGCTTCTGGATGCATTTTGAGCATTGCATTTGAAAGGCTGTCCGAGTCCGGAGCACGTGACGTGCTTAGTTTGGATATATGAAAAAGTTAGCTCCTCCATGCAGAACCAAATTTTTGTACAAGTCAGCGCCATCTGCTCCGGGATGACAGCAGGCCAGGGTGGAGCAGAATATTGTTAGCCATAGTACTGTGTCCAAACTTCATCTGGGACTGCATTTATTTGCATAATGTTTGTGTTTTGTTGCTGACTTTATTTAGCAAAGCCCAGATGAGCACTACGTTTTTGGACGCCAGGGCTTTTAACATATACTCGATATCCGCTTGGATCATATTTGCCTTCCTGGTCTTAATCAAATTTTTATATTTGGATTTCAGTTTTCTCAGGGCAATATTCCTGTTTGCTACTTACGAAGAAACAAAGGCTTGCCTCTCAGCTCTATAGATCGTTTTCTTGTCATGTAACTCTTGGTCATATGCATGTATGTGTCTGCTCTGCGACATAAAAGACCCGATTTTAGTTATTTTAAAGGTCTGCAGCACTGCTACATATAAACCATCAGAATAAGATAATTCCAGATTGAGTATATCTGCTGGATACCTCAACTGTTGCATTAATCTCTGAAGTGAGTCTGCTGTTCATCTAAAACGATTCTGACCGTTTGAGACAGTAAGTGATTGTGTATAAAATTGTGGAATCTCTGTTATTATTGGGACAAACCATGACCACCTCATAGATAACTTGTGATCACTGTGTTGCTGCTTAATCACTTGGAATGTATCAGTCAGAGCAAATAGGTCACGATCGACAACAGAATAATCAATAAGAGCTATTTGATTACCTCTCTGCCAAGTACACTGCGGCGGAATATCTTCAGGCATGGAGCCATTAACCATGACAAGTTGCCGTTCTTCCATGATGCTAATCCATCGCACTGCCACTTTGGACAACTTGCCACCCAATGTTGGTATGCATTTTATATTGAGATCCCCAGCCATGAGGGTGTAGTTTATAGATGACCACCCAACCAAGAAAAGACACAGGGAAGATTAACGGCTATGGCGTCCGTCCCCAAATAAAACTTTGTATAAACTCTATGACTAAAGAACCCCAATGCCTTTGTGCTGACTCTTCTTACCTTTGATAATACACAGATCATACAACAAAAACTGTTAACTACAACATCATCATTATAATTTATCAATTATCAAATTTTAATATTAAACTTACACAATTAGAAAAAAACAAAATCCTGTAGACATTATGCACATTACAAACATGGAAAAAGTGACTGGTGCAGTACAATACACAAAGGGCAATAGTTAATAAGACTAGCCAATTTGATTAATGGCTACTCTAGTCTATCACACGTATAGAAACGTGGACGGATCCTTTAATGATAAAAGGTCCTAAACAAAATTAATAAACTGATGTAAAACACTGTTTTTCAATACAGTGTCCTTCACAACCCAACATGTTTTGTTCTTATATTAATAACAAACAATTCACAAGAACTTCATCAGATGACCCAACGTTATAAACAATAGATGGCACTATCTTCAGATCTTCTAATTCAAAACAAGTTTTTCAAGTGTTCTGTCGACGGCACTATCTTCAGATGTTCAAATTTAAAGCAAGTTTTCCAAGTGTTCTGTCCAATGCATGACAGTACTTTTAATAGCAGCCAACGGTCTGGTGGAAGTTTGTTTTGTTTGTTTGTTTATTTATTTGTTATGTGCACCAGACCCGTAGGTAAAAGGGCGCAGCAGAAAGAAAATGCAAGGCTTACATAGTTACAAACACAAGTTACAAAATTAGCATAAATACCGAATTTTACAGAAGGTCAAAGTATACACATATATACAGCGGTATCAATATATACAGAAGGGAAAACCCTTTACTGATGCAAGAGAGGAGCCAAGCAGTGTCCAAGGGTGTAACACATACACAAATCACCTTCGTGTATGTTGGGCCCTAGTAGCAGACAGTCTTACAGGTCACAGCTAGGGGTCTGTAGCGATGGTATGTTTTATAACATTTTTTCTGAAATGACAGTAGTGTTGGGCAGCTCTCAGGTCGTGAGGCAGTGAGTTCCAACATTTGGCGGCCTTTACAGGGAAGCTATTGCCACCAATGGTTGTAAATTTGTATTTGGGTATGGTCAGACAATTAGCGTTGCCCGTTCTAGTAGGTCTATGAGTGATTCTCCTCTGTAGTTTGGCAATCAGATACATGGGTGCCATGTTGTTGAGGGCTTTGTGTGTCAGAGATAACAACTTCAGCTGTATTTTGTTATCTGTGGATAACCATTTATGGTGTCGTCTAAGGGGGGGAAATGTGTGTTCTTTTGTTTATGCCTAAGGCTGCTCTTAACACATTATTTTGTGGGGTTTGGAGCTTGTGAATAGTAGTTTTATTAGCATCGCTGTAGAGAGCATTGCAGTAGTCAATTCTGGAAAGTATTAAAGCCCTAGCCAGGATAAAGCAGCACTCGTCAGAGAGGAATGGCTTTCCCGCTCTAAGAAGCTTACACGTGTAGGCCATGGAGGAGGTCAGTGATTTGATCTGTTTATTGATAGACAGTGTAGAATCTAGGTAGAAGCCGAGGGTTTTTACCTCTTTGGAGACTTTAATGGTATTCCCATCAATGTTGAAAGAGGAGAATTCCTGCCCTAGTGTTTTGATATTAGCTTGTGAACCCAGAATTATCAACTCAGTCTTATCCGCGTTCAAGCAAAGGGCGTGGATGGCCATCCATGTTTGGATGATAAGATATACTTTGTTCACCAACCCCACTGTGATCCCCAGAAAGCAGGAGGAGAATCTGGGTGTCATCTGCGTAGTTAGTGTAGGTGACACCCATACTGTCCAGATCATCAAACAGAGGTTTGGTGAAGATGTTGTAGATAGTTGGTGAGACGCAGGATCCTTGAGGGACCCCGCAGAGAATGGGGGTAGTGTCAGCCGCTGCCGAGGGAGAGAAGACTCTCATTGTTCTCTCGCTAAGGAAGGACCTAATCCATTTAATAGCTTCCGGGGAGAAGTGGGCACCAGAGTCAAGGTGTTGGCAAAGGACATTGTGGTTGACTAGATCAAACGCGGCTGAAAGATCAAGAAGGAGAAGTACTGATTTCCCTTTGTCCCTCAGCTCGTCAATTTGGATCTTTAAATCAATAAGGGCTCTTTCTGTTCCGTGTAGCGGGCGGAAGCCAGATTGTCTATTACCCAGGAGTTTAAACTGTTCAAGGTGTTTTTGGATTTGCATGTATGCGGCTTTATCTAGAATTTTGAGTAAGAATGGGAGCGTAGTGATGGGTCGGTAGTTGGTAGGGATAAGTGGGTCTAAGGTTTGTTTCTTGAAGAGCGGTAGCACCCAAGATTCTTTGAGGTTATCAGGAATGGTGCCTGTGTCAAAAGAGGCATTGATCAGTTTGGTGATGAATGAGGATAGTTCTCTGGCAGCATCTTTTATTAGTTGGGTTGGGCAGGTGTCAGTGACAGGATCATTTTTTCAACTTCCAGGGTTGACATTTTGGAGAAATTGAACGTGTTATTATGGGCCTGTGGTGGGACATTTGTTACAGGACTATTCAATGGGTGCTGTAGGTTCAGCACTTCTTTTTTTTGTTGAATTTTATTTTGCAGGGTGACAATTTTAGTGGCTAGTGTTGGTTGGATGTCTGAACACCAAGATTTGTCCTGGGTACAAATGTCAGGTTCTGCTATTGGGTACTCGAGTTCTTTGAGTATGGAGAACAGTCCTTTCATATTGGAATTAGAATTGGCAATAGGCTCATCGTACGATTTATGTTTGGCCTGGCAGACTTCCTGCTTATAGAGTGAGGACAGTGAAGATAGTTTGGTCTTATTCTCGCTAGAAGGGCAGAGTCTCTATTTGGTTTCGCTTTTTCTCTTTAGTGTGCGAAGGTCTTTAAGTTGAGTTATAAACCATTTATTTATGTGGGCCATAGGTTTACTAGGCCTGAGTTTGAGGGGGGCAATTCTGTCCATGGTGGAGACCATGATACTGTTGAATTCTAGTACTAGGGTCAAGATTTTCTGGCAGAGAGTCGAAGGAAGGATAGCAGGGATAATTTTCTCTACTGTTATACTTTTTTTTATCTCTAGTTAGACAGGGTGGCGCTGCTGGGGGCACCTGTGGGGTAAGTCTTGTAGTTGATAGGTCGAAGGACACCAGTGAGTGGTCTGTCCAGGAAAGTGGTAGGATGGAGGAGATAGTGGCTGTGCAATTGCAATCCGCTATCCAATCCAGTATTCTTCCTTTTTGATGGGTAGGTTTAATAACTTTTTGGGAAATACCTAGTGCCTTAATTGTTGTGGCTATGTCTGTGGCATGTTTATCGGTTTGGTCCATAAAGCCAAGGTTGAGGTCCCCCAATAGGAGTGTTTGCGAGGAAGGTTTGAGATCGTTGGTGAGTAGATTGTGCAGGTCCTCCTCAAAGGTCTCAAGTGGACCAGCCACTCTATATATTAGGTGAATGGTCAAAGTTTGAGAATTATTTATTTGGAATTTGACCGAGAGGGCTTCACACGATTGTGACAGATGGGCAGGGGCTAGTCGTAGGCATAACGATGTTCTAGAGATGATGGTGATGCCACCTCCTCGGGTACTATCACGGTCTTGTCTGGCTATGGTATAGCCATCGGGAATCGCTAGCATGAGAGCAGGTCCTGCTGCACTATTGAGCCATGTTTCCGTAATGGCTAGAAAGTCAAGCTTACCCTCTGTAATTAGGTCGGCAATGTCGGTGGCATGTCCGACAAGTAATCTTGCATTAAGAAGGGCCCCTTTAAGGGGGGGGTCACGGTAGTTGCTTTGACCGGGGTAGAATTGTCAGCGTTATTGGCACGCGACTTACACTTGTGGTTGTTGTTCTAGTTATTTATATCCCGTGTAGATCGTGGCGGAGACAATTTAATGTTAAGGTTGGTTTTGAGGTTAGCATTTGGAAGTGATCTTCATAGTGGTTTGTATATTTTAGGGAGTCTAGCACGGAGGCGTACATTTCTCTTAGTAGTGTCACAAGGTAAAGAGGCATAGGGTGCTGTGGTGCAAGCCCTACTACGTGGACATTGGCTCATAGTGTCAAGGTTTGTTGGTATAGGTAGGCTAAAATTTGAACGTGGTGCTAGTAGGTAACTGATAGGCATCAAGGTGCATAACAGTAATTCTAAGGTTAGCATTTTCCTGTAGCGCTATCAGAGAGAGTTATGGCTAAAGCCAGGGGCACTGGGATAGAAATGTAATTTTTAGCTGGACAATCGCCGTAGGGTAGTTTCGGCTTGGCTAGAATATAATACAGAGTAGACACAGATCGACTAGGTTAGAATGCATAAATAAACATGATCAGTTAGCACAGTATTCCTAAGGTTAGGCGAATTAGGCTTAGCTAAAATACACAGAATAGGTGCAAAACCGGCTGGAGCTTAATGAACAATAGTTTGGGCTAGTTCAAAAATGCATAAACAAGGACACCTAGATTCAACTTAGCAGTGGGGGCCAGAAAGGCACCAATTCAAATGCATAAACAGGACATCTAGATTCAACTTTAGCAGTGGGGGCCAGAAAGGCACTAATTCAAGTGCATAAACAGGACATCTAGGTGTGAGTTACCAACGAGGAGTAGGCAAGGTGTAGTTGTACACCAAAATGCAGAGTACACCGACAAAGGTACATCTGGGGTTGGGCTCTGTTGCAAACGCTAAGTGGCATTCAAGACCAACACAGTGATGAGTGTGCATGGCTAGTGCAGGTGGGGTAATGGAGGGGACTGTTCCGGGTGGCTAGATATATTGAGAGTGCAGAGGCAGCAAGTTTAGGCAAACAGATTACTCACAGTCCCACAGTCTAGTGGAGTACGAACAGGGGGTATGGCCCTGGGCTCTGGTCAGCTCAGGACAGTCTCTGGACAGTTGTTGGCCTTACCCTCAGGGCCTTTCCAGGAAGGGCCGGCTTCCGATAGGCTCCTGATGTTGGTGCAGGGCCAATCACCAACAGGTATCACTGTGGTGGAGGGGCTGCAGATGCTGGGCAGTGTAGGAGACACGGGCGGCCATCTTTGAAAAGGAAAACACCTTGTGTGTTGTAATGGTGGCAAAGGTGCTGTTGGCTTTTACAACAAGGCAGCACAGCTCATGTGCAACAAGAATGCCTTAAATTAAAAGCTTGCATTCTTTGTAAATATTTCCACGGCTACCGCGCTTGCCGCACTAAGACTAGCCATATAGGGAGTTGCTGTGCTTAAATACAGCCAGCTGCCAGCATACCTTTGTATGGAGATCACCACGATCAGATGATGTCGAAACCAACTGCTCCTGCAGTGGTTCGGAGCTCCTGCTCCGGAATGGTTTCGAGTGGCTTGGACATACAGCTGCAGTAGATAGAATCACAGAGCTTTTCCAAGAAAGTAAGCTTTCTTCAAAGTAAAGTGTCTTCAAAGTAGACTGTTCTCAGAATCTTGGATCTCGAACACCAAATGGTGTAACTCTCGAAACGTCTCTCCTAATCGGATCACTGTATAATGGACATTCAGCATCTTGCATCAGCCGAGCCAATTAAAACACTAACATCCCATAACCTATTTTCTTCAGTTCATTTTATGGCAGTCGTAAAACTTCATGTGCGACGGAACCTTGGCTTCAGATTTTGGCTACATGTAGTTCATAGATGAGTCATCGCCAATCAAATTAATAAAAGTTCCAAGTCATCTAAAAACCTCTCGTCATCAATAGCTGCATGATTCCAATAGATGTTTATTAATGCGATTGATACTTCTGATGATTGGATTCTCACCAACTACAGGTACATATTGGGCGATTCGCAAGGTGCGAATCGAAGCCCTGAAGATGTTCTTACTGCATCCCGGAGCCCAGCCATAGGTCTCCCTCTCTTTAGAGTTTGAGCTGGTAACAGAGATAAAGTGTAGTTCTCCCACACAGGTGGATTAGTTAGCCAAATTCCCTGCAGTGCTATAATATCGTAGCAATTCAGAGGATTAAGAATTGTCATAGTCAAATGCTTATGGCCTCTAGTGTTCCAAGAAACTACAGTGCAACAAGGAAACTTGTTCTTCCCGAGATGTTAATTCCAGAGTGGTTGTGACATGACAGAGGTAGTTGGTTCTACCAAACTGCCATCTTTAGATGCGGTCTGTAAGCAGGTTATTTTTAACGGGGTCATCGCCCATTGACTATTTAAAAGGAGTGTCATCTTTCATGGTTGGTTCCTTCCTTCTATCATGATTATGCGTCATTTGATGCGTCAGTGTAAAACCCAAATTATATAGATCTTCGCGTGCCTGCCACAATAAATTCCTAACTAGCCCAGACAACATCTAGAGTTTAACAACTGTAGTATCATGCTCGTTTAGAAACTCGACCTGAGCAATGTCACTGGAGCTTAAGTCTTGCAGCATCGGGACGACTCCCAGTATGTTAAGTGAGCTAGTTCTGTGTAAAGCGTACATGGGAAAGGCGCTACCTCTGCATTGTGGCGTCAAATTTTTAGAATTATAACTGATTATTTCCTCGATGAATATCAATTTTACTTAACCGTATAGGATTTGCAGCAATATTTCGAATCTCAGGTTTCATAACTGGTTTATGAAAATTAGTTGGTCACAATGGCAACCTGCTGGGGTCGCTGCTGCAATCTTCTTCTCCAGTGACATATTGCGAGTCTGAGTGAGCTATAAATATTGCTAACGATTTGGCCATCTCCTCTAGTCTTTCTTCTAGGGATCAGAATGACAATGCATTACTTACCGTAAAAGCATTTCTGATGGTTGTATCTGCTTAGATTCACATGCTGTGCATAGGTCAGATATCCAGTGGTCACTGCGGAGTATTGCATTTTGTTTTTCGTAGTCGAAAAGGGGACGTCGACAAGGCGTTTCTGTAACACTATCCCTATAGTGACGTGCGTTGTACCCACAATCCCTCACGTGTCGAGGTCCCTCTGTTTGTATTTTTTCTGGCCTGAGGGAGCCTTCTATACATGAGTGAGTACAGAAAAGAGAGAGAGATGTAGAAAGGTGTCTATGTTCCTTCCATCCGAGCGGGGAGGAAGGGTGGGCGCATGTGAATCTAAGCAGATACAACCATCAGAAATGCTTTTACGGTAAGTAATGCATTGTCTTCTGATGTTTGTTAATCTGCTTAGAATCACATGCTGTGCATAGACTAGCGAGCAGTACCCGGAGTTGGCGGTGGGTTATGAGAAGGAACAGTAGAGAAAAGATGTCTTAATACTGCCTGTCCCACCTGGGAGTCAGATCTAGAGTGTGCATCTAGACAGTAGTGTTTTGTAAAGGTGTGCACAGAACTCCAGGTAGCCGCTTTGCAGATGGACTCAAGGGGAACATTTGCAATGAACGCTATGGAAGCCCCAGTGCCTCGAGTAGAATGTGCTCTTGGCTTGAAGGGTAGTTCTCTCTTAGCAAGAGTGTAACAGAGAGTGATGCATTGAACAATCCATCTAGATATAGTGGACTTTGAGACTGCATCTCCTTCTCTTCCTGCTGCCACCGAGACAAAGAACTGATTAGTCTTTCTCAGTGGCCTTGTTCTTTCCATGTAGAACATAACAGCTCTGCATACATCTAGTGTATGCAGACTTTTTTCTCCCAAGCTGGAAGGGTTTTGAAAGAACGTTGGTAGTTCTATTGACTGGTTTACATGGAATTTCGAGATGAATTTTGGTGCAAACCTTGGGTGTGTGCGTAGAACCACCTTATCCTTGTGAACTGTTACGAAGGGGTCTAGAACAGAAAGAGCATGTAGTTCACTTACTCTCCTAATGGAGGTGATAGCTATTAGGAAAGCAGTCTTAAGAGTGAGGTCTTTAAGAGTTGCCTTGTGCATGGGTTCAAAAGGAGAGCCCATGAGTCTAGAAAGTACCACATTTAAGTCCCATCCGGGAGCTGGGTTAGCTATCGGAGGGTGTATTCTCTTTAACCCCTCCATGAAGGCCTTAATAACTGGGATCTTCCACCACAACACTTTAAGTTGGGAAGTGGTGTATGCAGAAAGTGCCGCCAGGTGGACTTTAATGGAATTGAACACTAAACCTGAATCCAATAAATGGGTCAAGTACAGAACAATATGTGTGGGAGAGCAGTCAACCGGGTTGATGCTCTTTCCGCTACACCAGATGACAAATCTTCTCCACTTGCTAGAATGGCAGTGGCGAGTATTAGGTTTTCTGGCTTCCCTGAGGATGTCCATACATCTCTGCGGGAGTTGTAGATGTCCAAATTCTATGATCTCAGGAGCCAGGCTGCTAAGTTCATGGTCTGAGGGCATGGATGCAGTGTCCTGCCCCTGTCTTGTGACAGCATGTTGTACGGGCAGGGAAGTTTCACTGGGGGAGATTGGGACATCTCCATCAAGTGTGCGAACCATGGCTGCCGGGCCCACTTTGGGGCCACTAGTATCATGGTAACTTGCTCCTGGTGCATCTTGTGCACCACTTTGTTGAGAAGGGGAGTCGGGGGAAAAGCGCAAATTTCCCTGACCATTGAATCGACAGACCGTTCCCCTTGGACTGGTTCTGGGGGTACCTGGAGGCGTAACTTTGGTATTGTGAGTTCTCCAGAGTTGCGAACAGGTCTATTTCCGGGAATCCCCATTGCGTGAAGACATCTAAGATGATGGCTTCGTGCAATCGCCATTCGTACTCTTCGGGCAGGGGGAAGTCTCTGCTGAGTTCGTCTGCTAGCAGATTGAGTTCCCCTGGTACGTGTTGTGACAGTAGGAACATGTTGTGTTTGAGAGCCCACTTCCATATATTCTGGGACAGCTTGGACAGTCCTGGAGAGTGGGTGCCCCCCTGCTTGTTGATGTAGTACATGGCTGTGGTGCTGTCTGTAAGGACCATCACGGTCTGCCCTTGTAGGTGTTCCTGGAAGGCTTTTAGTGCTTTGAACACCGCCAGTAGCTCCAGTAGGTTTATGTGCTTGGATGCTACGTTCGGAGTCCACACTCCGTGAGCAGTCTGATGGGATAGGTGAGCCCCCCATCCTGTGAGGGATGCGTCCGTGGTTAGAGTGGCCTCCACCGCGGGTGTGGCAAAGGGTTTCCCTATTATCAGGTTTTCCTTTGTCCACCACCGTAGCGAGAGAACCAAGGCTTTCGAGACCACCACTATATCGTCCCATTGTCCGCTGGCCTGACACCACTGGCTGTTGAGCCACTCTTGCATTGAGCGCATGCGCAGGCGCGCGTGAGGTACCAAATAAATACACAACGCCATCATACCTAGCAATCGCATCGCTTTGTGCACCGTCACCTCTCGACCTGCCACATATTGGGGGATCTGAAACAGCATGTTTTGGACCCTCTCGTTGGAGGGGAAGACAAGGCCGTCCTTTGTTCGAATTAGAGCCCCTAGGAATTGTTTGACTTGGCTGGGGTCTAAGCTGGACTTCTTCTCATTGATGGAGAAGCCCAGGTGGAACAAAAGGTCTACAGTATTTTGGGTGTTTGAGAAGCATGCCTCGTAAGAATCCCCTGTTATGAGCCAGTCGTCGAGGTAAGGGTATACTGGGATGGATAACCTGCGCAGGTGGGCCGCTGCCACTGCCAGTACTTTCGTGAATACCCTTGGTGCAGATGCTATGCCAAAGGGTAGCACTCTGAACTGGTAGTGTTTGCCCTCTATCATGAACCTGAGGTATTTTCGGTGCGCTGGCAACATTAAAATATGACAGTATGCATCTTTCATGTCCAGTGTTGTCATGTAATCTCCCTGTGATAGCAGTGGGATCACTTCCTGTAAGGTCACCATACGAAACTTTTGGGGTTTGACAAACTTGTTTGCTGGGCGCAGATCTAATACAGGGCGCATGGTTAGATCCTTTTTGGGTACAAGGAAGTACGCTGAATAAATACCTTCCATTACCTGAGATAGAGGCACGACCTCTATGGCTCCTTTGTCCAGCAGTTGGTCCACTTCTTGGAGAAGGATGGCGAGGTGTTCTGGTGTCATGCGGCGTCCCCTCGGGGGTCTGTATGTTGGGGAACTGTTGAACTCTATACAGTAGCCACAGGCTACGGTGGAAAGTACCCAGCGGTCTGATGTTATTCCCTCCCATGCTGGAAGGAAGGATGTTAACCGGCCCCCGACCGGCGTTGCATGGGAGGGGACGCGAATCTTCACGTCACTTGGTGGTGTTGTTGGCTTGGGAGCCTCTGGGGGTGGAACCCCGGCCTCTTCCCTTGCCACGGCGTTGACCCCTCTGATTGTACTGGCCGCTATTACCCTGGTAGTTGCTGGCAGAATACTGTTGTTGTTGCTGGCGTTGTCCACGAAAAAAGCGCTTATTACCAAATCCCCGCCTGTTAGGGGGTTTTGAAATTTGGTCTAAGGTCTTTATTGTATCAAATTCTTTCTTCGCGTTCTCCAGCGCGTCATCCACTGCTCTCCCAAAGAGGGTGGACTCCTCTATGGGTTTATTAATAAGGGACGCTTGTGTTTCCGCCTTAAAACCGGAATTGCGAAGCCAGACGTGACGCTTCAGTAAAATTCCTTGTACCAAAGTGCGGCCAGCCGTCTCTGCTGCATCGAGGGTATTCTTGACGATGCTTTGATTGACCAGAGAGCCCTCGTTAACTGTAGCCAGTAAACGAGTCCTTAGGGGTTCGGGAACTTCTTCGATGTCCTGTTTGAGCTTAGCCCATTGAGCATCGGCGTAGCTTGCCAATAGTGTGTTATTATTGGCGATTCTGGTAGAGAATGCTGCAGAGGTGGTGATTCTCTTGGCTAGGGCATAAAGCTTCTTCCCCTCTTATCTGGGGGTGCCTCGCTGGTAGATAGGACACCGGCCCTTTTCCTGGTGTTGGTCACTACCAGGGAGTCCGGGATTGAGTGACCCTTAATATATAATGGGTCTGATTGAGAGGGAGAGAACAGTTTCTCAATCTTCGGATTGACCCCTCTCACCAATGCAGGAGTGGAAAGAGAAGGTGTAATATGTCTCTTAACTGAGGCGAGGATGGGTATAATCTGGCTAGTGGGGGGGTTTTCTTTGATAATCCTCTCCACAAAATCGGTGTCTGGGGTGACCTCCCCAGTTTCAATTTCGAAATGTGCTGCTGCCTTCTTCAGCAGTGCATTGAAGGTGGGTTGATCATCGACAGGCGAAGGATTCCTGACTGGTGTAGTTTCAGTAGACCTGATGACTATACTGCTACTGCCTGTGTCAGTCGACCTAGCCGGTGACTGCCAGGGATTTGGGTCGCCCTCCCCTGTGTCTTCCTGGAATCCCTCCTCACCTAGGTTAGTTTCCTCGTGAAAACCTTCCTCTTCTTGTTGGTCCTCAACATAGGTGAACTCATCTTCCTCCTGGAAGAAGGTGTCTTCCTCAGTGGGATTATAAGAGTATATGTCCTCCTGTGTGGGGTTATAAAACTTCTGGTATTTAGCCCTTGGACTCTCCAGGGGTGCCTCTCTTGGGTGCCCTGTCTTCTGGGATGGACATGAACCTGTCTAGTTTGTCCATACAGGTCTGGAACCTTTCAAAGGTCCACTGAGGTCGGCCAGGACGGTCTGGGAAAGAAAAAGGAGTTTCTTCCTCCTGTAATTGTCGGGTTCTGTCCCATAACGTCGAAGAAAGTGAGCCTTCTCCTTCTGAGTAGCCTTCTTGCTGGCTAGGGCCTTCTGTCGGCGTCGGGAACTGGCCTGATCTGTTTTCCTGTGCTTTCGGCGTATCTTTGGCCTTGTGCGCGGTTTTCGGCATTTCACTCGCCATATGTCTCTGGCCGTCCTTAGATGCTATGCGCGCGAGGCTTTCGGCGATCATTCTCTCTTCCGAGGGATTGGTCGCCGTCGCGCTATGTAACGTCGAGCCTTTGCT
This sequence comes from Ambystoma mexicanum, assembly GCF_040938575.1. NCBI lineage: Eukaryota > Metazoa > Chordata > Amphibia > Caudata > Ambystomatidae > Ambystoma > Ambystoma mexicanum. The sequence goes on from NC_090925.1 coordinate 418,600,755, forward strand.
CGTCGAGTCCTTGCTCGTCGAGTCCTTGCCCGTCGAGTCCTTGTTGGCAATGTGAGCGCTCTTACGATGCGCGTCGCCGGAGGTTTTGGTGTTAGCGCCCTTATTTTTAGAATGCCCAGTCGCCTGTCGCGGAAGCGGTGGCGGGGACGGCTGACGACCCTTACAGTCGGCGGAAGACGCCGGTGGGCCCGGCGTCCCCGTTGGCGCTATGCCTGCCTTCGTCTTCGACGAATGCGTGCCGGGGGGTATGTGCTTTGGTGTTTTCCCGTGTGCGTCCTTGTCGCCGGGGTGTACATCCCCATAAGCTGGGCGTGAGCCGGGCTTGTCGGGGCCGGGGGCGGACGACGAGGAGCGTGAACGCTCCTTTGAGAGGTCTACAGCCTCCGTTATGGGGGCCGTGTAGTCACTGTCCTCGTCACACTCGGCGGCGGCAGCGGGCGAGGAGTCAGGCCTAGACATGGCGTAGGCCGCCCACCTTTTGACCCTGCGGTCTTTTAGAGTTTTGGGCTTTAGTAATTTACAGGCCGCACAGCCGTCCTCCTGGTGATCGAGGGGTAAGCAACGGATGCACCGTTTGTGCTTATCCTTCCAGGTATATTTACCCTTGCAAAGCAGGCAAAACCTAAATGGCGTCCTCTCCATAGCTGAGGGTAATAAGTGTGACTACGACCTCGAAAGAGAGGGAGGGGAAAGAGAAAGGCATTCTTAAAGAGAAGAAAGAAAGACCACAAAACCCCACTCTCCCTACTGTGTATGGCCGGCGAGGCCAGGCCACGTGTTCGGCAGCGCCAAAGGATCCCCTCCGCTCGTCCTTCCGTCGAAGAACTTGCTCGGCGGAGAAACGGCTCTACGTCGAGGGAGGGATCTATGTTATCAATCTTAATAACAAACGACCAAAGGTCGAAGAAACTATTTGGCAATGTCTCTCGAGGAGCTCCGCATAAAGGCGACCAGTAGCTGGGCGGAAAAAAACTATCTGAGGGACCTCGACGCGTGAGGGATTGTGGGTACAACGCACGTCACTATAGGGATAGTGTTACAGACAAGCCTTGTCGACGTCCCCTTTTCGACTACGAAAAACGAAATGCAATACTCCGCAGTGACCACTGGATGTCGGACCTATGCACAGCATGTGATTCTAAGCAGATTAACAAACATCAGAAATACCATTTCCCTTCTGTGGGCTAGTGTTCATTGGTGTTAAAGATTTTGGCATTGCATCTTTACGAGTCTCTGATAACGCCATTGATGTTTTGCTGTTCTGCGTCAGTTCCTCTTCCTTATCTGTTATCTAGTGGTGCATAGGTAAGATTAAGTAAGGATTTTTTTGTAGTCACAGCAGTTGAACAAGTTACTTTCTTACCTGGTAACGTTCTTTCGGTGGGATGTTCCGACGACGTATTCCATATCTACGACAGGTAATCACCACAGCTGTGCTGCTTCGGCAAATTTTCAGCGTCTGCGTCCGGCGTCGATATGCTGTCCTCGAGGGCCTCCGTCGAGCCGACGTCACCAGATGTTATAAGTAGGGCGCACGACTCCCGTAGCCTCAGTTGTCGTTTTTTCCCAGAACGTGTGGCACCAATCTTCTGCCAGTATGACCACAGAAAGCCTTGCGGAAACGTAAGCTGCAATCGCATAAGAAATTCTGTAGCAGGGCAGGCTGGGAGGGTACGATATGGAATACGTCGTCGGAACATCCCATCGAAAGAACGTTACCAGGTAAGAAAGTAACTTGTACTTCGAGGGGATTGGGTCCTCCGACGTATTCCATATCTATGACAGACTCCCAAAGCAGTGAGAGCAGATCGTCTCGGTAGGGAAGACGACGTGGAGGGCAGATGGACAAGTCTAGAAGGCCCAGGTACCACGTCCTCCGAGCCCACGCCGGAGCAATGAGGATCATCCGGGAACCGAACCTCCGTAACCTCCGCAGCACTTGCGGAATGACGGGGAGTGGAGGAAATGCGTACAGCAGTGGAAACGACCACTCCACCACGAACGCGTCTCCTAAGGCTCCGACGTATTCCATATCTATGACAGATTCCCAAAGCAGCACCAACGTATGGAGGAAGGAAAAGAATTTAGAAATTTAGAATGCCCAATTAAATTGCAGAATAAAGGACTGCCTTGCCAAAGGCCAGGTCCTGCCCATGGATAGAATCTAGGGAGTAGTGTCTTACAAAAGTATGGACCGAAGCCCATGTGGCTGCTTCACAAACGTTGCGAATGGGAACACCCCTGTGCAGAGCAGTAGAGGCAGCCACACCCCTAGTAGAATGGGCCCATAAGCCTACCGGAGGGTCCTTACCCGCCAAGCGGTAACATTCAGTAATTGCCAAGATAATCCATCTAGACAAAGTCTGCTTAGTAACAGCTTGTCCCAAACGCCTTGAAGCGTATCCTATAAAGAGCTGATTGTCGTCCACTCTGACCTGGGACATGCGTGAAATGTAGAAACTTAAAGCTCTCCTAGGATCCAACCTATCGAGTCTCTCCTCTTCCTTACCAGGATGCGGAGGATAGAATGCCAGAAGAATGACCTTCTGGCTTAAATGAAATTCCGACACAACTTTCGGAAGAAAGGAAGGACGAACCCTAAGGACAACCCTGTCCTTATGAAACACTGCCAAGGGTGGCTTAACAGAAAGTGCCTGCAACTCACTCACTCTGCGAGCGGAAGTAACCACAACTAAAAATACAGTTTTAAGGGTTAATAGTCTTAAAGGACAAGAATTTAAAGGCACAAATGGAGCACCCATGAGGAATTTTAGAACCAGGTTCAAATCCCAACCAGGCACCTGGAAAGGTGATGGTGGAAACACATTAGTGAGCCCTTTCAGAAACTAAGAAATTAAAGGAATTTTAAAATAAGAACACTCCTCAGACGATCGCTTAATTATGGACAGCGCCGCCAGTTAACCTTTAATGGTACCCACTTGCAGGCCCTTGTGGGCTAAAGGAAGTAAAAAGGACAGAACCACAGGAATGTCACATGAAAAAGGATCCACATTCTGAACCCTGCACCAGTCGCAGAACTTTGTCCAATGGCAACAGGACTTTTGACTTTGTTGCAGGCCGTCTGGCCGAAAGCAACACCTCCATCACGTCTTTAGGGAGGTCCCAATCCTTATACCTCAACCTTTCAGAAGCCAAGCGTGAAGGTTGAGGGATCTGACCTCTGGATTGAGAACCTGACCCCCCCCCCCCTCCCATGAAAGCAGATCGTCTCGGTAGGGAAGACGGCGTGGAGGGCAGATGGACAAGCGGAGAAGGTCCGTTTTCCAGGCCAATGCTGGAGCAATGAGGATCATCCCGGAAACGGAACCTCCGTAACCTCCGCAGAATGACGGGGACTGGAGGAAAGGCGTACAGCAGTGGGAAGGACCTCTCCACCACGAACGCGTCCCCTAAGGCTCCACTTTGAGGAAATTCCCGCAAGCAGAACCTTTCACACTTCCGGTTGACGAAGAGATCCACTTGTGGGGTCCCCCAAAGGGCAAAGATCTCCAGGAGAATCTCCTGAGCCAGCTCCCACTCGTGAGAGATCGCGCTCTGCCTGCTCAGAGCGTCCGTCTTGTTTTAGTCTCCGGCCAGATGAACTGCCGAGATCGAAATTTCCTGCTGGATGGCCCAGAACCAGAGCTGGATCACCTCCCTGCACAGAGGAAGTGACCCTGTCCCCCTCCCCCCCTTTGTGTTGAGGTATTGCATGGACACTGTGTTTTGTCCGTCAGAATCAGGACATTCTTCCCTCACACAGTCGGCAGAAAATCCTTCAGGGCAAGCCTAATGGCCCTCAGCTTCAACAGATTGATATGGAGTCTGGACTCCGACGGAGACCAACGACCGCTGACTGTCAACTCGTTGGCATGAGCTCCCCATCCCATGGGGGTTGTGTCCGTCACGATCGTCATCTCCGGCCAGGGTAGCCAAAATGGAGCCCCCTTCATCAGATTGCCTTTGATGGCCCACCACAGAAGATCCTGGGCGACCGAGGGCGGCACCTGAACGGGATCCGACATCCTGCCGGAGGATTGTGACCACTGCATCTTGAGAGCCCACTGCAGAGATCTCATCCGCAGCCTGGCCTCTGGCACCAGAAGAATGCAGGATGCAATGAGGCCCAGCAATCACAAGAATGCGAACACCGGGAGACTCTGGGCATGTTGAAACTTGTGCACCATCTGCAGAACGTGATGAGCCCTCACCTGGGGAGGGAAACACTGCCCCAGTGATGTGTCGAGCACTGCTCCAATGTACTGGAGCCGCTGGGTCGTGTCAAGTGGGACTTCTTTAAGTTGAGGGAGAAGCCCAGCCTGTGAAGGGAGTGGCAGGTGACTGACAGATGATCCAGGACTTGCTCGGGAGAGCGCGCCCTGATCAACCAATCGTCCGGGTAGGGGTAGACGTGAATCCCCCCTTTCCTGAGATACGCTGCCACCACCACCATGAGCTTGGTGAAAACCCTCGGGGCGGAGGTCGATCCGAACGGTAGGACACAAAGTGCGAGTCGCCAACCGCGAACCTCAGGTACTTCTTGTGCTTGGGATGAATCGGCACATGAAAGTAAGCGTCCTTGAGGTCGAGAGGCACCAACCAGTCCTGAAGTTGAAGGGCCTGGAGGATTTGAGAGAGAGTAACCATCTTGAACTTGTCCTTCCTGAGGGGTTTGTTCAAACCGCGCAAGTCCATGATGGGTCTCAAACCCCCATCTTTCTTGGAAATCAAAAAATAAGGGGAATACCATCCCTTGTTCCTCTCCGCTACAGGCACCAGTTCTATGGCACCTTTCTCCAGCAGAGATTTGATTTCCTGCGCAAGGAGCGGATCCGGACTCTTCAAAGAGAGATTCCCTGGTGGATTGTCGTGAGGCCTCTGCCGGAAAGGAAGACAGTAGCCGTGGGCTATGATCTCCAGAAGCCACACATCTGAAGTAATGGCACGCCATTCTACAAGATGCTGCGCCAGCCTTCCCCCAACCGGCGAACCATGGGACATGGCCTCATGACTGAGCTGAAGCGGCAGTGCCTGAGGGCAAAGAGACAACTGCCCGAGCAGCCTTGGCACCTCGAGTACCTGGTTTCCCACCTATGGTACTCCTACATTGGCCCCTTTGACTTGCAGCTCCCCTCGATCTACCAAAGGAGAGTAGTAGCGAAAGGAACCTCCCCTCCATTGATGTCCCCTAGGACGAAAAGGCAGAGGTTGGCGAACTGCAGCACTCAACGACTTTGCTGCAGCTTTGGAGGTCTGCAACCTATCAAGGCTCTCATCAGCCTTGCTGCCAAAAAGATGGTCACCATCAAAGGGCATGATGAGAAGCCTGGCTTGCACATCCGGAGCAAACCCCGACTTCCGCAACCACGCAAATCTGCGCATCACGGTGCTCGCCGCCATGGACCGGCTGACACAGTCTGCCACGTCCAGACCCGACTGAACGGATTCACACATGGCATCCTTGCCATCCTGTACAAGGGCAAGAAAGCCATCCAGTTCCTCCCCTTTGGGAATATGTTCAGCCGCCAATGAAACACAATTCCACAGAGTGTGAGTGAAACGTGCTAAGGCACACACGCAGTTGGCTGCTTTCAAAGCTATACCCCCCTGAAGAAAAGACTTTCTTCGCCCAACCGTCAAAACGTTTGGCATCCCTGTCAGGAGGGATGGTAGGCTACAACGCCTGCTTCGCTTGGGCTGTAGCCACCTGCATCACCAAACTCTCCAGAGTAGGGTGCATGAACAAGTATCTAGGGTCGCCACTGGCTGGGAGGTAATTTTTTGGCAACGACTTACCCACTGCCGGGAGACTCTCCAGAGCTGTCCAAGCCGCCGCCACGCTTTGTTGCAAGGCCATATGGAATGGCAGTACCGGGTCAGTTGGTGGACCTTGGTCCAAGATATCTGTCCGGTCATCCTGCAGAAAATCTACTTGTGGTGCAGACCACCACAAGTACTCTGTCATCCTCGACATCAGCCGCCTGTACGAAGAGTCAGCATGCGTACCAGGCTCAGGCCTGCCAAACTCAACCTCCGGGGAGGTATCAAGACCACTGGCATCGTGCAAAGACTGACGCAAGTCTTCAATCTGGCTATGACCAGACAATATTTTGTCAGGAACCTCATCCAGAACCAAACCTTCCTCCACCTCAGAAATATAATCCAGAGGCTGGAATAAATCCCTGGAAGAGGGCACAGAAAAAGGCTCAAAGAGAGGTCTCTCCGACTTCTTCAGGGCCTTCCTCGGGGTTACCACCGATACACGGGATACCTCCGATAAAGCATCCTCAAAGCGCTGAGGGAGTCGACAGAATCGGCGTCGACGTTGAGCGTGGCACCGATGGCTTCGACACAGGCCTCGAGGGCGGAGCACCGAGCGTGTCCTTCGACGGCCTCGGCGCCGATGACTTCCTCAGAGGCAAAGCCTCGAGAGAGTCCCTCGACGGACATGGCGCCGATGGCGTTGACGTCTTCATCGAAGACCTCACAGACTCCGATGGTCTCGAGGGCGTCGAGGACCGGGACCTGGAGCGGGCATGGCTGGAGTGATCCACCTTATCCAATCGGGACCTCGAAGGAGGCCGATGAGCACGCCGACCACCCGAGCCCAAAGGCATGCGAGCGGTGGCCCCAGCACGCTCCCTGCCGGCTTCTTTCGGAGGCACGGACGGAACGGAGCCCTGCGACTGAAAAATCGCCATCATCTCCGTACGAAATGCACCCCATTCCGCAGGAGAAGAGTGCTTGTTGGGACAAGCAACATGCCGACGGGCAGAGTCCTCGGACGAGGAAGGAACCACTCCGGGACCGAGACCCCCTGCACTTACGCCGACGACGCGGGGAGTCGCCTCTCGTATCGTCGGTTGAATGCCCAGCAGATTTCGACTTTTGGGGCTTGAAAACTCTACAGACAGAAAGCTTCTTCTTCCGCTCCCGCAAGGCCTTCGATGTTAACGACAGGTAATCGTCACAATCATCCGTGGCCTGGTCCTCACCGAGGCACCAGAGACAGGCATCGTGTGGGTCCATAAGCGACATCTTGGAACCGTAGTCCCGACACTTCTTGAAACCCGGCCGCGGGGTAGAAGACGACGAAGACATATTACAAACAAACAAGGTCGAAGACCGATAGAATATACTAAGAAGAACCGAGGTGCGCCGAGATCTCCGAAGCGAACACGTTCGTGGAAAAAACGGAACTGAGGCTACGGGCGTCGTGCATCCTATTTATAACATCCGGTGACGTCAGCTCGACGGAGGCCCTTGAGGACAGCGTATCGATGTCATCGACGCAGGACGCAGAAGATTTTCCAAAGCAGCACAGCTGTGGTGATTACCTGTCAGATATGGAATACATCGGAGAAACCAATCCCCTCAAAGTATGACATATTTGCACAGTTTTTTTAACACGGGTGAGATTAGCATACTTTTTTGTGATCGCTGCACCTGCTGCTTGTGAGCTATTTTTGAGCAGCGTAAGGGATTGTAGTAAGGGATTGTTTGAAAAGGCGGGAATTAGACCTCGAAAGTGCGACCATTTTTTTTAAATTCTTAGTTTTCTTTGTAAGACATTCCGCATTCGCCTTCCCCTTTTTTCTGTTTTGAAACTATAGTAAAAGCTGCAACATTATTCCAGATGCAGACTGTAAAGGAATAATTTCAGTCTGCTTTTCATGGAATACACTTTTGCTTGGTCGTATTTAAAGCATTTGCAGTTGCACTTCTCATTACAAGACCTGCGGGAAAGTGGGACTTTTTATCTATGCTTGCATGTTCCGTCGGCTGTCTAATCCTGCTTTCTACCATCAAAACATTGTCTGCGCACGGGATGCCATCAGAAAAGTAAAGGATTTCCGTTACCGTACTGGCATCCCGTTTAACTCCTGATGACTTAATGGAGTCATTTGCAACATCATGTTGGTCTGTGCAGTTACTTTTATGTGCAATTGCTCATACAATTTAGCTAAGGAGATCAGAGCTGTGTTCATTGCTTTAAGTGCGTTTTCAGCAAACAAGGAGGAATTTACATTAGGGTAATTCGAATTGCATGCCCCCCCCCCGCCCCTCTTTTACCTTCCTCGGCGTGGGTTGTGTAAATAAAATGGATAAGGCACTTGATTCATGTGCCATATTTGAGAACATCACAGATGATTATGATAACAGACTCGGGACTGAATAGGGGGGCAGCTTCACTACAACTACGTGTGAATCATTGTCAAGTTAAGTACATGCGGTTGCTCACGGTAAGTTAGACATAACTTGGTTCTCTACCGACTCTGTGGTCGTTTCCTCATGAGATTGTGAATTGGACATGACAGAAGCTGGAGACTTTAATAACATTAATGACTCCAAATTTGCGCTACAATTTTGACAGGGGAAACAGTTCTGGCAGCGGGAGTTCGCAGAGTCAGTTGGCTCGTATCTAGAGAGAGAAGCCCGCCGCCACCAGTGAGTCAGGTGGGCTGCAGACATCAGAAATTGGAGCCTTCCTCTGGACCCCTTCCATTTCCGCTATATGCCAGTCTACATACTGCACGGGCAGAGTTGGAATAACTGGTTCTGATGTTACATTCATTTTTTTTTCTGAACAATACTTTTGAATATCGTTTTTCTATCAAAAACAACAATAAAAAAAAAATAAATAAATAAAAAAAAAGAATATCGTTTTTCAGTGACATTGCTCTCGCTCTTTTTCCTAATCAAATATATATTGCGAGTTGTACGCTTCAGCATTTCTTTGGAAGCAGCTATTAACTTGGTCAAATCCTCTGTAGGAGGCACTGCAGACGTTAACGTATAGTGTGTCGGGATAATACTGTTATAATGTAAAAGCACACACAGCGATCACAACACAAACAATTTAAGCCCCCACCAGCCCCTCCAGCTCACCAGCTAACTACTTCAGAAGCACTTCCGAGAATGCACGTGCGCCCGTGCTTTTAGGTGCTTGTGGGTAGTGGGGGCGGGCCAATGAGTTTCACACTGTAAATAAGCAGAAAATGCAACAATAAGTACACCGAGTCCACTGCAGTATATTCCCGCTTCACTCAATAGTTCTGGTATGTTATTAGTCCATTTAACAGTCCTTTGGACATTGTTTTTTGCCGGTACAACTTCACAGAGTGTTGGTAGCAGGAGACAGCATGGCACAGCCAACACAGCTAACAGCACTTCAGAAGCACTTCAGAGAATGTGCCTATTGCAACGCGACCATCCTGAACTTCTGGGACTTTTAAGTACTTGTTGAGGCGTCGCAGGTACAGGATCAGCATCCACCCTCCGGTCTTCCTTCAGACCACAAAGTACCTGGAGTACACCCCGGAGCTCCAGAGGTGCTAGGCAACAGGTTCTATCACCCCCTTTTTATACATTGCATGGACCTCCTACAGTAGCTGCACAATGTGCTGTTCTTGCCGAGCTATAGGGGGAATACGAGGACACCTGCATTGGAACTCCAGGGTGTACCCCTGTCCGAGATCGTCCAGGACCCATCTGTCAGTGGTGATGGGTCTTCCACACGCTGACGAACCTCGCCAGCCGGCCTCCCACTCGGGTGCACAAGTGCGGGCCTGAGCCCACAGCCGGTTCAGACCCGTTTCACTGCCGCAACCATGCTCTGCAGGCATTGCTGTCCTCTGCTGCCATATGCCTGAGAGCGACCTCTGTACGCCTCTTGCGTCGTGGAGCAGGAAGGCTGCCGATAAGGAGTGGTGTAGCCCTTAGAGGACCTGCCGAGTTTTCCTCTTGAGGAACGAAAGGACGGCTGACATTGCTGCAGGGTACACAGCGAACGTCCTGTCTCCAAGTCAGTCTTAATGATTTGAAGAGACTTGACAACGGTCTTGCCAAACAGGTTTTCCTAGTCGAACGGCATGTCCAGCACCTTAGACTGAATATCCAGCCTAAAGTTGGTGGCTTTCAGCCATCCCTGTCCACGAAGAGACACTCAGTTTCCCATCTGACGAAATTTGGTGTCTGCGATGTCCACAGCCATTGTGATTGCATGGTCTGAGGCAACTTCCCCCTCCTGGAACAGCTCAAGAGCTTCTGCCTTCTTGTCAGGTAGGAAGTCCAGAATCGGGCCCAGCTGTTACCAGAGCTCCCGGTCATAGCGGGATAAAATGGCCTGGGCTTTAGCAGCCTTAATCATGCTGGCAGCCGTATAATTAATCTGCTTCCCCATAGCGTCAAGCTTCTTTCCCTCCTGATCCGGTGGTACCAAGGACGACGGGTTCGCCGAGCGGTTCCTGGCCATGGCCGCGACCAGTCAGGTGAAGGCTGGGACCTCAGGCACTTAGGGGCTGAGTCCGGGGCTCTGTGTTTCTTCTCGAACCTGTCCCGCTTGGGAAGGGCAGTGCTCCGATTCTTCAACAGCGCTAGGCCCTCTTCCCAGGTATCGTCCAACAAGGGGACAGACAGGATGGTCTTTTGCATGGACTTGTGACGTTGACAAAGGAAACCTTCATTTGAAGTCTCCTCTGGCACCAGTTGGAAAAGTTCAGAGGCCCTGGACATCATTGAGGGGAAGAAGCAGACTTCATCCTGAGGAGAGCCCCTGTGCGGGCCATCCGTGCTTGCAGGCTCTCCATCTGTTGGCACAAAGTCATCGGCCTCGCCGCTGTCCATCGCGGTAAACGCTGTATCCGTGCCAGTGTGCATGGCAGGATCCCCCTGTTGGGGTCAAATCCCGAGGTGCTGGTGGTTTTTTTTGGTTGGCGTCTTGTACCAGCAGTGTCCTTTGACTTGCGTTTGCGCCTAGAAGGGTTTCCAGAAAGCGATCTTGGAGATCTTCCAGAAGCAGCAGGGCCCGGTAAGAGGGGGACTGTGGGGAGTTGGGGGAGGGGTTATTCTCTGCTGAATTTCTGATACCAGTGTGTGCAGCATGGTAAGAATGTCCAACGAAATGTCCCTGGGTTGAGGCATATGAGGAATGAGAGTTGGAGGCTCTGGGCTAGTACGCCTCTTCTGGAGAGGTAGGCGATATGGTTCACCCCGCAGCGACACACCTTCCAACAAGGGTCCCTCGCCCCCTCATGGTCTGAATAGTAGCCCTCGGGTAGGTCGTCACCCTCATCGGAGCTAGTATAAACGTTCCCCAGCACACTGCGGGCACCACCTTTGTGATTGGCCTTCCCTTTGAAGTAGTAGTGGTTGTCGATGGGGTCATTGATGGGGTGGTAACAGCAGTCGTCAATGTGGCTGTTGATGACGCAGTTGACAATGGTGTTGTCTTGGCTGGTTGAGACATCAATGGAGGCAGAGAAGGGCCCACCTTGGAGTTCTCCTTTGTCGCCTTGCCTGCCAATGTCAAGCAGAGTTTTAAAGGGGTCAAGGACATTCTCTTTGAATGTGCGACTCTCGCCGGCAGGCTCACCGTGGAAGTGGTCGGTGATGGAAACCCGGTCCTTCCCGAGCCGGGAACCGTAGAAGCGGCAAACCCAGTGGGATCTGTGGCGTGCGGCCCTGCCTTCTTTTGGAACCCATGGGTGGGGTGTACTCAAAGGACCTCAAACTCTTATCTGAGAGGGGCTCGATCATGGGACCGGCCGGTCCTCGGGTAAGCATGATCATGCCTCAGAGGCCGAGTCAGAGGCCTTACGCGATTTTAACCAGGCCACCAGCCTGCTGTAGCGGTCCTTCTTGGTCTTTTTTGAAAAACCATGGCAGCCCTCACATCCCTCCTCATCATGGTCCGGATGTAGGCAGTAAAGACATCTGTTGTGTCGATCCTCCATGACACTGTTCCTTGGTCCACATTTTGCACAGAGTTTGAGGAGACATCTCTTTCGACTAAGTCACAGTGAAAAGTTGCGAAGTAGGCCCAAACCTGGACCGTCTGATGAAAGATCCTCAATGTAGTTTGATTTTCACTTGCTGCGGTTCTCCGCTGCCGGTATTCGACCTCCGGTCGAACGATAAATCCAAAAATCTGTCAACACAAGCATGCAGGGAAAATATGAAGATGGCCACCAGGGGTGGCGCTTAGGGAGAGGACTGTCATTGGATGAGGGCAGTATGACCCAGAGGACAGTGATTGGTTTAGAGGAGAAATACAGTTTGAAAGTGAAACTTTTTTCTTTTACCAAGGATTCCCAGCTTGACGACGGGGAATATTCATGAGTGTGCAAATCCATGCCAGACCCTGTACTGGAGAAAGAGGAATAGCAGGCAATCTTAGTAACAGAACAGGAGGGATTGGACCAAGATGCTGATCCTGTGGAAAATTTTGCAGAAAGTGAAACACAATATGCCGATAGACAAGAGAGTGAAATAGATAGCAAGACAATGTTCTAATAGTTTGAATATAGAAGACCCACAAAGGCAATCACCAATAGCCTGGCAAAAAACACAGAACAAGCACGCAGTGATTGCTCACCCTCAGAACAGTCCTCAGTACTATCTGAAAAAGTTAGAAACATTGGGCACCTTGTTCTCGTTTCAAGCATAACATTTTCAACACCCAGTGTTTGGAGCCACTTTGAAACAAACCCTGAAGACCTTAGTAGAGCCAAGTGTACTATATGTAACTGGAAAGTGAGCCAGGCAAATCAGTACAACTTCACTTACTTGAACATGGTCATCCAATGCTCTTGCCAATCATCAGACTGTGCAAAGGGTTGTGACCAGTTGACAATGTGGTTGAAAATGAAAAGGATGACAGTACTGCCAGAAGGGCTGTATTTTCAGAATGTAGTGGATCATCACTTAACCATCAAACTATATGTGGCATGTTAGAGAAGAGAAAATCCTATGCCAAACCCCACAAAGTCACTTTGGAATTCAACCAGTTTAACAGAGAGTTTATCGCCAAAGACATCAAGCCATTCAGTGTTGACAATGGTTTCAAATCGCTTTTTCATAATTTTGCACATCACAACATGCCAAGCCAGAAAAATGTTTCTAGTGTTCAAGCTACGCAATCATAATGAAACGTGTGAAAAACTGCCCATTCATCCCGTTGGTCTGTGAAAGCTGCACTGTTAATTTAATAACCAATATATAGATACGCTCACAAACAGCACATTACATGTTCCTCACTGCACTTTGGGTGTCCTTGCAGCCTACAGACCAAGAAATCTTCTCTGCTAAGGCCTGGTCTCCAAAATGCACCTCCACCAGCAGCACAGTCAACGGTATGCAGAAATTGGCTGGTCCCTGTATCCGTTCATTTGTAAAAAGGTATGCAGTGATTATATTGAATATAAAATAACTAATGAATCTACAACAAAAAAAACGAAAAACGAAAATAACTAAATTGGGAAAAACCTAGAAATGCGTTGGGAGTGGGAATAGTGGTTTTGGGAGTGGGGGAAGTAGTAGGTAAAAAAGGGCGGTTTTGGGGGCAGCCTCAAAAAACAACGAAAAATAAATGTGTTATGTTGGTATTAGTAGTTTTGTATTAATTTTGTATTCATTGAAATGCCATTAGTTTTGGGATTCGATTAAATCGGATGTAACCTTGGAAAACAACACAATACAAATAATATTTTAAAGGAGCTTGAAGATGTACCATCTGAGTGACTGCAACTGATTAATCTACGTGTCAATGTTTTGGTATCTGTTAATGGGGCCCACAATGCCTGGATTGCGAAAGGGCAGATTCCAGCCTAAACCATGCTGTGTCCATTTTTTTAAATCTTCTGGTCCATGACGTTTTGAAGGTAAACAACAGCAGTTATCTTGGTGGAATGTTACCTTGGTGGAAGCAGCGAAGAAAATATGTTGCGACTGTGAAGGCACAAGTAGCATAAGCAAACTTTCTGTCAAAACATAACTTGCCATTTCAAACATAACTTGCCATTTCAAACACTTGTGCAAGAAGTGGCCCTCCAATATTTACATGTTACAAAGAATGGTAGAGTAAAAGAGAACAATACCCCTTGCAGCTTGTAGTGACAGACGGTGTTCTGCACAATTCATCACAGTGGTTCATATGAGAGCACCTCACACCACACAAAATCCTATTACGATGCCACTCGGCACATACACAAGGAGCATGCTGGACTAAGTGAAGAGATACCACTTATAAATATGTTAAAGCAAAAGATTGAGACACACATTGTGTGTTTCAAAGAATATGTTTCTGGCATACCCCTTGATAACCGAATGCTCCAGCTGCTTCAAAAGTGTGAATGATTTAACAAACTGATGGACACAGAGCACTGCCAGCTTGGAACCCTACTTGACACTTGGTTTAAACGTGTTTGGAAGTTTTATCTTGTACAAACATGCATGTTTCTGCAATACTAGAAGACGTGACCAGACCAATGGCAGCCAACCCACCAGTTCCACCAAACACCACTATTCAACTAGTAGGATTACTAGCTTAGAAAAAATATATGCATGTTAGAACGTACTCCACAAAAAAAAGTACTTGTTAAGACAACATTTTGGGGCATTCTATTCATGTCTCCACAGGTTAAAACTGTGTTTCTTTCAAGAGAGTGCATTGTGCAATACACTGATGTCAGCTATCTCAGGAAGGGTGTTTTACTGAAGAGAAAAGAAGTAGATCTGACATGGGCTTTTCAGATTAGCTTGTAAAATAGTGAGCTGCCCTCAAACCAATGTTTACTGCAAACAAACTCTTAGCACTGCTGGAAATACTATGTCTGAAACATGTACTCGACTCTGTGCTGTAAAACTCCAGTGTGTTGCTTTAATGAAAAGCAATGGGATCTAAAGAACTTGCCACAACCACTGCTGCCCAAGGAAATAGTTGAAAGGGATCCAGGTTCATATATGCACACACTACCTATATTTGAGTGGGATAATTATTAGCAATTGCAATGGCTGATTGAAACCAAGAAAAACATATTTGAGTCTGAGAATGATTGAGAGAGGTCCACGAAACTAAACCCAAATATTGATGGCACATCATTTTAACAGTTATGCAGGTTTTGGCCTGTAGTAACATGGCCTTAAATGTATCAGATACCAGATTTTTGTGAAGAAGAGACAGAACAATCTTTCAGATAGCTGCTTTTCTGCAAGGGAGAGCTAGAACCATTTTTGAGATAGTGGATTTTTTGCAAGAGAGAATCACGACAATTTTTCAGACAGCTGCTTTTATCAGAATACATTTCAGGAAACCTTTTCCAATAATGGCTTTAATGCAAGGAAGAGCCAGGAACAATGTTCAAATATCGATTTTTTTTGCAGGGGAGCGCAAGAACAGTTTTTCAGATAGCAGCTTTTCTAGGAGGGAGAACTAGAACAATTATTCAGATAGTGGCTTTTCTGCAAGAGAGAGCTAAGACAATTTTTCAGATACCAGCTCCTCTAATCGGGGGGAGCCAGGACAATATTTCAGATCACAGTGCTTCTGCGACGTAGAGCGCTAACAGACCTCTGTAAATCCGCTTAGCTAGTCAATGGAATTTCAGCCCACACCGGAAAAAAGTTTGTGATTCTCACTCAAGCCAGTCTGTACCACCAGGTTTCATAACTTCCTTTTGCTTCTCTGAGATCCCTTATTAGTCAACATGCAGAGACTGTTTCCAGCATTGATCATGTCAGAAGAATGATGTGACAAGAGACCGACTGGGGCCCCAAGATTCTTTATATCCTCTTTTGAACACTGATTGAGACTAACATAATGAACAGAGGTGTCATAAGTATGTCACTAATGGGGAGACTGCCTAAGACCACGTCGTTCTTTGGATCAACTGTTGAATGCTGATTGAGACTGGTTTAAAAAGGTGTCTGAAGTAAAATAGTAGCAGGAAGACATGCTGGACCTTATAGGTCTTTGGACCCTTGGAACATCTGAATAGCCCCGGCTTAACACAGCTTTCCTTCTGCCTCTCATAAATTAAGCCATACATGCTTCCTAGTCAAGGTCATCATTGTAATTTCTCAATTCCTTAAATAAATAATGCGAAAATGATTACCATTGAAATGGGTACCAATACCGATCACAGAGCCTAGAGGTCAAGGCAATAAAGCATAAAGTTCTATACAACTAGGATTTGTTTGCATTTTTTGATTTTGCCTTTTTGGTGAAATATTTTAATTGTCTATGTTTTGCACTTCAGGTTCACCACAATACTACTGCATGACAAATGCATCATACCCCAGGACAGCTGTTCGTCCGTGTCATTTTGGAGAGAAGGCTTTCTATACAGGCTGCTGTGAGCATCTCCTTTTGTGGGCATGTGTGGTACAAGATGTGGCTACTACTGAGGAACCAACAGTGAAATTGACGTCATATCACCTTCCCAGGTCATTGAGGGCTTTTTGTTTTGGAGCTCCCCTGGGGAAGTGACAAAATATTTCCATGCCCGTGAACCCCTTTCTTCTCTGCCTCCCATGACATTTGAGGTCTTCCTGGGGAGACATGCTATACAGAACACGTGTGCGTGATGTGGACTGTTGCTCTGCTCCTGATCTGGGGTTCCCAGATCCTTCCCCAGCCTCCATTTCACGAAGAAAGGATCCACAAACGTCTAACAGTTTGACTTCATGGTTTCCAATTGGTTCTAAAAAGATTAAGCAGATGTGTATCAATATTTCTGCTTAGATCACATGCTGTGCATAGGCCGACACCTAGTGGAAGCTGCGGAGTATTACAGTTGTTTTCGAAACGCGAAAAGGGACGTCAACAGGGCGTGCAAGTAATACTATCCCTAGTGTGACGTCCACTGTACTCATGATCCCTCACGCGTGTAGGTCCCTCAGATTATTTTTTTTTCCGCCATACTAGTCGGACGCATGTGTGCGGAGTTCCTTTCGGCGTAAAGCCTTTATCTACTTTCAAGTACGTTCGATTTCTTCCTATGCTTTGTCCACCGAACGCCGAAGAACGACGCTGGTGAGGATCGGAGAGACTTCCATCAGAGACTGCCACGCCAGACCCTTGCCTTGGAAGACCATGCCTGGCCTCGGCCCAGTCAGTAGGGAGAGTGGGGGGAGGTCATATACGTTATATTCCCCTTTTCCTACATATTTGCCGTGCTGCCATATCTCGGCCATATGGAGAGTACTCCATTTAAATTCTGCCCCAAATGTAACAGAAAGTTCCCTTGGCTAGATAAACATTTAATTTGTAATCTGTGTCCCCCTCGAGACCATATCGAGGCATCTTGTCGGGGCTGTAGGCTCTTCAAGCCTAAAACCCTAAAGGACCGCTCCACGAAGTGCTGGGCCCACTACGCCAGGCAGCTCGAAGCCATGGACGTAGAGGGCGCTTTCAGCGATGGCAGCAACGCCGCCGAATCGGACGGCAAGGGCGACGGGGCAGCGTCGGCTACCCAGGCGCAGCCCCCCGACCCCGTAGGACAGGCCAGCGGCCATGTTGTGGGGACCACAACCGGTGTCGGGAGAGCAACACGTACACTCACCACCAAACACATTAGCCCCGGCCGGGACTCGACACACGTGTAGAGTGATCGGCAACGGCCGACACCTAGGGAGCGGTCCACCGAATCCCTGTCCTCTGGGCGTTCCCGCTCGCCTCACGGCAGGGCCTAGCCATCCTCAGACAGAAAAGGTGTCGCCCAGCAAACTACTGTCAAGACCCGGTCATTTGACGACAATGCCGTGTCCCAACCCACTTCCGAGACTAGACGCTGCGCCTCTAATCCCACATCTGAAATTCGACGCTCCACGTCGGATCCCGCCTCCGAAAGTCGACGCGTAGATTCGGACCAGGCGGAAGGCCCCAAAAAGTCTGGAAAGACCACCTCTAGACATGGGGCAGGGGGTAAACACCCTAAAAGTCCTCTAAAGATCCCCACACTCCTAAAGAGAAGCATGGGGATGACAAGGCTGCAAAAAGATCTAAAGAACCTCAGCCTGCCCCTAAAACCAGGGTTACACCTCCCACAAATGTGGACATGGGCCTCAGCCCTCAAACTGTTACTATACCAAGCTCCAAAGAAAGGAGCTCTGCAGATATAGACAGAGTAATGAAGAGGATGACCTTTATGGGCAACCTTTATGAAAAAGATCCAAATTATTTTCAAAGTTATATGAACACCCCTCCCACCTCAGCTCCATCTGGTTCCAGAGCCACATCTACGTCTCCTCAACACCCTCCTAAGATATCTCGCACTGAGACCCCCTTTCAAGGCTTAGTCATAGACCCCTAAGTTGTGGAGCCTTATGACCCCGCTTCTTACCATGAAGACCCTGACCCTCAATTCGATGAGGAACAGGAGGCAGACGCTTATTTCAGGGATGACTAATAGGAGGCTGAAGATGAGGCTGACGCTTACACCTTAGACTCCACAATTCCTAAGGACCCTCCTGTTAATGATTCTCCAGTCGATAACCAACCCCTCCTTAATGAGGTATTGGCCAAGGCTGCTGAACACTTCCAAATCGATACTCAGGAAGTTGAAGACAAGAACTTTGCAGAGCAAATCCTCGGGGACAAGAGGGCAGTAACTCAGTCCGTCCCACTACTAAAATCAATTCAGCGCAGGATTCAGCCATCTCTACAAACCCCCAACATCACTTGTGCAGTAAATCCGCTTGTCGAGAAATTATTTTGTGCCGCTCCATATGACCCTTTATATATTAGGGGACAACTCAAACCAGATTCCCTAATTGTCACCACCACGAGGAAAAGAGCAGGCACCGCACATGCTTCCTCAGAGGCTCCTCCCGGATAAGGAAAGCAAGAGGATCTATGGCCTAGGTAGGAAATTTGCCTCCTCTGCGGCTTATCAGTCTAGGATAGCCAACAGTGCCACCCTCTTGGAGAGCTACGATTGCCACAAGTTGGAGGAAGCTTCTGCTTTACTCTTCTCTGCAACAGAACCTTTAAAGACCCAGTAAGCACAAGTGGCAGCCGAGGAGAGGGCAGTGTCTGGCTGCCTCCTTAAGACTTACTTTGACACGGCTGATAATGCCGGTAGAATAATCGCTGAGGGTACGATCATTAAAAGGCATGCATGGCTGAGACAATCAGGATTTAAGCCTGAAACTCGGACAACACTGATAGACATGCTAGTTGAGCCCAACTCATTATTCAGCAAAGCTGTCGAAGATGCCCTCAAAACGGCGAAAGATGAGTAGGACACTTTAAAATCCCTTGGTCAACTCACTAACAAACCCTCTGGACAGAGGGGAATTGGTCATTTTCACCGCTTTCGAGGCCGAAATTCCCAAAGAGGGTCCAACTATAGCCAGAATCAGAGCTCATTGTTAGGGAATAACCAATCATTCTTCCCAGGGCTACCCGAGAGGGCAGCGAAGGGGTCGTGGGCAGGGAAGGGGCAGCCCCGCTAGAGGTGGTTACGCCACCTTCCAACAGTTGTCGTTGCGCTTCAGGGTCAGGTCCCCTCCCAGGCTTCTCCAGTAGGGGGGCGCATTACCAACTTCACCCACGCATGGGAGGGAATCACCTCGGTCAGATGGGTGCTGTCCACAGTATCCGGTGGCTACTGCATCGAATTACTGAAGCGCCCCCACGACCACCCTCCACAGCAAAAAGTACACTCGGGAACACCAGCAGATCCTCCTCGAGGAGATTGCCACTCTGCTGTTAAAGGACGCCGTAGAGGTCGTCCTGGCCAGCCAGGTAAACAGGGGTATTTATTCAACCTACTTCGGTATCCCTACAAAATATGCCCACCAAAAATATGGCAGTACATATGGCCGTTTGTCTCGCCATAGGCAATATTTTGGGGGGGGGGGATCACTT